>NC_072024.1:9520044-10152902 GCF_027791375.1 Indicator indicator | reverse complement strand
GCAAATTGCAGTTTTAGAACATATTTCCTGGGACAGACAAGATCTGCAGTCTTCTCTCTTAAAAACAAGAGGAAAAAAATAAATCAAAAGACATCAGAAAACTATTTTCATTTCTTTACACAGCAGAGATGCTGCTTCAGCTGAGCCCAGCCCCATGAGTGATGCACACCTCACCTCCCCAGGCACTGTTACACAGGAATAGCAAAAAGCTTTGGCTGTGTGATCCCAGGGCTGGGTGCCTGGCCTGTCTCTGCAGACCATGGCACTGCTCCCTGTGCTGTGTTTGCTCCTTGGCCCATTCACCCCTGGGATGCAGGAGGGTCCCCTGTGTTCCTCAGCAATCTGTTCTGAAAGCCACATCCAGGCAGCCCTGTGCTGGTGGGAGGTTAGAGCCCATGGCATAAACAGCCCTGTACAGCAATAGGGAGTTTTACTCTAGTAAAATATCCTACAGTCTTGAAGCTGGCAGGGTTGCTCTTGAAGTCCTTCCACAAAACATCAGTGCACAGTGGAGAGCTAATGAGCTCAAGAGGCAAATAGAATGGAAAGAGTCCATGATGCTTCCAGGAACCACCCCCAGCCTAGCAAGGGAAAAGAAAAGGTCTGTGACCTCTGGCAAGAGAGGCAGTAGCATGACGATGTCCATATGGTGCCTATCCGCTAGAGGCTGAGATGAAAAGAAGTAAGTCTCAGGGAAATGTAGCCAGGTCCAGATGATAACTCAATATTGCAGGACTTGGACTTGCTGCCTTCCTCTGCTTCCAGGGAAAAGGCTGTTCCTCTGTTTACTCCTGCATCCTTTGGTTGCCTTTGTCGAAGGTGACATCGCTCTTGCCTGTTGCCAAATGTATGTGTAATGTTTTAATGACTGTTCTCCACTGCTGGGTGGATGGCTGTGTGCTGCCATGACATGCAGGCTGATAGGAGCAACAGAAATGTGGAATCTGTGAGTGAGTCCCCATGCTCAAATTAAAGGAAAAACACAGCATAAATGTATGCAACATACATTAGGAAATCCAGCAGACTGATGACAACTAGAACCAACTGAAAAAACAGATTGCTCCTTTTCCACCCTCTGCAGTGCACAAAGTTAATCATGCTCTAATGCTGCTAAAGCAAGTGGCTAAGTGATTTTAGTGACTTTATTCATCATCAGTTCAGGACAGATACACCATTTGTGATTCCTATACTTAGAATCACAGAATCTTTTAGGTTGGCAAAAAACTTTTTGATATCAGGAAGTTCAGCTGTTAACCCAGCACTGCCAAGTCCACCACTAAGCTGTGTCCCTAAACACCACATCTACATGTCTTTTAAATACCTCCAGGGATGGTGAGTCAACCACTTCCCTGGGAAGCTTCTTTGAGGGTTGACAACTCTTTCACTGACAAAATTTTTTCCTAGTATCCAACAATAACCTCCCCTGGCACAACTTGAGGCCATTTTCTTTTGTCCTACCACTTGTTACTTGGAACAAGAGACTGATGCTCGCCTTGCTATAACCTACTTTCAGGTAGTTGTAGAGAGTGACAAGGTCTCCTTTCAGCCTCATTTTCTTCAGGCTAAATAACCTCAGTTCCCCCAGCTGCTTCTCATAAGACTTGTCCTCTAGACCCTTCACCAGCTTACTTGCACAGAGGGATGTGATCCTCAACACGAGGTATCTGGGACAAGGTGTCAGAGCCTCACTGCCAGGAAGGGGCAGGGGCTGCATCAGGACTGGGAAAAACCATACAGCTTGCAAAGTCTGCCTGGGGAATTTCTGCCAAAGAGCCTTACCAGAAGCTGCACAGACTTTGCAGGCAAATCAGGCAAGGATGAGGCTGAATTTTGGAAAAAAAAATAGCTATGAATATTTTCTGTAAGCCACAAAATCATAGGAGCAAACTGATTAGTCTGCAGGATCCAGCTGTTAAATACCAGCTTTCCCAGCTCTATTGGGAAAAGCTTTGTCTCGTGGTAATTGGGATGCTGTAATATTGCCTTGCATTTTTGTCTCTTCTGTGTCTGCAGTCATTCCCTCCATCTTTTCAGTTACTACTGTCATCCCTAGTGCCTTTTAATACACCAAAGTAACTCTTAGCAGAAGCACCAGAGGCTAAGGAGAAATTCTCTGCCTGAGCCTTTTTGTGCAGCCTTTTCTGTTTGCTGATTATTATCTTGAACAAGCAGGATCCTGACAAACGAAGAGGAGGGGAAAGGGATGCTCATGCTACTTGAGTTTTTGTACCTTCCTCAGGTTGTTTTCCTCTGCTAGCTGAGTTACAAAGATACAATCACTGTCCTTTAATACTCTTGCTTTGGAGTGAGGGATTTCCAGCTCCCCAAGGAGGATTTTACTGAACAGCTCTGAGCTTGATGATGTGGGAAGGCAGAGGCTGCAGGATGGGCTGTGCTGTGCTATGACTTTCCTCCATTTCCATGTCTGAGCTCATCATGTGCTGAGGATTACTTGCTGTAAGGGGTAACCAATCCAAGGTCAGACAGTGCCAAACAACAGATTGCCCTTTTATTATAAGAGGACTTATATCTCCCCTCCACAGTGGGTCACCCTGAGGCAGCCTTTCATCCCAGCCCAGGCATCCCATGGCTGTTTGGGTACAAGGGTTGTGGAAGCAGCATCCTGACTCAGCCTGATGGGAAGCTACCAGCTTTTGAAGGACTTGTCACTGCTGCTTCTCCCCTCCTGCACGCTCAGGCACTCAGGCACCATCAGCTGCAAGCAGGGAGTCTGAGGCCCCATCCCTCCCCACTCTGTTCTCACTATAGTCTCTTGCTGTCTTCTTGTTCTTGCCCTGCATTGATACTTCCTTCACACTTTTGCTGGTCCTCGATCACCAGCAGCCAGGGCATTGCAGCTGTCTATATTTTAACTTAAAGTGAGTGGCATCTTTTCTCCTGGCAACAGGCTGCCTTGCTTTCTTCCCCTCTCCTTCGATAAAAAGTGACAAGTGCTCCTTCACAGAGCAGTGCAATCAAAGGAGCTGCTCAAAGAGAGCTGACAATAAGTTGTGTGCTGGCTGCAAGCTGTTTTACCGTGGGATGGCTTAAATAGAGTTCACATCCTTCCCATCACTCTCCTTCATTTGACAGTGCCTTGCACGCTTTCTGATGATATCAGAGCTTATCTCATCGTGCCTTCTCTGCATAATCTGCTGCAGGGTTTCTAAACCATCTCAGAGGGATTTTTTTTGTAGTTCTGCAAAGCTCTCCAAAATGTGGTAGAATGCAGCCGGGAGCCATGCCTGAGGGCTTGGCTCCCCGCTCTGCTCCTCACCACCCTGCTAATAGCTGGGTCAGCATGTAAGGAGCTTTGCTAACCGTTTCAGGGTGCACTGATGTGTGCCTTCAGCACTGGTTCAGGCAATCACAGACACTCTTTGGATGGAAGATCACATCTTACTGAGTGCCAGCGCTGCTTAGCAGCAAGGAAGCCTCTCAGCAATGCTGCAGATCAATAACATCTGTAGTTCTCCTGCAGATTTCCTGGAGTCAGGGAGTTTACTTCTCCCCTGTCTTCATCTTCACCAGTCTTCCTCAGCACTGATGGGCATCTGTTACCCGTTGTCTCAGTGCCAAGCATTTACAAGTCTTGGAGGCATCTTCATTGAAACTGCCACTGTTGCTGGTAGCAAGCTGCTGATGAGAATCTGTGTCACCCAGCACAGCTAGGTTCTCAAAGGGAGCATTTGTCAGGCTCGTTTTGTTTTGTAATGGCTGCTTTTTACAGCATGGGAGTTGATTCTGCAGACATCAGTGTAAGAGTTGATGGTGGATGTGGCTGCTCCCTTCCATTCTCCACTGAGGATATGGGGAGGGCAAAGTCAGCATGATTAGGAGCACAAGCTTTATGTTAAATTCCAGGGTAAGGCTGATTCTTCTAACCTGGCCTTGAAGTTCAGAAGGAGAATGACTCCCATGGCCATTTGTGCTGGGACAAACCCATCACTGGTGTGAAGATGTCTCCAGGAGGGATCAGCACTTTTGCTGCTGCAGTAACGGAAGGATGGGAAGTTCAGGAAGGGCTTTTTGCCTCATGCTTAAATCTGACTCTGCCTAAATACCCCTAAATTTAGTTTTAATTTGTTTGGATCAAATATTTTTTAAGAAAACGTTTTGAGCTCAAAAGTCACCAAATCTTCCAGCCTGGCCTGCTTTATATCACCAGACACAGGATTTTGGACTGTTTTCCTAGAAGGGACCCAAGAATTGTCAGTGGAGTCCACTGTATTTCTTGGAGGACCTCAGTCTTTCTGTCTTTTGTTTTGTTTTCCTTATTTCTATTTGCAGTATGTTTCACTGAGTTATTTCACTGAGTTATCATCTTTACTGTTAAATTATAATTTTTTTTTTTACCCCTCTAATGTAAATGAATGTGACTTTAGCTAACAGATGGACATTGGTAAGAGCATTAGGAGATTCAGAAAAAACTACTTTGCAAGGATTCTTCTGCTGCTGCTGTGCTAATGAAACCGAAACACTCTCCCTTGCAGTGTTGTGTGCAAGATAGCTGGACTTTTACATTTTGTAATTAGTTTCTGGATGATTATCTATTAATATTTTCATGCTTGATTCCATTCCAATGTCTGCTTTTGGCCAAGGTCTCTCTTGACCGTCTTATTTTGCACATTTGGACTAAGCTGCTGAAGGAGGCATTGCTTTAGCTGAAATCAAGGAGACTGTGCTTGCTGAGCAGACTTGGGGTAGCAATTTAGGAACTTGGATAATTAGTCATTCGTTTCCAGAAGTCTGCTTTATATGGCACATAAATGTGAACTAACCTTTAGGAATCCTCTGCAGCTCTGACACCTAATATCAAACTTACACTTCACAACAGGACAGAGAATGTATAATTTATGAGCCAGTGAAGTATCTTTAATTAACCCAGTATTTTCTAAATTTTGACTTAATTTAATTTTAATCTAACAGAAAGAAGCAATCTGAGTCCAGCCAAGGTTTTCCTTAAATACCATCCTTGTTATCTGGGAGGCTTTGAATCAAGTAAGATAGATGATTTTAATTTCCATGTTCTCAGTGTAACACTTGGGGTCAATGTTTGCATACTTATCATAGGCAGTTTACCATTGACAACCACTGTAATTGTTCAACTTTTCCTTGGTGAAGACCTGATTGACTATTATGCACTGTATTTATTATGTCTCACACTAAAATATAGATGATTGATTATTCCATTATTCTATTGACCAAGGCTGTAACAAGGTGTGACAAATATGTGCCATTACAGTCCATAACCAACTATGGAAGGTAGTGCAGGCAGGTAGGAGAATCTTAATGTGTAAAACTCTCTGGAAAGCTTTAGCAAACTTTCAGGGCACTGTATTAAAAAAAAAAAAACCCAACCAACCCTTTGCCTGAATGAATGTTATTAATTTCTGCTAGATACTTTCTAAGGATAAAAAAAAAGATAACAGGCCCTGATCTGAAAAGCTCAGAATATGATTGAGAGCCCACTGGAGCCAAGGGAAATTCTTCTAATGACTTGCTGGGCTTTGGCAGGGTCTTAGGGTAATCTCTCTGTTTACTTCACTGAGAGTTGTGTCAGACCCTGAAAAAATCACCATTTGTTAACTACATTTAAATGTGCAGGGAAAAAGCTGTCTTCTGTCACTGATGTAGCACATTAACGTGAATTATGTGCACATATCAAGGGGACTTATAGTTGGAAAGAGAAAAATCCTGTATTTTAAAGCTCTTTATCTGCAACTTGGTATTTGAAGTGCATAATTTCATTATCTTTGAACTCCTTTGTTCCTCCTTAAAAATAAATCATGTTTAATTTTCCTTTTAAATATCATGCATTGATGGACACAGCACTGGGGATCATGGTAACAAAATGGTGTTGAACCAGCTACTGGAAATGAGTAATAAACAATGCATTTGCTACCAGTCTGTCATATTAATTAGTCTTCAGAATGTGTCAGTGCTTTTCATTTGTATTTAGCACTGCCTGAGCTTACTGCCAATTAAACACAACGTCGTTATCAAATCAGCTCGCACGTGGGTACGTTGGATTAATGTGGCTAGTTTATTTGATCCACTATAATTAAAAATCACAGTTGTAATTTTAAACAAGTGTAAAAATATAATCAGTTTGCATACGCAGCTGCCTTTTCCTTCTAATTTACTTTAATAAAATTTGCCTCTAATTAACAGTTGTGGAAGTCCTGGGCCCTGTTTAGCAGCTCAGTTTAGACAGCAACATTTTGCAAGCACTGGAAGAAGCCCCACGTGTGCCCATGTACTGTCCTTGCCCTCTGCTCAGACAAAATGAGTGACATTTTCAAGCCAGATCTATGGCAGTTCAGTCCGCAAATAATCAAGGAGAACTCACCTCAAACTGAAATAAAATACCCCTTTGAAACTCAGTATTGTTTCTCCTGAAGCCTGATAGCCTGAGTCTAACTAGCCACCTGCACCATGCTTGACTCCAGACAGGCTTTAAACTTAGAGCATTGTAGCAGGCTGTATGGTGCAGACTCCTTGTTCCCACAGGACCTGTCAGCCCCAGCAGTCATGCAGCCAAGAGGAATATTGAGATATAGACTCATGCAACCATGATGTGCTGAGAAGATGTGAGTGCTTGCATGATGGCACCATAAGGATGTCTACTCAGCCCTGGCTTCTCAGGCTTTTCACTGAGTAAGAGCTCTTGATTTTGGAACCTGCCACCTAGGAGGGGTAAGGAACATGTGGAACGACACCATCCAAACTAGAAGAACAACTTTTCCCATTGCTGCCCACTTCCCTGGTGCTGATTGACAGGACCCAGGCAGTAGAAATATTGGAGGAGGCTGCTCCATTGCTGGAGCAGATAGAAGTAGTCAGTCAAACCACTGCAGCATGGAGAAGGATGCCTGTCAGGCAGCAAATGACTCATTACATGACATCAGTATACAGATTTCCTTGTGGTGGTGTGTTTTTTTTTTTTTTTGTTGTTGTTGGTTGGTTGGTTGTTTTTTCCTCCTCTTCTCTTCCACTTTCAGCAGGTAGACACAGAGATGAATGAATGAAAGGCCACCAAGGCTTTTGTTGGGGAGCTTTGCCTCTCACATCTCCTAAGGTCACAGAGAAAGTCACCACGTAAATAAATGTCACCAGCGGGCACTCTGGAAAGGATGGAGTCCAAAAGCATTGCTGCCTCTACAAGAGGTGTAGGCATGGCAAGGTTGTGAACAGCTGATGAGTAGTTGGTGAGTTGTTATTCACTTGCCTGATTGATTCATTTGTGGATCAATGGACTACACGTAGTCCATACTACATATGGACTAACTGATGCTGGATACTGCAGGAATATGACAGCCCCAGATGGTCATCAATTCCAACCACCCAACCCCTTGTATCCCTGTTGTCCATGCCAGCCATGGGGGGGTAGCATAAGGACATCACCACTGTACACACTGTACACCAAAGCACTGCTAGCTGGAAGAGCATTTTCTCAGCATGTAGAGACTAATAGAGAAGTGGACTCATACTTCCTGCATCACTTCCAAGTGAGTGATGACCAGCAAGCACTGTGTTTGCTGAGATTTGGCCACTTCAGCTGAATTTTGTCCACTTCTATGCTTGATCAGATACCATTGCAAAGATCTTCTGCACTATAAGATGCAAAGTTTGCCTTCTGACTGTGTAGCCTTCCTCACCAGTTCAGAAAGCAGATGAGAAATAACTAAGGAAAGAATTAAGCTTGAATGAGTGGAAGTTAGTGAAATAAAACCATGCCTTGCTGGCCCTTCAGTAAGTAATGCACAGTGTTCTGCTGAGGCAGGGCTCTTTGTGCACATAATAAGTAATGTTCCAGTGAGATGAAACCTCAGGCTCCTGATTCAGCTGATATTTCTGGCAAATTGTTGACCTATTGCAGTTTATCCAGGATTTTTCTAGTCTTGGTAGAGCAGCTCTAACAGTGGCAGATTTGTCATGCTGTTTCTAACAAATATGCAGCTTTTGTAATTCTGAAACTTCTAATATCTTGAAGCACCCCAGATAATAATTGCCTCTGTGCTCTGCAGTAGCACTCCGTTTATAGGCAAGGAAAAGAATTAATTAAGTATTAATTAATAGGATTTAATATAGCCAGTGCTAGCTTGTGTCACAGCATAACTCATAGGGACAATTTTAATTTCACCTGATATATGTATATTGATGATTTCTCTCCTAAACTGGAACCAGAGGATTGTGTGGCTGTGCCATGGGCAGGGGGAAGGGCAGCCCAGCTGATGAAAGGTGGCTGTGGGGAAAGGGTTCAGCAGAGCTGTGTGCCACCTGGAAAAGATGCAAAGGAACAAGGAGACAAATGTCCATTCCTTCTGTTCACCTTGGGAAGGAACAAATGCAGAAAACATCTCCTTGCCTGGCTTTGATGCAAGGGGATTGATGGGAAAATACTGCTCTTTTTGAGCATTTTTCCCTGTATATGGTGGCACAAGCAAAACTTCAGTCCAGTTTTGGATCTGTGAAAATTTAGAGGGATTTTTGGGGTTCCTGCTCCCTCCATCTTGCTTATGGCAGTTCGAAGAAGAGATGTGTTAAATGGAGTTACAAAGCCAAATGCTGGCTTGTGCTTCACCACCTATTAAACCCAGCAAGAGGCTCTGGTCAAACCCCTTTTTTGAATGTTGCTAAGAAGCTTTTATTATCAAAGAGCTGCAGCCTCTGGGGACCTGTCATACTGATGTTTTCCTTACTGGGGTCAGGGATCAGACAAACCGCTACAGCACAGCATTTCCAAGTTGACTTTCAACAACATCCTTTGGCCTCACATTTGATGTCACATTAAGGCTTTTCTCCAAAATGCTTGTGTTTGAGGTGACTCTCAGGCTGGACTTTCTACAAGCCCACAGGTGTGCACTAGCAGTTGGTCTCTTGGTGATTCTGGGGGCTTGTTGTTGTAGCTCAGAGGTCAGGCAGTGCACAGCTCACCCTTGTCTGCCATTGGGTGGATCTCTGCTGCTGCCCAGTGAGGATGCCTGCAGACAGCTGTAGTCTTGGGAATTGCTAATGAAACCTACTACTCTGCCAGCAAACGATTCTGGCTCCCCCACTGGCTGTGTAATTAAAATGGGGACTGTAGGATGTGAAGTTAATGCTGTATATGTAACGTATCTGTCCCAAGGTAAGCCTTCATATCTGTTCTCTGTAAAACTAAGTGCAGGATATAATTAAGGGAGTGAGAAATAGTTTGAGCAGAACATAGTATTGTCCACCAGCAGCTCAAACCTCCTCTCGCTGCTGCAGCACACTGACACTAACCAGCCAGAGTTAGAGCTGGTGGTTAAAAACGTTCATGGGGTTGGCTTCCACATACCTCCCCCTCCCCTTCCCCCTTTCCCCTTTATTGTCATTGAGTACAAGGAGAAGCTTCAATTGTTAATGCCACCAGGTCTCCATTTCACACTGACGTTCTCAGGGACAGCAGAACTGCCTGTAAAGTGTCTGTCACACAAGGAACCTGGGGGAAAAAAAAATCTTCCAAGCTTCTGCATGTCTGAGGCACTCATAAATAAGCTGTCATTTAACCCTTGCCTGCCCTCCTTCTCCTGCTGCTGAAGCTGAAGATAGTCAAATGCTAGCCTCAAAACAGCCACTCTTTTGGGTGCAGGCAATGCTGGGAGAGCTGCTAATGAGATAGGTCAAAAAGAGGGGGGAAATACTTTTTCTAGCATTTTAGGAACATGTCTGGAAGTGCTTTTACGTTGGGGAGGCGGAAAGGCTCGCCCAAAAGATTTGTAGCTGTACCCAAACACTAAACTACCCACCCAGGCTTTTCTTCCCACCTTGCTTATTTTTGTTAAATGTCAGTTTTCTTGTCAGCCTCCGGCTGGGGTTTTGATGCTATTTCCTCCCTTCTTTCAGCAGGATCCATTTGCTAGAGGAGAGAAATGCCACAGCATGACAGCTCATCCTTCCTGGCTGGGGTTTTGTGGGTTTGCAGGGGCTCTGTCAGTGTCCGGGCACAGGGGCCAGACAGACAGACATCACATCTCCTGGTTGTGCTGGCAGCAGGAAAGGGAAGGAAAGATGTCAGGGCACCTGTCAGGTTTGAAATCAGCAGCCAGCAAATTTAAAAGTAAAATGTGCAGGCTGGAAGTACACTATCAGGTGGTTTCTCCTGGCACAAAGCAGGAGGATGCCACACACATACCAGTCACTTTTCTCATGCACTATCGGCCCCCAGTGCTGGCTCCTTGGCTCCTGTTTAGCCAGGGCAGCTTGTAAGTCACCAGTGTGTGCACTGCATACACATTGCAGGAGTTTTATCCACTTACACCTCACTTAATTTACAAATGCACACCCACTTTTCATGTACAAACCTCTGCAGAACTACAGGGAGCAGTATTATTCCTCTCCTCCTACAATGTAGGTATTCTTCAGTGATGGACTGCTGGAGTTCTGCACTAAGTGTTTGTGCCAGCCCAGCCTTAGAGAGCTCCAGCTTTTGCTTTTGGTGGTCCAGAGAGAAATACAAACTGCTCTGTGCATGTGTGTGTGCCTATGTACACACATATGCATGTTCTGGGTGTACATACACATGTATAGTGTGGTCTAGGCTCACTACAGGATATCATGTGCACCTTTTCACATGTCTATCTGCCAGGCAATAAGCAAGTGTTATAAAGCAGGGCTGCTTCAATGAAAGCACTTGGAGAACAGTTTTCATTACAAGGCTGAAAATTTATCTGACCCTTCTTACCTCAGGCCTGCCCAGGGACTGCAACTGCAATGCCCTAAACTTCTTTCTGTGGGTTTATTTTTTTTTTTCTTTCTTATTCATTCATATTCTCAAACATATAAAAAAATATAGGTATATATGTGTATTTTATGCATATATTTAGATATGTCCATTATACTCATATATAGAGGCCCTTTAAAAGACCTTAAAAGCATAGCATAAAAATATAATAGACATAATTATGTAATTATATGTAGCATATAATATGCATGGTAATATGTATATAATTTATTAAAGTATATACAGTTATATGTATTATTTTATATATAGTTATAATAGGCAATATATATAATTGATTATAGTATATAGTTATATATATTACTGTTACATCAATGTATATAGTTATGTGTATTATTGTATATATAGTTATAATAGGTAATATATATAATTGATTATAGTATATAGTTATATATATTACTGTTATATCAATATATATAGTTATGTGTATTATTGTTATATATAGTTATATATATATTGTTATATATAGTTATAATAGGTAATATGTATAATTGATTATAGTATATAGTTATTATATATAGTATAATATATATATATACTATATATATATAACTATATATATACTATATATATATACTATATATATATAACTATATATATACTATATATATATATAACTATATATATATAGTTATTATATATAGTATAATATATATATAGTATAATATATATATATTACTATAGTATATATAGTAATCTATATTATTATATATATAGTGATAATAGGTTATATATAATCTATTATAGTATATATACTATATATACATATATATATATACATATATAGTATATATGTATATATATATATACTATATATATATATAACTATATATATACTATATATATATAACTATATATATAATTATATATAGTATAATATATATATATAGTATAATATATATATATTACTATAGTATATATAGTAATCTATATTATTATATATATAGTGATAATAGGTTATATATAATCTATTATAGTATATAGCTATATATGTTATAGTTATTAATTATATCAGGTTTATAATGCATGCATATATACATATCCATATAAAGAGACATATACACATGCACACCCATGTATCTAATCCTTCCAAACCACCTTTATATGCTTATATTTATGAGATATATAATACATGTTTACATTTGCACATGTATTAGAATTGTATGCTTATGTATAGAAAAAACTTCTGTATGCTTATATACAAATGTATATATGTGAGTCCTTTAAAAAGTCTGTTTGTATACATATACAACAGCATATATGTATATGCATATACATGTATCTAAAAATATATATATGCATACAAATATACATATACACACATTTTAGACATTAAACAATTTCTTTTTTACATATATAAAGGCCTTTATATACACACGATTGAACATTTTATATCATCTATACCTGTACCATCTATGTCTGTATCTATATCATCTATATCTGTATCTAATGTATGTGTTTTCCTGGGAGGGCTGTGGCCCTGGTGCCTGGCTCAGCTGTGCTCTGCAGTGCCCACATCACCTGCCCAGAGGATGTGGGGTAAGCTTCTGCAGCTGCTGCTGACCCTCCTGTTCAGCAAAGTATAACAAAATGTGCATCAGGGCTTGATTTGAGCTTGGTCCTGATTGTTTGTGTTTGAGTCTCTGTCCCTTGATATTACTCTATAGGGGAAAGATAGGATTTCCATTCTTCCCCTGCTCTCCCATTATTCCCAGGCATCTGTCTGTGTTCAGACCTGACAAGCACAAGCTGTGCCAGAGTGTGTCCTACAGGGGACACACAGGTGTGCACACACTCCCAGGGCTTGCTGTCTTGTGGCTGTTAATTTTCTTCTCTTGTTTTACTGACAATTGTTACCTCAACCTAATCAAAAAGCCACTGCAGAGAGTAGCTGAGGACAATGTAGAGCCAGAGCCCTGGTCCAGGGCCAGTAGTGATTGCTAGGTCTTTGCAGAGGAAACCGAAGGGTGGTAAGGGGATGGTTTTGTCCTTGGCTGCTGGATTTGACTAGAAATTTTCTCTCTAGTCTTTATAGCACAAATACTGATGGTTTGCTTGTGATATGCAGCATGGTTTATGCCAGGAGAGGTTTGGGATTCAGTGGTCCCTTCCCTTCTGGTTATGGGGCTCAGAGGGGCTTGTGGTTGCTGCTGGAGGAGACTGACGATGCGGGCAGTAGCTGGAAAACTCGATGTAGCTAGGGCACAAACATCTGTGCAGACTCAAGGCAGTGGAACATTTCTGCCTGCGTGCAGTTAGCTAAAGTTGTTGTGTTGATTTTGTGCTCCCTGGAAAGATCTCTCTTGTTTTTGTTTGTGGTTTGTTTTGTTTTTTTTTTTTTTTTTTGCCACTTCTTTTGTACATCTCTGGCTTGGAATTTACAAAGCGCTTGATCACCCAAGGAGCTTCACAGCTCCACCATCTGCATTGCCGCATGGAGAGCAGGCAGGGACAGGCCACCTGCTTCAGATCTGGAAAGTGCCTCTCAGTATAAGGGGAAAAAACTTAGGAAGGAGTTGTACACAGAACTGGATGAAAAATGTCTCCTTAGAAAGACTAAGAATTAGCAGAATCTAAGTGGCACAGAGAAAGAAACCCTAGCAACAAAGCAAGCTATATGTAATAGATCAGGAAGGGAAAGATGGAGACTTAGGTACACCTAGGAAAGACCGTTCAATTGCATTCCTCCTACAATGACAGGGCAAGAGAAAGACTGCAGAGAAGACTGGAGGGCTGCTGGCTGGTGGCACAGGGCAGGATTATATGGGCAAGGATGATGGTATGTGCCTCTTCCTCAAAGCAGGAGAAATGCCTGGCTTTTGGATGAAGAGGAAGTTTTGGAGCATGTGCTAGAGTCAGCATAGAAAAGGGACTGAATGCAAACCTGGAGTCTAAGAAAGATGAGCATAAATGAAAGCTGAAATCCAACAGCCCATGTTAAGTTAGGTTTTATGGCTCCTGATCGCCCAGTGGAAACTTGCAACAGGATGTTTTTTGGCTATTTACATACTTCATTGGGTTTGCTATCCATCTAAGGAGTGGGTTTGGGTGCCCCACATCACAAAATGGGCTACCTCTATCCTGCAGTTTTGGAGGATCTGGCCCATGGACCCACAGGTGGGTGCTTAACAAGCATATCAGCTCAGAGGAGGGACTGTGCATACATGGCAGATGTAGTGCAGCTACTTAAGAAGGGCTTGCTAAGTGAACAGGAGAGAATACTCAGTGCCTGGTGACATTTTTCTGAGAGAAAGACCATTTGCAGAGACATGAAGGCAAATGGGATAAAACGCAACATGATTTATCAAGCAAGATTAACCTGAAATCCCTAACTGATCTTGCAGATAAAGGAAATCCAACAGTTCTCCTCCTCTGGGATTTCAGTGAATCCCCTGCCTCCATGCTCTGAATATCTAACAATACAAACCGTGCTGGAGAAGATGGTGATTAATTGAATACCTCAGAAATGGGTGGGGAACTGGCTAATAGGGCCCAGTAATGGTGAAAGAAGAGGTTTTTCAAGGACTGGGCTGAAGCTTACTTTGATTGCTATCTATCTTCATTAAGGCTGTCAGCAGAGGAACACAGGCATTTGCTGATGGTATATGGTGAGAATGGCACAAACTCACAAGGAGCTTCAGGGCATTTAAGTGAAAGGATCCAGGAGATCAAAACTGTCTTGGTACAGGATCGTTGGGGCATCCTATTATCCCCCCAAAAGTCCTATGGCAAGAATGAACACATTCAGCTCGTCACATATGGTGAGATATCATGTGGACATGCGCCAAGGTGCTGGCTTTCCTAGTGTCCTGCTCTAGCCCTGTGCCTGGAGGAAGTCAGAGCTGCACATTGGATGCCATCAGCTGCATAAAGCTGTGATATCATCAAGCAATACTGAGGCTACCCACTAGCAGGCAACTATTGCTTGTGCAGGATACAGCCCTTGGTGGTGCACATGCACTTGATGCTGCAGAGCATCCTGGGAAAGCCGCATGCTGACATGTAGGAGAGTACATGCAGGAGACTAAACTGACTGATGGGAGCATTGCTCTTGGGAAAGGCATGGGCTGCTCAGCCCTGAAAGGTGTCAGAGGAAAAGCAGTGGCATCATGCCTGGCTCAGCACCCTGTTGTTCACAGCTACCAGGGAAACCTGTTACAACCACGGTCTGGGTTTTCTTGCTACGTTCCTCCTTGCTGTCACCCATCTCTCTGCATGTCTGATTTCTGACTAATGTAAATACCCACCCCCTTCTGTAGCATAATGAATACTAATTCCCTAATATGTGTTATTTTCTACTGTATCTCCATTTTCCTGCTATCCATCTTAAGAGCACCGACAATAGCTATCACCATTTGTCTGCTGTGTGTATATAATTAGAACAGTCGGCTCGGGAAATTACTTTTTACTTCCTTCCTCTGTTGTACTCTAGTCTGCCTTGTTGGGATTTTGCTTCATTTCAGGCTCTTTGGAAAGTGTTTTCAAAGCAGGGTGCGTGGCTTTTTAAATCTACCAGCCATTGAATTGAAGGCCACCAGCTGCTAAACCCTCTAAAACCTCTGAGTTTGCTAAAAACTCCTGAGCAGTCAACTCTTGTTCTCCATTTCTTATCCCTGAGGCTCTCAGTGGAACTTGGTAAACAATATTTCTGCAGGTGTATTGCCTGGCTGAGAAAACTGCCCGGCTGGTTTTATTCCTCCAGGGCTGCCAAGCATCCAGCACAGCTAGTGCTCAGCTCACCCTCATTGTGCCCAGGGAAGGGATGTGAAGAAGATGGATCTGGCCAGCTTCTTGCCTGCTGCTGACATGCCCTATCTGCATGGGAATCAGTGGATGTCAGTGAGACAGGAGGTTGTCCTCACTCTAGCAGCAAGGAAAGGAAAACTGCAGTGAAACAAACCAACACTGCTGACCTGGGAAATTCCTTCTCTCCTCTGCCACCATGTCAAAGTTTGTCTTGAGAGATTTCCTTTCATAAGTAAGTATCTGTTTAACTGCAGCTATTGCAAAGACAGTTAATAGCAGATGAACGCCAAACAAAACCACAGCTCTTGACCTTCCTGGTAAGTGAAAGCTTTTCTACATTCAGAGCCCAGAGAATACATGGAGAGACCATCCATTGCTGTCAATGGGAGCCACCCATGTAAATCCTTTTGATGTCAGCACAAAACCAAGGTGCTTGATGTCCAAATATTTCCATTTCATACAGCTATTCTCCTCTTGGAGGGGCAAAAACTGGGAGGAATGGTCTGCACCATCTCTGGATACTCCAACCTCAGTCATCCCACAGTAACACATTGGTTACTGCCTTGAAGATCTTGGATGATTTAATGCCCATGGCCACAGTTTGTCATTGTGATGGGACAGATCTATGAACTGTCCACCCCTCTCCTGCCCTCCAGGATCATGAGAGGACAAATTCAGGTTTATCCTGGATGCTGAGAACCATTGGCCTTTTGCCTGCCTGGGTGCAATCACTGCAAGGATGTAGAATCCACACCCCTCATCGTCCCCTTGCCCCAGCCAGCTTCTGTCTTTATTGATTTCTAAGGAGCATGAGTTTGTGATTACACAGCTTTTGCTTAGGTACTATCCTGAATTGGTGCTTGGGTGTTTACTCCAGCCAAAGCACCCACTGAGGCTGAGTAAGCCCTCAGGGACTGGCTGCATGTTTACAGCATGGTGCTCTTCAGACACATAACAATTTCAGGGCACTTTTGTTAGATTAAATCAGCATTACTGCTGTGTCTTTAACTGGCCATAAATAGGAACCTTGACTTGTCAATAGTGACTTGATATTCCCAGCTAGGCAGGAATGTTCAGTCCTGGCTCACAATCAGAAATTTCACAGGTTAAAGGAGTCAAGAGCTTACTCTTGCAAAACTTCAGCCCATGTCTGTGAGCTGAGGTGAGGCTGCGTCTGACACTCAAGTGCAGGAAGAAGAGGGAAGGCTCTTTTTTAGGCTCATTAGAGATGGTAAAAAGATACAAAAAGACCAACACCATTTTACACTTGTAAAAATACCCCTAGCAGATTCATATTTTTAAATCTTCAGTACAAAAGCTTTGTAACTGCAGCAAGGCATTAGTTTCCAATGACTAGCTACCTTTTTTTCCTGTAGCCTCTGGCATTAAAGCTCTCAGTGAAAAGACACTTTAGAGCTAGTTCAGGCAGTTCATTTTCTGTCAATCAGCTCTCAGGCTGGAAGTATAAAGGCAGTAACATGACAAGACTTCTATTTTAATATCTTTCTTCTTGATAAGATAATCCTAGAGGAACGGTGGTGATCAAATATTTACAGGCAGCGCTCGCTGGCACAGTCTTTTGTAAAATTAAATACACAAAATTATGTGGGGATAATGTTAATGTTGTGATAGGAGGACAAAAGGCAGCACACGTGAAATGAAGGTTGACTCTTCTTAATATGTCTTCCTTTGTGGCTGGGACCAGTGCTGCCACAGCAGAAAACAGAAGTCCTGCTGTAATTTTGTAATTTGCAACCTTTCTCTGCTTTTCTGCTAGCTCATTATTTAAACACACTTGGGTACTTAAGGATCTTAATTTTTCAGTATGTATATGTGCGTGTGTATCCTGTGGGTCTCCCTGAAATGCACTAAATGACTAAAAAAGCCAGGGAGAGAGGAGTATTTTGTACTGAGCCATCCCCTTGCCCCACTGGGAATCCAGGTTTGGTCCCAGCCCTGGTGTGGACTCCATGGGAATGGCAAATGCAGAGTTGGGGTTGCAGGCTGGGGGTGTATGTGGGGGTCTTTGCCAACTCACTGTGTGGCCTGCAGTGAGCAGTTACCTCTGGGGAGCTCTCCCTGTGTACCCTGCAGCCATGCACGTGCCCCCAAACCCCCAGAGGTGCCCAAGTTTCTGGTTTTACAGCCCCCAAGCCTCACGGTGAATACACTCAGGGAGAAAACTTTGCAAAAGTGGATTTTTGTCTTTCCCTTTTCTCTGTGCATCCCTGGTGTGCAGCAGTGGGAGATGTGGTGACCTGAACACCCTGTCACTGCCCAAGCTGTCCCAGATGAGCTCTGGCAGCACCATGATGCACCAGGGGCCCTCTGCCTCTGCCTTTTAATGCTGCTGTGCTGGGGCTCAGCCGGAGCCCAGGGAATAGGGAATAGGAAGCACCGTTTTAGGCTGAAAGGCCAACACTAGCTAATATGGGAAATTACTCCAGCAATCATCACTCTTTTCTGTCACTATGGTGACAAAAGAAATGACAAAAGCCTGAGCAGAAAGAGATAGGGTGACACAAGTAAAGAGGGTCAGAGTGAATGCTCAGCAGCTGCAGCTCAGGCAGGGGCAGAACCAAAGAGGGGACAGGCAGTGCTCAAAAACTGTATTGAAGCCACCTCCCACTGATAGATGCAATTGTGTCCTGCCTGGGCATGCAGGGTTGGAAAATGACACAAGTACTGCAACCATGTTACATTAAATGCCACAGTCAATGCAGCTACTGCAGGCCTAAAATAAAATAAAGGTCTGGTCTTATTGATGAAAAGTTAAAGATTAAAACAAGAATAAACAAGAAAAAATAAAACAAGAAATACATCATGAAACAAGGCTTTCAGAGGGGGTATACAAAAGATGGCAGAGCCCTGAAACACAAGGACATAAGAAACAAGGCAAACAAGGGAACCTTCCTTGGCAATGCTGTTGTCAAAAGAAAAGAGTTAATGATTCCAAAAATTCCAGGTTGCACCTGAGGCAAGGAGACAGCATCAAACTTTGGAAGCCCAAACTAATCTCAAACAAGGGTAGGAGAGGCCTGGGGTTAAAAGAATGGTGGATTTCTGGTTTTGTTTGTAAAGTGCAGCGTGCCGATGACTGTGTTATTTACTTTTCTGTATTTTTTTCTTTGTTAGCATTTTGTACAGAGGGCCTGGCTTGTTCCTCAAGAGATGTGCTAGCTTTGTGAGTTATCACCCAGTACCCTTTTCTGCACAGAAACTGAAGAAAATAAATATCTTGACTCTGTATGGTTTGTTGTGCACCAGTACAGACCTCAGTTTTGGGACAACAATATGACAAAAATATGAGGCTTTCATGATGCAGTTTTAATCCCAATGCACTAATGGTTGATTTTTTTCCACCTCTTTCCTTCACAGCACTTGTTTTTTGCCAACTGCCACAAGGACAAGGTTTACAACCAGCCTGGTCTCCTCCCTGTGTTTCTGCTCTGGGCATCGCCAGAGGACAGAGTGAGGAAGTTTGCTCTTTCGAGACAAAGCAATGATCACCTGTGACTGAGAAACACATGTCCAAAGGAAAGAAGAAAGCCTGAGGGATGCAGCTGGAGACAACCCAGTACCAAGGGGAGCAGCTGAAGGCAGGTCAGCAACTCTTGCTTTTTGACTCCCTGTCTCTGCAGTGCTGCTGGTTTGGTTTACCTTGAGGCACTTCCAACACCTACCATCTCCCTTTGACAGATAGAGGGTCACAGATGTCTAAACAGTAGGGTTTTGAGCTGCTTTAGGATGGGAATATCTCAAAGAAAGTCCAAAGAATAAACTGGACAGTGGCAGTAAAAACTGCAAGTCCAAGGACAACTTGCTCAGGAGTCTCAGATGGTGAAGGTGCCAGCAGGCTGATGTCCCTCCTGCAGTGAGACTCCTAGCTCTAGGGGCTGGGAGGAGGTCAGATCAAAAAGCATCCATTGCCTTTGCCACTTTGAGCAGAGGTTTTATTTTCTTAGAGGCACTCTCCAAAAAAATGGGGTTGAGAGGAAAATGGATGGGGTGCTGGAGGGAGCAGCTGAGAAATGCCAAGCCAAACATCCCTCTTCAACTTCCCCACCAATTTTTAGATTTTTTTTTTTCCAACCTAGAAGGAAAATTGTATTTTCCAGCCAGCTCTATTCGTGACTGATTGTGCAGAGCTCTGCTAATGGGCTGTGCCAAGCTGTGGTCACCCTACAGAGCTATTGGCAGGAGAGGTGGCAAGTTGGAGAGGACTACAAGGGAACTCTGCATGATATTTTTTGATGAGCTGATTATTCAGAAATTTCACAAGAGCTGAAATACATCACTCTGTTCTGAAACTCACAGCCCTGCCAACACACAGGACACCTTACATGACCAGCAGTGTTTTTCCCTTCACAGTGCTGCTGGCCTGTGTTAAGAACCAGATGTAGGAATGGGACAAGGCTTTTCAGAAGCCATCAACTGCAGTGACAGCAAGAGATGGGGAGTGGATAGGAGGACACACAAAGCTGAGCTAGAAATTGTTTAGGTACTTTCATGATGTTCACTGTGTATTTAGGCTCGAAAGCTTTTCATTAGCTCCCTGGCTACTAGGGCATTATGATTTTTTTATTGCTTTACAGCTGGGATGTGAGATTTCACCCCAATGCCACTGGCATTTTTATTTCAGGGGGTCTCAATTCCCAGTCATGTTTCAGGATGCAGGCACAAGCCAGGAGGTGACCTTGACTTCCCCCATTACAGCCAGGAGTCTCCCATCTTAGATGTTGTCCTGAGTCTGCAGCCAAGTCAGACTCCCATAGAGACCAAACAGTCATTTTCCCTTCCCTGCAACATTAATTAAAACCACAACACCATGTTATTTGTGCACAGGATCAGATGAGAGCCTGATACCTGAGGGGTGGGGTCCATGTATTCTGGGAGGAGGTTAGAAGCAACACAGAGATGATTTGTGAAATACTGCACAAAGACTTCAAGGGCCTGAGGTGGCACGTCCCAAGCACATTGATCTGTTCAACACACAGCCCCTTTGAGCTACCTGGGGTGGCAGTGGCTGCCCTGTGCATCTGCAGCTGGAGCAAGAATGATGCAGAATTGCTGAAAGTCAATAAAGAAAAAAAATATATATACTCTCAGGCTTCATTGAAAGCATGCTGGAATACCTGACTGCCTTAGGGCAGGCAGATTTGCTGCAGGACACTTCACCATCTAAGCTGCCTTTCTGCACAAATAAACTTAATTGTGTCCAGATGAGCACACTGGAATGTGCAGAAGCTGGATACCTAGGACCTTGCACAGGACAGCATGGGGCCAGGTCAGTGCTAAAGCCTTCAGAGCCCATTTCTAATGTTATTTTTGCCTGGCCCCAAAAATGTACATGCATAAGGTGATGGCTTCCAAGTGGCCTTCAAATGGGACTGGACACCTGGGCTGCCTGGGGTAGCAAAAATGGGGTGCATGGACTGATGATGTCCCCATCAGGTATGTGCTCTCAGTATCCTGGCTCTTCTCCTGCCATGGGAGACCACTCTTCTGCATTTTCTGTTTTTTAAAGGCAGGCAGGGGAAAGAGGTCATGTGGAACCACATTGTACTCCTAGTCTAGTCCTACTAAAGTCAATGGAGAGCACTGTGGCTGAACCACAGCTGTTCTGCTAAATGAAAATGGAGGCACACAGGCACAGTCACTGCAGCCCCTTAATTGCTTGTGTCTGCCAAATAAACTTCTACTAATCAAAAAACCCTGAGAAAGTTACTTGCATGTAAGAACAAGGAATGAGGGTCTGAGCCATGTAACAGCAAGCACAGTTAGCTCTGTCCTGTTATGAAGCCACTCCATCAGGACCACTCCACTTGCACCATCTCCATCTAAGCCCATGCACAGGCAATTTTTCCAGTGTTTTCTGCTTTTGGTGGAGGAGCTCAGCACTCTGCAGGACCCTCCAGTTCAAAGGTAAGCCATGAATGTGACCCCAGTGAGGGCAAGCTATTGAGGTAGAAAAGCATGAAGTTGGTTACAGAGACTATCAATGCCTTCATCACATTTCCAGCAGCTGTGTCTTTATTTGCAGTGCTCTGCCTGGAGAAGACTAAGTCTTTAGGAAGTGTATGAATGATCCAGACACCATCCTCAAGACACCCTCAAGGTAGGGGGGGTGTGTGTGTGTGTGTGTTTACTCCATTTGCTGCTGCTGCAGGATGTCATGTACTTCATGATCTGCCTTTTCTAATCTCTCCTTATCTCTCTCTCCAATCCTTTCTCATGTCCCTCATCTATTGCAAATTCCCTTTCTAAGCTGGAGTGAAGCACATAAATATTTTCATGCTGCATAAATAGGTTGTGTTGTGCATAATGCCACAGGAGTTTTTTTGTCTTGGTTTTGGTTTTGTTTTGTTTTGTTTTTTTTTTCAAATGGGACCTTTAGTGCTGTGATAATGGCCTCCTCATTTACACAAATGAAATCTTCCACACAGCTCAGCACTCATCTGCTCAGCAGCCCCAGTGCAAAACGGTTGGCACAGTGCTCACCCATCATAGGCTGCAGAATTAATACAGAATATTCCACACTTAACAGGAAGCCATTGAGCATCAGGTTTGGAAATACCTGATGCTCAGGTTTTTCTTTTAATGCTTCCCTGGCAGCACAGCCATTGTCTTCCTTCTGTGGGAAATCATAGCTACTCTAAATATTGCAGTGCAAAAGGACAACCATTTGTGTTGGCCCATTTGCCAGCATCTTTGACCATCCTGTCACCCTGCTTACCTTCTCCTCTCTGTTGCTTCTTGCCCCCAACCTTAATTTCCTGTTTATTCAGCCCCTGTTTAGGGTCTGAAAAGTGCAGACACTACCAAAATAGACTTTTCATTTTCTCTGCATGGAAAAAGAAACAGCATTACAGTCTCCAGAGTTTTTAAAAGGGCTAGTGGAAGATGTCGGTAGTCATACGGGGTTATAGTAAATCCTTGACTCAAAAAAAGAGCAGAATTTTAACAGCACTACAATAAAACCTAGAATCAAACATCAGTGATTGTTGCTTTAGTGTTCCTATTTATATTTGACCAGCACCAAGACTTCAAAACAAAGGAGTGAATTCCTCTGAAGTATAGAGCAGAGAGAGATTATGAGGGCATCCATTGCACATTTTCACGCTTCTCAGGTCAGGTTGTAACTCTTCAGGACAGACTATGAGGGAGCATTTTTATATGTTCTGGACAGCGTCCCTAGTGTGCTGCCAGACATGCAAAGCACTGCTGGGCTGCAGTTTGGACCTGACTCCGACCTCCTCAAGCTTTCAGGTAGACATTGCACCCTATGGCTCTCCCTCAGCATGGCTCTTACTGAAAGACTTGGCACATTTTGTTTTCCATCCCAAGTTTGAGGGACACAGAAAGCTTTGGTTGTCACTTCCCCACAGTTCAAGAGCAAGCTTATGAGTGCTTTTTTTCCATGCTTATCTTGCAGATTGATTTCTTCTCTCTTCCATCTGTTGTTTGACTTCTTTTCCTTTATTACATGTTGGCAATCAACAACTAACCCATGGCAGGCTTCTTCCTGTGAGGGGTTCCAAACGCAGTGTTTCTTGCTGATGGAGCCTCCCATGCAGATGGCTCCTACTTGTGTTGTTTGCTGCTGTGAGCAGGACATTTGTGCCCGTCTGACCCTCAGGTGATTACTGTCCCCTTAGCAGCTTTACATGTTCATTGATTCACAGAAGTGTTTTGCAGCACCTTAAGCTCCAGAATCATCGTGACAACGCATTGAAAAGAAGGAAAAGTCTTAAGAAGTGTTATATTTCTTGTTCCACTACCTTACCTGACAAAACAGTTGCTCTTGTTCCACTACCTTACCTGACAAAACAGTTGCTCTTTCCAGGTTTATCTTGTCTAGTCTGTACCAAAGCCTGGGGGTTTGTGCATTGTCATACTGCTTAAATGATCTAATTTTTCTATGATATAATAGCTCGCATGAAATAACCACATCAAAAAAGCAGTAAAGACTTTGTAATGTACCTAAACACAGTAGCAACCTGATTTTGCCAGCACTTTATTTCAATTTAGGCCAAGGGACAATTTAAAAAGATTCATTCCCAAGCACACATTTCAGAAATATGAGATACTACTCAGAGCAACATTTTGAATCAGTGCTGTTAGTTGTCTTAGCTGAAACTCAACCTTGATGATATCCAAAGGTCCAATAAAACTTTTCATGGAAGAATCCTATTTTTGCAGAACACAATAAAATTGTTCAGCTGCAGCTCCAGGGCCACTGAGCACAGGAGAGTGAGGTTTTTCTTTCTGAGGAGTTTCATATGCCATGGGATGTTTTTTCAAATGGTTTGTTACCTGAGAAAGATCAAACATAACAGATAGTTACACATAATGGTATCTTTGATCTTTGTTAGTAGTGCAAAACGCCAGGCTGCTTGTTGCTAATGAGTTAGGTGCTCATTAGTACCTTCCAACAGGAAACACTGACAGCGACAGGCACAAGGAAATGTTCAGTGTTAAACTCACACACAGCACATTTCAGCTCCTGTTATAGCCTGTGTCAGGAGAAGGAGAAAACCCTTGCACACAACTTTTAAAATTCTATATCAGAGCAAGAATGAGGAGCATTTGTTTATCATCTGCTTTTTCACTAAAGTTCCCTTCCAATTTATCCTAATGTCTGCATTTTCATTCCTAGCTCACAAAGCACCCTCCAAAGGAGGTCAGGATCATTTTACAAAAAGAAAACAAAACAAACATAAAGTGAAGCCACCTCTGTGATGTTCCTGAGTAAGACAGTAAGACAGCACAGTCCCCCTCTCTGTTGACGACTAGTCGTAGGAACAAAGGATTAGAAAGGGCATCTTGTGTCATCAAATCTAGCTTCTTACTCTTCAAATCAATTTTGCTATAATAATCTCATGCAAGAGTCTTTGGGGCACATGATCTCTTATATAAGCTCCTGCAAATGCTCTTTCAAAATCATCATCTCATAGCATCATCATCATATCCTCTCCCATCCTGACCCTGCAGTGGGACTCTACCTAACGCAAGCAATGATTTGGGACCGTTGCCCTGAAGATGCCACCAGTCTCACGCCCAGGAGAACGAATGTGTTATTTCTTCCCGTGTCTGCTCCAATTTTTTGCATCTCTTGGTGGTCTATCCTAGTAAAAAAAGCTGTAACTGGCACCATGACAGACATAGTAGGTGTTTCTGAAGCAGAGAAATAGAACTGCTGGGAGCTTGACAACTGCAGCCAACTACAGCTGGGAAAACTGCTTGTGAAATGCCTGCACAAACTGCAGTTGTTACTGCAGAGCTAACTGGAGGTTTGTAGCTGCCCCCTGTGATAACCGAAAAGGGCATTTGGGTTTCTCCCTGCTCGTACCTGTCCTTTTGTGTAGAGACTGACACCCTGGCAAACAACAAAACCTCAAGTATGCTCAGTCCAATGTGTTTCCAATGTCTATCGCCCCCTTCCTTTTTCAAATAACTACTTACTGGAGTTGTTAATGCCTTTCCACCTACACAGCCTGGATACCGAAACTCACACAAAGGCAGCTTTTAAGCTTTGAGGTCACGTTTGAGTTGCTGCTTAGAGGTTCTCTCTGGGCAGTTCTATTATGCAGCAGCTACAGCAATAGGGTAACACGATACAAACCTTTGCTAATGACTGAGCGTGAAGTGGGCTTTTTGCTTGATGTCTTCAGTTTTGTACCTTCAGTTCAGAGCATGTTTAGAGCTGGCTTCAATACTCAGAAAATTATATCAGCTTATTAAACACAAAGCTGTTACCCAACTGCTAGACGAGGGCACAGCCTCCGAACTTGTTTCCTGGGGCTGTGTGAGGCTTGGAGCCTCTCTGCTGCTGCGGCTTTAACTCCCCAGCCACCCACTTCTTTGTTTGATTGTCTTTTCTCACTGAAACATATGTTTCCCCTTTGGATGGCATTTGTGCAACAGTTTCCATTGTATGCCCCTCTTGACTGACAGTTTGATGGCAGCCTGCAAACGACTTGGCACGTGTTTTGCGAATCTGCTTGAAGGAGGGTCTGTCTGCTTAGTAAGTGCAGCTTTGGGGGCAAGAGATTAGCACCATTTTAACAAAGGTTTGGGTACAAAAGTGCTTGGTCACAACTGATACCATCCTTATTTGAAGCTCAGCACTATCCTGTACCTCAGCTCCTTTATCCCTGTTCCTGGGATGCAACGTCCATCCGTTACGCTCGGCTTTGCCCACTTTGATCTCCTACAGAGTGACACACATAAAACCTAATGATGAAACAAGAATGGATCAGACTGAAAATACTTGGTATTTGACAGACAGCCCAGGTAAGCATTCAGGCTGCTGGGTGTGCAAATTAAGAGAACATCTGGCCCTCTGAGAGCTTTTTTTGCTAACATTAACACATTTGATACTTTGCCTTTATGCAGCACAACCTTGTCTGTGTCTCCAGCCGTGATGTTTCTACTGTGGCTCTAATTACAGGATCCAAACAGTGCTGTATGGAATTCATGTGCTCTTTACAACTGAATTAAATGGCCACCCATAGGGAATGGAAGTCCAGAGAACAAGGTGTATAACTTTCAGCACAAGTACTAGTTACAGCCTCAAAATAGAGCCCTGAAGCAGTTGTGAGAGTGACATTATGTTTATGCTGGCCTTCTACAAGAGGAAGACATTTCACTTACAGGCAAAGCTAATTCTACTGCACCTTTGTTTTCAAAAGAGTAATCATATGCTTGAACCAGAAAAATAATCAACCTTATCACTGAGGCTGCTGTGCATTAGCACACCACATTTATTTGGAGAAGCCTTTTGTCCTTCTAGGGTGGGTATACAGTCACTGCCCTTCTTCTGGCTGTTTGTATCTTCCCTTGAAGAGATAATTTAATTCCTGTGCATAAACCTTCTCCCTGCTGCAGAGGTGGTATGTCTGGGTGCTTTTTGCTTCAAAAATACCAGCAAGGGCCAGATTATGTTTGTCTGTTGGATTTCTGTTGATATTAACTTTCCTTGGTTTCTAATGAAACGACAAAAAGATTAGTTTATATGTACTTACTGCAGAAAAAAAGGAGAGGTTTGGGTGAAAAACATAGACCCCGTGATCTGATTCATCTATTCTTTACTATTTCAACTACTTAAAGCATAATGTCACACTGAAGTGCACACTTTGAGCACTACATTCCCTTCTGACAGATTGTTATGATGTTTTCCAAGGTCACCTTCAGAAAACATGTTTCTTTTGAAGCTTATATTTCTCTCTCAGGTCATAATAGCTTCACACAGACAAGCAAAACATTAGGTCCTGCTTCCTACTTAATAGTTCTTGGAGATTTCTGAGTGGAGGATATAATTAATAGCACTTAAGTCTGGAGTGCAGAGGAATCTATATTTGACTGCTAGGTTGTGTATTTACTTAGGTATCATGTGCAAACAGCTCCTGTGTGCAGTTATGAACACCTCTTGACAATCCTGTCCCCAGGATGAGGCACCACCTCAAGTTTAACCATCATCCTACTTACAAAGTGAAGCTCTGCACATGAGGAATCCCAGCCTGCTGTACCCTTTTGCCCTGCTCCCATTCTCCACACCAGAGTCCACAACAGGCTGGATTTTCTATGACTGCATAGTGATTCTGCTTACCAATGGCCTGCCTACAGTGGAGGAGCATCTACTGCACAAAATATCTCTGACTGTGTTTGTGTTGTCACTGTGGCACCCACCCAGAATACCATCTGGTCTGTGGTCCATAGTGCAGGTACTTCATCATCTGAGAGATGCTGTCCTCACTGCATGGCATATGTCCCAGATCCACTCTGGGGATCCACTCTAAGGCATAGCCACTATTTCATGGTTTTATCCCATTTAATGCACTATAAATAATAGGAGGGCTTTTCTTACAGTAAAGCCACCAAAGAAGGGTGTTGTCATACTTATCTATATTTAAGGAAAGTGATGGGGCTGCTCTGGTGTTCACTCTCATATATGTAGCATAGATTTTCAGAGGTGCAAGTCAAATTGCCAGCTTAAATTCCCTATGGTCACCTGCTGCTAACAGTGGCAGTTTCCCTGCTGAAGTCAATGGTTTTCACATATGATGAGATTTTGGTGTAGAAGAGGCAGCTGTATGGCAGGATGAGTGCTCTCAAAGCATGAGATCATCTCTCTTTTTCAGTAGGGTCTGAAAAATGAATAAAATTCATATTCTCTGACAAAGCTGAAGAGACTGCATTGCCAGAATGGGGATGAAGAGAAGAACTGACATCAGAAATCCTGCACGACTGTGCAGCCTGCATTATTTGGAGAGGTTTTAAAATGAATTTTGCATGTTGAATGACACAAAATATTCAGCTGGTTAAGCAATTAAAAGCTATTGAATACTTGTAACTCAAAAAGCACTAGGCAACAGAACATCACTGTCAACCCCTTTATGCAAAGTGACATTTTGACATTGTACTTGAGACTGACTACTTTTCTAATGGTAGAAAAGTATTACTTCAGTTACACAGAAACCAGGAAAACTTCTGCTGAAACTTGTGCAGCCTGGTTCTTTCTTCAGAAAAAACAACACAGAGTGAAACTGCCTTTGAAGACAAAAATTCTTCCTACACTGTCTGAAGGTTTGTAGCTCTTTTAATCTTTAGCCTTTTTGCGGGCATGTGTAATTTAAAATGCACAAACCAGACTACCAAAATATCCAGCTAGTTAGGAAATTGAAAAGGTGCATCTGAAATTACATTTGGAAGTTAAGATGCTGCACCAGATCTTGCTCTTTGAGTAAGGACTCTCCCTGTGGATCCACCTCAAAGAGCAACCAGTTATCAAACACAGCTGACCATATGAAAGCCAATACTGATGGCTCCTCAAGACATCAAATCTTGGTGCTACGAAGCAAAAGAATGACTAACTGAGGCAATTAGATATTAAAAATCTCATTGGATTTGTTCCTTTTCTTCTTTGCCTCCAGAGCCACGTGAGGTTCTGCTGAACTTTGGCTCTGCAGAAAGCACTGTGAGCAGAGCCTGCACCTGCTGGGGTTGTTGAAGACGTGACAAGTCCTTCTAATGTGTTGGGATACAGTGATGTGGGGACATACAGTGAAACGTGCAAAACACAGGCTCACTGATTTTGGTTTCATCCACTCTAGGCAATTGTACACACAAATAAGCTATTTATCACAGAATCACAGAATTAACTAGGTTGGAAAAAACCTTCAAGATCAAGTCCAATACCATCTAATCAACTAAACCATGGCACTAAGTGTCTCATCCAGTCTTATTTTAAACACTTCCAGGGACAGTGACTCCACCACCTCCCTGGGCAGCACAATCCAATGGCAAATAACCCTTTCTGTGAAGAATTTCTTCCTAACATCCAGCCTTAGTACAGCTTGAGACTGTGTCCTCTCATTCTGTCACTGGTTGCCTGGGAGAAGAGACCAACCCCCATCTGGCTGCTGCCTCCCTTCAGGTAGTTATAGACGGCAATGAGGTCTCCCCTGAGCCTCCTCCAGGCTAAACAACCCCAGCTCCCTCAGCCTCTCCTCATAGGACTCATGCTCCAGGGCCCTCACCAACTTTGTTGCCCTTCTCTGGACATGTTCAAGCAACTCAACATCTTTTTTAAACTGAGGGGCCCAGAACTGGACACAGTACTCAAACCTCGTTGCCCTTCTCTGGACATGTTCAAATATCTCAATGTCCTTAAACTGAGGAGCCTGGAAGTGAACACAGTACTCAAGGTGTGGTCTAACCAGTGCTGAGTACAGGGCAGAATGAATTCCCTGCTCCTGCTGGCCACACTATATTTGATACAGGCCAGGATGCCATTGGATTTCTTGGCCACCTGGGCACACTGCTGGCTCATGTTCAGCCTACTGTCAACCAGTACCTACAGGTCCTTTCTGCTTGGCTGCTCTCCAGCCACTCTGACCCCAGCCTGTAGCACTATATGGGGTTGTTGTGGCCAGCGTGTAGAACCCTGCACTTAGATGTGTTATATCTCATGCTGTTGGACTCTGCCCATCTGTCCAGCCTGGCAAGGTCCCTCTGCAGAAGGCAAGTAAACATAGCAAGGGTAAATGTCTTTCACTTCTTTAAGCAAGTGACTGGATATTTCTGATTATCTAGGGACTGGTGTAAAAGCACTCAGCTTTAGCTACCCACCTGATCAAGAATGATGAGCAACAGCAAATGCAGCAGGGAGAGAATCAAGAGCTTCTTGCCTTGCTCAACTATTTCTTAGGGTAAAGAAAAGCCATTGCAAGTTTTTCTTAATCAGATAGTCTATAAATACAGGCAAAAGGTACTACTGTACCTACTCAAGACATACAGGAGTTGTGACAGTTGGTGAAGGGCTTGTGATAAATATATAAGGGTGTCTGGGAAAAGTCTGAAACACAGCTCAGTCTGTCCAGGCTAATCTAGTTGAGCTGGGCTTCTTTGAACAAAACACTGAAGTATAATGCATAAGGCCTTTAAAATGGACATTTATTTGCCCCAGAACAACCACATTCAGCTCTTTCTGACTTTCTCTGTGCTGCATAAAAAAAAAACAAACAACCAATCTCAAGTCAAATAGTATCCAGGTAACCTTATAAATGGCAAAATAAATCCTTTGTAGGTGAAAAACAAAAATAGCTTCAAAAAAGGATGCACAGAACCTTGTTAATTTGCCAAAAGTTTTCAATCACTTCAGAAGCAAGGTTAAGAGAGTCGGTAAAAGTTGAGAAATTCAGAAGGTGCTCAGATATATCCTTATCTCAGGTTCAGAGCTTTAAACTTCAGAAGAAAAACAATGTCAGGGAGAAGATATTGACAGTGATGTCTTGGGAATCAAAGGCTGGAAGGACTACCTGTACTAGGCAAAATACTCACATGATAATGATGGCAGTAAGATTTAATTTACCAGTCTGTTCTAGGAAAGGTAATGACCTTACTATCATGAGTACCTTATCAAGAGGTCATCCAAGCAGACTCAGGGTGATTTATTTTCATAATAAATGGAAATAGAAGTCCAGCCACATGAATTTGCTTGCAGGAGTGAATTTATACCATCTATCCAGCTTTGTTTCATATCAGAAGAGCCTAAGAACATTTTACTGATATGTGAGGATTTAATTCCAACCCCATTGAGAATCTCTGCATTTCAAATTCAATTCTAACCAGACAAAAAACTCCCCCTAAACCTTACCAAATATATAAAGGGGAATATCATCACACTGGAAGTGGGGTGCATCATTTTATCCTAATTGCTGTTCATCTGCTGCTGTGCCATAGATGAAGTCCTAGTTAATGCCTCTGTTAGGAGAGAAGAGTGCTTACATGTGCGTTACCTAAGGATATGCTTTTTCTGGCTGAGTAATTAATTTCTGAGAAGCATACTTCTGAGAAGGTGAAAAGTGAGTGTGTCTAATTACAAATCCAGAAGTCACTGTGGAAACTTGACTGTGTAGTCCAAACTCTGCTGCTCCAAACCCTGTTGGGCCCTAGGCCCCCGATGCCAAGGACAATTTCCTTCACATATGGGAATGATGTGTGTTTACACAGCTTTCTTTGTGCCAGTCCACAGAAGGGTTGACACAGCTAATTTGACTGGAGAAGACAAGAACATGGTCATCATGGAAGAGAAAATGGAGGGAGTTTGATGAAGCAGCTTAAATGGAGATGAGAGGACAGCACAGGAGATGAGAGCTGCCACGTAAGTGTGCCATGTGCACACCGTGTAGTTTAGCTCAAGATTTCTCAAGCTGGGCTGCAAGCAGTGAGTCACAGGCAGAGAGGAAAGATATTTATGGGATTTCAGTTCTTCAGAGCAAAAAATATGAAAGTCAGAAATGACAGAGAAATGAGAGTGCTGGATGATGGCAAACAACATATGGGGAACAGGGGAGAGGGAGCTTTTGGCATCATTGCTGCAGCACACATCCCAGCCTAACTCATATTGATCTCCAGGGGCCAGTTCATTTCTACTGGAAGAATCTGACTTCTGGGACACCAGGTACAAAATGAAAACCTCTCAATTTCTAGAGCACCAATGTTAGTGTTTGCCAAGTATTTTCTCTTTTCTATTCCTTCCTTGCTTTTTGGGCTAGTGGAAAATTTAGCAGAACAGGCATTTTTCCAGCAGGCTTAATTTTGAAAGTTGAACTGATCAGGTTATTTAAGTTCTGACAGAGGAAGTCAGCATTTGCTTATCCACTCTAGAAGCTGAATTCTGCTGGGACTATGTATATATAGGTGCATCTGGATATCTGAGTGTACATAGACACAACAGTTTTTAGCTCTTCACAGAGGTTCCTCTGTTCTAAAACCAGAGGGAGGATATAGGACTTCATACACACCTCTCAAGCAACTGCTGCAGATCCTAATTTCCAGATATGTTCTTTTTTGCTGTCTGGAAACTAAATGCTCTGGGACAATGCTGATCTGTTCAAGAAGCAGCACATTATTTCACCCACCATTTGAGTGCCTTTTGGAAACAACACAAACCTAAATTTTTAATTTCTTTTGTTCCAGTCTATGTACTCCACCTCGGTCCTCAAGAAACCTATGGGGCCTTGAACTATTTTAGGTGCTGTAGGAATAAGTCAATGTGTAAATCATTACCTTTAATTTTCCTGAAAATACTTCTTCAGAATTGCTGCTTCAGCTGCCATTTCTTCCTCAGTCCTCCACTTGTCAGGGGAATCCTCTTTGTCATGTTGTTGCAACTTTTTTGAGGGAAGAAAAACAAGAAAAAAAACCATAAAAAAATAAGTATTTTGATTTTTTTTTTCAGTTTTATTGTCAAATTCAGCCTATGCCTCTATGAAACCAATCTAACTTTTCCACATGTCTGTGGGACAGAGGTACCAGGTGATGAAGAGTCGAAGGTTACTAGTTTAGAGTGGTGACAGTAGTTAATGGCTCTGATGGATTTATGATGATAATGCAAGGTGCCAGGGCAAATGGTAGGCAGTGACAGAGTTCAATCTTTGTGAGCTGATGGTCAGAGACCTTGCAAGTCTTTAATGCAAAGCTGGTAGGTAAGGTAATAGGATAACAAACACACTCAAGTAATTTGAGGTGCCCATTACATCAATGAAGTGAGCTAGAGAGAAGCTTCCTGGACACCAGGGCAGTAATTCATGTAAAATTTTCCTTCTGGCTTTTCCTCTGCCCATGGTTCCACCCTTCTCATCAAAGACCTATTGTGATAACAAGGCCCTGTCTCAGCTGCCTCCCACTGGCAGTTTATATCAGTAGTTTTCAGAAGAGATACATTCCCTCCCTGCCTGCAAGTGATTTGTCCTTCCTTGCCCCCTTGCTGAAAATGAAACACATTCCCTGCTCTAGAACCAAAATCTGCTATTTTTAGAACTATATTTCATTGATGATTTACCAAGGAAAAATATAAAAATGATGTGAAATATTTAATTTTTTAAAATCTAGTTTGCTTAATATACCCACAAAAAAAAGTTATCATGGCCATGATTATTTCAAATACATCCTTTACCTCTCCAAAAGGTGGGAGAAACTGACAGTTTTACTGCTTTTCAGAAGGGAGTTCTCTTTTATAGTAAATATAATGTGTCAGCAGTTGAATGACTATCAGTACCCTTGTACATGTGTCAAAGAATGCCTGATCCTCATCAAGAGAAGACTACATTTACAAACAGGAAAAACATTTGCATTAATGACTTAAAGTATTGAGCTTTCCAGTATGTCTCTAGGTACAGAGCACAGCACAGACTGTATTAACAGCATCACTGCTTCTGAGGAATATTACAGCATCGACTTTTTGTTAATGTCACAAAGTTGGAAATTAATGAATTTATACCTGTTAGTCCTGGAGAGATTTTAGTACAAAAAAATGAAGCAGTGAAAAAGCAAAGATGAAGCAATACTGAACCTGCTAAGCAAACTGCATTACTGTATACGGCATGCTTAGCAATAAAATAGGATTGTTAGCATATACCCAACTCACTTTTATTTGTGCTGTGCTTTTCCTATTCTGAATTTTGCTGCCAGCTATAGTCCTATGTAGTTTTACATTCTGCAGCACAGGTTTCTTCCTAGCTGCATTAGAAAGCCATTTCCTTTCATGCCAATACAATACAGTAGCTGTAGGCAAATTAAAGTGTGTTACTGTTCGACTAGTACAGGACTGATCTTCATTGTTACATTAGCTTTAGGTATCTTATAAATCCATCTGGTAATAATGCTCCAGAATTATAGAGAAAGCTTCAAAAGCCAGGAGCTGGTACAGTATATACACTGTCAAGATGCATCCTTTGTGTGCATGGGTCTGCTCTCACCCACTCTACACATGTATATGGTGTATAGGTACTACAGCTGAGCTGGCAATGAGAGGGAGTTAAAGGAAACAGCATACATCATCCTCTGCTTCCTATGGACTGTGAGAACTTGCACTTCTCAAGAGGATGCATCAGGACAGGCCAAGTGGTGGTAAATCAATTGCCTGAGGTGTGAGCTGTTTTTCTAAAAGAGCAATGTCTTGCCCACTCAAGCTAGCATCAGGACAGGCTACAGCAGGCAACAGCTAGAAGGCAAGAGGAGGCAGCCCCTCTTCCTCATGGACTCCTTACTTAACTTGCAAGAAGTGCTTTTAGTGCTGTTGTCCCTTTCTGCACAACTCAGGTGAGACCTGATCCCAGGAAGAGACTAGTCAAGTGAGGATTTGACATGTAGTTTTTGTTTTTATTTTCCCTGTTCAAAGAAAGTGAACAGTAATAAGAAGGCAGAAGTTGAAGTGGGTGTTCTTGCTGCCTAAATTAAAGCTATGTGAAGCTGCAGACCATGGTCACTTCTCAAAGCTGGCAAAGGAGAAAGTTTCTTTCACTACACAATTGCTAACCTTTAAAAATAATCAATCCTTGACTTAAGGTTAAAACAGATATATGGGGAACAGTAATGATTTTTGAAACTTGCCTGAAAACCTAACCTACCCCAGCCCTGGCTGTTGGGCACACAGCCCACAGTCCCACATAGCAAGACCCAGCCCAGCACCAGAGTGTGCTCAGGACAGCCTTGTCCTGCTCTGCCCTGGCAGGCATTTACAGCTTCCCATTCTCAAAAGATGCATCCACATTTTGTGGACACTGGGTATGAAAACCAACAGACTGCAGTTCTAAATCACTGCCACAGCTGGAGTAGTCATTGTTCAACTGACTTTTAAAATCTATTTCAGCATAAAATTGCTATCTCTACCAAAACCAGGTCCCAGGACTATTTCAAAACCTCTTTAAACCTCTTACTGTGTCAGTAATTTCTGAAGTGCAGTAAGCAATTATCACCCTAGTGCCACTTAGCTTCTGGTATTATCTAACCACTGCTGTAGAGATTTGGAAATCTCTCCCTGGTGGCTGTCTTCTCTACTACCATCATCTGCAGCTCCAGTACAACCCAAACCATATTACTACCCACTTTGAAGCACAACAGTTAAATTATGGATAACCTTGCTAGTTGATGTTCTGGATGCTAAACATCATGTGCCTTCAAGATCAATGGTACTAATAAGAGGAAAACTAATAAATAAAGGGCTGCTGGTATCACCTCTAGCTCAGGCATTCTACATGCTGTGAATTAACAGAGGTTGGAAAGCACAATAGAGGAACATTTGTGCTGAAATCTGCCCAGTTCTTCAAATCTCATAGCATCTGCTAGTGGTCTCCAATGGTGCCAAGGTATTTTGGTCACACATCCAAGGTTTGGTCTCACCTGCTTATTTCCTGTGTTCTTATGTGAGGTACTTTTCAAGGAGGTTCAGATTTCAGTGTGAGTGCCTCCATAAGCAAAAGATGCTTCCTTCAAACTTTTAAAAATAATTCCTTAAAAAGAGGCTAACACAGTCTCCAAAGTATTTTGGCTAGTGTAAAGCTACTTTTAGGAAAGAAGAACACACATATTTCACTATTGATTTAGAATCCAGGTGGGAAACAAACATAACAGTCAATACTCGTTTCTAAGGGACTCCTGTGCCTTGGGGTGTGTTCACATTCACATGCACATCCAAATCCCAGCTGTGCATCTTTACAAACATCTGACATGCTGTTGAAAGTTTGGATTATAGGGGGGAAACAACACACTCTTGCACCTGGCCTGCCTGACATGATTTTCCGTGAGAGGTTTTTGTCCAGATTCCCTTGGACAGTCTGAACAGAGGTGGGAATTAATTGATCTATGTCATTCATGAGACAAGGCCCCCATATTATTCCAAAGCTCCTAAACAACAACTGTTGCCTTTTTTTGGACAATGCATACTTCTAGGGGGAAACAATCCCTTTCCAAGAAAACCTGTGCATTTCCAGTTGTGAGAGGTAGCTGCTATTTCAAATGAGATGAAAATAGCATATGATGAGGTTACAAGAGTTGCTTCTGTGCAAAACACTGAACTAAAGGGAACAGGTTTTTCTCAGGGTCTTCCAGGAACATCTGTGGGGTGATGGGGTTATCACCAGGGGATTTCTGCAGGCACACTGAGCTCTCTTGACAAGTGCTCTTTGGTGGGTAGCAGGAGACTTCTTGCCTCCTTGAAACCCAGGTCCTTGAAGACAAAGCAGAAGTGAAGGGAAGCACAGTCTCTTTTCAGTAATGCTATGGTGATGTTGGCTGAAGTTAACCAAATACAGACTAAAATTTGCAATCCCTACAGTAAGTGAAAGAAAGTAGTATTAGGAAGCTGTAACAATTCAAGAAAATAAATAAAAGCTATAAGCTTTGGGTGACCCTAGCAGGAAAAGAGACAATGAGTGCCAAAATACAAGGGATGGATGTCCATGGTGTTTTATACTGACATGAGCTTAATCATCTAACTCTGACCAAATGCTTCCATTCCAGGCTGCACTCCAAGAAGGCAGCAGCATTTCTTGCTGTCTGGACAGCAATACCTTCTGCATGACACAGCCTTGGATTGGGGAGGGAGGTCTGCCTTGTATCGATGCGGGCCAGAGTGCACACCAAGGCCCAGAGAGGGCAGACAGCAGTCTACAATACCTTTTCTGTTGAGCTCCAAAGTAGTCACCATACTAAAACTGCTGGTCCTTAGCCTGTTTTCAGAAAAGAAAGGTGATGCTAAAGCACCACACCAGATAGACAAGATGTTCTACTGCAGAGCTCAGAAAGCCCCAAATTCTCTGAAGCCAAACCTGTTGTGGTATTACAGGAGTGCCTCAGAAACACAAGCATTACAAAAAGGTAAGTAACCAGATTACTGTAACTCAGATAACACAGGAAGGAGTGGATAGGATGAGAAAGCGTGAATATTTATTTTAGACAATCTCCATTACGCCTTTTTTTTTTTTTAACTTGCTGAACAAGCACCAAGACACACATTAGTCAATTCTCTAATCGTACTTGCCCAGCAAATTGCACACTGTATCTGCTCAACATTCTTCAAGCACTAAGACTCTTGTTTATAACTTAGTACATCTTCCTGCCTTGCAGTACAAATAAATGCAGTACTTCTAAGATATGCCCTTCTTTAAGCAGATCATTACTGATGTCTGACTTCTTGGGCTTCCTGATAAATTATCCTCTTCTTTCACCTCAAGCAGAAAACGCTCTTCCACCAATAATCTATGATGTCAGTCTTGATTACTTGTAAACAGTGGAGCTCTTTGAATATTTCTGCTTGTGAAAAGTATTCATTTTCTCACTCATGTTTCCCAGTATGAGATGCTGGCAGACCTGACAGCTGTGCTTTATGTTATTTTATTAAAGTTGTTAGTGCTGCAGAATGCTCCATGTTTTTATCGTTGCAATCCTTAAGGGAAGTGCAATATTGTTTTACAGCACATTTGCACTGGGGAACCTCTGCTCCTTGCCCTTTGTGGATGAGCCCAGAATTCTCAGTGCAACAGACTATAGAGGATCTGGGTCTGTAGTGTTTGAAGTAATCTCTGTTATGGTTTGCACTCTTATGCCGTAAAACTAACAAAAAAGCAACCTGTAGTAATATAGAACACTAGCCAAAAGTACTGGGGAAAAAAAGCTTTTATGGTAGTTAGCACTATTCTCACTCCCCATGAATATTTACTGTTGATAGTTAAGTTTATAACCTTCAATGTATTTAACTAAAACAAAAATTATAGTGATGGAGAGTAATTATGCCAAACTGCAGCAACATAACAAAACTCAGCTGCTTCAATGATTATAAAATATAATATTTTCAAAACCAGCTACTAACAAAAAACCCCAACAAAAACAACAACAACAAAAATAACACAACCAAAAAAACCAACCAAAAAAAACCCTAATTTTTGCCAGTAGGTTGGATTAGATATTAGGTGTTATGCAGCTGCTGGCATTCATTCTTACCAATACACCTTTGCATAGCCAAATATCTTTTCCATACTTAATTCCCACACTTGGTTGAACTCTGTAGAGTGGTATTTCAGCACCATTAACATGTGAACCACGAGAAGGCTGAGTCTCATCTACTCTCTCCAGTGGCAACCCTTTTGCAGACACTCAAGACAAAAAAGATCCCAGGGCTCCTATGAATACCTCTTCTTCCAACTCACTTGTGGGCCCAAAGCCATGTGATGAACAGACACCTACAGAAGATCCCTGCCCCTTTTCTTGTGCTGCAGCAAGTAGGTGTGGTGGGGCTTCACCCTGAGCATCCCACTGTGTGGAAGAAAAATTCGAGGAGTGAGCTGGCTCTGGCTCCTCAGCCCTTTGGTGATATGAAGGATCTGCTGGTCCCAGTGGTGAGTTCCAGCTTTTACATAAATTTAACTCCTGTATTGCCATGCCACCTTTGCCCTCTTTTCTCTGGCCTTGTCTTCCTTGCTCTTTTCCCCCCAGTGTTTTCTTTCCGTTCACTTGTCTTTATATTTAGCTTATATCCTCATAGCAAGACTTCATTTCTACCCCTCCCCATGATGTGATTAAATGTGACATTTACTGCCATTATCTGTACCTCCTGCTATGCTCTATCCTTTCTTCACCCTCTGCTGTCTCTGCTGAAGTGAGTGAGCTTTTTGGTGGGTAGCGTCGTCTGCTAGTGCACGCCTCCTGTCTCCATCCCATTTGCCTTCAGTTGTGGTCAGAGAGTCTCTATTTTATCAGCAATGCAAAGTGAAGAAGTAATGGATGAAGCACAGTGGCTTTATAAAGCAGGTTCTCACAGATGCTGCAATCACATGGACTTAAATCCCATTTTACCTACCTGGGGTAATCATTGCCAGAGCTCCCAAGATCCCAGCTGGGATCTCCCCTGCAACTGCTACAGGAAAGGCAGAACCACAGGCAGAGAATATGTGTGGCACGCTCCCCCTTGCCTACCTAAGAGATCACCTACAAGATATTGTGTTAAAAAAGGCTGCAAGAGGTCTGGGTGCCCCCAGTCAGCTGCTGCAAGACCAGGACTCATTTCTGAGTCTTTCTGCCACTGCTTCAACCCTGCAGCCCGAGCTGCTCAGGCAGTTCAATGTTTTCCGCATCTCTGGGCCCGTCTTCATGTTTAATTACAGCTACAAGGCTGCTGTAATTTAATTGCTCTAATTTATAGTGAACGCTGCAGAAAACCCCCACATCATGTAATTTTCTCATCTGCTGCCATCACTGAAGATGTTATATCATACCAATGTCTGCATTTGCATGAATCAGAAATCCCTGATTTTGGGGTGGTTTATACTTGCTGCATTAAATCAGAGTTTATTTAAGGAGATGGAGCAGAAGCCCAAGTTGCCTGCATTCTCTATGAGAGACATTTTTTTAATGATCTCCTGGAGAATCCTTTTCCAATTGTTTCATAATTTCTATATGAAATACACTGCCACCTCACAGCTGCTGGTATTATTGCTGCAAAGCAGAGATTCCACTGGAAATCTCAGTTTATCAAAGCTGTGTTTTAGCAAGCAGAGGTGGGTTGGGTTTTTTTCTTTTTTTTTTCTCTTCTATCAACTCTGTCATAGTGACTGCAAATATTTTTTCAGTTTTCTTGTTGTGCTTTGGGGAAAGATGTGAATCTCACACTTCACATGGACATATGAGTAACTGCATCCTTTTTAGCAAAGCACTCAGATGAAGAGGATTTTGTGTAAACTCACATGGAGGTTAAGTAAAACCCTTAAGCATATGTGTTTAAGTGCTTTGCTAAAATAAACTCTATGAACGCTAGTTTCTAACCATTCTGCATACAAAATTGATAAGAAAAAGAATAAATCTAAAAGAGATCCTAAGACATTTGCTTTTGAAAGTATAAAAGACAAGCAAGCCCACGAACAGAATGATGGTTGTGCAGAAAACACAGCTGCCATTCGGTGAAATATGTAGATCACACTCTGAAGAGCTCACATCTTGACAGACTTCCAGTTTGGCTGCAATTGAGATAAAATTCTTGGAAAGTGAGCACATTACAAAGAAGATACTTGAAAGAATATCCACTGGGGTAAGAAGTCCTGCCAAAGACAAAGAACTGCTTTTTACAACCTGATGTAAGCCAGGCAAGAATCTGTAAAGGTGTTTGGACATATTTTCACTATGCCCATTACCCTCCTAGTTAGCAGATAATGCTACAAACATCTCTGCAGTCTTCCTAACCCAAGAAGAAAAGGTAGATGACTGTGGGGAGCTGTTTAATGTCACTGACTAGAGAAGGCTGCCTACACTAGAGAAATGTGTTGCACAGAGACCTGGGTAAGAAATGGCAATGTCATCAATGTGATAATGTTGGAGGAAACGTTATCCTCCAACACAGCCTGCCATGCAACATTACTCATTTGGAAAAAGGCTATTTTTAATCAAGGAAAAGCACTTTAATCAAGGATAGAGTCAGTGATTCAAAAATTTCATGCAAGTGCATGTATTACTTGACTGAAAGCCTTTCCCCAAAAGGTCAGAGCTGCAGAGCGATGTGAATGTTCCACTCCAAGAGCAGAGATAACCTCCAGGTGCCTGTATCAGGCTGATGTATTCTGGCTCCTGACATAGAGTTTCAAAGTCAGAACTACCCCTGCTAATCTTCTTAACTTTAGACAAATATTTGCCATACCCTAAGCACACTCAGTAAGATTCATGATGTGCCAAGGAAGACACGTGTGTTAGGGAGGTTAAGTTGGTTTGTTTGTTTTCTTTGTATTCTTCTGCCAGCACAAAGAAAATCAGCAGGTCCTATGGCATCTGCACAAAGCCAGTTCATAAAGCAGGGAGACATGAGCCCACTGCATCTATAGGAACTGCAGGAAGCGCCTGAAATGGTCAGAGCAGAGAGATTTCTTCTTTGAGCAATTAGCTTATTCCTTTATTGGCTTTTGTTCCCATTAAACAAATCCCAACCCTCACTAACACCTTCTGAAATTAAGAAGAAAGCATTCACTCAGTGTGTCCTGGAGCAAGTCATATTCTGAGTCACTCTCTCCACTGACTGTAGGATGTTAGGGAGCCTTCAGATGTCTAAAATGACACATACCTCATGCTTGAGGCAAGCCACTGGGGTTTCACCACCTGCTTTTGTGTGTGCTTCTCAGGGAACCATTCACTCACCAACAGACCTTCCTAACATGGTCCTGTCTGCACTTCTTGCAGCATTCAGGATCATGGCACTCCTGGATGAAGCTACATCCCCAGGACAGCCTTTTCCCCTAGGCATCCCTCAAGTAGTTCTTTAGCTTTCAGCCTTGCCTCTGAGATTGCCACTCTGGGATTTAAGCAGTCAACACCCTCTAGTAAGAAGGTACTAAAATAGGTTGAGGAATAAATTGCTCTCATTTAACATTCACTCCTAAAAATATGGCTGCATTTATGATGTAGCATATTGTTTTATATACTGTTTTGCTATAATAAGTCATGTTTAAAATGTCATGACATTTAAATCAACAGCAGTAAGAAGGAAATGCTGAAAAAGAGCAAGATGATCAAAAAGGATTTGAAAAATCCTGGTGAAATGTTATGGGCCAAACACCCTCATTATAGTAAAAATAAACTCACAAGGGAGCTTGAAACTCATCTCTGAGAAACCCATTGTAGAGAAACACACTCCTCCCCTCCAGGTCTCTGTGTCATTGTGGTTGTCCCTGCATCCAGTGGCTAAGGAGTAGGTGTCACCACCAGCTGGATAGCAGGGGCTGACTGTGGTCAGAGGACTCTGGCACCCCCAGCAAAGCCTTCTCAGTGCTCTGCAGTCACCTTACAGGTTTAGCCTCCCTGTGTGCTGCCCTTTGCCACCGAGTCACCACAAAACTCTGCAGAGTATGTCCTTGGAACTTGTTAATGCCATTTGTCTCAGCGAGGAGCTTCATTTCAATGCCTGTGCTAAGTTATATGAATGAACTTTACATATAATATAAAAGCCTACTTTAATGTGGCTTCATAGCCTTTGAGGAGACAGAGACTATCTACCACTGATGATCTACATGCATAATGGCAGGTTTTCACCAGAAAGACCTTTAATGTTAAAAAGAAAATAGCTTGGATCAGAGGAGCTACTCTGTTCCTGCAGATTCAGTGCTCATCTTTTATATCAGGTCTGGACCCATATGCCAGCATCCCTCACTGCTGCCTCCAAGCTCCCTCACCCCCCACCAAGGGAAAAAACAACAACAACTGCAACAACAAAACAGATGGTGATGCAACGAAACATTAAACCCAGTCCCAATACCTGAGCCATACCATGAATATTTCACTGAGGCATGGGGTAGAAAAGACAACAAAATGACCTTTTCTAGCATCTTAAGGGATATCTAACCTGGTAATTGCTATAGACACACTGAAGACACACAAGAGGGAGACCAAGACTATCTAAAAGAAGCTGTGTATATTTTTTAAAATTAGCATCTCAATGTTCCCATTATAACCTGCCAATATGAATGACATTTACTCTTGCTCTGAGAAATGAAAAACTCTAAAAGACAGACTGCATTAAGAGTCTATTGATATTCCACTGACCTCGTGGCAAAAGAACCAGGCAAGTTTTGTCAAGGGCAAATACCCCAGAGTCTGCAAATTCATCTCTTCAAGTAGTAGTAAAGGGGGGAAAAAATCTTCAGTGCCTAGAATATTTATAAAACTCAGTGGAGGTTCATAGTTCTTGATGTCTTGATGGCAGTGGATGGCATCAGGTCCAGCTATGGGAGCAGAACTGGAGATATCTGATGGTCAGTCATCTTCTTCAGCTTTTCCAAACAGTTAATGTTGCCATAAAACTTATGCAAGAAGTTCTCTTGAGAGACATCATATGGGGTTTTACCCAACTAACGTTTTTCCTGTTGTATAAACTTTGCAATATGTTATCCCTAGCAGAATATGGTCCAAGATTGGATGGGATGGGTGGATGCAGGAGGCTATGCAAGAGGGCCATGCATTGCCTTCCCAGCATTAGTGGAAAGACCCATACAAAGGAAGAGGAGGAACAGTGAGGAACAGATTGGTATTGTTCAAGTATGCTCCTTCATCCCTCACATGAACTTCTTAACTCATATACTAAATCAAATGAGAACAAAAAGCCAGACTAGGAAGCCCTTATTTACTTGGTGAAACTCAGGCTGATACAACAGTGGCTTTTTTTTCAGGTGGTGAAGGGGCACAGGCTACCTTTATTTTAAGGAAGAGGAATCTCTTTGTTCCAAAATGCAGTGTTTGCCTTCTGTTCAAGTTGATTTTCTGGGGAATAAGACCACAGTTGTAGCCACACAATACCCACATGGAAGAACAGGGATGGCGTAATAGCCTGGGAATATAAGATTTTGCAATTAATCTCAGTGAAGGGACTGTGAATTTGGGGAGAATTAATTTTAGCTGGATACATGTTGCAGTTAATTAAGGCTGATAGCTGCTCCTAGTAGGAAGGTGGTTTTGATGAAAATACATTGAAAATCTTATTAAACTGCCTCAGAAAAAAAACAGTTGCCATTGCCCATGCTACCACCTCCCAGACATCCCCACATTTCTGTGTAGGAATTACAAACTGATAGCATTTGCATAACAATTATTATTTAATATGTAGACTTCAGTATCACTGCTTTTGGACAGAATTAACATTCAAACATCAGAGCACAGACATTTTAGAAATATTAATATGGAAAAGTCCCAGAAACCTTCTTTGTTAGCAGTATTTTTGCAGTTCTGTTCCTGTGATGATGCCCCAGAAGCAGATCACCACCTTCTCTCACCATGATTCAGAGGACATGCTTCAGAGCTACAGAAAATCCCACACTATATGGATGAGGTGATCACATGAACATTGGAGGATGGAGGGTAGGAAGGGCACAAAGACCTAAAAGGCAACCCAAACATTTCCAATTTTCAGAGACAAAAAAGTAATTTTGTTTGCTTTCAGTTCAATCAGTTTGTTCGTGCCTTAGGAAACAATGAGATCAACAGGAATGAAAGCAATTTCCAGCAGATATGAATAAAACACGTGGCTCAGCTAAGAGGAGGTTATACATTACTCCAGAAGCTCAGTCAAATACGAGTGGATTAAGTGCTCTGAGAATGGATCCAGCATGGGTTTGCTTCATCTCAATTTGCCAGACTAGGAATTTGCAGGTTTCCCACTCATTCTTTAGGAGGGAGTTGATTGAGGAATAGGTTATACAGTCACATACTCTGTGGAGGACTTGCAAAATAATTGTATTTATTTAGATACAATTTGAAGTCAGAGCAGGGTACCTTGCAAGCAGAACTTCCACAGAAGGTTTGCTATATTTTTCTCTCCTTTCTTTAGGTCTTTTGTTTGTTTGTTTCTATTCTTTTAAAAACAATCTAGCCTTCATGCAAAAATAAAAAAAAAAATCATGTTCTCAGTCTGTGTTTCCAGAATTTTGCTGTGCACACACTTGGGTGTACAAAGGCTCACAAGCTCTCCTCATTCATTCTGACCTCTAACCATTCTTCCATTGCATTTAATTGCAGAGGACACTGTCTTCACAGCTTTATTTTTCATATGACATCTTGTGAATTGCTTTTAAGAAAAGCCATTTACACAACTTCTATATATATGTAAACTAGTACTCTAATGTCACATTCTTGTTTGCACATAGCCTTGTACTCGTGTCAGCTAATCCTAATGCAAAAAGCAAGTGGCCCTTCGTATATCTCAGTTAGGGAACAGCAGCGTGGATTGTCAGAAAACAAAAGTTTGACTGATACTATGCAAAATCTGTTCCATTGGGAAATTGGCACCTTGCCCATCATCTTCCACAAAGTTCAGTATCTTTGTCAGTGCTCATCTACTTGACTTCTTAATTGTCTGTGTTCACTGGCTGCATCAAATGGAGTTTTCTTTTTGCTTTTGCTCACTGCGTATTACATCTTTTAATCGGCATATTTAATTACTTACCACAATCTGCCATGCCAGATTTTCTAAGCATTAGTCTAATTAACTTAAGCTTGATAATTATGTTTCAGATATCATAACAGTACACACAGAACTTGCATATTATGCTCTTGGCTTAGCTGTTTCTGATATTTTTCTTCTATTCGTACTTTTCACTTTTTCCTTTTGCCTTTTCTCTTTCAGTACAGGGTGGGAGTGCAAGAAGAAAGAGAAACTGCTGTTCTGTTTTAGGGACTGGAAGGTTCTCTAAAAGCAAAAGCCAGCTGTTTCTAATAAGAACTCATCAAGTAAGTCAACACAAATTAGAACAGATCCACAATGCAAGGATTTTCTCTTTTTAAAAGGATGAAATATAATGATGTCACTGAAGAAAGAAACTTGAGCTTCTGACAGCAGAAATCATGGAGGATTGAAGTACAGACCTAGAGCACTTACTGGACAGCTATGAAGGCACTCAGACTTTCTGCAGGTCTCCAGCCTGAGCTACTCTAATGATATGCCTGTTGGCGACAGCATGTCGCCAGGGAGGCAATAAATAAGTGATAACATGCATGGGACCTGGCACACATACCTTTTCAGCACAGAAAGATCATCCCTCACAAAGTGATGCAGGCTATCTGGGCACATGAGATACGCAAGCCTGAGACCCCAAGTAAGAGTAAATAGAGGCAAAGGACACTTAAGTCACAGTAACAAAGGAAAGCAAAAGAAGTCTGTATAGATTTGCATTTGGCTTTCTGATGAAGAACAATTCTTTTCACTTCTGTCCAACTCACTTTGATATCCTGCTTTTACAATGGCAAATGCATCCTGCATTGTTTGGTTTGCCTTCCTCCTGAATGGAAGCCCAGTGGCAGATGGGGCAGAGCCAGGAATCATATGGTATGCTTTGGGTTGGAAGGAACCTCAAAAGGTCATGTAGTCCAGCTCCCCAGATCCCCTCTCCCTGCTCCCAAAGATCGTGGATCTGCCTTGCTGACTGGAGTCCAGCAAGCCACCTTCAGGATCCAAAGGCACCCAGACCACAACATGGGTATTTGGGCTGCAAATTCATTGATGTTATACCCAAGCTAATAGTTCATTTGTTTGATTTTTGGGTACAGTGGTACCTGAGTGTTGTCAAGTCCACTTCAAGAACCACACCAAAATCTCTGCAGTTACTCCAGTATTATTGGTGAGGATTTAATCAGCCATGAAAGACTGAAAGACTGCTCAAGTGCTCCTATTTTTAACACAGACATTATGGATATGGAGACATGGACAGGCAGTTCCTCTTGTTGAAATCACCCTCATTCAAGCCCTTATTTTCAAGTGACTGAAGGGCTGTCACCCCTGACAGAAAACATTACCAGCAGTCAAGGAAGTAATCAGGATGGCCAGCACATAAATAAGCATAACATAAATCTGAATATTAGTAATTAGCATTTGATTCAATCAGACTAAAACGTTCAGACCACTGTAGCAGCAATTCCTTATAGGAAACTATTTAACATTCCAATTATCTTTAATGAATTAACCTCAAAGTACGGCTGAGGTGCAACATCCTAAGAATCCCTTTGCTCATCTACAGTCCACTTGCAACTAATTTCACTTCACAAGCCTACCTCAATTAACATTTTTCTGTATTTCACACATGAGTAACTGCAGTACTGAAATATGCAATCCTTTTCTAAATTCCTAAGCTGAGATGCCTTAATTTTTCTTTTATTTTATTTTTCCTTTTTTTTTTTTAATTCTATAAATGCAGGAAAATAATTTCCTGCTACTATCTCAAACCAATTAAAATTCTTTTTATATTGGCTTTGTATCTCTTCAATATATGTATGAACCAAAAAAGTCCTATTTTTTTTTCCACATAATAATTACTTGGAATTGATCTGCTATGCAGCACTCCAAAGACAAAGGGGCTTACAATTAGCAAGTTTTAAACTTTGGTTTACATTTTTCATCGCTAGAGTTTTTAAAGAATGGTTTTGGTTGAATGTTTTATATTAGGAAAGTAAACTCAATCAAAGTGAACTATCTGAAGTTGAAAAAAATAATTTTAAAAAGTGCAAATTTATTGATAGGCTTGGAAGAAAAAAAAAACCACCAAACAAAAATAACCACATAACCTTAGTGGCAACTAGGTAACTATAATAGCACAAAGAGCTATGGCAAAACAAAGACCATATATAATATATATAATAACATATATATATATATATATATAACATATATAATAACAAAGACCATGTATAATAGACCTTGTGTATTATGTAGCATGGATAGAATGGCAGGTATCTCACTGTATGATCCTGAAGAGTGGTCTCTAAGATAGGTTATAGACTGGTTCAGGCTTCCCTATCTGCATAGTAGGGCAACTGCTGGACCTGACTCTTTGCTTCCCTTTGGTCTTTGCATAAAAAGACAGTGGCATTTAATATAATTCCTGCTTTAACTGGGAAATGTGGTGAGGTAGCTCTTGCTTTGCACGGTGGTTGTGGTAAAAGGAGCAGCATTCTTGAACAGATTATATATCTGACGTTATTTTCCTTTCCCTCCCATGTTTGCAGCATTATTTTAGCATTAAGAAAAATGAACACACATGTAGATAACAGCATCCACGCAGCAATATGGCATAGCTGTTATTCTTCTTACAGGCATCCAATTTAATTTTATCATCAAATACCACACAGCACAAATTCCTCTGTTCTGTTCCTTACTGATTTTACCCTCAGTTTAGATCTCAGCATTCTGTGCTGTGCATATCACCTAGAGCTCACTGCAGAGGAGAGACATCGGGATACAGCACATGAACCCTTCTCATCTCAGGACTCGGATGATTCCTCTCCATCTGAAATACCCATGTGATGCCACAGAGTTTTGCTGTCATTTCTTCTCCCAGCTACTAAGTAAGACCATAATGAAGTTACACAGATAGGGACACAGATATAACTTGCCCATATAGCTACATAAATAGAGTTCATTTTCTATATTATTTTTTTTTATTACAGATAGGGATATGCATGGCCTATTTGGTTACATGAGCAAATCCGTGCCCTGAAAGATGATGTTCTCATTAAGCAAAGCTGCAAGTCCAAATCTTATCTAAAGTGCTGTTTACTGCTAACAGCCAACATGCCACAGAGCATAAATCTTTCACTATTGCCACTCAAATTGAGAGCACCCCATAGCAAATTCTGACAGCTAAAAAAAAATATTAAATAATAAGGTAAGAGAAGAACATATATTAATAATCAATATCTGCTTAATTTAGCTAACATTATAAGCTAACATTTTTAGACAGAATTTTTTTTTATTATCACACCATTTCTCTCAGAGAATACTGAATATTGTAACATTTTACCCTTACCTGAATTTTTACCAGCCCTTGATTTTTGTAGCATACTACACTCGACAAAGTCTAAGCAGTAGTTAAAAATAAACTCTTTGCTATCATCCTATTTCCACTACTTCCATTTATAACCAACACCACACTACATTTATGCATGAATCTGTTCTTCTTTCAAAACCTGTTTCAAGCCTGATCTTACTCATGCTCTTTGTCAAATGTCACCAAGCTCCTGGAATGGATTTGGACCACACAGCCAAATCAGGAAGAAATTCCTTACATCAAGTGGGCACTTTAAGCCCCCAGCAAGTGTCCAAGGCCAAATCTTTGCTTGGTGCTCCACTTAAACTAATGCACCCTCCACACCTCTGCCCACACAGGATCACAGGATATTAGGGGTTGGAAGGGACCCAAAGAGATCAAGTCCAAGTCCCCTGCCAGAGCAGGACCATACAATCTAGCACAGGTTGCACAGGAATGCATCCAGATAGGTCTTGAAAGTCACCAGAGAAGGAGGCTCCACAACCTCTCTGGGGAGCCTGTTCCAGTGCTCTGTGATCCTCACAGTAACAGAATCCTCCTCATTTTGAGGTGGAACCTCCTGTGCTGTAGTTTATACCCATTACCCTTTGTCCTATCACAGGATACAAGCAAGAAGAGCCAGTCCCCTCCCTCTTCACACCCAGCCCTCAGAGATTTATAAACATTTATTAAATCCCCTCTCAGTCTTCTCTTCTCCAGACTAAAAAGCCCCAGGTGTCTCAGCCTCTCCCTATAGGGCACGTGCTCCAGTCCTTCTCCTAACAGTCTTGACAAGGTCATCCTTCTTCCAGGAAGGTACCTTACAGCCAGACTTGAGCCTGCAGGGTACCAGTTCACTGCCTCCTATCACAGCTTACTGTCACTGCTATCTGAACTGATTACTACTTCTTTTATTTTTTTTTTCCTTATTTATATTTGTAAAGTTTGCTTTAGATGACGGGATGAGAGTGCCAATCATCCAGAGACATTTCAGGAGGTAGTCTCAAGATGTGAGGAAAGCTACAAATACTGTATTAGTGAGTATTTCTGTTACACAGATCAATCTGAGAGTTTCCATTCTTCCATTTAATCTCTGGAGTTTTGGAGCATCAGTAAAAATGTGGCTGAATTCATTATTAAAAAAAAAAAAAAATTAACCCCAGTTCACAGTTTAAAAAAGCCTCCTGAAAAATAACATTGTGAAGCATCTCATGTCCATTGCTTAATAAAGGGGGAAGGAAAGACTGAGAATAAGCTAAAGAAAGCAAAATAGTTTGTACCAGCTTGCTGCACTAAGCCTTTGCTTACCACATGAAGAGAGATCTTGTGTTGATTTTGGCACCAGTAGGACAAGCCTATTATCTCCAACTCATCTAATAAGATCCTACAAAGGAAGGACATTTTCTCTAGATAACAATTTTATCAGTAAATCAGAAGCTTATTCATGGCCCCACTCAGCAGTGCATTTAAGTTCTCTTTTAATACTAAGTGCGTGCTTAAATCCTGTTTGAACTCACTTAAACTGATCACTTGCTTAGATGCTAAAGTGAGATTGCACTGAATATCAGTAGGCATATATATAATTTAAAAAACCCTTCTGAGCCTAACAAGCATAGCTGGCTGTGTGTTACTCATTGTCCACATCTGAGGGTAAGGACTCTTGCTTTAATTAAAGTGATAGAGTGAAGACATCCGAGTATTCACTTATTAAGGCAGTGAGCACAGTGCAGCACAAGAAATTAAGTCATAGTGGGAGCCAGAAAACTGCATGAAGAGCTGGATTGAACTAGGGAAAAATTATGACAAATAGGTTTAAATTCTTCAGGAAGATGTTATCTGCTAGTCCAAAATAAAACATTCTTACAAATTTTAGGAAAGCAACACTTCCTTCATTCTTAGCATCTCTTCTCTTGCATCTTCAGAAGCTTCTCCTGTTATCACACTTTTCCACTGTCATGTTTCCATTGTAGCTAATGAACACTTACTAATATTTATAGTATTCTTGTGCCTCAACATAGAAAAGATGCATGACACTTAAGGGGTTAAAAAGAGACCCAGGCAGGGAGGATCACAATCTTGCAGTGTTTATTCATAAGCATTGTCCTTATTCACCAGCATGTGTTTTGACCCACTGTGATAATTGGGGTCTGCAGGTCTTCCCTAATTGTGAGCTCAGCACAGGAAAAGTGTGGAACCTCCCCAATCTGCAAACCTGTAATAATCACTATTGATAAAAACAGGACTTAAAGGAAGGAGCCACCCAAACAAGCTAGATCTGTACATAAACTCAGAATTGTGATGAACACAGAATAAATTAGGAGTAGATCATAATTGGCACATCCACATTTACATTGAATTTGTAAAAAAATAAGGTGAATTATACCTACTCTAATAGTCCCTCTGACTTTGGAGCTTCAAAAAGAGGTAGTGTGAGAACAAAAGGGGTGAAATAGGCTCCACTGAAAGTGGGGAGAGGGTTCCTATTTGCTCCAGACACTCAATTTCTGTCACAACTATTCTGAGGCCAGGACTCTGATCTGCTGCTGTTGAAATAGGTACATCACCATCACAACCATCCTCCCCTCCCTTTGTGTTTGCTCTCCCTCCATTATGTTGTTCTTCTCTCACTTTCACCTTAATCTGACACCTAATCTGATGCTGTGCAGTGTGACTGGAGGGGGTACCTAATCCAACAACAGTGAGAGGACAACCTCGAAAGGGGCTTGGCATTTCTGATGTAGAAAGCAAGAACTGAGAACCAATTTACTGTCGAGTCTTGGTGTCCACAGGACTGTTTCTGCTAACGGGCTTTCAAAAGCATATTCAAATGAATAGCCCCATACAGCCCTTAACACTGATGTCAGAAATGACATGGAGTGAATTTGGTGCATTGGTCTGTGAGGAGAGGTGTACTGCTTCCATTTCTGTCTGCCACTACAACAGAGATAAAAATTTCCTGCTGCTTCCCTGTGCCTACAAAAAGAGCATCCAACATCCATAGGTCCTTTCTTTAAAGACACATTTTTAATAAGGATTGAGTAAAAACAAAACAAAAACAACAACAAAAAAAAAACACAGAACAAAACAAAAAATAAAATCGCATATTTGCATATTTTCCCCAGCAACCACTTCTGCATTAGATCAGCCTTTGGCTGCCTTGGCAAAGAATAAAATCATAACGGGGCTCATCGTGGAACTGCAGATAAAGCAAACAAACCCTGTCCTGCCAGGCAGCTGCTGCTGCTCACATCTGAGCTGCTGGTAGCAGAAGACCAGGGCACCTCTTGCTGCTGGTTAATTCTGCATTATCTGGGATAAGCCCTGGAGCCAGCACAGTAACTCTGGATTTGTAGAGCTGTAATGAGGCTTTGATCTAATGTCATAACAGGTGCAGGCTGCGAGTCAGGCCCCACTGGTGGCAGAATTTGACCCAGCCAGGGTCAGTGGAAAAACACCCATTGGCTTCACTGGAAGCTCGTTCAGCATTTCGGTGCCAGCAGGGGAAAAAAGCTCAAAAGGTCACACAGAGAAAACATAAAGGGGAAATTGTTCCAAAGCACAAGAAGCTGCTTCAATTTTTGTGTTTGGGCTGGCCTATCAGTTTGATTTTCAGCAGAGCAATGTATCTTACCATGCAGCCTCCCCTAACTAACTAACTAGGCAGGAGCATGATCAGTTTTAAAGGAAATCATGGGTTTGTCTGCAGAAAACTCTATTTCACTGCATCAGGCCCTGTGCTCTCATACTATTTTTTATTGATCAGAATACCTCAGGCTATTAAGTTTATTAATTAAATGATAATTTTTTTTTTCCTGGTGAGTATACAAGGAGATAAATGCCTTGCAAATAAACTCAGAGCTTGCAGGCTGAGTCATGTGGTGATTTCGAAGTCATTTATCGTTGTCTCTTCTCCCCCTCAGCAAAAAAATAATCATTGCCACAATGTTCTGCAAGTCTAATGTTGCTGTGAAATGTGCAACATAAAGAGATATTTTTCATTTCCAGCACAATTATACCAAGCTTTTATGTTATACTAATTTGTAATTGCAATGCTAACAAGAGGATATGGATAGCTGCTAACCCATTTAAGCACAAATTGCCACCCTTCTGAAGTAGAGAGTGGTCTGACCTCATTGGCTGAAGCCAACCTTTGTAGAGGCTGCATTCAGATTCAATTGTCTCTGTTGTTCAAAGACAAGTTTGCATATGCCTGATTTTTCATTTCTCTTCTGAGCCAGGCCTGAGGTTGTTGGGTGATGCTTTAAATCTGAGAGAACTTACCCTCAGTTCTGTTGTTCCTGGTACTGAGTCACTGGAAACCATCCCATGGGAAACAAGTGCCTCTTACCCCATCACCCACTTCAGAGCAAGCAAAGAAGGTGATCGGGTGCCTGATAAGCTCACATGGAAAAACATCAGGGTTCTTTGATCAACGTTGCAAGCAAACTGTGGATGCCAACTGAAACCAGTTAGAAAGGCCAGGTAACAGCAGAAACCCAAACAGCAAGTATCCAGGTGAACAGAAAAGGGTGTAGGTCCACTCTGGAAGAGATAGGAAAGTTGCCAGGGACACATGAGGACATGTTCAGATACAGCAGTGGAGGTAGTTCAACAAATGGACAGTCAATCTAAATAAAATCTCTAGACAGTAAAGAGGCCGCATGAAGCTCCCACTCACAATACATAGTTTTAATACACAGTAGCATAGCTATGCTTTAAGTGTTTGTAATTGAATGCACAGTGAAGCTGAACCCATTCCAGCATCCCTTATTTTCCTCTTGCTTTAATAGCACCTTTATTTTCAAAGATCACCATCAGGACAAGTATACAGTGTGCAGATTAACAGCTGAAAGCCTGGGCAGTCAGAAGGAGGTTGGAAGAGGGGAAAAAGGTATGAACTGGGAGCACCTTAAATAATTAATCTGAAACTGGACTGGTGTTCTGCAACAAGACAAATCAGCAACAGTTGACATCATCTATATGTTACTCTGCATTAACTGCAGTAGCCCACAATGTTTTCAGACCACAGGATGGTAGTAGGACTGGAAGGCTGACATGGGCTCCTCTTGTGCTGAAGTCCACAAAGGTGCACTCTGCTAGTCTTAGTGAAAGTAACTGAGAATGCAAATAAAGCAGCCTAATTTTTGTGGTCTTTGAGCTAAAAATTGCAGCTTTTTTGTTTCTTTAGTAAGAATAGTTTACAATATTCTGGGAAAGTGAAGTGTACTGGACAGCACGAAAAGGAACACAGCAGCATATAGGAAAAGAATGGTGACCTCTTGTGTAAAAAACAGATTCCAATATGGATTGGTTTTCCTTTAACATGCTTTTCTCAAGCCAAGCCAGACTAAAAAGCCTCCTAGATTTGGCCCACATATTTCTCAACCTTAGATCACCTGCACCTTAGATACAAAATACAAAACATTAGTTTCTTTTCTCCAGCATTTACTAATACCTTAAAAATCACAGCATTATTTCTCATCGATGATACCCATGGTTTTGTGAACTAGTCTGGAGTAAGACAGGCTGATTTGCAATGTCTCATTCAAAACCAACTTAGTAAGAGCCAAATTCTCCTACATTTGCAGTGTGGCTCTACCAGTTTGGATCTGGAAGAGTGGCTTAGCACAAAAAGAAAAAGATAAAGAAGCAATGAAAGTAAAGGCAGGGTTCTGATCTAGTGTGAGGTGTCCCTGCCCATGGCAGGGGGGTTGGAACTAGATGATCCTTGTGGTCCCTTCCAACCCTGACTGATTCTGTGATTCTATTCTATGGTTCACATGGATATATTTTAAAAGAAATGGCACAGGAATATAGGGTAAAGGGCTCTAATTTTTCTTCTTCCTTTCTGCAAGGAAGCAGCTGCCACAGCACCAGCCTACAGGCAGCTAAGGGACATCTGCAATTCCTTCGGGGAGCCTTTGGACGTTGTTCTGATAACACATTTGACAGTAAGTGCAAGAGACCTTTTTGACATCTTCCAGCCAGAAAGTAGGGCATGGTGTTAGCAGCATGCACATGTACACTACACACAAGTCCTTTGGCCTGGAGCACAGAGACCACATTCTCCACAAACCCACAGCCATCATGCCTCTGCCAGCAGCATGCAGGTCAGACAGCTCCTCACACTCTAAACCAGGCTGCTTCCATCGAAGCAGCTCAGGGGTATTTCTGCAATATCCCAGCCTGTTTTCCAGAGCTGTCTACTTACTGGTCCAAGTCAACATCCATTAATTAAAAGATTAAAAGAACCATAAAGTGTTTAAAGAAATCAAGACCACGAACGTCCTGTGGCAGCGACGCTAAGAACCAGCGATGCCACACCGAGTGCTAGTTTGTCAACCTTTGCTACTTATGCAATTCACAGCCAATTTAATTAAAAATATAACAGATCTGAAAGCTGCGAAAATACTTGCAATGACAATCAGTCATTTGATAATGGTTTGAAAGAGCTATTCAAAGGGAACTGTAAGCAAACTTTTCCAGGACTGAATAACAAGGGCATTACAGTTCCAGCCATTAATGTCATGGGTTTTAAAAAATTAGCTGTCCAACCTCGACCTAAAAAGTAAGCGATTTTATCCCTCATACCACATTTACAATCAAAATATGTTTATAAAAGCTACAGTAAATTTCATGTTTATGAGCTGCACATTTTGTATTCTGAACACTAAAACAGCCTCTGCTGGCTCACTTCATCATTTAGTTGATTTAATGCAAAACTTTTTTCCCCCCTCTTTTCTGCTTGTTACTAAGATGAATACTCTGTATTCATTAGTAATAAAATACAATAGAAAATGTAATACCATTGCACAGATGAGCTCCTTTTATTACCAATACCTTCATGTATAAACTATTTCTTGACTCTTGTTATTCTAGTTCGGGTCATGAAGGAAGTGTTGACAGCAAGGGCTTGGAAAAAGAATGACAAGTTACATGAGTGAAAACATCCAGAAACAATGGATACTGGTTACACCATTAAAATAAAGTCATGTTTAGCCATACCCACCAGCCTTTAGGATTGCCATTGTGGAACAGAGCTGAGACAGGACTGCCAGTCCTGAGCACAAATTACACTCCACTGCTTTTGTCAGAGGAACGTTTAAATACTGATTGCCTCAATTCTGGGGCATGGATTGGTCCCAGATAGTCTGTGCAGGTCTCCCTGGTAGCAGAAGTTACCCACTAGATCAAAGTCAAGAATTTAAAAGTTCTGCAATCCTGCAGGTGTTTTAAGACCTTTGAGCTTTCAGATATTTGAGAAGGTAAAGATTTTCAGTGCCAGGCATGTACAATTGGGAGGTCAGAACATTATCAGCAGTGTTATTTGGCTGATCAGAATTCTGAGGATCAGATTTTGAATGTAATTCTGATTTGAACAAACAAAGCCAGAGGTATTTGTTTTATGAGATACATTTCTTCTGACTCAAGGACTTCAGATTATCTGCAAAGACAGAGAAGCAAGTAACTTTGGTTCAGAGCAGTTCAGGTGTTGCGCCCACAGCAAACTGCCAGTACACAAGCACACAACTGCAGATGTAAAAGGAAGCCTGTGCTCCTATCAGCCAGGACAGCTGGAAACAAAGCTCTCCTACTGGGAGCTAGAGTCTTCAAAATTGACAAAAAACATGAACCAAAGGAAGAAGAAAGCAAGCAGGAACTTCCTTTGATCAAACAGCTAAGAATGGAGGTTTTTGTGTATTACATGTGAAGTGTGTGTATATATATATATATATGTGTGTGTGTATATATATGTGTATATATATATATATATATATATATATACACACACCCAGAAACATATTTATATGAAAAAGAGTTAATAAACCTTGTGCTGGAGATTAACCCCTACCCATACAGGTTCTAATATCTGTTTTCAGGTTAGTTTTATACATCTAATCACAAAACATTTTTTTTCCTGTTTAAAACTAGCCCAGATTACTTGTTTTACTGGTGTTGCAAAGTTATAATATTTATACATATAACAGCAGATGCTGCTGCAACTCTGTACAATATAATAAAATTTTATGTCATATACTGTCTTGCATTTCTACTGTATTCCCAAACACTGAACAGAATTTAATACCAAGAAGCAGTGGATGCAGGCAGTATACTGTATAAATTAGAGAAACCAGTGGTGTAGAGACACTGTATGATGAATAAATTAAGGCACTGAGCCATAAGGCCAACAAAAGAGTGAGAAAAAAATTAAGAGGCATATGCAGATGAGAAAATCTACTTTAAAAAAAAGTTGAAGAGACAGAGAGTTGATGAGGCAGAAAGATACATGGAGGCTGCTCCAGATGGTAGAAACAACAGCAAAGGTTTCTCTACCAGAGTGGCAACACTATGTACAAAGCAGCACGGAGTGCTTGCAGAGTCTGCTAAAAGACAGCAAGCAAAAAAGGGGCTGCATGGATTGCTGAAACCAATCACTGGTTTTGGCAATGACAAGGGACACCAGAAAGACTGAAGAATTTCTGAGCACGGTCATAGTGCTTAAAGTACACATGAAGGCACCTGAGACTATGGCTGTGAAAGCTCTGGTCCTTGAAGAGTCTCTATTGCCCTGCCAGGGAGACTTGCAGACACAAGGTCCAGAAGGGAACATGGGACAGAGGTGTGCCCTTGTGGCCAGGAGGGCTGATGGGATCCTGGGCTGTATTGGGAGGAGTGTGTCCAGCAGATCGAGGGAGGTTCTCCTCCCCCTCTACTCTGACCTGGTGAGACCTCATCTTGAGTACTGCGTTCAGTTTTGGGATCCCCAGTTTAAGAGGGACGGGGATCTGCTGGAGAAGGTCCAGTGGGGGGCTACAAGGGTGATTAGGGGACTGGAGAATGTGCCTTATGAGGAGAGGCTGAGGGACCTGGGGCTTTTCAGTCTAGAAAAGAGAAGACTTACAGGGGATTTAATAAATGTTTATAAATGTCTGAGGGCTGGGTGTGAAGAGGGAGAAGACAGGCTCTTCTCACTTGCTTCCTCTGATAAGACAAGGAGCAATGGATGTAAGCTGCAGCACAGGAGGTTCCACCTCAGCACAAGGGGGAACTTCTTTACTGTAAGAGTCACAGAGCACTGGAACAGGCTCCCCAGAGAGGTTGTGAAGTCTCCTTTGTCTGGAGACTTTCAAGGCCTGCCTGGATGCGTTCCTCTGTGACCTGGACTAGATTGTATGGTCCTGCTCTGGCAGGGGGGTTGGACTTGATGATCTCTTTGGGTCCCTTCCAACCCCTGACATCCTGTGATCCTGTGATAGTACTATGTAGTCTCATAACCACTGATTAACAGACAGGACAGACAGCTACATAAACCCATGCAATGAGTACACATGAGGACAAGGAATCACTTATCTACATCACAAATGTTGCCTCAAAGGTATTTGCCCAAATGCATGGTTGCCCTTACATCCCTACAGTACATACTAAATATATACTACATACATACTAGGTACGTAGTACATGCTAGATGTACTATATATACACTAGGTTCTCCTGATGGGATCCACACATATTTTATGTGCAGTATATAGAAGTCAGTCCCTATAAATATCCTGCTACCTGAACAGTTTTTAACACAGACCAAAATGATGCACTAGTATCACCGTATTGTTTGATATTTTGAAGAGTCAAACACGACTGTGCTATGCTACACTGTTTAGAAATATTAATAAACAAACATGAAACATTTTTCCAATTTAGCTCTTGGGCCTGAAGCTATGATACATGAGTGGCAAACTGGCATAGATGTGTTGGCCAGAATTTACTCAGCTCTGAACTAAGTGGCAAAAGTGAAATCACCAAGCATACATATTTTTGAATCCTTTTCACTCTGAAGTTGTCAGTGTGAGAACAGTGCTGAAAATAAACATTCCTCTGTCAAACTCCACTAAGAAGCCCGCAAAACCTTTAGGCTTTCAGACTAGTAAGGTCTAGTGCTCATATATAGCTTCCATAGTGGCATTTTCAAGCACAAAACTACATCAGAGACATTTAAATCTCCTTTCCACATCCTGCTTTATTTTCTTGCTCATCATCTGTAGCCTCTGCCATATGACTCCCCAAAAGATGCTGGTATATCAAAACAGGCTTTAGTTGGAATGCTTGTACATGTGGTCTTGCACACCTCAGAAGATCCAAATATATGAATGCTGTGCTTAACATTCATCAGATGGATCCAATAAAGCTGTAAATGAAAAGAAATTGAAGGAGCTATGTGACTATGAATAAAGCTAAATTAAGTAGCAAGTGTTTATAAGATCAAGACCTAAGCCACTAGCTCCTGCAACATGGAATCAGTCACTTTGGCACATCTGGGCATTCAGTGGCCAGAAACGAGCTCCATTCTTACACAGAAACTCAGTAAATAACCTGCAGGTAATTTAAAGGCCCTCAAGAGAGCACACAGAAAAAGACTAAGTCACTTACTGAATTAGTAGTGGGACTATATATGATAGCTAAACATCCATCTCTCTTGTGTCAGCTATGGAAAGCAGTAAATGTAAACTATTCAGAGCACTCAAAACAGCATGCAAAGAATTGGTAGCAATACAGATTCACTTTCCTGGCTACCTCCTTCTAGCTTTCGAACTTGGGCATTTAATTTTAACAACGGATGCTTTAGACATCTTGGCATTACCACCCATGGGTAGCCAACTCAGATACACAAGTAAATAACTCTTAAGGATTGTATTTGTTCCCAGTTTTGAGGAAGAGGTCATTGCAAGGGGCATGCATTAAACAAATGCTGTATGATGTGCTACTGGGTCATATCGACATGACAGTCCAGAATACAAAATGCAATATGAATTGATGCACTAAAAAAACAACTCAAACATAAATAATCAGTCTCCAGGTTGAAGACAGAATAGTGCTGGTTTATACGAAACAGCCCTCGGGGGGGGGGGGGAAGTTACATTATTCATCTATAACCTAACTTGGCATTTAAATAAATCTGATAACTACTAACACTCAAATATCATCGATTTGTTTTGCTTTGACTTTTCAAATAAATTTCTGGTTATTAGACTATTTAATGGCACAGTGCTTTAAAGAGCACAGAAACATTCTGTGTGTCCAATGCCTGTGCAATAGAAACATGAACAATCCCATGAGCAGAAGAATTATGTGTTTTCATACTGAATTTAGGATGCCGTCAGTCACAATCCCATGGTTGCAACATCATGCTGAGATGCCAGCTGAGATCCTTAGACTGAGCTTGGGCTGTCAGAACAGTCCAGATCTGAACTCTTCGAAAATGATTTGGTCTTCTCCTGAATCACAGGCAAGAAAGCAACATGGTTCCTTATGAAATTCAGAGAAATCTCTACCCAAAACTATAGGAAAAAAACACCATAATCTTTACCAAATCCAGAAGCAAGATGCAAACACTCATGGCTAGGTGCACACATTATTTGGAAAAAGGAAATCATCAACCACACATAATCCACTAGGTAGGTAACCTGGCTGCATTTATTCAATCTGATTGAGCAGAAAAAGCATTATTAAAAGAATTAACATATCCCATCCTGAGATTTATTTGTACGGAAGCAACTGGCAGGTGAGATCATGTAAGAATTGATTTTTCTGCCTTACTTAAAAAATAAGGTTATGTAGAGACTAAAAATCATTATCTGAGGTGTCCAGAAAGTCTTAAGCAAAACTAAATCATACCTATAATTCACGAAGTGTATGCAGACATCTGATCAAGGGGTGATAAAAGTTAAAGAAATTGAGAAATTACTAAATACTTTTAAGTCTTAAAGTATATCACATATTTTGAAGACACTGGGACTAACATGAATTCCTTTATTAACTAGGTCAATGAAAATTGCTGTAGCCAAGAGCTCTATTAAAAGTCTGTAATGTTACCTTAATGGAGGAAAACTAATAGAATTCTTTTGGAAGTTCTTAATAAAGTTAATATTGCAGATTTTTAGTGGCTGTCTTAAATAGTTTAAAGAGACATTTTTATTAATGGACCTAATAATAGAATTAAGACAAATTAAAAGTGTTACTTGCTCTAAGAGGAAGTGTTTACATTCCAAGCGTCTTAATGGAGTTTATTCTTTAATGAATTTCAAAACAATGCTCATTATTCAACATTGTGAAGTGGGAATTGGCTATCTGGCATCTAGGCACAAAAGATCTGCCAATTTCCAACTACTGTAGCATTGACTCGGAGCCTCTCTGTCTGAACCACTTTGCATGGCAGGCAGCCAGAACCTCAACCAGCAAGACATTCCGTTGCCTTGTCAAGAACTCTCCTTATTGGAAAGCATAAAACTCACCCAGCAACCAAGTAACAAAACTTTTAAAAACCCACAAAAATGCACAAACCCCCCCAACCAACCACAACAACAACAACCCCCCCAAAACCAACCAAACAAAAAACAACAGCAACAAAACCCAACCAACCAACAAAACCCAACCAAACCAAAGCCTTGGGTGATCCACAAGGTAGGTGCTTAAGGTACTTAACTGTAAGAGAAGTATTGTATCACATATCTGCTCATGCACATTTCCCTGGGCATTTCACCACACAATTATCCCAGGTTATGCTGTGTTCCTTATTTCTGGGGCTAACCGCTTGCTGATGGTCTGAATGAAACCTTTATATTTTGATCAGACTTGCTACAGAGAGCATTCATAGTGCTGGAAATGGCACATCCTGCAAAACCAAGCACAGCACTAGAAGCAAGTTTTTGGCAAACTCTTCCAGCTCACAGGTTAGTAAAGGATGGTGCAGGAAATGCTGTGCACCTTGCACGGCTGGATGAGACCCAGACTCAGAGGTGAACTTGATCTGGTTGGTCACCGTACTTAAATTCTCTTGGTGGGGAGAAAGCAAATTAGGCTACAGCAACTTTGGCCAAAAGCAGCCATGGAGTCTATGCCTGGGTCTAAAACCTGCAGAACTACAGACAAATTTTGTGTTGAGCTCACACAGGCATTTCTCAGAGGGTTTCTGGAGAAAAAAGACAGAAGACGACTAAAGCAAGTTTACCTTCCTATCAAAGTCTGCAGCCTTCCATTCCTAAATGAACAAGCTGATAAATTTCTGATGAAACCACTGCATATTTAATATCCAATTACTGCACATGGGCAATTGAAATTCATGCTTTTGGAGTTTTATTGCCCTATGAGCAATAAACTGGTCTTAGGTTAGAAGAGTACGCTTTCTTGACATGTCAGAATTGCTTCTAATTGTGATACCAGCACTGGTTTTGTACACCAGAGTAATGCATGTACATGCCTTTCAAAGTGACCAAAAATTCCTGCCACACCCACATCTTCCTTACCCTCATCAGAAAGGGGTGAAGGGAAGGTTGCTGAGAACACTGTCTGGGCAAACACAGCCTGGCACAAGAACCCAGCACAGCTCCCAGGCTGGGCACTTTCACCCAAACTTTTTAAGCAAAGGATTCATCTCCTATCTGCAAGTCATGGCATGCAAACACTGACCTACTGCACCAGAAGCTGTTGGTGTAGGCAATCCTGATAGCCAGGTTTTGCTCCTTCTTATCAAAGTTTGGTTGGAATAGATTTGGCAGAAGTGTAATAGCACATAATAGCTGTTGACAACACTGGGATATTATTTATTTTTCTCCTGTGAAACAGCTTGTCAGGGAGTTCAGGCCCTTCCCCAGAAACTGGCAGCACTACAACATTAGGAGAACAGACCCAAGCACTGTTTCAACTGTTACCTTACCAGCCACACTAAAGGACCAGATCCAAAGGCCCTAAAAGCTCCAGGAAACTTTTTGTAGTCTATAATGAGGTTTGTATCAGGCTCCAGGTCCCAAGCAGCCATTCCTACTTTTGGTATTCATGTTTGCTAAAATTACAAAATGACTTTCATTCCAGAGAATCTTATCAGAAAATGGATCTCTTTATATATAAAGTCTTCAGCTGAGGTAAAGTCCTTTCACGAGTTTTACGGTTTCCTATCATTCTTTTCAAAACCCTCTGGAACCTGGAAAATATGCTGATACTGTTTCTATGTTAAAAAGAATGGTTAAATAAAAGAAAAATATGGTTCTCAAGTGTTTGCAAATATCCAGCCTTTTCTTGTTTCTCTGGCAAAAATGGCAAAGGTTAATAGTAAACAGGTAAAACCAATAATTTAGGATGACACAATTATTTACAGAAGCATCTAAACATTATTTCACTCAGTTTCTTATTTTGTAAGACCTACACTGTGCTCTCTGTATTTGAATTAGTTATCTAATGCAAATGTTATATAATGAACAGCTCAGCAAGACACTGTATTGTAACAACACACCTTAGTCCATGTAAAAGCAGATTGCTAGTTCTGGGATGTGTCAGACAATAATTTTATTACTTTGCAGATAACAAAACACCCAATGTTCTGGTTCCCAAATGGTGATGGGGAGTGATAGCTTTCAATATTGTCTAATGATCACAAACATGTGGAGTCTTGTGTTAACACCTGGTTTATGGGTAAAGTCACACACAAAAACTACTCACAAAACAAATAGCCCCCTGCCCTCCAAAAGCTAGAATTAATTGAACAAGCACAAGCTCTTTTATTGCTGAAGAAAACGCAGCAGGGCATGCCACAAATATTTCTGGGTATGTTTCATGTAGTGTAACTAACTGAATGGATCACTTTGTTCCAAAAGTTCTTAGAATACACAAGCTCTAAAGAGGGGAAAACAGTTTGTCAGGAACACTGGAGGAAGAAAGCAACCACAAAACTAAATCTTGTAATTCTGAACATGGCAAAGCTTTCACTGTCGACAAGGAGAGCTTTGCCTAAGGACAGCCTTAGCCAGTAATATATGATGGCCAGGTAAGCTCAAGAACTCCTGAAGGTGAAAATAAAAACCACTATGTTGGTTATTCCTTCCTTATGGCTCATTTTTCAGCAATGAACATCACATAACAAAATAAAGCCTCAAGCACTATTAGAAATCTCCTCACCAGGTCACAGCTACCTTTTACTTACAGATCTTCTTCTACACAACTGTATTAGGCAGACACCACTGTGGGCTTTCCAGCCTTTTCATTTATTCCTGTATCCCAGAAATTGTACTGCTGTACATTCTTCTTTAATTTTTTTTTTTAATATCTCTATTTTTCATGTGAGGCTGGACTTTTTCCTATATGACTAGATCTTTTCACATGTGCCTTCACATCTCAGAGCCCTGCTACTGGTATGACATGCACGGAAGTCATTGCCATTTTCAAGGCAGAGAAGCAGCTCTGCTCAGGGATGAAAGTGCTTGAAGAGAAGCTGCCCACACCTCTGGCTTATCCCATCACATATCTCTGACCAACCTACACCTCTTGCTGGCCTGTTCTGGAAGAGACAGCAAATTTATAAGCCTTTGGAGCTGCAGAAACTGCTGCAGTGCAGAGATGCAGCAGATGGAAAGGAATTTATTGTAATTGTTTAACAGAGCACCAAGGGCATTGTGATCATTTTGCAGGCATAGAGAAGGGAATCACCTTGTGTCCAAGAAGCTTGTGAAATCCAGACGAAAGATGAGACTGCAAATCTATTATTCTATAGATATGAGACAGAGAAAAGGAAATTCTCCTCCAAACAGGGTGTGTACCCAAAGCCTGTTCATTACACATACCCCATATGAAATAAAAATCTCCACTCTGCAGTGCTCTTGCCCATGATCCACAGGTGCATTATAAACACCCACCAAAGCAAGCAAGCTTAAGAGCACCAGTACTGACTTGGCCAAGTGCTGTAGAGAGCTGTGGGCTCCATCAGCCTCTCCCAGACCCCAAAGCATATCTTTCAGACAAGTTTCAGAAAAGAAACAAGGCATGATGAATGCTACAAATGATACAGAGAACAACCTTCAGCATCACTGAAATTGTCACAGATCTACCTTTTTACCTGAAACAGTAGGGCACAACTGCTCTTCTACCCCAGCAGCAAATAGCCCTTACTGTGAACTGCTTTCCATGGAGAGTAGATTTCTCAAAATTCCCAAATGTCATAGCTGAGATTTGGATCAGACTCAGTATCTCTGTCCTCTAGACCCTAACATATGCATATATTCCCTTTCACATTCTCACCCTTGCAATTAATTGAAGAACCATATATTTTAACAAACTAGTTAATTGAACAGAGCTAAGCTGCAAAATTTAAGGAATTTGCAACATTTATATACATAGTAATGAGATCAATTACTTTCAGCTCATGTAGACATATTGAGAACTAATGAGGTACTTAAAACATGCACGTAGAAAGTCTACTTTCTATTTCCATGCTGTAACTTAGAGCTTGTTAGGGATTTAGCTCTTTATCAGTTTGAGCTATGGCACTTACATTGATAGAAGGCCTGTTAGCTGTGGCTCCCGACTGCATTAAAAAGTCCTTTAATGCAGTTTTGTAGTGGCATACATCTCATTACAGTGCAAAAATGGGCAAACACTGAAGACCATGTTGTTGAAAATACTTTGTCTGAGAACACAGCAAGCAGAAAGCTTATCCTTTGAAGGATAACATCCACCTCACTCATAATTTAGATAAGTAATCCAGAGACCCTTATAACGAGATAGCCTTTATCACTTTTTAAAGCTATTATAAAAGACCTGCAAAGGTAAAGTGCCAAATTCTAGAACTGTTATCTTTATGGGTCACTTTTAACAGCAAAACACTCTTTCTCCCCATACAAAACACAGCAGTAATCTATTTCTTCAAAGAAATTGCACTGAGAGAACATCTACAACACACTACACTTCATACACTGAGCTCCAGGTTATTACCTGGGAAGCCAATTTTCAGGCAGCGGTTTTGACATCTGAGCGCAGACTTGGATACAGCTCCAGGCACATCCAAAGTTTCTCATTAAGTTAGACATGCAATGAAAATGTTGAAAGTTGTTTAAAGGGTGAGGAGAAAAGGGATACAGATATTGTGAAGATACAAGAAAGAACAGAAAGAAGTGGAGAAACCTTTGACTCCGGCATGGAGAGTTACAGGTGAAGTCAGCCCAAGACAGTCTCACCACTCAGCAGGTCTCAGTGTCCACTGTCTGCACAAGCACGCTGGCCAAGCCACAGCAAAGCTTTAAATCTTGCTATTTAGCAGACAAAGTTAGCTTCTTTTTAACTTTAGTTCTGACCATGTTTCCTGACTATCAGATGCTCTAGATATTTTATTTCCCTGGCCCAGATATTAAATGACATCCTACACATGCAATAGCCGACAGCCATTGGGCTGTTTCCCAAGTCAGTGCAACACCTTTCCTTGATGGATAGGAAATCCTTATCCATGGAGGGAAGACCACTGTACCAATCTCTTGGCTTGGCTCTCTAGGGCCATTCAGGTTATCAGGGGCATCTCTGCAGCATGACTAGGATCTTCTAGTTTACAAAATGCACAAAATATCTCATTGCATCTCTATCAGTTTAAAGCCTCTCTTTTCAGCCTTCAGTTAAAATTGTTCAACAATTTAATTTTACTCACATGTTTGCAGTTCTCTTTTGAAATGCCCATTTACAACAAGACAACATCCACCAGGACATCACCCCTTCAAACATCAAATCAATCCTGGATGTGAGGGCTCAAGGCAGGAGTCACAGCAATCACCTCCCCTTGGAAAAGAGATTTTCAGATATGACCTTCAGCTGCTAAGAGGAAGGAAGGGGGGAAATGGCCATGGCCAAATAAAACAACCCCCAGACAGTAGGAAAGCAGAACCAAGAGCTGGGTGAAAACATGCCCCTATTTATGCAGGGCTGTTCTGATGAGGCAGAAAAGCAGCTTATTGCCTGATTCACTTCAGCTGTGGGTGCATCCCAGGGCTGATGATCCCCACCAGTGTCAGAATTGCTTTTGTGTTCTATCAGCCACCTGGTCAAATCAGCAGTGTGAGATTTTGTGGGCTTCAAAACGGCCAGTTTACAGTGGGAACTGGTACCAGCTATGTGGATCCACCAACTCCTCCTCCCTGCAGGAGATGATAACCCACAAAATGGGGGAGAAGGAGACAGCTATGTAGGCTATGTCTGGCTCTAGTTTTCTTTATGCTTAGTATGCATATGTTCATATACAGTATGTTCAGCCTGAATATACTGCTTTCTGTAGCACTGATCATACATTTGCTTGTCATTACAGTGCCTACAAGTAAATACAGAGAAATAAATAAGAATACTTAGCACTTTAAGCCCATTAAAGCATTGGCAAAGTTTCACATGAGATGGTCTTTAAAGCTTGATGTATGGCAATAAAATTAGTTCAGAAAGAGACAGCTGCATAAAAACAATGTATGCCTTCACATAAAACTATGAAAAATATTTTGACTGGCACAGATTTTAAGGTAGGCTTATTTATTGGAGCTATGCTTCAGCAATTTACAAAACACAGAATCTGATAAACAGGAGTGTTGGATGCTTGCAGAGGAGAAGTCCAACATGCTCTCATTTCAGCCGATGGGTTTGAAATCACATTAGACTCACATCAAAGATTTATACTCAGTGTTGGTAATGATCACACTTTACAGAAACTGACAGCTAACAAAGTCAAATTAAAAATACGTGGAGTAGCAGGCTGAAAAGATTATCTAAAAATATAATATGAAATGAATATCTAATAACTACAGATTAATTATTTTTTAAAAAAATCTAGGAGCTTTGAGTTTGAATTAAAACTAATATATATCGTCTAAATTGTGCTTCTGGACTACTTGTGTCAGAAAACCCATCCAATCTGTGTCTTTGATCCAGTTAGCAGTAATAGAAAACACTTTCCCAGAGAGTGATGCAAAAAAAAAAAAAAACAGATTCATGAAAGCCTCTGCTCCTTTTTATAGCTTTATGCAATTTTTATCTCATATCCTTCTTCCTGTCCTTTAATTGAAAAGCAAAATTTATACCTAAGAGCAACAGTGCAATGAGAGATGGTGCCTGTAGATTGGATTTGAGTCTCTAAAGTGAACTGAGTCACATGAATGATGCAGTGTTCTAGTTCTAGTGTGCTCTTTGCTATCTGTTTAATGATGTCAAGACAAAGACACAGGACCAGCAGCAGTAGGGTTAGCTGGCTTTTTCTTCCCCCTGCTTTAAAGTGGTGACTACAGCAGACTCAGTCCACACAGCCCAAAGAAAAACAGGACATCTTACTCCCTGGAAGTTGTATCATGAGGCAGAAACCTCATATTTTCAAACAAATATTTAAGGTGTATGCCTATTGACAAGACTTTGGGCTTAAGAAAATAGATTTCTTTCCCTTTTCATATCAGATAAGAAATTTCAAATATCTGATGACAATTTGTACTGGTGCACCAGTTACCAGGGCCACCACTGAGCCTGTCTTGCGTTCTCTTAGCTGACCATATAATGAATTCTTATTACAAACTGAACTCTGTGCAGTCACATGAAAGTCCATTTATGTTCTGCAAGGTACATATGTGTTAATTCAGACTATATTCCTCTAATTGCACAAATTAATTGCTCTCTGATGAATTTTACAACACCTCATTTCTAAGGGTTTCTCCTGAAAGCGCACTGAAAAGGTCAACAACACGATCAAGTACCACCCTGTTCAACATGCTTTGAAGATTATAATTAATATCTAATTAGAAGCTTTTGCAATTAGCACATATTGTAATTTTTCCATTCTATGAATTAATAAGATCCTTTTGTATTTATTTACCTTGTATGTGTGCATGTACCACCCGACTGCTATTGTTAATGGATTATTTCAGCTCGGTGAGGACAATGGGATGTCACCGTTATTTGGGATTGTTCTCAGACAATGATCTCCTGCCTGAAAATTTACCCCCAGTGTCCTCTTGGGACAGAAAAAGAATACAAATGAACTGATATTTAATGTCATAGATAGTAGCAGTAGTCTATGCCTTTGTGCATTTTTATTTTCCCCATGAAAAAATGCTAATGCAAGGAGAAAATACTGAGGTGTCAGGTACTCTGTGGTGACCGCTGTACCTAGCCACTAAGCAAAGGAGAGGCATGAAACCAATGCATCCCTCAGTCTGCCAGAAGGCATATTTTTCTCATTCAGAGGGGTACAGATAACAGATTAGTATTCCAGGTATTGGTTGATTTTCAGCTTGTCTCTGAAAGCTACACATGCACTTGTACCCCCAGAGAGCAATATAAGAGGAAGACTGTCAAGCTTCATCTTTGCTGTAGACTAATTACAAAACCTAGGAGCCTAGTTTGCAAACCCAGGCTTCCTTTGCTGCCTTCCATGTTAGTTGATGTATCTTAACAATATGGGGAATATTTTATTATCATAACAGGTATGCTTAGTTTCTGCTTATCTCTGAAACAGCAAAACAGAACAGTGACAATATTTGCAGCACCATCAGTAGGAAAAGCTGGAAATGAGCTAAGTTCACATCAAATTAATTACCTGTTGAAATCACAACAGCAATTAGTTTTATAACTTGGATTGTACCTAGGATATAAACATAAAAAGAATAAAAGACTTAAAAAGTGAAAAGCAGCAATGGTGAAACTGAGGCTTGATTTTCATCTCCTGGGCCAGGATCTCTCACTAACACTCCAACAAAAACATACATGGCTATGATTGAAAGCCCATTGCTCTCAGGAAGATTTGATTACTTTCCAAACACAGGAAGGAAGCATCATTCCTCAAAAACCTGTCTTCCAGAGTATACCTGGGGCTTTCACATCACCATTCGTTTAGAGTAGCAACTCACAACATAGTCTGTCCCACAGCAACGTCGTATCAAACTTCATTTAGAGAATGGCTCATCTGTATATCTGCCTGCTGCCTGAGTATGCCTAAAATTTCCCAGAGAGCTAATGACTAGTTTAATGATCAGGTTTTAACATTCCTGGGTTGCCACTATACTTCCCTTTCGCTGGAATGGATTCACACGTACCCTACAGAGCCACTTGGGTATCTACTTTTATATCCTCAGGCATGTTCTGTGTTGAGTTGTTCACTCTCTTGGGTGTAGCATCTTTCTGGAACACAAAACACTAATAATGCATAGAAATAACAATAGAAAGCATTTTATCCCTCATGGCAAACTTTCTTTGAACCCATATACATTTACCACATATGTAGCTTCCACATCTCAGCGTTAAGAATTTCTAATGTGTTATTGTTGGCAAAACTCTTTGGATTTGTTTATAATCTATCTGTTTATTTGTTTATAGTTTGTTTTAACATCACACTTATATTCTTTGTGAATGAAATCTCCTTTGTGGGATCTGCCTTCCCTCATCAGGGGTTTCAGTATAACAATCCCTACTCATCAAAGAAAAGTTGAGTCAGGTCTTTCATTAGAATTGCTTCATTAAATCCTTCTTTGCTGTCCCTGAAAATTCAGGGAAAAGTGGAATTTCAGCCGTTCTTCAGCTACAACCAACTGTGACATGACTTCTAATTGGCCTTGACATTTGAGAACTTCACAGGATGGAAAATTACTAAGAGGACCTATAAGTCAGACAGGTTGAGAGAAGTCAAATAGTGAATAGCAAGAAGGGCAACGCAGCCAACAGTATGTAAATTAGGAATTGTATTTAAGCTAACATACTGCATTATGCATGAAAAGGTGAGCAATAGCAAACAGTTTAAGAAATCTGTCTACAATTAATGAATCCTAAATAGCTTTATTAATGTAGGTCAAATTCCTTCTTCTTGTGGGAATTTGACATTTACTAATATGCTCCACATGAATTATTCAAAGAAGATGTATTTTATATATATATATATATATATATAAAAAAATTGTATTGAGAATGGTCTTCAAAAAAGGCTGCATAATACTTGCATTAAAAAATCTGTAGGGGCTACTTATTTTCTAATCCAGTAATCATTAATTAAAAAATATGGAAATCATACTCTAATACCTCTAAATCCAAATGTTACATAGAAGTCTGCAAAATATTTTTTTTTATTTGCAGCCTGTAGCACAATGTCATCACCCATCATAGAGCAGGTATTCAAGTTCTGTCTTATGTTCTTGTAAAATATAAACCCAGTATCAATTCCTGCTGTGAAGAAAAACTATGATTAGTAATTAAATTACAGTGCATTAAACTTACTTAACTTAAGTTCACCAGCTGGGAAAATTCTATGCCTCTGGGCTTAACAGTAACTCCTAATCTTGCTGTTGCCTGTACGTATTTTTTTAAGTCGTATTATAATTTTCTTTATTGGAATTCCATTAAAAATGGTAATGTCATTACTCCTGTTAATGCTTAAAACCAACACCATAATCCTGAATTTTAATTAGCAATTATAATTAATCATTATTTCATTAATGAAATGTTTAGTTGCTAATTGTCTTTGAGCACCCCAGTCCCTAGGCTTATAAGCGTTTCATAACATCTAATTTCTCACCGAGTCTGATTAAGTGGAACCATCAACCTTACTCACATTTAACACACTCACATGATGCAGTTTTTTGGGCCTTTTATTTACTATTTACATTTGTTTAAATGGATAGCTTCAAGTCCTGATTAGCATTTAATTAATGGAGGAACAAATAACTCAGGCATACAGTATAAAACACAGATATTTGGGAGGTAAAATTAGTTCACCCAAGGCTCTTTCCACTCACTTTGTTTTAGCTGTAGCTACAGGTCTTAATTTGCCCCTATCCCAACATGACACAGGTCTGGATTCATCCACCTGATATTGAGCAACACAAAGATGGCCAAAATTAGGATCTGTGCTTCCCCACAGAGGGAGACTGGGTGCTGGAGTGTCCCATGGGCAACCCTGACTATGACAGCTGGGAGTTAGGTGGGATGATCTTGGGCCAATCTGGTTAGATGCAAAGACACTGAAGATGTAATCTGTTTTTAGAAAACCTGGCTCAGCCCTAGAATGACTGCAAGGAGAAATGTGCCAGGGTGACATCTGGGATCTCTGCACCACACATTTTTAGAGAGAGAATGCAATGTGCAAAATTTTGCAACATGTAATTTATCGAACTATTCCTATGAAATTGTCTACCAGCTCTCTCAAGATTAATTAAAACAGGTTTAGACTGGATACTAGGAAGAAATTCTTTACAGTGAGGGTGGTGACACACTGGAACAGATTGCCCAGGGAGCTCATGAATACCCCCTCCCTGGAAGCATTCAAGGCCAGTCTGGATGACTCTTTGAGCAACCTGGTCTACTGGAAGGTGTCTCTGCCCATGTCAGATGGGTTAAAACTATACGATCTTTAAGGTCCTTTCCAACCCAAACTGTTCCATGAATCTATGAAAGCTCTAGAGATGATCACAAGTCACAGCGATAATTGTTTTCTGAAGCTGCAGGGTTCTATAGCAATTGGCTCACTGATGAACAGATATATCACTGCTAACACTAATTTATTAACCTTTAATTTATAAATGGAACTCAGTATGGAGTGTAGCCAATTTGATCTGCAAAAGGGGCTGTGAATCTTGCAGGGAATGACTGATATTCTGCATCACCATTTCCTGAGTTAAGGTTCACAGGTTACTGACAGCCTGTGCAGCCCTTGCTGGAAGCCTTATCTGGTCCACAGAGATGTAATGGCCTTTGGGTATTTTTAATTTAATGCTCTTTGATAAGGCTGCATGCTAGCCCTAAGAAATGATGAGGAGTAACAAATGGATGCTGGCCCTAAAGGCTGGAAAGCTGGAGTTCTGGGTTTATGTTTGCACTATATGGTATAACAGTGATGCAAGCATAAACCCAAACCTCCACCTTTCCAGACTTTAGGGCCAGCATCCATTTGTTAGTCAACATTCATTGCATAAAATCTTGGAAATTCAATGTAAGAATAACCTAAGGTTTTGGTGAAAAACTAATTATTATTGGTTTGGCACAGATCATTCCAAGAGAATTAAAACAACAGGAATATCTACTATTTTAAAACCTGCTTAAGTTTTGCAACAACAAAAAAAGAGCATTCCTTTCACTTACACAACTTCAGTGTCTGCTTACCTTGTGAACACACACAGGCAGAGCATTCACAGTGGGGAGAGATGCTTCTGTAAATTATTTTCTGCATATTTTACACTGACTATTCTTTAATAGGCATAATTATATGCACTCTGTTACAATGAAACACAAAGGACTTATTTGATAGCTACCCAAGAGAGGGTCAGCAAAAATGTCTAGAATTGTGGTGGGATTTACATATAAAGAAGGGTTGGGTTTTGAAAGAGGCATATTGGGAGGCACCTCCCTCCACTGGTGCTTGAGTCCACTGGCACAGTGGAGTATTTGTCTTAAGGCTGAAAGTTCAGAATACAAATCTCGGCCCCAGTGGGCTTAGGGACTCAGAACTGTATGAAAGACAGTAACAGAAAATAGACTTCTTCATGGTTCACCATCTGCATATTATCTAATTATTAACTAGGAGACGGAATCATAGAGTTTAGATCAGAAAAAAGACCTTTACAGAATCACAGATTCCAAGTGCCACATCCAATCTTTTTTTGAACGCCTGCAGGGATGGTGACTCCACCATCTCCCTGGGCAGTCCATTCCAATGGCCAATCACTCTTTCTGTGAAGAACTTTCTCCTCACCTCGAACCTAAACCTCCCCTGGTGCAGCCTGAGACTGTGTCCTCTCGTTCTGTCACTGGTTGCCTGGGAGAAGAGACCAAACCCCTCCTGGCTACAACCTCCTTTTAGGTAGTTGTAGAGAGCAATGAGGTCTCCCCTGAGCCTCCTCTTCTCCAGGCTAAACAGTCCCAGCTCCCTCAGCCTCTCCTCATAGGCCTTGTGCTCAAGACCTCTCCCCAGCCTCATTGCCCTTCTCTGGACACGTTCAAGTATCTCAATGTCCTTAAAGTGAGGGTCCCAGAACTGGACACAGTACTCAAGGTGTGGTCTAACCAGTGCTGTGTACAGGGGTACAATGACTTCCCTGCTCCTGCTGGCCACACTATTTCTGATGCAGGCCAGGATGCCATTGGCCTTCTTGGCCACCTGGACACACTGCTGGCTCATGTTCAGCTGCTGTCAATCAGTACCCCCAGGTCCCTTTCTGCCTGGCTGCTCTCCAGCCACTCTGTCCCCAGCCTGTAGGGCTGCTGCCTGGGGTTGTTGTGGCCAAAGTGCAGCACCTGGCACTTGTTAAATGCCATCATGTTGGACTCTGCCCATCTGTCCAGCCTGTCAAGGTCACTCTGCAGAGCCCTCCTACCCTCTAACAGATCAATACCTGCCCCAAACTTTGTGTCATCTGCAAACTTATTAATGGTGGACTCTATCTCCTCATCCAGATCATCAATAAAGATATTGAACAGGATTGGGCCCAACACTGATCCCTGGGGACACCACTAGTGACTGGCTGCCAGCTGGAAGTGGCACCATTCACCACCACTCTCTGGGCCCAGCCCTCCAGCCAGTTCTTAACCCAGGAGTTAAGCCAACATTGCCAAGTTCACCACTAAACCATGTCCCTAAGCACCACATCTACACATCTTTTGAACACCTCCAAATATGGAGACTCAAACATAGAAAAGAAGAGACAAAGGAAGATACCTCTCTATAAAATATGGTCAGAAGCCAGGAATATCTGACACACACCCCCCCAAACCTGTGATGTTTGCAGACAAGGGCATTTAATTGAGAGTTCTACCATATTTTCATCTTTTCACAGGAAAGAAACAGCAGAAAGCCAAGAGCAGTTTTCTATTTTATGGTGGCTGGACAATGATAGAACTACACTTCTACTTAGTGCACTCCTAAGATGGGATGCAACTAGGATGCTGCTCTCTGTATAATGTTATGTTACTAATGTAGTACTTGATTCAGTAAGAGAAATTCTTAAAAGATCATTGGGAAGCAGATGGGGGATCAATAGTTTCCTGTACAGTCTGTACTCTCTATAGACCAAATAGTATTCATACATCTGAAGTTTAGCAGATGGTGTTTTTGCATTAATTTTCTAAACTACCAACTGTAGGATACTCTGTTTTCAGAAAACCAGTTGCCTAAAGGCTTGAATTTTAAAAAGTATTTCAAATGTTTTCATGTGTTGTAAGCACACCTCTTTCTCAGGTTTTCTCTCCCAGAGGTGCTGTTCTGATTTTAGAGCTAAAAAAAAAAAAAAAAAAAAAAGAATTGGCAATAGGCTCAGACATGTGAGTTCACACTAGGTTTGTAACAGGAGGGTGGAATAATGCAGCAGCCTTTCAGTGGAGGGCATTTGCTCCACTTTGGCCACAGATCCATCCCTTCTGCCATTGCACTCTTTGCTGCTTAGAAGGAAGAAAACCAAATTAGTAGGTGGAAAGTACAATAAAACCATTCCACACAGGATGCCAGGGCCATTTGCTTCTGTTTCAAATCAGTCTCCAAAGCCCACTTCACACTTGGAGTACCTATTTTCATCTATCTGCACTTCTTTTCTGATTTAATTTATTTATGTAAACAAAAGAAAACCTGAGGAATAATGAGAAGACATAGCACCTTTGAATATTTTCAAGAGAATGGATTCTGATTTGTTTGGCCAGCTGTTGCACACAAGACTTGCAATTTGACTATGGGTATATATGCAAGGGCAGAAAAAGTTGCATGAAGGTCACCATCTCACAGATTTTATCTGAGTTCCTAAGGACCCCCCCCAAGACTGGGAAGTCTTTGATCCACACCAAAGGGGGAGAAAAAGCAAACTTCAAAGAAGAATAAAAATCCTCCTACTTTTCACTGGCTTTAACTGCAGACAGTGTGTATTATTTATCATCCTCACCTCACTTCTGCATTGCTCTAAGCATGCCGAAGTCATTCAATTTAGCTTTTCAGTTTGGTCAGCCTGCCAGGAAGGAGTAATCTTGCCTTCACCTTCTCTAGCCCTCTTCTGAACATAAATATAGTGTGACTGCTAATTTGTTGATTTATACAAGGTTTAATCCACTAGAGTCATAAAATATTAAAGGAATCTTTCTTCAGTAAATTTACAGCTAAATAAAATCGTAGCTCTCAAGACTTGCAAGAAACTGGAGTGACATTTTATTTGCTTGAAATGCATTTTCTGATTCAGTGAGGTGGACTGACATGGGCAGCTTGCTTATTTAAACCACAGTGTATGCAGTGTGTTTGGATAGTGTCTTCTTGAGAGAGAAAAATTGTTTCCTGTTTTCACAGAACAATGCAGCTAATGCCTTCACCTTGTCTATTATTTTTATTACTAAATAAATGCAATGAGAAAAGCAGATAGTTTCTGCTGTAATTAATGTGAAATAATTAAGAGAAAACCCCGAGTTAGTGTAAGATGGAAGCCTGGCTGACTTTGGCTAAAAATGCACTCCCAAACACTCCAGAAAACCTTGAAATAAGATCTCTCCTTCCTCTTCCCAATTAATGACTAATGAAGTTGGTATCCATATCTACTGCAAAGTGAAGACTGTAGTGTATATACCCAAAAGGCTACACAAAGGAGATTAAGTTTCCTGCAGCACATCTCCAAACACAATTTCTATCAATGTACACTTCTGCAATCAACAACATTTTAGGCAGAACATAATGAAAAAAGAATAAAAATCTAACCTCCTGTTTATTTTGGATTGGAGGGAGAGCAGGGAAAGCAGCACAGGAAAAATGGTTTGATTTTTAACCCATCATTTAAAAATTAAAACCATTTAAATTTCATCCCAAGTGTGATCCTGTCCATTTTTACTTTCCATGCTTTATTTTATTTTTCCTCAAAGTCAGGCTTTCTTGAGTCCAGTACAGGAGGTCAAATCAAACATTTTTTTAGCTGTTTATATCCACCACTGGATTTCCATTACACGAGGTAATATGCAACCACTGTACAAAAAGAAAGAAAATAAACATAGGGCTATATTTTTTTTGAGCAAGAAAAAAATGGGGAAACGGCCTATAGATTTCAGCTTCCCACTATGGTCCCCCTTGGACCACAGGACATAATTTGTGAACTCCAGAAATTCCCCTATGTAAACGCTCCAGAGCAGTCTCGAGGAGAAGGACTTGTGGGAGTCAGTTGCTGAAATACTCAGCATGAGCTGGCAATGGATGCTTGCAGCCCAGAAAGCCAACTGTGTCCTGGGCTGCGTCAGAAGAATCGTGACCAGAAGGACAAGGCAGGTGATTCTGTCCCTCTGCTCTGGTCAGACATCACCTGGAATACTCTGCCCAGTTCTGGTCCCCCCAGCAGAAGAGGGACATTGAACTGCTGGAGTGGGTCCAGAAGAGGGCCAGGAAGATGATCTGAGGGCTGGAGCATCTCCCCTGTTGGGAGAATCAGGGCTTTCAGCCTGGAGAAAAGACAACTCCTACAAGAAAGCTGATCCCTCCCAACCCAAACCATTCTGTGGTTCTATGAACCTATGAATATTTGTTTAGATGCTTAGTGTGAGTTCTAGAAGGCAAGAGAAGGTCTGAGTGATGGGCATTTGTGAAGATTCAGCCCCTTATTTAATTGCCTAAAAACAAGATTAAAGAATGTGTCAAGTACCTGTGCTAGTTTTGCTGCAACAGATTATTCAAGTGTATCGGAGAAATATTAAAGAGTGTGAGCTCAATGAACATTAAATATGCAGATTATCAATGGGACAACTAACATCTTCCTTTAAAAATATATTTATTGAAGATTTGACTTTTAAAAATGGATATTTTCAATAAAATATGCTATTCCTATTAGAATGAAATCTTTTTATAACAAGCACGTTTCAGCTTGAAATCAAAGTCGCTCCTTAGTGTGGTCTGGAGGCTCTTGTTCAAAAAGTTAAAAATTATTAAAGATTTTAAATCTCCATGTGGGGTTTTCTAAATATAATCATTCTGTGGTTTTCCTGATTTTCAGCCTACAAGGCAGAATACCCAGTCCTTGAAGATGATCAATTAACAACCAGTCTCACAAATCCTGTATTTTCTGTGCAGTTTTCAGTATCTAGCAGTTTCTGAATCCCCAGACTTTGCAGTACTGCAGAGAATCTATTCAAAGTATGCCTGTGTTGCTCAGGATAATCTCCTTGATACAACAAAACCAAACCACAAAACAAAACAAAAAAAGTCTGCTCTCTCTGAGTTGTTAGCTTTTTTTTAAAGGGGATTAAGAAATTACCATCTTTAGCTGCTCTTCTAATAGCAAGCTTGCATCAGAAGGAATAATCTTCCTTGCCTCTTCATCACAGAAACAAGAGTGTTTTCTTAAGGAGACAGCTCTATGGGTATAATCTGATTTACAACTAAGATCACTCAGAACTTCACTGTAAGCTTTCAGAACTTGCTGCAGATGAAGATGAAGTGCATTGGCATTCTCCTGCAGGCACTGAAAGCCCTGGCACTGGCCCTGCTGCTACTCGACTGCAGCCACTCCCAGGAGACCTTCACCACTCTCTCATCTCTACATTAGGATTGGTATTGTTTAAATACAGTATTCCTTATTTCAAGCTCTATAACTTGTTTTTTTAACAACAAACCCCCAAGCAACAGCAACAAAAAAACAGCAAACACAGAAAAACAAACAAAACCCAAACCAAACCACAACCCACAAGAAAACCCCAAACCCCAACACAAAATCTATTTCAGCTCACTACTGACCTGTAGTTTCCTAATATTGTTAGGATATTTGAGGTTTACATAGTGTCTACACGTAAACTTTACAGGATGTTTCTTTCCACCTTGAGTCTTTTCTGTTGTCTCCCTGCATTCTGATGTGTCTGTACTGCATGGGAAGCAGTGTGTCTGCTGGTAAGTCAGCTGCATCACTTCTTAAAACTGAGTTTCTCACTATGTTTGCTTCTGGTTTATCTACACTGTTTAGCAGTCGTCTTCTGCAGATCTGCAAGCAGGCTGCTCCATTGCCCTTCATACTATGTTTATCACCATTCACTTCCCTCCATAACAGATTTGCCTATAATCTCTTTTCCTTTGTTCTCCTAAACCTGCACAGGAACTTGCCATAGTTTCTGCAAACCTCAGTAAGGCATTAGGTGTAGCTTTGACTTCAGCTGCTGGCTAAACTCTACCTATTTGATCTGAAAACCCTGGGCTGGTGCACCTCTACTCCTGCCTGAATGAGTCACTGTAGACTGCTGCAACTCCAACACCAGTTCCACCCTTACACAACCCCATACTCACACATTCATTCACCAGCCTTACACTCATTTTCATTTAACTTAAAGCTGTTCTTATATAAAACACTTCAGCTATCTACAGGGAACTGCCACATGGCAACGAAATTGCCAATACATATCTTACAGTGCATTTCTCAGCTGTTGAGGATCCTGAAACTTTTTGAAATTTTCAAGAATTGAAAGAATTGAAGTTGAGAAATGACCTGTGCTCCATGCATTAGCTTCTATTATCAGTGCTTTCATTGTACTTTTCAGTCAATCAGGGATTTATTATTAATTTTTTTTCTCTGAAAGCCTGCCTTTTCCTACTGCTGGAGCCACAGCTTGGTCTGACACCATTTCCATCATGTTACCCATCACTTATTTGCATACAATATTGCAGCAAAGATGGTTGAAACATCCAGCTCTTGTGGATTCTTGCAATGGGATTTATCCACCAAGAGACTTTACACCTTCAGCTCTATTTTGGCATATCCTTCATACATTCCATATTCATTCCTTTCACTCTTATCCTTGCAGTTGTTGAATTTATAAATCCTAATCTGTCTCTCTGGGATGATGAGGTTGTATTGCACCTTGTGTGATTCTCTGTCTCTCTTGAGATTCATACCATTCATTAACCGTGTGCAAAAACATAGGGTTGGAAAAAAAAGCTTTAAGGCAGCACCACAGTTTAATCACAGTTATCAAAGCTCCTTTTTAAAATGGACAGCAACAAAGCATATACACACAAACACTGCAGTTAAAATTTAAACTACATTACTTTTTCCATTTGTATATAAATTATGCATCTAAACGAAAGTGTTAATAATTTAAGATATTAAGTTGCTCAGCTAACATCAGATCTTAATTAGTCTTCAGTATATCTCTAAAGCATAAATAGGTTGATGAGAACATGTAAATTTATTACATGTCTTCTGAGCTCATAGTACAAATGAGAAATTGTTTCTTGCTTGTTTTGGGGGGTTTAGGTATTCCAGTCATCATGTGTGCTTGACATTGTGTTGTTATTTTCTCTCACAGGCAACAAACAGGGAGGAACAGAAAGAAATACTTAAATTCAGAATTTTACTTGTAACAAGTTTTGGACGTGCCTGGGACTTTCACTGTAAGACACGCTCTGAGTGAACGAAGTAAAGATTTACTGCCATGGACTAGCTGCAAGCAAATATTATGGTGCAAAACAGTGTATCACAGCTGAATCAGAAACAGGACCCCAGGTTCAACAACACTGGGGAAACAATGATGATGGAAAAAAATCACTGATTTGAAAACTGGGCAAGTGTTTTGAGAGTTACTTCCTTTGCCTTCACAAATACCTAATAGTCACATGTTAGGTCTCTGACCAACAAGAGATGCTACCTGCTTGGATGCTTGCAGTAGACCTTTTCTTTACATATCACATATTTGTAATTGCTGCTTATTCAACTTTGAGCTTTATTTGGGGGTGGAGAGGGCACTAATTTAAATACAAATGCAGGAATGCTTTGGAAAAAAAAGCAACAAGCATGGTTCAAAAAAGTTGAGAGCAGACTTGCTCTTCTTATGGTTAGAAAGTTGAACACGAGCCTAGCCCATGAGTGCAAAGGCATGTGTGCACCTTGTCAGTGCAGTACCCCATCCTTAGCACATCCAGCCATGTGTCCTGCAGAACAGTGATTTGCCATTCAAAGGGACCACTGATGCCTGCAGACAACAGAAAATTATGAAGCACCTCCATGATGTCATGGATGAGCACAGCTGGTGCTGGAGCTCATCAGCTGCTGGAAATCAACCTCCTGAGTGGTGATAATGGTGATTTTGAACAGTCTCTAATGTCAATGGCTCACTCAGATGAACCACTTCAGCCTGGTCCTGTGTCCCTGCAGACATGGCATAGCCTCACATCTCATTCTTAAATATATTTTTTTAACTTTTTTTTTTTTTTCCCCCCCATTTGGACTAGGTCCTTTTCCACTACCCCTCCTGGTAGGACTATGTCTTTGCAAGACTTGGGTCCATTTTCTGTCTTCCTTTTTGCAGGGAGTCCTGAAGGTTTCCCCCCCTTGGAAGAAGCTATCTCAGTATCCAGAAATATATGTGGAGAGTTTTTTTTCATTCATACATCTAAGACATTTTCTCAGACTTGTGAGTTGTATTCCTCAGTACAAAGTCCTTCTGGTGAACTGTAAGAGCCCTGCTTCACTTGCTACCGGTGCCACTGCAGTTTCAGATTAATTTTTCATCCTCTGCTTTCAGTACTTTTTTTTTTCCCCCAGTAGTTTTGAAAAGACATGACTATGGAACATTTCTAGATACTGCTCTGTCAGTTTAAAGGTATATTTCCTCTCTTTAGTGCTTGATTTTCTTTCTGGGATGTGAGAATTATACAAAACCCCTCACCCAAATAAGCAATTGTCTGCGTACCTCTGCAGAAGAATATGTATGCGTACATGCACAAATACATCTGTAATTGAGAAAATAAATCCCACTCAGTCTAAGAGGATGAAGTTTTCTAAACTAAATTCTCTATTACAGAAGAAGTCCAGCTTCAGGAAAAGAAAAAAATAATAACAGTAATTGTTAACACAAGGTGGTCAGCTTTTACACATCACTTCATATGAGAGAAATCTGCCAGCCTTCATCACATGTAGACAAATGATTTTACATGAAAACTTTGCAAGGAAGTTTTCAAACAACAAATAAATCCCTTTATCAATGTTCACCTTCATTCCTAATGTTGAGCTTCATAAATAAACTTTCTGAAGCCATGAGATACTAATCGTCCCATGAACAAAGTCCTGTGACATTGCTGAGCTACAGCATTACAATGAAATTCAGTTCACTCTAACTCTAGAGGACCTTGGCCCTCAGATTAAAAATGATGTACACCTCCTAAATTACAGGAAAGATGTGATATCTGCCTCATCAAACAGTAAGGAGATCCTAGAGACTGAGCTATTGCAGTTAATGAAGCAATCCCACATGAAGCACACTAACCTAAGAGGTCAGAAACTGAGAATGTGCCCATAACTTGAAAAGTTTTTAATTTAGTATTTCAATTAAAACCCCTCCCTCATAGTTCTCTTTCAGATCAGGGCACTTTGATCAAACCAGGGAACATGAGTGTGGGCATCTCTGCTGTAAGTGAGTAGTTCTCACGTGCAGCGTTGCTGAGCACAAGGCACAGCCGCAGCGGCTGGGCTCATGATGGCAGTGCCAGCTGGGAACAACTCAGCCACAGACAGGCTCCAGAAAAAAAGAGTCAATCTGTCCTTGCCAGTGCTGACAAATGTCTGACTCAAAAGTCCCTCTGGCACACTGCTTTGCTTCCTCTCCCGAGCTTTATTGAGGTTAGCAACAAAAAATACTTTTTTGTTGCTTTTGGTCTCCACATCTAACCCTTTGCTTCCCAGACAGCACTCATTATTCAATGGTCAGGGATTTCCCCTCAAACCTAGTCACAAGATTTGTGGTACAGAATAATTCTAAACCAGGACACACTGGGTATCAGTGGGTGTCAGTCTGTAAATCAGAGGCTCATTTTCTCACTCTCCAGAGGACAGTGAGACCCCAGTGTGGCTGCCCTCAGTGCTCTGCTGAAGCTGCTCAGCTCCATGGGGTGAGAAACATGAGCCCTGGCCAACAGGCAAGTCACAGTTATCCACCACTGCCATTTCCGAGGGCCAGGACAGCCATCACAACTCCAGAACTGCTTCAAATTTCCATGGTTCAACTACACATCACTTAATTCTACTGTTTGTTTCAAATATATTGCTTTGAAGTTTCATCACACGTCCCCTTCTGCCCTTTCTTTGAAGGAACAGTGAACAACCACCTCCTAGTCACCCTCTTCACGTTATTCTATCATTTCCAAAGATCTTTTATTCCTCCTTTCCCTCTGTTCTGGAGAACCGTAACCTGATTAGTCAGCCTTCCCAGAGAAGTTGTGTGGATTTTTCTGAAGCTGTGGAGTGGAATGGATTTCACTGAAATTCCCCTACATCCAAAAAACTCAGTTCTGTACTGAACCCAAGTATAAATGCAATATGCCCAAAAGGAGTTTTTTTGTTTTTTGTTTTTTTTTTTTTTTTACAGAAAGCTGTGAGCTCTGGGAAGGAAACTTGTAATGGATGCTACATTTCAACATTAATTGCATCAAAAACGTTCCTGGTTTCTTTTGCAATTTCACAACCTTTCTTTGTGTTCCAACTACATTTTCATTTATTCTGCATTTCAAATGCAGATATTTCTCCACAGGCCTTTTTTAATTAGCAGGAATATTTTCCAAAGAACTGTTACATCTTATAGGGAACTTCTGCAGCTACCACCTCACCAAAATAAATGCTCAGACCAGAAACTATGCTTTAGCTAAAGGCAGAATCTAATTTGCAATCCTGATTTGGGATGGAGACTTATATTTTAAATAACTTCAGAGTAAAAGTTTTTGCTAGCCTTAGCTGATGAGCGAATCATACATTTTTAAAACTAATTTGGAGGGATGGCAACAGCTCAAAGATTCAAATTCAGGGTTGGACAGCAAACAGATACCTATGTGACAGATTAGGATTTACACCTTCAAATTTTTTTAATAAATATGCAATGCTGAAAGAGGGATACTTTTGCTAGGCTTTTAATTTTTTATATCTTGAATAAGGTATTTAAATAATTTACTTAAATCTCTAGCAACTGAGCTATGTCTTCTTCACACGTGGTTTCGAAACTTAACATCTTACAAGGGACACTGGATCTAAAGAGGGAGGGGAGGAGAGCTGAGGACAGAGAGTGAGACATCTGATTTTAGGCATCTAATTCAAATGACATGGCACAGCAGCCCTTCTCCTGCAATCAGGACAAGCTGAGGTCTCTACCGTCGAGGAGGGCACTTACCCAACTTGAACAGATTTGCACGGATTAATAGCAGTATGACACATCACTCAGCTCCGTGAAACATTCAGGGACAAATAAATGAGAAGCAAATATTAGGGTGAAACTGGGTCCCTTGCTTATTTCTCCCTCATTGTGTTAATTAATCTTTTGCTTTGCAGTCATGCCAGCTATTCCTTCTCACAAAAAGTGGGAGCTTGGCATGATGGCTAGCGCATCCCACGCCATGCTGCGATGAAACTGGAGTGAGTAAACCTCACAGCTAGACCCTCCAGGCAGGTCCCTTCCACCACTGCCACAGGACTCACTGCAGTTTCAAAATGATTTCAGAAGTGCATTAATGGAGCTCATTTTGCCTTAGAACACTATTAAGATGTTAGCGTGCCATTGACTTAGTTTTCAGGGGAGAGTGGATTAATTGCCATTGTTAAGCTATCATTACTGAGGGAAAAAAAAAAATTACTTTCACTGGGAATATCTCCCCCAGGCACCACCAAGTTATCTTATGATCTTCTAAGTTGTTCGCTTACTGGTAGAAACTTCATCATTTCCCCCTAATTTATATACACTCATATATATTATATATATATATTCTAGACCAGTGACAGCTATCTTGTCCAATATCTAGCAGCCCATCAGGGTTAGTAACAGGAGCTTTAAGAGATGGAAAACTACAAATCTCATTTCCCCAGTGGAATATGGCTTTATTTCTAGCCTTGAAAGGCCATGAAATGATAGGCTATAAATTGCAAGTTTTAATATCTATTTATAGGCACTTCTGTGGTGCACATCTATGTATATATAAAAAAAAAACTTTCTGATCTCTAAAGTCCTAAAATATATTACTGTCCTCTACTTCCAAGGTCTTTTTGGTAGAAGTCACAGATCTAAAGAAGAGAGGGTTTGCAAATGGGAGGGATCCATATGACATGGGTAAGTTTGTGCCAAAGTACCAAACTGCTGCCTCCCCAGACACTACGCTCTGTTAGAGACATGGTCCACACCAGCCTCATTTTCAGACTACCTGTTCCATTATTATCTAATGAATAATGAAAAGGAAACAGAGCAGGTGGCCAGGACAGCTGATGCAATGAGCATCTGGAGCAGAAATCAGTTCCTTTGTGCCCCATCTCCTGTGACTCACACAACACTTCACTTCACACTCTGTCCCTTGTGATTAGGAACTGTCAGAGCTGCCAGGAGCAGGCAGCTCCTTGTGGCAGTAACTGCCTCCAAGGCTCTTCCTGGCTGGCCTGGAGCCTGATGCCCATGCAGACAGCTTTTCTCAAGTCACAGTGGGGAGACATCTTGCCAGATTTTGGAGCATCACCCCAGCTGGGCAGCTGCTCCACACTTCACGTTTCCACCTTCATTTCCCTTGTGAACCCAACCCTTCACAGAAACCATTGGATTCTCCAGAAGAAGAGGGTTCAGTGGCCACTTCAGCCCTCGTAGGAAGTCCACAGTGTGTCAGAAACAAGACCTGACTCTAATATCAAGCTAATGAGAACTGTGGACTGGGCTTATTCCTCTCTGCCTCACAAAAATCAAAGGAGTTATTCCAGAGTTGTGTCCATGCAGCAAAGTGAGGGGCCAGCCAGCAGCACCACTTGGCAGGACCTGCTGCAGCACCACATCAGGGGAAGACGACAGCTGCAGAGTTGATTTGAGAACTTCAGATGACTTTTTCTCCTCCCTTTTTTTTATTCATGTCAGCACAGGCCTGAGCAGAATGTTTAATGCTGGTGCACACAGCAACCACAGTATAAGATTTATGATTATTTTCATAACATAGGCCTTCTCAGGGATTTTTGATTTGATTTTGGTCGGATTATCTATTGCAATGCCAATAATATGTTTCACAGGGGTTTTAGGATGCAATGCAGTCAAGGCTGGCAGAAAGCAGGGACAGACTCACTTAAACACAATTTGTTGCTGTCCTCAATTCTAGGAGCTGCTCCCTATGGGCAGCAAAGTTTGCAATGCTCTACAAAGGAGTTTCTTACTATCTTTTTTTCTTTCTTTTTTTTTTCTTTTTTCTTTTTTTTTTTCTAGACAAGTATTTCCATTAATTATTTGAATAAGATTTAACTGAGATGAAAGGCTCTGGTCTGCCTTTGATGTGAAGGCAAAACTATCATTAACATTTTATTATTAATGGGAGTTGGGCACATACAGAGGGAAGAAAGATCCCTTCTTAGTTTAAGCTCAAGCTTTGCATCTTTTTTAACTCCCTGTTCCTTTTACCTCTAATGACTAAAACAAGGGATGAACAGCTGGACACACACACTCAGTCATGTTAACAGCTCACAGCACACAGTTGCTGTAATGGGAAGCATTTGCCAGCCTCCAATACAAAGCAGGCAGAGTGACTTCCACTGTAGTTTCAGCTCTTGAGTAACATCCTCATGTGCTCATTGGAGGGTCACAGTCGACTGACTCCTGCCCCACTAGCTACTGCTTTTGCTGGAAAATTTAGGCAGTAATTTGGTTGCAGTTTTTATGTTACCGGACACCAAAAAAATCCCAGACATTTTTCCACGGAGACCTCTTTGTTAGAGATAGGTACAAGCTGCCATCTGAACCTTAGAAAGCATTTATCTCCTGCAAAGACCTTCCCTGCAGAAGGAAATTGGACTATAACCATGACAGTGAAATTTGCTGCATGAGAAAACTACTTCAGAAAAAAAAAAATTAGTCTAGGAAGAGTTATATCATAATGGTTTAACGACAGCAATGTGAGTATTTTACTATGCTATTACTGACTGATCTACAATGGACAGGCTTTGTACTGGAGACATTCATGAGGTTTTAGGAAAAATTTAAAGGGTATAAACACTGGGGGAAATTACACTGGCATAAGCACACCTCTTAGGAGTTTGGCCAAGCCTTAAGACCCAGTTTCTCCTAACAAAAATGTACATTCTCATGCATATCTGGTATTTGAGTTTAGAGAAGGAGGTTGTGTTTCCTTCTCAGAAATACCAATGGAGCAAATTAGCGAAGCTACCAGAAAGTTAACTTTTTCATTTCCAGGCTATATCATTTTAACTGTGCTGGTTTTATGGTGCATTAATGTTGTTGCTGGCATTTATACGGCATATTAATTACATTGCACTCAGTTATTTTCCCTGCTAAACTTAAAAGGTCATATCCTTTGTGTATACTTTTCTATATGGAAATTCGATTTCTTTAGCATACCAAATGGAAGATAAATCAAGGAAATAATGCATTTGCTATGAAAGGAGTAAACAGTATTCAGTGAAAGGACAGTTAATCTACAGGTTTGTTGGGAATGTTTGAGCAACAGAATCAATGTTTTATTCCATTTCCTGCAGCAGAGGATCTGTGCTGCTCCTCTACAGCACTGCACACATTCTGCCAGTGCCAAGAATGCTTACACCTGAGAAGGAAAAAAAAAGGGAGGCAGTGTATATAGCTTTCTGTGTGCATAGTTTTATATGTGATATAGACATACCTTCCCCAAGAAGGTGGCAGCTTGGAAGACATCTGATATACTACAAGCTATTAAGTTGTCACTACGTCTACACTGTATATCTTCCCTTGAGTGCAATTCTTGGATGTTTACCTTTTAAAAAAAAAAGGTTATATTTCACCCCAAAAAAATTCCCTGCAAAAATGAAGATCAATGGGGTGAGTGGAGAAGTGTAAATATTGTCTAGTGGAAAAGCAGTCAATGCATAAAAATTATTGACAACAGCTGGAGCAATACAATGATTTTCCACAGAGATGAGACTGTTTCATCATGAAAAGTTAGTATAACAGGAAAATATTCACTCTGCTAGGGACCTGCTCTACAGTATTTTTCACAGATTTCCATCGTGCCCCAAGCTGACATGCAGGACACTAGTAAGAACTGCAACATTAATGTGCTTCTTGATTCTCAAATTTCAGGAGTAGGCATAGTTGACAGGGCTCTGCTCCTGTGCTTGGCATCATGTAGGGAGCTCGCAAGATACAGAGGCCCTGTGGTCTGGACACTTGGCCCTTGGAGGAATGACCCTTGAAAATCACAGAAATTGTGTCCTAAAGGAAGCAGCAGGATGCAGGATGCCATCAGCTGCTGGCAGCTTCAACAAGATGCCACCTGCGATCACAGATGCTCTGACCAGGGTCAGGGGATACGTGCTCCCCCCTGCTTTCTTAGCTGGAGAGATGGCTCTGATCTAATGCAGGGAGACATTACATCTGAGCCCTAAAATGGAGAAGAACATGAAAGAAATGCACAGGACAGCTGCAGCACAGACAGCAGACTGCATGCAGAGGTGTGATGGGGCTCTGACAACCTCCTCTGGAGCCAGGCTGCCTCTGCCTCCCTGCTCTTCCTATGGACACTGACAACCTCATCCCCTCCAGGATCTGGGGCTGCCGTATTACAAATAAACACCAAAGCAAATGTAATAATTACATTACAGTGTAATAACACTAGTGGTGCTCCACAGGAAACCAGACTTAGTAGCTAATAAATGCACTTAGGGATCTGATCCACCAACTGCAACAAGTCTTTGCACTGTTTAGGTGTCTGTCTTGAGACAACTACATCTGAAAAACATTTGATTTGACCTCTCAGTGGCTGAATTTCCACCAGCCATAAAATTCTGCCTGGTGCTTTGTAAAAGGCATTATGCAGCTGCAAAATGCAATTGCCATTATGCTACAGTCAGTTGTACACTGTCTTGACTCTGCTGCTGGGCCTCATTGGGGCATGCCCAGGAAAAAATCCACAAATAGGGCTATCTGATGGCCATTCTCAACCATATGTTAAAGTGTTTTTCAGGCAGTTTCTGCTAACAGCCCCCAGTGTCATGGCATTGTGCAGGGCAGGTACGCCGAGGGGTGTCTAAAGTAGTTAGCACCACAGCTCTTAACTACTTGAGTTTCCCTTAAGGTAAGGAAATTACACCTAAGCAATCTTGGACTCAGAGGACAAAGAATTGGTGAATTAAGGTATTTAAGTTTTAGCATTTAGTTTTTGAGACAAGGCAAATTCCTTTCTGTCAAAATAGTGCCCAGCCTGCAAGGCAGGAAATTGCATATTTTTACCTCAAAAATGCAGGAAAACTAAAAATGGACATAAGGACCATGTTGTTCCCTCAGGCCATACCTGTTTTCCATCCTACAATAGGCTGAGCAGAGTGATTTGTTTTTTTCTATTTCTACTAAAATGCAGAGGGAGTTATGGCTGCAATTAAAAAAAAAAAACCAAATATGAATGAAGAAAGCAAATAGAAAATAATGACATATATTCAAAAACCCAGGCAAGCACACTGAGCTACAGCATTCCTTCAGCAGCTTAGGCTTTTAAAATATGTTTCCTTTGAAGAGGGTGGTTCCCTCCTATCACAACAAATATCTTGAAGGGCAGGAAACTGCCAGCAGTGGCAACAGCAATATACAAAATTGCTTCTCAATTCTTCATATCTCCAGTATGCCAGCAATTGTAAATCTAGCAATGGAATAGCAGTATGAAGCCACTGGGCTCCAGTTGTGCTTATTGTACTGTAGAAGGGCCAGAAACTAGGTATGAATATACAGCCTAGTGACCATACTTGTGCCACACTCCCCTACTCTGAGTAACTCAAACCAAAATTAGGAAAGGGTAATTGCCTGGAATAGAGCTGTTTGTTCCTTCTCATTCCTTTTGCAAATTTCTATTTTGTTACAAGGCCATCTTGTTCCTCTATGAGGAAGTGATAGGGCAAGGACAGGTCTGGAGTCTCCTGATGCTTAAGGATGGGTGCATGCAACAGGGTTTTGAGGAGGCAGTACTTCCTTCCTCTTTGGCAAAGCAGGACATGTTATAGTATTGGCTCTTACCCCAGGTTTTGGTCATAGAGCAGAGATGCTACACCCCTCTGCTGCATGGAAGCAGCCAACAAAGACATCTCTCCTTCTCTTTCATTTCATCCAGTTCTCATACACCCTCTCCAGGATGCTCCAGAGGATGTTTCTTCCAGCTAAGGAAGTAAATGGATGGTAGAAGAAGACAAGGAGAGGATACACCTCTTTCCCAGCTGCTAAAACAGGGCTGGAATATTTAGGGGAAAGGGAAGATAGGAAGCAGGTCAACTCTCTCAATGCATAGTACTCTCTCCCTCCTCCCTGGCATACAGCTGCAGTGCAGACTGTGCTTCTAGGGCTGAAAGTTTTGCTGGAGATTAATACCCCAACCTGCCTGGAGCAAGCAAAGCTGAGCTCTGAACACACCAGGACTAGGTCAGCAAGGTGCATGCTCATTTACAGACATTTAGGAATGGACTGAAATCCAGCTGGAAGCAATGAGACTTGGGAACAGAGCTGAGAGTTTTGCTGCATCAAAGAAAGACAGGCTCAAAATTCAGGGAGCTCACTCAGGCACTCGCTCTGCCCCCAAGATGCTCTGTCCAGAGCCATTGAGCACCATTCCCTGCTCTGAACCTAGCCAGCTGTTCTCATGTCACCACTTCCCAGAACTTCAGCTTTCCTAAAGAGATAAAGAAGAGGCCTGGAAATTAGCAAGGACATTTCTCCTCACATGTCCAGCAGGTTATCATCATTAGAAATTTAAGGTAAATTAATAACACCAGATTAGTACTACAACAGAAAATTAAATCAGTCTTCATTTTTTTTTTAAATAAAATTCCTTTTATACTGCCTGTGTCACTGTGATATTAACAGTGTTGGAGCATAAATCCTTCCCTCCATGAAGCCAGCATAATTGCACGCTGCATGCTAGCTATTCTATTCACATTGGAAATGCATCCTTAAAACATTTCAGCTTAAGCCTTGTCAGTACTAATCCTAATGCCTGATGCTGAGATGTGTATTTTATTACTCTGTATAAATGAAAATGGAAAACCTTCATGGAGGATTACAGGGTGTAGTAATGACCTCCACAGCATTACAGCATGAGGATGTTCCCAGGCACCAAATGGGATTCTGGGATAAAAGTGACATGTGTCTATATAACCTTGGCACTCGCTCCCGGTACACATGTACCTACCAGCTGTGGGATTGTAAACATATGTCCCTTCTAGTGAGCTGAATTTTCATTTATGAGGAGGCTAAAAATGAGGAGTGAGCAGGGGATATGGATCTTCTCTGAGGCAGCTAATGGGCTCTTGCTTGCCCCTAGCTGGGAAAAAGACTGTTGTTGTTTTGTGCTGTCATGAAAGCATAGACTGAGGGGTGGCAGTGAAAACAAGAAGAAATGGCAGGAGAAATGAAAAAAGAGAAGGGGACAAAGCTGGAGGGGTAGATGAGAGGAGGGGGAAAGGAAGCGAAGGAAGACACAGGAAGAGGAGAGGAGAAAAAGCAGGAAAGGGCTGGGGATGGAGGATGCATCTTCCTGCTTTCATGTCCCACTCCTCCTGTGCATTTTTAGGGATGCTTTGGAGGGGAGCTATGACTTCCCCACCCTACACTGGGTTGCTCTAGTGTGAGTGACAACAGTGCTCGGAATTACTCAAAAAAAAAAAAAAAAAAAAAAAAGGAGAGGGAAGCACACATGGAGAAGGGGAGGCAGGAAAGCCGTGAAAGAGGCAAGGTTTATGTCATACATACTCCCCACAAATGGCCCTCACTGCCTTTTTCCAACAGAGGTGAAATGGAAGTGAGATGCTTTGAAGTCTCATTTTATTTGGCCCGGTTTTCCTCTAATCTGCCTGGGCCCAGAAACACAGCTTTTCAATCTGTCAGAAAGTTGTTCTGCTGACCCTGAAACGTCAAACTGTTATAGGGGGCTGAATCCAAAATTGATTACTTCAGAGGTCAGGCAATAGCTAGTTTCATAGCGATTTTTTTCTGAAGTCTTTCCTATGAACTGGGGAAAAAAAAAGTAAGAAACACTTTTGAAATAAGAATAAGTAACCAGAAGTAGAGAGCTTTCCCAGACATCAGCAGTGGCTCTTTGCAGAGGAGGGGAAGGACGTGCAGACTGATGCTAAGCATGCTGTAAGCTGACCTCAGGGAAGAGCAAGATCTCAGAGATACAGGATACTGGGCATGTTTTCAGCCCAGTATTGGTACACAAACACAGATTTGGGGCCAGTTGGCTGCCTTGACTGCCTCCCAGTCCCTTTCCATCACAAGCTTACCCCTTACAGACTTTCAGAGAGCAATGTGCCTTTTCCCTCCGCCCCAGAACTATCCCAGGGGTTTCGGAATTCACCCTGCAAGATCCAAACCTGCCACAGCCATTGCCAAGCCACTGCACTCACTGAAGAGAGCTCCACTCTACCTGTGCCCCACAAAACTCCCTCTGCCAAAGCCCCTTCTCCAAGTTCCTCTCAAGTGATAAGAAATGCCCAGAGGAAGCGTTTGGATTACTGTCTCCTGCTATTAGACTGTCATAAATACTGTAATCTGTATGTTCATTCTCTGTAGTAAATATGTCCTCTTGCTAAATTTCTGCAATTACAAGTGCTTCATCCTTTTCTTTAGCCAGCCAGCAATATAAATACATTTAATTAGTTACCACCCCTTGCCAATTACAACATCTGAGGAAAGTATTGCTGAGATTGTTGGTCCTAATTATTTTAATATTCAGGAGAACCACTTTAACATAACAAGATAATTACTCATGGATAAGGGTTTATGAGAGCTGCAATCCTTTATTTTATACAGTGCAAGCCTGGGCCTAGTTAAATTTCTGGACACACTTTCAATTAAAGATTAAAAATCACAATTTCTGAGAAATCATCAAAGCACCACATGTTGGAAGAAAAATAACTATATGCAATCTCTGTTAACACTATAGCAAAATAAATTCATTGTGTATTACATGTGATTAAGAGTGGAACCTAGGGGAACACGCTTATTTCTTTTTAAAAAGATCATTTTACATGCACTGAATTGATCAGCTATGAGAAAAACCCAGGCTCTTCCTCATTTTAGATGGAACATGAGTTGTCCTTTATTAATGTAGATTGTATCCTTTTGTAACCATGTCAATCCTCCTTTCCTGCTAACATTCAGTGGAAAACCTGAGCTACCCTCTCTACTGCATAGCCAAGAAATCTTTACTTGATTATCTGTTTGCAGCATGACCATCAGTGGAAGAGCTATTCAGCTGAGAAAAGGTTAGTCTCAGTACCTGTTATATGTTAATACCAGAGTGCACCCAAGAGATAGCCCACAAGGGTGCTTTGCATGCCAAATCCCAGAACTATATGCATGTATTCATTTAAAAATAGTTTGCCCAGGGCTGTCAAAACATAATTGTGTGCTGTTCCCTTCCTATGCATCCAGAAGGAAGCTTTCTTCCATGTCCCTAAAGACAGCTTTGAAATATATCCAGTGAAATGCTTCAATGTGCCTGTTTCTGTATTTGTACTCGTGGAAGTACAGCCTGTTTACAGCAGAAGCACGTTTTCAAAGGAAATTCTCTGTTAAGAAAGTAATTTGCCCATAACTCCCATGTTATGCATTTGATTGGTCTCTGTACAATGCACTACTGAGAAAATAGGAAGATGAGATCAGCACCACCATTAAATATCTCCATTTGCTCTGTGTCTATAGAAGGCACCTGATGACGCAGCTCTTGCTCAGGAGGACATACTGTACTGGCTTTTGTGTTTTCCCTACCTGACCATTTGTCTTTAGACTCAGGAGTTGAATAGGCACCAACTAGAAATGGAGACTCATCAGCAGCTGTACCTTCACTACCGCCACCACCAAATATTAGAGCTAGCCTTAAATGAAAGAGGGTGGGTATTTAAATAATGAGGAATAATTTAGAAGCTGACATCCCCCCCCAAAAAGAAAAAAAAAAATGAAAAGCCCAACATTACCCATTACTTTTATTCTATAATCACAATAATTTGAATTTATTTACCAGAATATTTGCCATTTTCACAGTGGACTACCAGAGCACACAGGAAAAAGGCTGCCTGAATAAATACATAGTAACAGAGAGGGAAAAGAAAGCTTCTTGTTTTAAGGAAGCAAACTTTGCCTTTAGCTCAACAAGTGTGCTTTAACTCAGTTTCAAGTGTTGTATAAACAATGCATACCTAAACAGGGGTGATAAATTAGTGAAATTAATCCAGATAATAGGCAAATGTTAAGAGAAGCATATGTAGAATGATTGTAAAGTTGGATTAATTTAAAATAAACCCTGGAGTTATGTAACCAATTACAAAAATTGCATTTAGCAGTAAAAGAGCAATTAAAACAAACAAAAAATGCCCTAGCCCCAGACATTATGTGCTGGGGACAGGGCTCAGAGAACTTGGAGATGGGCTGGAAAAGCAATTGAACAGAAAGTTTGTTTGGTTTTACTGCATTATGGAACCAAAGTGCTCAGGATATGGCCTCATAACACACAGATGAAAGGCTCGTTTCTCCCCAGATGGGGCTCAGTAATCAGATATAGAAACAGCTATTTTTAATGAAGACCTGCAAAATCATCAAGGCTTAGATGTTGCTGTCTGGGATAAAACAACGGGAGGCAGACAAAGCAATTTGCTAATCTGCCTGGTGGCACAAAGTCAAGCCCGATCAACACATTTTTCATAGCAAATCACATTCCTTTAGTAGGGCTGGCCCAGAAATGCAGCCATGCCAAGCAAGAGGGGTGTCTTGTGCCAACTGGCACATGTGCCCCTCAGGTGGGAGAGTCCAAGCTGCATTACAGCCTTATATGTTAAAAGACAGAAAACACCTGCTGTATTTTTCAGTCCATCATCCAAACAAAATGTTCACATCAGTTCCTTTTTTTTTTTTTTTAAAGGCTGTCGTCCAGTCTATTTAAACTTTTTCCAGTTGGGGGTATTCATTTGGCATGCAGGCAGATATCCTGGTAATTACAGCAAGAGGGAACATCTCTGCCTTAACTCCTTGTTTTCCATTGTACACACTGCATATCCTTTAAATTCAACACCCTCTGATATGCAAAGCCAACATCATCTTTTAAAACAAAGTACTCTCTTTTTGTGGCAAACATTTAGGAAGATTTAATTCTAGTACACTAGAATGATTACCCTGAGGTGTAAAGATACCGAAGAAACAAGCACCAAAAATCTTAGTGGGACAAACAGAGTCTCAAGGCAAGTCAAAAAACTAATTTCCACACTTAGCAAACACATGCTTAAATTGCTGTCCAAACCAATCTGAAGTTTTTAGTTTAAAGACTTGCAATATGCAGGTTCTCTGTGGCACCCACAGACACAAGTTATGGGCTGGACACCAGAGATTCACCCTCATTCCCCACCTGTTGCAAATAAAACACCTTAGAAAACAACTCTGCAAGAAATAGGTGCTGTCAGGTTCCTGGCAGGAGTGATATACATTGTTCTTGGCAAAACAAAGTCTGGTCCTGCCAGAATAGAAAGGGAAGCATGAGATTCTGGCAAAGCAAAGATAGTAGGAGAACTTCTATTCTGAAACAAAAAAAAAAACAATTAAAAAAACCCCAAACCAAACAAAAAAACCTAATAAAACAAAGGAAAGAGAACTTTACATAATTCCTGGCAATGAAAGTATATTGTGTGGGTCTGATTTCCTGACAAGACAATCTGGCACTTGCAGTCAAATAATACCACATAGACATGCCTCAGAGTTGCCAGCCCACCACAAAAGCAAAAAAGCAACACGAGTTCTGCAAAACCATTTTAATTTCTCTGTGAATCCTGGCCAGGTTATGTTTCTCATGCCCACAACAAAGAAGTCCATCTTTCCCATGCAAAAGTTTTCTTAGGAGTGGAAAAATGGGGGGTGGGGAGGGTGAGGTTTTATTTTACATCCTCATCTCAGCAAAGTCATGGCTGTAATATTTCCATAATAAAGAAATGAAGAAAGGTGGCTAAGTTTCATAAAAAATGTTAAGCACTATTAGCAAGAAGTCAGTGTATAGACTTAGCTACAGCAACCTCAAATCCATTAAAAAAATAAAGTCATGGCTATTAAAGATACAGGACATTACCAAATGTCCATTAGCAAAGGCCAGTGAACTCCTGTAAGTGGGCTGTCAAGCTTAGAATGAGCAAAACTCAGTATTTGTCTGTAACCTCATTTGAGTTCAGTGTTCTTCTGACTCACTTGGGTACAACTGGCTTTCAAATATCTTGTTCAGGCTTTCTCTCTTTCAGATTAAAATCTTCTTACTGATGTTAAATGCCAGAAATAAAAAATAAAAAGCCATACACACAAAAATATTGTTGTGTTGGTACTTTACCTTCCTGCTGGCACGTTTACTATTTTCACACTTGATACTACTTCCTTGTCAGATATCTATTAATAAGGCTGTGTGAAGGAGGAGAAACCACAGAAATCCAGCAAGTTACAGTTTTGTACTGAAACATCTTTATCTTTCACTTCTTGGTAAAACAAATGCATTATAAAGGAGGTTGTAGCATTTCTAGCACACAGATGATTAGATGAAATCTGCCTTTGCTGTGAAATAAACACTTCAGTATCTAAAGCAGGGAAGAAGCCCTCTCAGCTAGGGACTCCAAACTCTGCCTGAGAGCTGAAGCCAAGGAACTGTCTTGGCTGATCTTTGACCTTGCTGCCTCAATGAAGCCAGTGGAGCTACCCAGCTCACCCTCCTTTTTGTGTTGTACACACCCTCCAGGTGGGAGAATGAGGAGAAACACTGCCACTACAGATGTAGTTCTCAGACTCCGAACTGAGAAACTGCAAGGCATTGAACCAGATTTCTTAACCGAGCTGTGTTTAGCCTAGAGAAAACTCTTTGCAAATGCAGAGGTTCTAGTAAGGAAGCTCCTCACTGCTTCTTAAACTCTCTGAGATTTAGATCTCTGCTTCCCAAGGTGCAATGCACTGCAGTTTAGCTTTATGCATATCAAAACTGCTAGTCAATATAACTGCTATTTTGGATCATCACGGGACCAAGCCCTCACTCTAAGCTTGTCATCAGGTTTTCAAGCCAGCAGTAATCAATTACTCCAAGTCATCAGAAACCACAGATGTTCACTGAATGAGACCTCTTTTCCTGGTGGGTGGGTGTTGCTGGGGTTTTGGGTTGTTTGGTACTGGGATATTTTTTGGGAGGTCCTGGGGGCCATGTGTGTGTATTTGGTTGGTTTCTTATTGTAGTAAAATAAGATGCAGTGAATAAATGAATAAAAATGCAGTGAAATTTTGCCAATTAATTTTTACCTGAAAGCCTAACTTTATGGAAATTTGAGGACAAGCATGTTTGCTCATTCCATTCAAACCCAAACAAGTTGAGCTCACTTTAAAATTTTATTTTATATATAGGTAAAACCCAAATGTCACCAAAACTCCTGACAGACAGAAGGTGCAATTTGCCAGCATGCAACACACAGTCTGATTATATGCTCTTCTGCCAAGAACTAGCAAACCCCATGGTCTGATAAAACAGAGTGCACAAGAGGGTCAAGACTCAGGCCCAGGAAATTTCTCTGTACCAATGACAGCAAAGGAGAGATGCCAACAGCCCAAAAGGAGGAGCTCCATCACTTAGATAAAGAGGAAAGAGAGGGTTCAGCAATGTCATGTGTACTCACTGGAGAATTTTTAATTCAAGAGCCCAGCTTAATGCCTCTCAAGCTTAATATATCTCTGCACTGGTTTAAATAGGAACAGGACTGGACTCTAAGGAGCTTGTGTGAGCACAGATGTCCTCAGCTCCCAATGCACTGAACAGAAGCTGGTGGTCTGCATTCCTTCAACCAGGCACTAACCACCCCCATATGCTATCTCAGTCAAAAGTGTTAACCACCTTCAGAGTTTAACATTCACTCCTAACACAGCCATAAATGAGTTCCCAGAAATAATCTGCTCTGCTTTATTTATTTATTTTTAAAGTCTTACTCTAATTATTAAGGAGCAAAACACTGATGAACAGCACTGACTGCATATTCTAAAAAAAGTACCACCCTCCAGCTGCTCTTCTGGTGAATTGCTGCTTGTTGGGATTTACTCTCAGCCCGTTGCATCTAAAACTAATTACTGCAACACTATCCTCAACATTAGTTCTATTCTCCTCTCTGGAATCAGAAGCAATATGGTACATTCAGAAGATAATTTTTCATCTCTCTTCCTCAGAAGATGATCTTGGCTGTTCAATGGAGATAAAGGGAAGTGAGTCAGAAGGTGAAGCTTTCTGACATTTCTTTCACGGTCCAAAATTTGAGTGGGTGATTTAGGAAACTTTTTTTTTTATATGAATGTCACCAAGACCTAGAGAAACCTGTCAGCTATCTGTGTGATCTTAAAGACAAATTGTAACAATATCTTGTCAACCACCTCTCTTAAACTTACTTTACTCATCATGCCTGTTTCACTATTAGTTTTTCTCCCAGAATACATTTTATCCAACTTCCTTTAGCAACACTGGCTTAAATTAACTATTTTTCTTCCTTTTTAATTAAATCCTTTTTGTCTTCAGTTAGAAGAAGCACTTACCAAGTGACCAGACTTATCAGGCAGTTGTATTTATGGCACAGCAAGAATTAAAAGAAAGATTGTGCTGTCAGGCCCCAATACATTGGTGAGATACCCTGCTGCAGTTGGTTTCAGGAAGGAAAGCCATCCCTTGCCACCTGCCTGAGCTCACTCCTGCCACTTTATCAGCCCTGTTGCTGCGTCTGTCTGGTCTCTGCACTCTTGTGCACCTAAATGTTCCCTCCCATTAGAGATTCTCAACTCACACTTCAGCAAGCAGCAAATGTGCTGCCACCCACCCACTTCCTTGGACCAGGCTTCTGAAAAGTGGTGTTTAAGATGCAGAGCCTTTAGTCCGAGAGATACTGCCACAGCAAATACGTACTCATACGTTTGCTGCTCTTCAGCGAGATGCTATAAATAAAAGGAAATGAAAAGTCAGTAAGTCATTCATTCCAGCAAGCAGATGTAACTCATGCCCTTCCACATAAATTTCCCTATGCTAAATACTGATCATAACAATTAGACCTTCCAGCAGGTGACATTGTGCTTTCTCAAATTGCTGCAGTGCATTCAGACTCGCTGCTCCAGTTCTCTTGTGCCTGAACTACTGCACTTCTATGCAGAATGTTAGGAGAACTAAACAATTCAAAGCTGTACTGTTATGACCATGTTATGACCAGAGTGACACAACTGAAGCAGTTTTCAGTTTTCATATGCATTCTCTGATCTGACCCTTTCTACCAATATGTACAAAGTGTTTACAACCTGACAATGCATTATAAAGAAAGTTTAAAAAGCATAAAACCAAACTCAGCTGAGGATCAGATGTCTCTGGACATTTAGAATCATAGAATCAGCCAGGGTTGGAAGGGACCACAAGGATCATCTAGTTCCAACCCCCCTGCCATGGGCAGGGACACCTCACACTAGATCAGGCTGGCCAGAGCCTCATCCAGCCTGGCCTTAAAACACGTCCAGGGATGGGGCTTCAACCACCTCCCTGGACAACCCATTCCAGGGTCTCACCAAGAGGTGAAGATGAGAACAAAAAGCTGAATCATTTCAAAAAAACTGTAGCACAAGTGCTTTCAAGATCTACTCCTCCACCATAGACAGCCAGTATTTTTTAATCTATCAGGTTAAAATTAAGAACTGCCAGCTTTGCCCCCTGTTTTTTTAGGTATGTTGACCAAGCAGTTACATTTGACACTTGCTACTTGTTGCTCACTGATATTTTAAACAACCAAGAAGTTTTCAGTGGATGATACTGAAAGAGAATAACTGAATGAAAGCAGCTTCCAGCTACTGAATTAATGCAAGTCCTGGAAGAAGATCTATTTCTTTTGGTTTTAGAATCATCAAATCATAGAATTGTTAGGGTTGGAAGGGACCTCAAGGATCATCCAGGTCCAACCCCCCTGTCATGGACAGGGACACCTCATACTAGATCAGGTTGCTCAGAGCCACATCCAGCCTGGCCTTAAAACCCTCCAGCGATGAGGCTTCCACCACCTCCCTGGGCAACCTGTGCCAGTGTCTCACCACCCTCATGGTGTAAAACTTCTTCCTAACATCCAATATGAATCTACCCACTTCTAGTTTTGCATTATTCCCCCTAGTCCTATCACTACCTGACATCCTAAAAAGTCCCTCCCAAGCTTTCTTGTAGGCCCCCTTCAGATACTAGAAGGCCATAATAAGGTCTCCTCGGAGACCTCCTCCCAACTCTTTCAGTCTGTCCTCCTAGGAGAGGTGCTCCAGCCCTCTAATCATCCTTATGGCCCTTCTCTGGTCTGATTTGGTACTGACCTGAAGCTTGGGTCACACACACCTCCTCTGTCCCAGCTGATTTTGTATCATTGCTGCCCTACACAATTCCTTGCATGGGCAAGCCCTTATTAATGCCAGGCACAGAGATGGTGAACCACTGTATTGCTCCAAGAGGTAACATCCTACTTTTTGTTGCCTCTTTCATTATGTTCGTGGGCTGCGCAGATGAGTCATTGGCACCTCGGGATGACTCTACTGCATTAGGGGCTGTAATTTCCCCCTGTGTAACCCACTTGTGCTTTGAGCACAGTTTTTCATGCCCACGCTTTGGAATGGCAGAGCTGCAGAGCTGACAGCCGAGCTGAGAGCAAGCTTTGGCTGTGAGGATTAGAAAAAAACCCTGCAACATCGTGTTTGTAGTGTTTTGTACTCCAAGAGATAATGCCTTCGCTTTTACTTGCAAGATCTTTGTGCTCCCCACTACAATCAAGGAGAGGGAATCTGACTGTAAATCTTTTTGTTCTATATTATCATTTCTTGTTGGTTTGGTGTGTTAATCAAAGCGTCAGTAATGGCTGCAAAGAGAACTCATTCAATCCTCAAATGAAGAGAAATCTGAGCTTTCTAACACTGCTACATTTTCCAGTGGGTAAGCTTTTTCACAAAGTAATTATTTCATTTTCTAGAAAGATTACTGATTACATCACACTGGGAAAAACTAAGAGAGGGGCCCTTTATCTTCCCCATGTTTCTGCAATTCTTGTACAAACTTACACTTGTTACCATGAAAAATGACAAATTGCCATCTGATCAAAATGTTAACAAGGTAAGTGTCAGCGAGATGGATCACTGACTGTCACTGCAAGCCAGAACATGAGGATGCATTGATATTTCTCAATATATTCACTGCTTCCCCAATGTTCGCTAACAACATTTCTACTGCGAGTGTAATAAATCACGCAGAAATAACAAGCTGCATAGGATCTCTAGGATATGATAGATTTGTTGTAATAGCAGTATCTGCAAGGTAGAAAACAATTGGTAATGATCTATAGAAAGACCTAATCAACTGTCATTTGCTATAATGTGGCAGATGAAGCGAAGATATGAAATCCATAACACTGCTTTAGCCGCTGCCCTCTCCCTAGACATACACACATTTCAAGTGGGGAATAGTAAAAAGAATGAATGAGCTTTGGGGTCACAGAAGTAGAAAAGAAAGTTAATAGCATGCCCTGGATGCAATCATTGAATTATACACTGGTGAACAAGGCAAGGGATAATCACAAAAGCTGCACAGTTCTTGTAACAACAATAAAAGCTTTTACCAAGCCTGCTCCTCCCTCTTGCTTTTTTTCTTTTCATTGATTTCAGTATTTTAAAAAGTACTTATGTCAAAGTGAAACCAAATGCAAGTGGGGCTGGATAACCAAAGGAAGAGCCTATTTTTTTTTTTTCCACAGAGAGTGTCAAAGGACTGAAGGCAAGATGTTCTGAGACTCTCTGGGTATTTTGTGCAGCTTCAGAGATTAAGAACAAATGGCTGTTTACACTAGACTGGACCAGGTCCCAGACTGGTTACTGATGTTTTAGTGCTCCTTTGTCTGCTCCCTTGTGGGAGTGAAACACCAACCTCACAGTTACACTTTACTGAAATGCAAAAGTTTATTAGAAGTACTTTTCAAGGTGCTCGAGTGTTGCCTAGGGTTAAATCCTAAAGTCTTGCCATTCTATACACCAAATTCCCTCCCCATTGCCACCTAGCTAAACTACAGCAGTCATTCCATCACTCAATGACCCCTTCCCAGCCAAGAAGGGGAATCAGGAAAAGGAGAGGAAACCCATTGGTTAAATGAGAACAAATCTAATGAGACAGCAAACTAATATTACCACTAATCCCAGTACAAAGTATAGAAAGTTACACTCAGCCCATTGAATTCATGGTGTACACAATAAATGGGAAAGCAGTCCTCAGAAGCAGAATAAGCAAGCCCCTCCAGGGATGGAGACCCTTGAGGGGGAAGAGAAGGAGGAGAAGCCCCCTTTCTCAGCAAACCTTCCCCTTTATACTGAGCATGAGGTTTATGGTCTGGGATACATCAGTAACCAGCATGGGTCAGCTGCCCTGGCTTTTGCCACTCTCAGTTTAAGCTCCTGGTTACCTCAAACCTGCTAATGGCCTGCATTCCACAGCTGGCTCTAGGATTCTATCCACTGAAACCAGAAATCTCACAAGCTTCCAGGTTACACAAACTGTTCTGCAAAGATTTTTCCCTTTCCCTTTTCCTTTCCATTTCCCTCTTTCCCTTTCCTTTTGTTCTCCTTCCCTTTTCCCTGAAAGAATGGTGGAAGAATAATGGCTGCTTTGTGCTACTTTGCTTGCAAATCACATTTTGCTAAGTGAATGCATTTTTGGGAACACAGGAATTGTCATGCTGCCTCAGCACAGCAGTGCTCTGCTTCAGCATCCTGCCTGGCAGCTGCTGCAGGGGAATGTGCAGGAAATCTCCTAGTGGGCAATTATGGGAAAACCTGTTCAGATCCAAAATTTTCTCCCAGCCTCTCTATCAGTCAATAAAAATTGGCACTCCTTGAAATACAGAGGTTTGCCTCTATTTAAACACTTGTTTCAAGTCCTTCCCAATGTCTGTAGCCTACTATTCTCAATATCAGAGAGTTTGCTAAAAGCCATATTTTCAAAAGTCCTCATCTTCCAGGTCAAAACTGAAAGGAAAAAAAAAAAAGGGGGGGGGGGGGGGGAGACAGATTTTGGAAAGGTCTCAGCTCCCTAGTGAAAGGGAACTGCTGAGTACTTTTGCAAATCTGTCCTTAAAAGGTCACAACATGAGCTGCTCTGTGTTGAGCAGTTTTGAAAATCTGTCCTCACTGGGAGGCGCTAAGCCTTTGGAAAGCTGGTGCTCAACAGTTTTGATAATCTGGCCCCAAGTTAAATAACAGGGGCCAAATGATGTGATTTAGAGGCAAAAATTCCCTACTGACAGCAGTGGAAATTTCCACTCAGCAATGAATGGCTCAGCAGGACTCTGGAATAATAGAGCCGTGAAAAGTGGATAATGCAATAAATAAACATCAAAGGGTAGGACTTTCCTTTTCAATCATGTTCCCTTACACTCTACATAAAAGGACTGAAATATTCTGACACGAAAGAAGGAGAAGGAATGGTTAACTGTACAGCCCTGCATTTCCTTTAAAGAAGAAACACTGTGCATTTTCTTTTGAGGAAGAGCGTATTCATATAACATGCAATTGGTAGTTTATATGATATATAAGACACTGCTGGTAGTTGGACTAGCCTCCTCTTCATATGCATGGACATGCACCAAAGAGAGAAGAGCCTTCTATTTCTCTGGTTCTTTTCTACACTGGGAGCAAAGTGTTCTCATTTGAGCTCACCGCTCTTCTGCTTGTATACAAATTATCTCCCTCTGTCTCCTTTTGATATTTTGAACATTCAGCTGCTTCCATCCACAATTCTGATCAAAAAGTGAAGTGTGCACACAATTATTTTATGATTGCTTATGGCATTTTTGACTGAGAATTTTCGGGGAGCTTGCTGGCACCCACAGGAATTTGGCCACCGCTGACCTTGGACCTCAGGCAATTTCCCCACATTGACATGACAGTTTTGTCCCTACTTGCTATTAAAAAATAAAGACTTCTATCCTTCACTTCTGCTGAAATATCCAGTTAATGGGTTGCCTGTGCCTTTAGAAGGGTAGGCTTGAGCATGGAGCTAAGAAAGGTATGTTATGAGGTAGATGGGGATACATATCTCCTTCACAGCTTCAAGTCTCTTCCAAAGCCCTTGAGGCAAGACTGTTATTCATGGGTCCCTGTAATACAGCCCAGTGCAGGGGCACACAATCTTTTGGGGGCCATAGGGCCAGCCTGTTCACAGAAGCTGGACACCATGCTAGGATGGCTGGGAAGATATCAGGGTTGCACACTGGAGAAAAAAGTTGGGCATTGGACTAGTTATCAGAAGAAGGTTATTTAGCAAGCGTTAATGGCAGCTTTCTGTTGCAGAAGTTCCTTGACTTGATGAATCCATGGGGTAAGGCAAAGTGCCTGAGACGTGGTAGACACCACATATCCCTTTTCCAAAGCAAGGGAGCATGGCAGAGGATGAATATTTCATTTCACCGAAGGAAAGCTGCTTATCAAGACGTAATTTGCTAATAAATGCTGCTCCATGTAATTAAAAGAAAACAACAACAAACAAAAATGACTGTGGACCAGCAGGAAACAAGAAGCTCTCCACAGAGAGTGGCAATTCTGAGAACACCCACCATGCAGCCCACCTTCCCCATTCTCCCTCTAGAAACAGACCCATTTTATACATGGTGATTAAGGCAGTAAAGAAAAAAAGTATTAACATGATTCACATGTAGAAAACAAGGTTATTAGGAGTGGGGATCATTTCAGCACATTGTTCTCCCTAATAAGCATAGCAACAAGTAATTGAGTTTCAGGCAATCTCCAAGGTGGCGCTTTGTAGCAAAAAAGGGAACTTGGCATGGTGTCTACTTTTCCTTTAATTACATTGCCCTAATGAGCAACTTTCTTTACTCTCAGTAGATTTATTTCTTGAGAAGAGGCAACAGAAATAAATACATTAAAAGGATCACCAGGTAGTACAAGAGAAGAAATATCAGCAACTTAAAATGACAAGAGGTTGCTAAAAGTCAAGGAAAACCTCCAGATTGTTCTCAGCTTCATTATGTTTACTGCATTTAAAAGTGGAGTAAAGGATATTAATCAGTGGAGCACATCATCTAACCTGGGAACTGTCTCTGTTTTACTGTCACTTTCCTTCTGCATATGTTCTTGGGAGTAAACCAGAAACATGAAGTGCTGATACAGCAATCCGAAGTTCCTCCGCTCACACACAGCAGAGGGCAATTCTGCCTCATTCCCTTGCACAAGATGAGAGGACAAAATCACATGCTGATAGCATCCTATTGAGTGCCAATACTACCCACCACGACCTAATGCAGAAGGATAAAGGGCTGGATTTTCAAAAGTCTTTAAGGCATTTAGACATCTCACTCTAGTTGAAAGCCATCTCTCTTTAGGAAACTCCACCTGAAAATCCACTTATGTCAAAAGACTCTCTGGATGCAAAGGACTTTCTGGAGAAAAAAAAAGCTGGGACACTCCATACATATGTTCATTTTCATATTTCTTCCCTAAGCATTTCCTAGGAGACACCATGCCAGTGAAGGTCAGCCCACAGTCCTAGTAAACCTGCTTTTATCTACAGGTGGGTGAACATGTCACCTTTTGTCAAAATAACTGAGGTGTCCAGCTTCAGAAAGCAGCAATTGCTACAGCTCACAGGTCTCAGCTGAATTAAGCCTGTGTGTTCCTGGGTGACAGCCTGACTTTGTAAATGCCGGTAATATTAATCTCCAGAAGAAAAGCTGAAGCAAAGTTCTTTAGAGTCATCTAAGTTTTCAGTGTTGCTCAAAGCTGAGGTGCACATCCCAGCATGTGTGTCAGCTGGTTTAGGGCCAGTTTCCTGCAAGGAAACATGAACTTCATGTGTTGATTACTCCATGTAGCTGTAGATGGGTGATCAATCCACCTCCCTCCTTTTGCTTGTTCAGATATTAATAGATGTATCTGCACTCAGCATCTTTACCTTCACTCATTCCATAATTTCACCATGTCCCTTCCCCTCTCTGCATTGCACCTACAAGTACTATTACTTAATGCAATCACAGCACTGGTAGGAAACTTAATTAGCATATATAAAAAAATACTCTGAGGTCTCCAAAACCAGGCACTTCAGATGTAAAATTGTGAAATGAAATTATCTTCAAACAGAAAATTTGAAAGTACCAGTGGAATCAGACACCTAAGACCTTAAGTGTTTATGCCACTTTATGCATTGTTATTTCTTCAGTACGACTGCCACAGAAATGGCAGGGCTATGGGAAGAAAGTCTGTTAGCACTTAGAGTCTACTCATAAATGCATTAAGTGCCACTATTTTCCTGAGGAAAAAAAAAATCAGGAGGAGAGCAGAGTCCCTTCTCCTGAGGAGCTAATCTCAATTACTTCTCACAATCATGCTTTAGCTGAAGCAAACCTTGCATAACTCCCATGTATGTGCTCTGGCACTTGTGTGCACTTGCCACTTCAAAGACACTAATGCAGTGAACGTGAATAGGCTTTTTCCTTACAAAAAAAAGGAAGAAAAAAGTGATCATCTAAGGAAAAAAAAAGAATCTAAAAATAGGTATCCATTAAAAACTCTGTTTGTTGCAATACCTTCCCACTTCCACAAAGATTACAATGCCTAGAAGCAAGTTGCCAGTAGACAGAAGTCATTTACTTAGGCAAAAGTGAGGTACACGTTTAGTTAGATTTACTTGTGTATTTTGCACAAACTCATGATCAGTTTTTGCAGCAAAATGCAGGAAGAGGGTCCTTGCCAGCCCCATACACACTGTTGCTACAGTCTGGGCAATGAGGGACAAAGGCTGCCTTATTTTTCTGCTTTCCCTGCTTGTTGGAATACCTGCACTTGGGTAGTTATAATGAGGTTGTAACTCAGTCAAGCAAGCATTTTGAAGCTTGCTTTTTCTTGAGGCAGTAAATGCTATCACTCAATGTGGGCACCAACAAACACCTTCTCCACTTTGCAGCATCCAAAAGCTAAAGTTTGGGGTGAATGCCTCATGGCGCTACTTTAAAAGCTGTCTGTGGCTCACTTCAACATGGGGAGGCATTTTGAGGTGAAAGAAGTTGTTAGCACACAAGTTAGTTTAGTCAGAAAGAAAAAGCTTCCTATAAATGGACAGGAAAAAAAAATGAGCTGGTTTTAAAAACAGATCATATGTTTCTGGTAATTAATTACATTTTGGAGATGTTTCACTTTGGCCCCCCAAGGAAACACTGCTAGCTCCTCTCTTCTGAGCATCCTGTGTTGTAAAACATACATTTAATTCCACAGAGAATTAACAGCTCTGAAGACTTTGCAGTGATATGGGCATTTAAAACATCACAAAGTATGGGATGTTAAGAGTGTACGAGTTAAAGCTCTTCATTTCCCTGACCCTTGTGCTTCCAAGCTGGGAAGCCTGGTTGCTGTGGTCTGCTGGTGGCAGTGCTGAAACCCACCTGCCCTTGTAGCACCACACAAACCCTGTACAGGGTTATAAGCCTGTGTAATAAATTTGATAACAGTAGGAGAGAAGGGAGCAGATTCTCACATCATCAGGAGGGAAATAGACTTTTAAAAAGCCAGTTGTGTCTGTGCACAACAATGAAGCTTTATGTCTATATAAACTGACAAGTCAAATTGTCCTCCTGGGCCCAATTCTCAACATCAGTGCCATTTGATGGTGATAGCTGCCTCCTGCCTCTGCAGCCTAATGGCTCTGTCTGCCAGGAGGGGCAGGCAGGATGATTAAAATAAGCATTAACAGAATGGTTTGGTAATTAGCTTCACCCTCTCTCTTTTTTCTCTTTGCTTTCTTTGCTTTTAATTTTTCTTTTTTTTTTCCTTTTTTTTTTTTTATGTATAGTTTTGGTCTGGCAAAGATCGCTAAAGCATTTTCTTCATTAGTAGTGTACTTAACAAGTGTAAATTTAAAGTATTCCTTTTCTTAAGGCCAAGGATTAAAGCAATTAAGGAAAACTGCTGCAACCTAGCACTCAAGTCAATCCTTGACACAAAAAGAAACAATTTTGCTTAACATATTTAAGCAAAACCAAATTGTGTATAATTATCCTGACACTCCATCAAACTAAATTTTCACTGTGCCGCAATGATTTCTTAAAATCTCCTTTCTGAAACTGAAATAAACATTTTCTTTCCCAGTACGGGGACAGGTCTGTGGTCTCTTTGGACTACCTTCATGGCAAAAACATTGCAACAAAAGATAACTCTCATGCTGTACTTATTTTGCCATTAGCCTTCTTCCTGATATCATATGAGCTTAATCCCTCACCAGGTCTGCCCACAGGAGAGCTCTTGCCTGTGTACTCATGTCATTGGAGCTCAAAACAGAAGGAAATAATTTTGAGCAAATGCCTCTAAGAAGGAAAGCCATATTCTGGCAGTATTTAGCCTGAAATAATTTTGTACCTTTGCCTTTTATGCACATTAAGTCCTTCTTAGCATATGGCAATGGTGGTATAGAACGAGGCCTGATCTATCTTTGGCAATGAATTTTTTAGCTACTGTTTTAAATGCATGAAATTAAGACTTGCCTATGATAAACTCTATAGCGTTTTTGCCAGACCAGAAGCTGTAATGTAAAGTGTTGTCTTCTACAGAAAGAGGTGAGGTGCTAACTGTGAAACCATAGTGAGCTGGTAACAGAAAGGTGTTAGCTATGGAGCCTCAAGGATGGCAATTTATATTTCAATGTTGTTAACTGTTTCACTGATGACTTAAGTAGCAGAAATACTGAGCAAAGGCATGGCATAAGCAGATCTTGTGCAATGATATAAATGCTCAAATTCCATTGATTTCTGTGGAAAATAGAAGGCCCACAAGTTCCATTGTCCTGGTTTGGACTGGAGTTAATTTTTTTTCATATCAGCTATCATGGGGCTATGCTGTGGATTTGTGCTGCAAAGTGTTGACAATACAGAGATGTTTTCATTATTGCTGCAGTGCTTGCACAGCATCAAGGTCTGTTCATGCTTCTCACACAACTCAACCAGCGAATAGGCAGGGGGGACACAAGGAGTTGGGAGGGGACACAGCTGGGACAGCTGACCTCAACTGGCCAAAGTGATATTCCAGACCAAATATAGAGCTGGAGGAAGAAGAAAGGGGAGAAGTTCACAGTGATGGCACTTTGTCTTCCCATTACATGTGAGGGAGCCTGGCTTTCCTGGAGATGGCTGAACACCTGCCTGCTGATGGGAAGCAGTGAATGAGTTCCTTGTTTTGCTTTGCTTGCATTTGTAGCTTGTGCTTTACCTATTATACTGTCTTCATCTCAACCCATGAGTTCACTCACTTTCACTATTCCTTTTCCCTCCCCCATCCCACTGTAGGAAAGTGAGCAAGTGGCTGCGTGGAGCTTAGTAGCCAGCTGGGGTTGAAGCACAACAAGCAAGCTACAATACAAAATGTAAGCATGCAGCATTACTCCACATCTGAAAAGGGGCCAAAATAAATACTCCATATGCTTCTGAGACCTCCACTCTGTCCAAATGTGCCTATAATTTTATGTTCATAAAGTATATGTCCATAAATACATACATGCAAATGGATAAATACCTGTTTATTAAAAATAAGTCTTTTTATTCAGACTTTACAATTTTCACTTTTATCTTAATAAGCAATTTTGTATTTAGAAGTGCCTAAATATGAGGTTTGGGGATTTTTGTTTCAACTTAAACTGTCAGCATATCTTTTTGGTTTCTGAAAACACTCAAACATTCAGTTCTTTACTCTCTACTTTAGGATTATTGCCAGCTTTTCCTAACTCTCTTTCAGATCAGCTTCTTTCTACATTTGTATGTCCACAGAGGGAAAAAAAAAAAAAAAGAAGGAAAACAGTGGCAAATATATAAAGGGAAAAGAAAGTATTAGATTGGGAGGTTTTTTTGATTGGTTGGATGGGATCTGGAAAGCTCATTTCTCATATCTATATATTTTTTCACTCTTCTGACTCAAAACATAGATTAACTTGATCTTGCACATATTGGTAAACCCATCCCATCAGACCTTTATTTACTTCCCAGATGGGAAGAAGTCTCCTTCTGTGGAGACTTTCAAAACCTCCCTGGATGTGTTCATGTGCAGTCTGCCCTAGGTGTTCCCACTTTGGCAGGAGGAGTGGGAGTTGATAATCTCTAGAGGTACCTTCCAACACCTAACATTCTGTGATTTTGTAATTCTGTGAAGAGCACTTGGCTCTATTAATACACCCCCACCTTCATTTACAAAAGTTTAGGAAGTGGCAGCTTTGTGTCTGACTCACTGAACCTGATGATTCAGTGCTAGGTGAGCCAACAGAACTGCCAGCAACAACCAGCTCAGATGGTGTCTCCTATGAGATATCATTTTCCAAGTACATGATACATGAACTTCCAGAGGACAAAGTTGATCCCTCAAAACACTGTGATCCATATTTGCAAGATGGCAGATAAAGGAACTGTCCCAAATTACAATGAAAGAGCTCTTTCCTTGTGGGATCACAACCTAAAACATATGACTCTACATAGCTGCATGTGGGTCAGAGGGTTGGACCACTGCAAGCTACTGGCTGTATCAGAAAGAGTCCTGTGGATTGAGAAGGGACTCTTCAAATCTTTGCTATCAGTAGAACCAATTGCTGAAGTTGTCTGTTGTGCAATGCATTAAATTTCAATGTGATTTAGTTCTTGGGTTACCAACTAGCTGTTCCCATAACCTGAATCTTACTTAAGCTGAATGTGGGAGAGTATTTAATCTTAAGTTTATTGCAGTGTTTCAGTTCAGAGAAGAAAACTCTCTGTTTGGAAAATGCCAGCTCCCTGATAGGTTTGTTTACTTTTCAGCTCATCAATTCAATAAAGGTTGGGTATGTTCTCCCCAATAGCACGAATTCAGTTAACTCTGCATCAAAAGATAAGCAGAGGTCTGGAGACAGTTTTACCTGAGGGACTGGGAAAGGAGGAGAAGCACCTGAGCAGTTAAGTAAGTCCATGCTCTGACAGAGCCTTGCTCACTGTAATACTAAGTTGTTTGCCAATGAACTACCATCAAGGACACAAAAGAGCAAATACTCCATGAGCTAAACATAGCAAACATCTTACAGAAGGGGCCAAGAGATCCTTTGTAATGGTCACAATAATTTGCCTCTGCTGTATTATAGACTAAATGTAAGTGATTTTTGGAAAGCTGATATTTTTTACCTATGAGGAAAATAGTTGTTGAAACCTTGAGGCAGGAAAGGGTAAGAAGCAGCCAGAGCAGTGATGGGATGCAGAGAGACAGCTGGGCTAGAGGGCAATGAGACTACATGATGATATGTAAAATGCCAAGTGTACATTGCCTTCCAGACAAAGTCTAGGTGTAAAGGGCTTACATGTGAGTGTGAGGGATGGCTGCCTTAATGGGAGCCCTTCTAACCACTTCTAATTTGTTCCTATAGCTGATTTGATTCCACTTCTCTAGATTGGATTGAAGATATCAGTGAATGAAACAGCTCTCAATCAGGCCTGATTATGATATCCTGCTATCCTAAAATAAGTGCAGCAATATACACGGCATAGAGGAAGGTCTCAGAGATTTCAGGTGTCAAATTAAGAAGTGCCTCACAAGGTTAGAAAGGGCAGAAAATACCACGAACAGTAGGGTTTCCATCTAGGGAGATATATGTGATGATAGAATGTCTCCCAGTATTCCTGCTGAGCTCTGCTGACAAATTCCTCAATTTGCCTTATGCAGGCTGGGCACATGCAAGGACTTGCTGGGCTTGCCAGCAGGCTTCAGGGGGTTTTGAATCATAATTGGATAAAATATCATGGTCCAGAAAACAAATTATCCTGTTTAACTCAAAAAGGAAATTTGTTTGATGGAAAAAAAAAAAATAATTGTCCCAGGTCAACTCAAAATCCCTTTTTGTCTGTTCAGCTACCAAATCCAAAACACAATTATTTGCACAGTTCTAGCTTCTCCTGCAATACTCTCAGATGGAAATATTCATGCACACTTGATCTGACTTGCCCTGCTGGAGTCGCTGTAATATCATAAGACTCATGAAGCAACTGGGAAAGGCTTATGCTCCTTGGCTAGCAGAGCCTCCTCTGATGCTCTCAGTCAGAAAGAGCAACATTGGCAAGGCCAGGATGAAATCCACAGCCTACTGGGAAGAATTTGTTTGCTGTCACATCAGAAGACAGGGAAATAAACTTGTATCTGGAAAAAACAGAGTTGTTGTTTTTTTTTAAAGAAAAATACCAGTTTAGATTCTGTGCTGCTTCCCTCCCTTTCCATGGTTTACCCACATAGGGTGCAAAGAAAGCAGAGTCTGGCCCCAAGGGAGCTCAGAAGCAGCAGACTGATCTACCATCAGGCTGCAATATGTTCCCAGAAGGTGCAATATAATTCTGAGGCCAAGGAACAGCCTATTAGCTCTGCATGCCATTAATTTTCATTAATAGTTCAATCCAATGCTCAGAGAAGCTGCTGGGCATCTTTCCATTTTGTCTAGCAGGACCTGGATTTGGGCTTATTTATCTTTGTGTTATATACCTTGAAGACAAGTAGGAAGCAGCTCAGAGAGTTCAGTGCAGCTGTACACATTTCAAGCCTTCTACCAGACTCTGTGCCCAGCAGCATGCAAGGTGCTGTCTGCAGGTCAGAGTGAAGGCATGTCACAGTCAAAGCCACTCATGGAGAATTAAACTTCAGGCTTGTTTGACTAAACTTCTGAATTCACTGCAGTTCGCCTGTATTGCCAGTCTGAAGAAGTGGCCCAGCAGGTTTTGAGTCACATTCCAAAATGCCTCCTTCATCCTCCCTGGAATTGGAAGTGATTACTAATAGGTATTCTTGCTGAAATGATTTAACATAATGTGCTGAATGAGATCACTAAGTCAAAAAATCTTCCCCTAAGTGACTCTCTCACAGCTTGCCTGAATGCCAGAAGGGAAAGAAGACAGCATGAAGCAAATTCTTTTGCTAGCTTCTGCATTTTACAAAATCTTTAAGGTACCGAAGAAGTCACATAAGGAAGTATCACCCAGGATCATTACAAAGGGTTCATGATGCAGGTCTGGCACACAGCTGAGGGATGAAGACACAGGGGTTTGGGTTAACCTATCTCACTTATGCTTTCCCCTTTCACAGTATTTTCAGTTCTCTCCAGGCTAGGCTGGGAACTGAAGACAGGCCAGGACATGAGGTGGGCATGAAAACAAACCTGGCATGGAGATGGGCACTGTTTGCCCTGCACGCACAGACCTGGATGTGTGTTGCCATTGCATCTGTTACAACCACCGAGTGAAACACTGAATTTGGGAAGGAACAGGGCTGTGCACCACCAAATACATCACTGCATGCCAAGGATGCTCAGGGTTTTGCTGAGTGGCCAGGCTGTCCTTACCCATCCGAGTCTGTCAGCCTCAAAATTAACTTATTGAGGTCAGTACTCATAACAGCAGTATTGCAGACTTCTGGTTCAGTCTTTCTTTCTGAGAAAGCCTGGTACTCATGCCCAGTACAGCTATTACCTGCCAACCTAAAGGATGATGAATGTTATTTATATTGCAGTAATGGCTAACCACTCAGTGGAGACCAGGGACAGGCTGTGCAATGGACTTTTCAAACACAGACTGAATGAGGACTGCCCACAGATGGCTGAGTGTATATGAAACTGCTGAGACATTTCAAGATAATGTTCTTGAACGCCTTGGACACGATGACCTCCAACAGCTCTGCAGTACTTGTGCTGACTGCAACAACACAGGGTGCTGTTCTACAGTAAAGACATTCACTTATGTCAAATCCTTCTCAGTTACTGTGACATGCCCTTACAAGAGCAAAAAACTTGTCTATTTCAAGGTAGGCAGTTCCTTGATACAATGGCCTTTAAATTCTTTGATTAGTAAATGTAAAAATAATCATCGATTTCAAACCAAATAGAACATACAGAGGAACAATGAGGTATTCTATTGAAAATTTTCCTGGCATTTAACTACTATAATTTTGCTGCCCAAAAAATAAACTGATGACTAAGAACTACTCAAGACACAGATGAGAAAACGAACCCAGCAAGAAGGGCCTGTAAGACCAATTTAACTCTGATGCGCACACTCGGAGGATTAGGCTTCAAATAATTGCAGGAAAATATCAGAACTGGAAAACTATACCTTTAGCTTTCCACTACAGTGAGCCCAGAGGGTGGATAGCTAACGCTTCCTGGGAAATAATCTTCCAAGAAACAGCTCCACAAAGATGCAGGTTAAAAAAATCTAAAACATTCAATGCAGATTTTTTTTTCATTATTAATCACTCTCTCTGTAGCTGAAACAGTGACTTCTTTCATATGCACTAAGGTTCAGAAACCTAAAATATTAAGTGACATATTCCACCATGAAATGCCTGAGAGGAGCTGCTGTGGAGTAGGTGTCAGTCCCTCTTTTATCCCTTCTACGATTAACGTTCCAGTGTTGAAGTTCTAAATCTATATCCAGAAACCACCAGACATTACTGTCCATCAGCAGCCCTATTAAAAACCAAGTGCTAAAGATATACCTTACCTTTAAGTATACTCTTTATACATAAAAGCTGCTTTAAACAAGGCTGTCTCAGAGCTTCACAGACAAGAGCCCAATAAACAGACTAAGCAGGCATCAACCCGATAGGCTGTTTTATGTCTTTTCTATCAGATGAGTGGTCACTCCCAAACCAAGTGGGAGAAATAAAGCATACGGTAAGAGACTGCAAGTACTTTCTAGCTGTCTCAACTCTAGAAGTCTCCTAAGAGAACTGATGTCTCAACATCTGGGCATTCCTTTCACTGTCAAACACTCACAGAGCAATGGGATTTGTCAACAATCTACTGAGCATAAACAGATGACAACTGCTGGGCTTGGAGAGCTCAAAGGCATTTACAGATAGATAGGAGTTTGCAATAGATGTGTTGAACCAGAGCTGCGATCCAGAATCTGTGCAAATGACACCCAATGGCTGTATAGTCTTTAGCTGCAGCAGCTAAACCAGGCACCACAATATGCAGAATTTAGCTCAGATGCGCTTTACAACTACACAAATTATTTAAGGGGGGCTACACAAATTATTTAAGGGGGGCTGATAAGCCTCCATGTCACAAACTAGAAAGAAAAGGTTGTTGGGATGATTTTGGAAGGTGGTCTTTGCTCTCTAAACTACAACTCCATCTATCACTCAAATACATGGAAATGAAGCATTGTTTATACACAGGTTTTCGATTGCCCTAGGTACAAGTTCCACAGATGATGGATTTAAAGCTTTCTTCAGCAGCTCCATCGCACCTAATGGTACTCTGGCCTTCCTAGATTTTCAGTTTGTTGCCCCACCATGACCTACATATCTTCCTAAATCAGCTTAAAAGATCTTCTTGACAAAGGGCTATGTCTTGTTGGTACAACACAGAGATGCGTTATATCAAAAGATTTTTGCTTTACTGTCATAAACTCCAAATGATTTCCAAAGTCAGCTGTACTTCCAGTAATTTGTCCATTTTGTACTTGTCTATGTTCAGCTCATGTCCAGGGCTAAACTATGGCAGTTGTTCTATTATGCAATGATATCTCCCCAGCAGAGAACAGGGATGGGAAAAAGAGAGGAGACCCATGGTTTGAAATGAAAATGGATTTAATGAAACAGACAAACTAATACCTACGCCAATATAAAGTATACAAAGTTATACTCAGCTCAGGGAAGGTATGGTGGTTACCATAAATGGAAAGGCAGACCTTTGCAAGCAGGAAGAGCTCAAGCCAAAGCTGAAGCAGAAGCTCCCCCTGTTCTTAGCAAAATTCCCCCTTTATACTGGGTGTGGTGGTTATGGTCTGGGATACAGCTGTAGCCAGCTCAGGTCAGCTGCCCTGGCTGATTCCAAACTGCTAATGGCCTGCAGCCCATGGCTGTCCCACCCAAACCTATTTTTCAAAACAGGTATGTACTTTCAGGAGAGCATCTTACCTAAGCCCCTCCATCCTCCAATCAAGCCAGAACTTTACATCAAATATTTTTTATAGTATCAAATAAGTTGGTTTTGGTTTTTCCCCCTGGCACCCTAAAAAATTGATATTTGTCTGTACAAAAGCCTAAGTGAGCTCTGCAGTACTAAAGGATAGCTGGTTAGACTCTGAAGTGACATATTCTTCTGCTACAAGATATATTACCACATCTCTGTCTAAATATTTTTGTTCCCTGTCTGCTAAAAGCAACACCTACAATTTCTGTAACTGAAAATGACAAGATAAAGTATTTTTCACCAATTTGTCACCCTTTTGCATTTAACAACATTGTCTGTAGAGTCTAGTTCATTAACAGAGTTTTGTCTGTATTTACATATAACAAGGGAGAAATAAATGTGTTAGAAAAGAAGAAAATGGAACTGTAAATGTGACAAAAATGGAAACAGATTTTGTGGGTTGGCTCCGCATCTGAAATCACACATTTGAAAAGGAAAAAAAAAATCATAGAATCCTTTAGGTTGAACCTTTAAGATCATTGAGTCCACCACTAAACCATGTCCCTAAGCATCACAAGTCTTTTAAATACTTCTAGGGATGGCAACTCCACCACTTCCCTGGACAACCTGTTCCAGTGCTTCACATTCTTCAGGTGTTAACTTTTAACTTTCCTCACTTAACTGCCTTTAACTAGAGCAGCACAGGAGATGATTTCCTTGCTCAACAGCCTTATTTTAAGGTTTTACCCTTATTTTGTGGGGTTCTCAGTCTCTAGGCTTCATGCAACTCGTCAGTAACAAATGTTTTTCACCACTTTTGAATATTTAAGTCATTATAAAACTTTAAAATACATTCCCATTTTCTTGGTGAGTTGTCTCCATGTATATATCACAAAGGAAAAAAATACAAAAGCAAAAAATGTCATGAATTCTCCTTCAAGTAGATGGTGTTGCAGTAGCGCTGAACAAGTTTATATTAATTACTTTCAGAAAGAACAGGAGATGTCATATTCGAGATAGAGGATCCTACCAAACTCACGAAGAACCATCTGTAAATCTAACAAGGGGGAGATTTTTTTCATTAACTCATTGTGACAGCTGTCAGGCTATGGAAAACTTTTTGTTAATGCCAGTAGGATTGTTCATGGAAACAAAAGCCAGTAATTCAGTCACACTGGAACAGCTTATGTCCCCAGCTCTGCTGTACAATCAGCACATGTGCATATATTACATCTATATGCATAGCTGCTCTTCAGTTTTCATCTTTGGGGCTACACTGTGATTTGTCCAGAGCCTGAACGGAGCCCTGCATAAAGCAGGCCAGAAGGCAATTTGTGATTGGGTTGTAATGAGCTGTCTGTATTTTCCTGTGTTGAAAGGGGGAGGCTTGGCACCCCAGGCTAGCAGCCAGCGTAGGACATACTCCCTGCATGCCAGGATAGCCACGTGGTCATCCTTTTACCTGTACCCCCAAACCAAGAAAACATAACTATTGGTAGAGATGTCACCACACTCTGTGAGTAGAGATAGACTGAAGTACCAAAGATGCCAGATGCGTCCTCCCTTGGCACCCTGTGTGACCACAGCCTGGCCCAGAGGTTACAAGGAAATCCCAGTACAGGTCTTGGTGCTACTGCAGGGTCTTTGCAAGCAATAAAGATGCAGAGATCCTATTAGCTATCTCCACTCAAGCAGGGCTTCTGTCATTAAGGTGCATTTCTAAATGCAAAATCCAATCTGAACAAGAAACGAACTGCAGCCCTTACCTCTCTGTAGACATCATCGTTCCTGCGGAAGTCTCCAGCCCTCCTTGGAAGCACATGGACATGAACATGCTGAAAATGTGAAAAAAAATAATAGTGATTATCAAGCTCATGACCTTTTTTTTAATTATTTTTTTCCTGGATTGTCAGCATTATTCTCAACACATTCAAATAACCACGCATGGGCTCCCACAGCATTCTTTGCAGAGGAAAATACATTAACCTGTTCCATAACTGTATCTCAACTCATTGGAGAATATAAAAGATGAAAAACACAACAAAGCAGATCTGCTGTATTATCTGAGCTTCTGAGTGAAATGCCTGGAAGTTTAGGGGCTCTGTGGAATTATTCATAGTTGTCAGTAAGAGTCATATTTAGCCACAGCTTTGAAATGACAATGTACCTCGGAGCTCTGTGTCATGACTTCAAAACTGAGAAGACCAAAAAGGTGCCAGTGATGGGACATGGCTGTGGGAAGCATGGGCAGAGGGCTCACAAGAGCAACCCCAGGCTCAGTGCTGTGCCACTCAGGCTGGAGAAGAGAGGAACAACCGAGGTACATGTCCAAAACCACACAGGTAGAAGGGCTGTCAGAAGAGGCCCTTCAGCAGGCTGTAGAGCAGGGCTAATACCATGTCTTTTGCAAAGTTGAAAGGATTTTAGTGTTTTGTCTTTCCCCCATAAAACATGTAGCCTTAACATAAGCAGACCCCAGTGGTACGGGGTGTGTGCTGGGGACACACGTGCAGGGATGTTGGCTCCAGTCCACCAGGTGATCCTAAAACTTCAAGGCACAAGAATTATGAGCCCAGTTTTGCAGACTGAAGCATAAGTGTCGTTCTCCTGATGGTTGGGCCATCACTTGGAGGGGTGGCACAGCTAAGGACCATAATCTGGAGAGGCAGCTTCAGGCTGCCTGCTATGGGAGGGAGGTGAGAGGCAATGCATTTTTGTCACTGGTGAGTTTTCTGGTGAGTTATGGGGGAAAGGAACAAAAATGAGAAAAGGAAGGAAATATATGACATGCCACTTTGCCAACTTCATGTGATATTGCTACTATTACTGTCTATTTTTTTCTGTTAAGAGATTATGGCAATCTTCATACCATATAGAAAGGGTAATTGAAGATTTTTGAGACTCAAACTCTACAAAATCAAACAAATGCTCATCTATCTGCTCTTCTGCAGTAAGTTCAGCTGTAACATTGCAAAACATTCTTTTATCTTTTCCCCTTTCTCATTTATCTTTCTTTGAGAAAAAAACAAACAAACAACCCACAACTGAGAATAATTCTTCAGGAAAAAAACCAAAACAAAACACCACCTCACTGAGGAATGATCTGAATGACAGACAACATTTCTGCATCTCCAGATCTTTTCAGATGGTGCCTAAATCCTTCTAAAAAACCAAAACCAAACCAAAACAAAAAAAGACTGCATCAGAAACAGCACCAAATGCTTTATACAGAATTTAGATAGCTTACATGTGACTCAATTTGATGAGGCAGAAATCAGCTGAAAATCAAGCACCTCACTGAAACGTTCTCAAAATACTGCTCAAGTCTATAATGAAATCCAAAATCAAAAAAAGATTTTCTTAGGCTATTTGTAAGAAAATTCAAACAGACCTACATTGTGCTAGCTTCAATCCATTAAGCCATTTGCTCAGTGAATAAAATGAAATCAGAAGGATGTTTCGCTTAATGAAATATTCCAAATACCACTCTTTTTTCTCTTTTTCCCCTTGCCCTAGAGAAATCAAATACGTGATTGCTTATTCTTATCATTATCCACAGCTTTCAGTGTATTCAGTCTAGAGATGAGGATGATTCTTGAGGGTTAAAAACTGTGGGTTTTAGTAATACATCAGTGATAGTGTTCTGATAGTGTATTATACTAATATATCATGAGAGAGATAGTGCTCTTGTGATGTATTAGTGCAATGTATCATCTGAACATCACTGCTCTCATGATGTATTGCTCAAAATCCCAAGCAAGTTTAAAGATGGTCTTCAGTAGCCAGGGACCTGAAATTTTGTTTTCGGACAAAGAGAAGAAATATTTCAAGATGTTTCAAAAAAAATAAAAGTGCAAATTAAAGTTTGCAGTGGGACTGTGAAATTCCACTAGTGTGTCACATCTATGGTTCTCATTAGGTTTTAAATTGATTCATAGAGAATAATCTGCCAGCCAGTTCCTTTCTATTCTGCTACAGGAATTGACAGTTTTGCTGCAAATAAAATTTCAGGAATCTCTCTTCATGACATATATACCACCTGATATCAGTTGTCAACAACCATAGTCCCCCAAAGTCCAGCACCCTTAAGAGTAATTTTTGTCTCTGTGGCAGAATGTTCCAGGTTGCACACAGGAGAAGATCTGTGTAGCCATGACAGACAGTTTGGAATACCTAAAAGCACACAGGGATATAGTCCAAAGCTCAGTGCACAGATACTGCACTGCAGATGCACACACCAGCACAGCAGGTAATGAATGAGCCTACTGTGATCTTCTACTCAAAATGGGCTCTTGCAATCAGCGTGGGAAAATAAAACAAACCAAAAAAGTGTTTATGACAGCATATAGGCCACTTGGCATCAGTGGGGACATCCTCAAGGGTTACTCACCTTTACTACATGCATTATATTCTTACACAATACCAGGCTGCATAGGAAAATCTGTCAACCATAACAGAAAACAAATTAATGTTTCCCAGGTTGAAGATACCTACAATCAATTTTTTTTTAATTTTTTTTTTTTATTCTGTGCATGGAACACAAACACAAACCTGGATTGTCCCTACTGTTTGTGTAATAGAAAGTATCAGGAGCAGCGACAGTGTCTCAAGTAATTTCCTTCTCTTCAGCTTTACCAAGACCAAGGGAAATAAAAGCAGCACAGAGCAGTAGCTACCACATCATGAGAAACACTGAACAAGGGGATTTCACACCCTCTCTAATCTGCCTTTCAGCTTCTGGCCTTCCAAACTCAGGGACACTGATATTCAGATTCATTAGAAGTTCTTTAATTGATCATTTTTTTGCTCCTTATTGCTATTTGTTATTGCTAGAGCCTCACTCCACCAAGGCACTTAAGCACCAGTTCAATTTTCAACCTGTGAATTTGTTCAGTGGGAGTATTCACACCTCAGATATTACGTATATGCTTTGGTGTTTTGCGTCCACTGATGGCTACAGGGTGGTCTACCCAACTGGAGGCAGCAGAAATAACTTCAAGGTACCTGTAAATTAGAGTTGCTTCCTTCTATTTTGTTTTCCAGGCAAAACAAAAACCTGCATGCCTCAAAAAGACATTTGCAGTTGACTGAAATGTCTCAGTAGATATAAAAGCGAAACATTTGGCTGCAATTTTTTTTAACCAGACAAACACTGCTTACAGACCAAAAAACAAACAAACAAAAAACCCAAACAAACAAAAAAACAACAAAAAAGACCACAAAACCAAAAATCCAAACCCCAACTCCCCCCAAAAAAACCCAACAACAACAAAATCAAATGTTGTGTATACAAAATGCCAAATTTGCAGAATTGTTAGGGTTGGAAGGGACCTCAAAGATCATCTAGTTCAACACCCCTGCCATGGGCAGGGACACCTCACACTAGATCAGGTTCCTCAGAGCTACATCCAGCTTGGCCTTAACAAGCTCCAGATATGGGGCCTCTACCACATCCCTGGGCAACCTGTTCCAAATAAAGCTTTTCAAATTTCTTTGCAGTTATTGGGGGTATCCTCATGTCTGGTGGGTGGCAGACAGCCCCATCACATTGCAGCAGGCTCTATTCACTGTTGATTATATTTATTTTTTTCCTAAATCATTCCTTTGCCCTCAGTTTTCATTATTTTGCTTAATAAGCACAAAAAGCAACATACAACAGCTGACATGTTTACACTAATGGACCAATCAGTATCACCCCACATCAGGGTAAAAAAATATTCATACATGTGCTTACACTGCTTAGAATGTTAGCAACCATTCCCCCTTCCAGTCAGACAGTGATGGAGAAAGCTGTGTGCCCACCCAGGAGATGGGCACACTGGGTATGACAACATGAGGGCACACAGCAATATGGCCCCAGGTGGGGGACACTGTGTAGGTCAAAGATGCTTGAGCCTCACCATCTGCTTCTCATACTAGGAACAAAATTTCTGGTCTACCAGGAATGTCTGAGGCAGGAACAGCTGGAAGGAGTCTCTGGGAACTGAATTTTATAGGACATTCAAAATTAAAAAGATATTAGCCTGACAATTTCCTAGGACTGTGTATGTAGCTTTCTCTGTTTTCACTGCCATAGTTTGAGAAATTCCTAAAGTTGAGAATTAACAAGTGATGCAAAAGTACTCTTAAGAGAAGCTTTCTCCAGACCTTTAAACCCACAATGACCGGAGAGTTAGAAAACATACTGCAAGCAACAAATCCATACTGCCAAGGGGAAATTGTGAGCCAGAGCCAGCACATGCTGGCTTTGACCTCCTAACACAGTGAAAGAATCTTCCACTCAAGCTCCACAGCATTCCCAGCACGACTGTGGGAGCACAGAACTGCTGATGGGTACTCTGGAGCACACTCACACCACCACTGCTGAAATCTGGCAGCAGCACAGCCGTTTGTGAGATTATACATCTAGAGTCAATTTCCAGTGACTGAGGGATACAAAATGCTCACAAAAAGTCTCAGCCAAAAAAGATGGAGCCTGTTTGGTTGGAAAAATACCCATTCAGGTCGGGTGAGTTTTGCTTCAGCACTCAGGGCCATGCAGAAAGCAATGTTCCTAGTTACGGCTATTTTAATATACTGAATTATGGCCGAATAACCAATGTGTCACCACTGCACTGGATGTAAAGCAAAAATACTCGGTAAAAATAGACACTGAAAGCGATTTCCCAGGTAGACCAGAACAGAATAGTGAAGAGCAGATGACCCTGCCACACACCACCGGTGAGGACATGGAGGTTGCCTGCAATAATTCATGAACATTATGTTGTGTTCCCTCAGCTGCTGTGCTGGTTAGTGGAGCAACAAAGCTGAGCTTCCAACACAAAGGGAGATAATAGCCCGTACAAAAGCTCCTCAGCAGGTAACCAGGGTCTATTAGCAGTCAATGATGCTGTAGGATGAATACATAAGAACTGGCAACAGGTCATGCAACCTCGAGGACAGGGGGGGCTGCCAAAAAGTTGGCAGAGGAAGGGCTGTTCCACCCTACACCTGCAAGTGCAGTACATGGCTGAGCTGTGCCTTCACGCAGCGAAACCAGATGCCTTTCAGCAGCTTAATCCTTTCCCTCATTACTTTTCATTCTTTCTATAGACACAAAGCTTTGCAGTTGTGGGCTTCCACAGTCTCATGGTGCAGTAAGATTAGGAAAGGCCGTAATGTGGGGCATCAGGGCAGGAAGAGTAAGCTCTGATGTCCCTGCCACTGTAGTGTTCAGGCAAGAGGAAGGGCAGGAAGGGCATCGGCAGCTGAAGACAGCAAGACTTACTGGCTAGGAGACCCCCATAAGCCAGTTTGATGGAAAAAAGAAAGGTGGTTTGCAGATAAGACCTTGCTTGCTGCAAAGTCCCCTGTCCATTACAGAGGCACGGGCTTCTCAAGGGAGGCTGTGATAATGCAGCTTCTAAACTACCAGATTAACACTAGAAATTCCAAACTAATAACCATTCCCCAAGTAAGACTGTTAGTGCATGATAAAGAAAATCAACCATAGTACTGAGATAGCCACATGAAAAATAGGGCAATTTTGTCCTCTCTGTAAACTGGGCTTCCATGGAGCCCTTGTTTGCTATTCTTGATTAACTGCTCAATTATCCCTGTTACAAAATTATTCCGTGGAAAGCCCTGCCTGTATATCCAGAGCTCATTAACAGAAAGCACTCCCTCTGCCGTCCCTGAAAATACATCACATTACCCAGACACAGGCACACTTAGTTGGTACAATCTCTCTTTCTAGGCACTGATAGCTAATTTCTAGATCACTTGACTTGCAGGGCCTGGCAAAGATGTCTTCATGGGAAAGCAGTTTCTCTTCAGTGAGTATTTATAAGTTTTTGGCATTTTCCCTAGTCCTGAATTTGGTTGGAACTGAGACACAAATTTAAAATACAAAAGACTCTTATCCAGCACTAAGAAAAGAAAGAGTTTTGATCAACAAAAATACTCAGTTTTCATAGCCTTCCAAATTATTGCCAGTATTATTTTTTTTTTCAATTTCCAGGAGTTATAAATTACACAAAGTAACGTCACTCTAAAAGACCTGATTTTTATAAAATATTAAAACCTGACAGGAAACTACTCAAAACAATTCCTTTCCTACAAAAAAGCCCCATTTCTAGGAATCAGTACTTTTCCTTCCAGCTTCACTGAAACCTCATGCATGAGGCTGTATAGATGCAAACACTCAGCTCATCCTCCCCAGATGGCAGCTCTGGCATTCTGGTGGTAAGGGGTGCTCCATACCATGGAAGGTTGCACAAACACACACTTGTAACACCTTCGTTTTGGTTCTGGTTTATTAACCCACAAAACTGAAGCCTGCTTTTCTACCATCATGAGAAACATAAGGATGCCATACAGACAGAAAGGAGCAGCACAGGCTGCATACAGAGTAGTATGTGCAGGGGAACAGAGAAACACTTTGGAAAGGAATGGAAATCCACATCTGTCTTGGAAAGCCCAGGGAAACAGCAGAAACACAGGTGGGAATGCACTAGAAGAGCCACCAGAGAACAGGAATGGTGGGAGCTACCAACAGAATGGAGAAGATGGTGGAAGTTTCATGAATCAAAAACATTGTGCAGAAAGAGGAAACTGGAAAAGCCTTGGGAGAGGAATCACAGAATTGTCAGGGTTGGAAGGGACCTCAAGGATCATCCAGTTCCAACCTCCCTGCTATGGGCAGGGACACCTCACACTAGATCGGGTTGCCCAGAGCCACATCCAGCCTGGCCTTAAAAACTTCCACCACTTTAGGCAACCTGTACCAGTGTCTTACCACCCTTAAGGTGAAGAATTTCCTAAGGTCTAATCTAAATCTACCCTCCTCTAGCTTGGATCCATAAGACTGCATGACTTGAAGCCACACAGTCTGTCTCCAGGCCACCAATCTTGACAGTGATGACCCTTTCATGAGGTACTTGTGTACATATGCACTGAACACATGCACTTGGGAGAAAAAAGAAAGCTTTGCAATGATCCCTGCCAACATTTATGCCATGAATTTGCCTCTGGAACAGTAGGCATCAAGATACTTGCTCAGCACAGAGAACATGTACTTCAGAGAGCCACGAAATGGAGAGTTTGTAATTGTATCAGAAACCAAATGAAGTGGGGGACTTACAGCAGAGTACATCTTCAAACATGTAGATGGAGAAATGTGCAGATTCAGCATCCTCAATAAATAATGCATCTGTCAACTGCTATGAAGTTTTAAAGAAATGAGCTGTGGATGAGCTAGAAAAGGGATGTAGACCTAATGAAAAAAATGTGCAGAAATAATTTTAAACCCACTTGAGATCTGCAGTTATAATTTCCACAGCTGAAAGTAACTTTAGCGCTTGCAAGGAAACTGCCAACCCCTTCCCCTCAGCACCAAACCCAAGAAAACTGGCACAATAATGAGGGTAATTAGCCTGTTTATAGGAAGGAGTGATCCAAATGTAATTTTGACATCTCCTATGAGAGCCTCTGAAAGACAGTAAATGAATAAACTAAGCAGAAATAAGGGCATGATTGTGCTTCTGAACTCATATTTTCTGACTTCTAACCTGGTCCACAACTCTAGGAATGACAGTTCACACATGGTGACCCAGGCCTATCACCAGCTCATCTCATCTGCCACTAGCCAGTGTCTATCCCCTCCCCAGTACCCACACTGGGTGGGACAAGCAGACCTCCAGGAGCATCAACCATTACTCTGTGTGAATCATTAGGCAGAACACCACCTTGGTCCCACCGATGACCCTGATGGGGAAACTGCTATGCCATGTTTCCTGGATTGTACATCAGCAACACTGCTATGGAACACTGTGAGACCTGCACAGCATCTTCTACTCCCTAAATACCAAAGAATCACAAAAACAACCTGAAACCCTGGCAGCCTCTGCATAAAGTCTCACTTCCATTTTACAGATGGGAAGTCTAATGCACAAACCAGTGAAGGTGCCTCTGAAGCTGCTTGGGAAGGAAGTGCAATCTTAGGGACAGCTGCAGATCACCTGCCTTGAGGTCCTATAGCTTTGCCTTCCCTCAGAGTCACCTTGCCCAGATGTTTTTGTGCAAATTTGGTGTTACTGAGATGCAAATGAAAGCACAATTGCATTTCCTCTCACCTCTGATCTTTAGTTAAGACTTGATAAATGCACATTGTTTAAACACTTGTGATACGTATAATTAGGGTTCTTTAATTTATGTTTCAATAAAATGTTCTATAATAAACATTTACTGCTCTGTGAATAAACATTTAAATGAAGCTCCTAATGGGGGTTACATGTTTTGAAGCAGTTCATGGCTTTAGCGAAGTCTCTCCCTATACTTAATGAGAGTCATTTCCATAATCTGTGCATTATTGCTTAAGCCTCCCTTTAGGAATATTTTACAAAGTAAAATTCTGTGAAATATTATCAGCCAAAAGAGAAAATGCTAAGAGGATTATCAAATTGTCCCGTTAAAGGGACAGCACAAGCTTTCATTTCCCCCCTGAGATGCTAACATTGTAATTATGTAGAATGTGCTTACTAATTATCACACCAGTGTGTTATTACTGGCTTTTCCCCTCAGAGATCTGGTCTAAATGAAAAGGATGGAAGCCTCCTAAAAGGTCTGATATGAAGGGCAACATAATGTTAATTTACTTTTGGATACTAATAAAGATCGAACCCCGCAGGTGAATCTTGTAGATCAAGAAAGGTCCAGCTTCCTCTGAAGGGGCTGAGTGCTGTTACCTACAAAGTTGTGTGCAGCTTCTCCCACAGCATCAGCCCTACAGCCCCATGATTAACACTCAGGGCCTCACCCCCATTTTGCTGAAACTTTCACCCATTTGCTCACTGAATCCAATAATGGCAGGACCTGGCACCCTAGCTGAGATATAAACTACACTAAGGTTGAGGGAAAGATTATTGTTGGAATACAGAGGAGCTGCAACTCTCTTGAGTATTCACAATGATACAAACACCTGTAAGATATTTCTTCCATGTGTCTGAGTACATTTGAGGAGAGCATAAAACTGAAATATATCTCTTCTCCACTAGCAGGGAGTAAGAGCATTATAGCAGCAATGGCCCACTCCTCCTTTAATGCAGCAGCCAGGGGAGAAGAAGAGAAGATAAATCAGGAATGGTTGTAGCAGGGGGAAGACAAGCTCTACATACCAGTGACTCATGCTGAGAGAGAAATCATTATCTCTAATTTTTGTAGTTATTGTGTTTTCAAACAACTGTTGTTGCATCTAGGATGGTGACAAGGTTCCTACAGAATTAAAATACTGTTCCTGTCTCCTTTGTCCTTAGTTAAAGATGCTCATTGGATTTTCATGGCAATGTTTTGGTAGGGGGGGATGACACACATGACTGCAGGGCTGGTTTCTGTGAGAAGCTATTAGAAGCTTCCCCTGTGTCTGGCAGAGTCAATACCAGTCAGATCCAAGGCACATCTGGCAGTGGCCAAGGCCAAGGCCATCGGTGATGGTGGCAATGCTTCTGTGATGACATATATGAGAAGAGTTGAGTGAGGGTGGGAAACTCTGCAATAACGATTTCAGCCAGAGAAAGGAGTGAGAGAAACAACTCTGCAGACATCAAGGACAGTGAAGAAGAAAGGGAAGGAGGTGCTCCAGGTGCTGGAGCAGAGATTGCCTCGTAGCCTCTGGTGAAGACCATGGTGAGGCAGGCTGTCCCCCTGCAGCCAGTAGAGCAGATATCCACCTGCAGGTGGATACTTGAAGGAGGCTGTGACCCTGTGGGAATCCCACACTGAAGTAGGCTCATGGCAGGACCTGTGAAGAGAGGAACCCATACTGGAGCATGTTTGCTGCAGGACTTGTGACCCCACTGGGGACCCATGCAGGAGCAGTCCATTCCTGAAGGACTGCACCCTGTGGAAGGGACCCATACAGAAACAGTTCATGAAGAACTACACCCTGTGTGGACTCACACTGCAGAAGTTTGTGGAGGACTGCCTCCTGTGGGAGGAACCTCACAGTGGAGCAGGGGCAGAAAACGAGAAGTTCTCTCCATGACAAGGAAAGGGCAACAAAAACAGTGTGATGAGCTGACCACAGTCCCCAATTCCCTGGCCCTCTCTGCTGCTGTTGTGGGAAGGTAGAAAAGACTCAAGAGTAAAATTAAGCCCAGGAAGAAGGGTGTGGTGGGGGAAAGGTGTTTTTAAGTTTTGGTTTTACTTCTCAATATCCTACTCTGATTTGATTGGTAATAACTGAAAATAATTTCCACAATCTGAGTCTGTTTTGCCTGTGATGGTAATTGGTAAATGATCTCTCCCCCTGTCCTTATCTCGATCCACAAACCTTATGATGCATTTTCTCTCCCCTGTGTGGTTGAGGATGGGCGTGATAGAACATCCAGCCAGGGTCAACCCATCACAAGATGGAAGAGAGGTGCTACTACAAGGAGAAAGAAAAGGTTCCTAATGCCAGAAACATAGCTGAGTCTCATAACTTTCTGTGGAGGATGAAATGCTTTCAATCCATGGTGCTTTCCATCACAGTACCCATCAATGCGAGAGGAGATTTGCAAGGCTCCACGTCACTACCGAGGCATTTTATACCCTCAAGAATACATTTCCCAAGAAGCAGCAAATATCTCTGTGTGTACCTATAACACTCACTAGACTGTATTTAGTTATTTATAATATTAAAATTATATATAGCAGCCCTGGGTTCCAAAACATGGGCTGCTTCTCTGTTTTACTGCCGAATGTGCACATTCATCATTAAGGTTTAGCTGCTTCAGTTAAACCTTTTAAATGTAAATTATTTTCTGTTATAAAAAGCTGATTGTGGGAGTTTTAGTATTTCAAAGATGGTAATTTATGTGACTGGAACAAAATAAAACATTCAACAGAAACAGAATTTTACTTGATCAGAAACGCTTTTATGTTTCAGTATAGTTTTCCTTTCATATTTTCCTCCTGCAGCAGTGGCTTCTGTCTTTCAATTAGCTTGAAACAGAAGATCTTAGATAAAACCATAATTTAATGCAATTTGCATATGTGTCATAGCACAACTTCTTCACCTCACATTTAAAGTATTTTAAGCTGTTATGAACCAATGCCTGAAATCCATTATGCAGCTGCTCAGCTGTTCTCCCCTCAAGAGCCCACCAAAGCTTCTGGGATGATGAGGAAGCAGGACCAAGTCTCCAAACAACCCACATAAGTCTCCTTCCTTGTCACCTCAAGCTGTTTCAATGGCATATCTAGTGAAGGAGCTGAGAATCAAGGAAATAGATTTTCAGCACAGACTACATATGACTGCTGATCAATCCTGGTTTTTACTTATTTCCTGCACACACTGATGAATTAGGGGTATAAAACGGTTTTGTGGAATAAATAGCCTCCTTGAAAATCAAACTTCATAGGTCACCTACAACATCACCCACAGGTGACTGAAATCTTTGTAACGACTCCTTGGCCTCAGCAGGTATTGGATTAGGTCTTGCAGAATACCATGGTATCAGTACTGACATAAGTCACCTTTGAAGATTTTGACATCAACAACCTATACAAGATATTATCTTCTCTCAGGCTACCAGTGCAAAAGTACTTTCTGAAGCAGCTAGGAGTTTTCTTGCCATCTTTCATAAAATGCAGCCCTGCTCCAGTTCCCTTTCTGCTCAAGCGAGAGGCAACACTTACTAACTTCAGGTTAAGTCCTTCATGATTTGAAGAAATCTGACAAGCTGATGTGCTAATAATGGCAAAGGATACACAATGGTATGTTTCCAAACTTCCAAGCAAAATAATATGCATTACATCACCTTTATTCACTGTGTAATGTTTTGAAATTGGGTCAGAAAAGGTACCAATGTCCCTGACTCAAACTGATTTTTAACTTTACTTAAAGTACTTCTTTTGTAAGCCCTTGCATGGCATGCAATATCTGCACATCTCTCAGCTAAGTGTACTGAATGGCTGCAAGGCCAACACTGATAAACACACAGAAATGTATCTTCCTTTGACAGTTTGCTAAAACAAGAACTCGATCATTTTAGCTTACCAATTTAATTACAGAGATGTATTATTGATTCAATCTTTCTTCATATTCACAAGCTGGCTAGAGAGAAGAGTGAACTATTCTGCTTAGTACACTTTCACCTTGACAAGCATGAATTACCCTAATTTGGAAAGGAGTTCTTTCAAAATTGTTTAAATCCACAAAATCCTTTCAACCAAGGAACTGTGGTGGATTTGTAATGCACACTTGCATTTGCCAGGAACCCAGCTGAAACCACCAGACTTGCTGTCCTGGAGACCTTTCAACAGACAGTTTGTCCAAATGGACTTTGACTGTGAGTAGCAGGGCCATATGGGCAGAAGGGTAGTAGAGGTGAACAGTTTGTGATTACGTCCCTAAGTCGTTTAACCTTCAGAATTACGATTCCACACACTCTGCCACCCAACAGGAGGCTGTACAAGCAGGTGAAAAGATAGATGTCTATTCTTAATGACTGTTTAGGAGACTGCTGCGCTCTGGTCTGTGCCCATGTTGGTTCAGTTCATTAATGTAATTAACCAACAATCAATCTTTTTAAATTAGTTACACAAAAACAGCTACTGCCAGATCAACTGACATGAAAGTTAGGTCACGCTCCATTTCTGCACGATTTAACACAAACACTGGAACAGAACACAGGGCAAGGAAGCATCAGAAACTGGAGCCAAATTCATTTGAAGCCCTACAACTTAATTAAAGTGTGCAAAATCTGTGCAGCTGGCTTGGTCTTAGTTGCATGGCCTTCCGTGTTTGCAGCTAAACACCTTGGCAATATAAAAAAAGTGCTCAGAAGACAAAAGAGGGAAAGAAAGAAGTGCTTCTAGGAAGTATTTGGTAGTAAAGGCATTTAAATAGTTTTAAACTGTAAAGCTTTACAGCTTGAAACTAGACCTTAAGAGCAGCTTTCATGATTCACCAGTCTCTCTCTTCACAAAACAAAAACACAAAAGGAGATGAAGTAGCTATTAGTGTCTGTCCCCTTTCTTTGGGCTAGGAAAAGACCAGCAAAGCAACCTTGTTTTTCACTGAACACAAAGGTCAGCTGCGAAGGGTTACAGCACAGTTTCATTCTCAGCCTCAACATGCTGATCCACTGTCCCAGGATTAAAGCTGAGAGCAGCTTATAACTCAAGCTCACAATCCTCCCTCTTTCCCCTTCCTCTGGGGGTTGAAGAAAGGATTTGGTTGGCCTAAACCTGGTGCATTGTGTTCTCCAGAAGTGCTGGCCAGAGGGTTGCTAAGGTGACCAAATCCGTCCCCTACTGACCTTCCAGCCCCGTGCTGGAGGGATGAGGATCAAACAGCAGCCCTGCAGAGTCTGGCTCAGACCTCACAGACTTCACATCATACAGACATGCCCTGTTTGCACCAGTCTGAGATGTCTCAGGGGAAGCACCTCTGTGACCTCTGCACAGCAGCTTGTGCAACTCTGCAATCCTGATCAGGGCTGTGAGGGGAACTGTGTGCCCCATGTTGCTGGCAGGTTAATGTCGGCTCTGCCTGGTGGGTGTGGAGCATCTGTGAGCTCGGTGTGGGTGCACTGTCGGCCTGGTTTGAGACTAATAGACAATTTCTTTCTCAACCCTCTAATCTGAACCTGAACTAAACTGCTTTCAATTTCCCCAAAAGGCCAAGTTTGCAGCTTTGCCTTATGTTTGTCCATTAAGACAGCATCTGGCTTCTTTTAATCCCTTGCACTAACTGAGTTGATCCAATTGCTTCCACTGGGTATAGCACAGACATTGCTGCTGAATGACTGCCATGAAACCAGGTTCCTCCTCCTAAATTCACCATGAAATGGATGGGCAGGACCCTCCCTGTGATGCAGTGCTGCAGGAGAGCATGGCAGTGGCCAGGTTGTGACTCTGCAAATGGCTGAGCACATCCTATAAGGTGCTGAGCACCTTCTCTGCCATTTGCCAGAAAAAGCCACTGAAGGTTCTAGAATCAGGCCCAGAGATTCCCCTTAAATGAAGAGTAAGTGAAACATTCACCTGGTTTTCATTTTTGTGAGATCAGCCAATGAGACTGGTGCTACAGAAAAGGGGAAGTGGGAATTGGGGCAGATGGAAAAGGAGAGGAAGGATGCCTGATCAAGTTTCTTTCTGAAAGCTGCATGTAAATTAACATGACTAGAAAAAAAAAAAAAAAAAGCCACTTCTAGAAGACAAATAAGAAATGTGCGACCTGTCACTTAACACTCCCCACCCTCTGCAGCATTGCTGCCAGAAACCCACCAGAACAGGTGCCTCTGGAAATGAAACTGAAGCAGACATAAGTGAATTTAAAACCAATATCAGCAAGAAACTTTAATGAAACTCTCTCTGACTAGCTAGAGCAGCTTTTACAAATTAGGATTTTTTTCATATCTCTGCACTCAAAAAGCATCCTAAAAAGTTGTAGGGAACATTATCACTTTGTGCCTCTGTGTGAACATACATGCATCTTTCCTGCAGCACACATATAACGGGAAAATGCCAGGAGCCCACCTTGCATTATTCCTTATTCATTACACATTGATGTTTGCTTTCTTAGTATATATGATTCTATGTCACTGCTCTATGATATATGCATTGGGCTGCTTCTGTAACTGGGGGACCAGGTTACAGGAACTGGAGGAGTGGACATCTTGCCCCAGAAGAAGCTCTCAGTTTGGTTTGGATCTGCTTCACTCCACAAGCTGAGCAGGGAGCCTGAGCTCTTCATGGTTTTAGTATCCAACATTGCTGCCAGAGTGGAAAGCAGGCTGCGATGCACAAGGAATACAAAATTGAGACCTAGAGGGCAGGCAAAACTTTCATAAATTCAGCTCATCTACCAACATCGAAAGAATTACTAATCAGAGAAAGAAAGCCACAGAAGTGTTAACATTAATTCCACTCTGTTACAAGTCACGCAGCTAACACCGTGACACCTTGCCATTTACTAAGGGAGAGCTATTTATTTATGTAACCTGTAGCTCACATTTAAATAATTAGTCTGCCTGATAAATTTTAGAACTTGCAATCTGTGTGCCACATTTGTGTAAGCACAGCATATTTAATTCAGATACAGTTGTTTAACACCTCCAGAATCATAGTAAGAGTTTCATATAATTAGCAGAGTTAGCCACTCCAACTTTCAGGCCAGTTACACATTTGAAAAGATGTGCTACTTGTACAGGGAGAAGCTGCTGCTCCAGAAATGTAGCCTGCCCTCCTAACAAGGAGTTTCAGAGTGCTGCCTAGGAATAAGCAAATCAGGTCAAATAAGATAGGAATTGATCCAAAGTTCCATGCAAACTCTGCTGTGTTTAGTTTTGTTTCAGCCCACCAGAAGCAAAGGCTGAATTTATGAGATACTGACTACTTGTTACTCTCTTCAGCATGAGAAGCTCAATGCTTCCTTATAGACAGATGCTAGAATACCACCTGCAGGACTGTGGATCAGAGCTGAGGGGTTTCACATGACAACATCTTTGCTTTAGGCCAGGTTTCTAGAAGGTGAAATGTAACACTCCTGGGATGCTATTCCGAATGCAGACTGATTTTTATTCTGACTCTTTAATACACAGCACAAGTAGGAGTTGCATAAGGATACAACTAATGAGCTATACTCACTCCTCAGCAGAATGGTTCCTCACTTCCAGGAGGTGCATCATAGATGAGCTTGATCTTTGTTCCTATTATTTTGACATAGTCAAGTGAGCAGAACCTCAGTTGTATGAATCACACCATGGCAGTCTCTTGGCATCTCAACAGAGGAATAATGCAACAAATACAAAACCTTGGATTTCAGCTTAAAAATTGAATCACTGGAGAAACCTGAGGTGAAACCTACACTCACAGAGGATGGATGCCATTGGCATTCCTACTATATTAGAGTTTGCTAAGCAATGTGAGCTGAATAAGCCTGTATTTTAGCACTTAGGGTGTGCAAAGTGACAATTAGAGGGCAAGGTCACATGCTGAAAATCAATACGTTTGGACATTAGAAATGCTCACTTAAGAGCTTTCCTTTAGGTACCTCATCTGAAAAGAAGGACAAAATAAGTTTATTTGCTTCTTTGATAAATGTTGCTCTTAGGCCAGATCTTCAAACACCCAAATTTAAAGCCAAACCCTGCAACCAGCAGCTGTGACATTGACACTTCTTGTCAGATTTTCAAAGCACTTCAACATTCAGTACACTTCAGAGAAATTAGCCACCTGCGTTATTGCCAATCAGTTCTGAAAACCCCGTTTCATCTATGTTAAACTCTCATGAAAACTTCTACCTAGATGTCTTTCCCAAATGGTGTTTAGACACTTCAGAAGCTATTCTAAGTTTGATAACATGTCAAGGTCCTTTGCACAGGGATATATTTTCTAGTTGAGTCTATATAAAAATTGTAAGGAACTGACATCAACCCTCACCATACCTGTTTATCACAAAATCTTGTACCATCACATGACATTCATTCTAGACAAGTAAAATGAAGCCAAACCTTGGCTTAAAAATAGCACTACACAGACTCCCACTTTAGTAATATAGCAATGCTAGAAGCATTTAACTCTACACCATACCAAACTCAGTCAAGCAAATAAACACCCTCTTGGAGAGAAGAAGGACCAACATATCCTTGATATCTCTGGGAATTAAGTACTTATCAGTTGATAAGAATATATTCTCCAAAGAGAATTGATGACAGCCATAATGACTCTTAGCAGGTGATGTGGGGGGAAGAACCACATGACACTATAAGAGACATGAAAGACTTTACTGGGATAAGAAGAGCATATGAAAAAAGGGATGAAAGATTCTATATTCTTAGGTATGAGAAAGGAAGCAGTCCATATTCAGACATCCAAAGAAAGAGGATACCTGTTATGGTTGGACTTAATGATCTTAAAGGTCTTTTCCAACCAAAACAATTCTATGATTCTTTGTTCAAGCAACACAGAAAATACAGCCTGGGAAAAAAGAGCTCTCTTTCTCCACAAAGAAAAAAATAACACCAAAACACTCACCTGAACAAGCATTTTAAGGAGAGAGTTTTCCCCATTTTTTCTCAACAACCTGAAAATAGCTTCCCTCCCACTGCCATGTCTATGAGGAAGCAAACTGCCCATTTCCTACCTTTCCAAGAACAGAACCAGATCCCTGCCCTCTCTATAAAAGAGAAGAGGTAGAGAGATAAAGGAGAGAGAAACCTCTTCATTGTCCCTTTAGACAGGTTGCTCAAGCAGAGAAACAGGTACTCTCTTGCCAAGGAAGGAGGACAATTGGAGTGGACTCTGCAGCACAATAATGAGCAAGGCTGAGACCATCCAACCAGTGTGAGGTCCATCCATGTGGTGCATTTTAATGTTGTGAATCATTTCTCATGTTGAATCAAAGCCAGAGTAAATATAATGGAGTAGGCTGGGAAATCATCCTTTGTAATCTGCAGCTCACAAAACACAACCACCCAAAGGGGTATTTCAAAACAGCTTCTGAAGCTGTTTGACAAAACCTGTGCATTTTGGAAATGCTAATCATTGCAGAATTAGCTAATCAGGGAAACGCCAAGTTAGACAAGGACAGGAGGGCAGCAGCAGATTACAGACTAAAAAGGTTTAAATAGACTTGTTAACATCTGCTTAGGGTGAAACTATAATTAGAGATCTCCCTTCCTTGTTTTGGGGTTTGAGAGATTTGTTTGTATGGGTTTTTTTGTCTTTCCTAGCTTTCTGCCTTTCCAGTTCTGACAATGAATTTTGTATCAGAACCCTGGGGAAGCAGAGCAGACGTTCAGCATTCACAATCAGCAGAAGGAGAAGATCATGACAATGGAAAGGCAGTTTAGTCCCAGACTTGTTACATTCTTTCAGAAGTTTTCCATCTTATGCATACAAATCTCTAAAAATTCTCTTGGCTCATGGATATACTTCTTTGGGCAGTTGTATCAGTAAACAAAATCTGCACAAGTCATTGTTGCTCATTTGTCCATAGTAGTTCTGCTACCTTCAGTCAGAAAATAGTTAATTAATTTCTTCAATGTGTATAGGCAATTAAAAGCAGGTGTCCAAATTATACAACCCTGACTTGATCCCCTATCTCCTTCAAAAGCATAAACTTACTTGTAAGGTAATAGTTTTTATAGTGCTCAATTACATTTCAAGGGACAGATTTTGAAAGACAGATTTTCTTTTGACCATCCTGACCAGAGGCCATGCATTGGTGAGAGCTGGGGAGCACAGATTGGAGGGGTAGTGGCTAAGCATGGTAAAACAGGCCACCTAGACAATGAAAAACCAGCATTTGACTTTGGTAAGTAAAATACTTTGGTAAGTAATTTTTTAGGGCCTGCTTTTGCTTTAGGCTGCTGAACAGGCAGTGGGATGGATCCAATTGTCAAAGAGCAACTTGATGGGAGACTCATGAGGACATTACAACATGAATATCTAAACACAAATTCCAGCATTGCCTTTTTTTTTTCTTTTTTTCTGGAAGAAAAAGGAGAACACAACAGAAGTGCAAAGGGCTAGGGAAAGACCATATGGTCCAGAGTATCACTACAGGACTCAGTCTTTAAAAAGAGCTGGCAAAAGCAAGATACCTGCATCTAAATTTAGCTACCTAAATGATTGGTTTGATTTTCAGAGGTGATGAATGCCTGCAGCTCCTGTCGACTTCAGGTGCCCACATTTGAAATGTTTGGCCTTTAGTCTTCAACTCAAACTAATTGAAGGATTTAACATTTCAAAGCTAAGGGGATTTATCCAATCCAAAGTGCCATAAAGCTGCAGTTCCTAGGCATGAGAGATATGACACACGAACAACTCAAAGGCATAGCAAGAGAAGAAAGATGATTATTCCCCAAAGTGCATACACTTGAAAGACAGGCTAATGAGTTCTTAAATGAAATAATTTAATCCCAAGGCTTCTCAAATACAATGCTGGAGTTTTCCCTTCCTCAGTCATTACAGAGTGCATAAGGAATTTTAATGGTACTTCTCCTGTCCTTTGAAATTGAGGAAAAAATGTGCCCCTCAGTTCAGTTCCCCCTGAGCAGCATAATAGATCAGATCAGCCAACCACAGTCCTGCACCACGGCTGGGCAGAAAAGCAAGCCAAAGGGTCCTGTTCTGCCAAAGACAGATTCAGCTCATGCCAAAGAGCAGGAGACCCAACACGTTCACAAGGACCTAAGGCACATTAACCCTTGAATGCAGCCTGCAGAAGACCATTGCTAGGGGACGTGACAGGCTTAAGACACCTTGCAGAGAATGGGACACCTCTAGAGAGGGGATACTGATGCAGCGATTAGATCCTCAAGGTGTTCACACAAGGGATGAGAAGGTTTTCAAGAAAGCCTTGCAGGCCATTTAGCATTCAGTTCAACAGCTGCAGTGCAGGCTGTGGGGCTATTCCTGGGAGCCTCTGCCTATCAGAGTCCTCACTGGCTTTGCACCAGCTTCACTTTGGAAAATTAAACTTACATCGGTCTGTATGATGATAAGTAATACTGTATAGATGTTTAATTATCAGTTAATACATTTAGTCAAATGCAAGAACAGTGAAAATATTGTTTTTTAGAGAGGGGTGATAACATCAAAAGCTCAAGAGACAATTCTAGTGGCAGATTGAGGTTAAGTGAGGTTTTCTGCAATATGGTCCTTGCTCTACCTGGTAGAGACATTTGAGAGAGCAGAGTAAATTATGCATAAGACTGTTACAAGAAAAAAGGTTAAAGATAGAGCCATGGATAAAGTAATCAAACACTGCTTTACAGACTGAGACTATCCTTTTCTCTGCCACAACTTTGTACTTCTAGAAGAGCCACTAGAATATCTCACATTTGGTCACTTTCTGGGCATCCATGTGTAACATGCTGGCCCGGACTGCAGAAATCCTGAGCGATGACAAGTGTAACTGTAGTCTCTAAGTGCCATGAGCTGAATCTGCCATTTAAGTAGCTAAGTATGCAAAAGAAATCAAGCTCTAAAGCTAAGTTGTCATCCAAAGAGAATGAGCATTACTTAAAATATAAAATATATGTATTAATACTTCAGAGACTTTCAGATACTCTGCTGAGAAGCTCTGTATGAAAGCTCAGAGGACATTAATAACCTTATATTCCAGGCAGAGTTTGGATGGCATCTAAGCACTGGAACATCACACTGAAAGATGCAGATAAAAATGAACACTTGATCTTGTCCACCCTGTGCACAGAATAAAGTAGCAGCTTGTGATCGACTCTTTAAGACTGTATCATATTTATGTTCCAAATTAAAGCTACACAGGCAGTCTTAATTCTGCCTTCCCCTAATCCTTCGCAGTTTAATTTTACGGTTCCAATTTTCCTTAAACATGGAACTTCTCACACATCAGTAACAGTTTACCCATCTCTGGCCAGAACGATTTATATCCAGTACACCAGCACAGGAACTTCTAATGACACGATCTGATGAATCACAACTCAGCGTTACAGTTCTTTGCTCTATTTGTTATGTAAGAACACGGGATTTTTTGGGGTGAAATTGGAAGCTTTGAGGGGCTACCAAGTAAGATTAAACTAATGAGATATGATTTAACTGAATATGTAACTTATATAAATAAGATTTTATGGTGTGCTCAAGTCTAGCTCAATTTTAATTTGATTTAGGACACCGACATCAAACTCTCAGCTTTCAGATTTGTTTCAGTCAATTTCATGCTAGCTTTAAGATGTCGCAGGTTTTCTGAGCAACACCACTACCACTTTGCAGAAAACCCAAGAGGTGGGTAGGATTTGTCTAGGTGCAAAGGGGGTCTTGTTTACACAATGGAGAGCTTATTATGTAAAAAGCATAAGATTAACTTTGTGGAGATGTTTCTGAGGCATGTAATTGCAATTCCCACCTACGTGCAAAGCTGCTACAGGATGGAGGATCCTATGGTGACAGTAATAATACAGATAAGGTGGCTGCTGATGCTCATTTGTACAAAACAATTTCTATGTTTTTTACCCCATTGGTGACTGGCTTGCAAACTTACAGATTGGAAAGATCTGGGCATCCGTAGAAGAGAAACCTCTCTCCTTAGCCCCAGGTCCTGCTTTCCACAAGTATAAAAACAACTTAGAGGCCTAACATTAATGCAAACTATGAAGATCTCATCTGCTTTTCTGTGAGAAATACTGCTTTACCTTTGAGCACCATCTACTTACCAATTACTACAGAACATTAATGTGTATAGTGATTCTCATGAGGAACACAGCTTCCACCCACAAAAAATGGTTGCAAGCATCTGTTTCAATGACTCTGACATGCTCTTCTTTCTGCTTTGTGGGAGAAGGTTCTACAAAAAAAAGGTGCAGAGGCTGGCAATGAACTGTGACACAAATGGAACAAATACCTGGAAATGCCCAGAAATGAGAACACAGAAGAAGGGTGTTTCCATTATCTAGTGGGTATTAAAAGCCAGCTTCAGACTGTTGAAATTAGAGTTGAGTTAAATGGACAAACTGTGCAAATGATTAACATTGGACCGTGTGGGCATCACAAAAATCAGCAGTGTAAGCTGAGGAGCCCAGTTGGGCATGATACAGAAAGGCAGGGAGCCTTTTGAAACAGGAATTGTAATGAGCCAATTGTGAAGCAATCTTTGACTGAATCACTTCTGCAGATGCAGGCACTGCCACTTGACAGAGGACTTCAGAAGCATTAAGCAAATGTTATCTCTATGTCTGAAGAACTAAGAAGGCATCAAGCAATAAAAAAGTCACAACTGAAAGTGTTCTCAATATCATCACCAGCACAATGGGGGCAGAACAGCATCACAAAGAGAAACAAATAGCTGGTTTGCTGGCTGAAATGAAAGCTGTATACCTTATTTTATGTAAACTTAGATGTTTATAATTCAGGTCAGAAAAAGGATGTGCCTCTTACTAATGCCAAGCAATTCAAAGCAAGTTCCAAGACCTGCTAAACCTCAACTGTTTACACCCTTCTTGCAGGCATAGACTGAACAAAAACAACATACACATTTGGCCCTACCAACTTCATCATTAATTGTATTTTCAAAAATTTCTGGTCTTTTCCTGTTTTGGAATTGCATACTCAGATACAGACTCCTGTAAGTTCAGTAGATTTGCCTGCCCTTCTGAAGGACCATTACCCCATGCTCCACTTTTGATCCAACTATGCCTTTCTTAAAAAGAAATAAACAAAAAGCCCTAACTCTCACATTTTCCAATTTTTATGCCTTTGTGTATATTTATTCAAAATATAAATAGAAAATAGAACAAATCCAAAGACTCTAACACTGTTTCTTTAATGCTGGGATCCCTGCATTCCTGCCATTTTACTGACAGACAGGTGGATGGTATTGGAGGAAATCCCAGTGCTGATGATGGTTTTCTTTCTAATATTTGTAGCAACATAGCACCTCATTAACACTCACTTTAATTAACATACTCTATAGCTTACCAACTTACATCCAATAAAAGAAGCTTTTGAAAACAGTCCCAGTTCAAAGGGGAGCAAACACCTCCTGCAATCCTTAGAAGCTCAAATGGGAGCCTCTCTCCTGGAAAACATCCCACCCTCTAGCTATCTGCAGTCTTTTGAAGACAGAGAGGAACTCACTTTTTGCATGGCCAGAAGGTAAGATGCAGGCCAGCATGGATTCAAGCATCATAACACTTACAAGGTCCGTGGCGCAAGCTTGCTGGGTTTATTAGGTTGTGTTCACCATGATGCTAGCACAGTCTCAGGGCTTTTGGACCAGTGCTGCATTGCATCCCCATGACCTGCACCTCAGGCAGTGCTCACTTGCAGCTGTCTTAAAAAACAGGTAGCCAAAGGCCTCGCATTACCTTCTGTGATTGTGACTTTGGGCTGTTTATTTGTCACAATACCTTTCACAAAGGAAAAAATGAGACAAATCACTACATACCCTTAAGGTGGCTTCCTGCTTTAGAAGCATTAAGCAGACCTTTCTTGCCCTGAGCAACCTTTCACACCAGCTGTACTCTGCTACACCAATATTATTCAAGTGTGAATCTGGTCTAAATTTTACAGGAGACCATTGGATACCATTCCAGAGCTTTGGATCAGGCATTGTAACACTACTGTCTTTTGTTTGCACACCAAAGAAACCCAAAATTCATATCCATATTGATATTCTGAAGTAAGTGAATACAAAGGGCCTGTAAAACCATGATCCACCTAAAATCTAACAAGGTTAGGTGGAGATACCTGGGTTTGTTGGTTTGCTTTGTTGTTTTGGGTTTGGTTTTTTTATTTTTGTTGTTGTTTGTTGTTTTTTTTTTTCCCATTAAACCTGCTACATTTGTTTGGAAGAAATAATTCCTACTAAAACAGAAACTCATTTTGCATTTATACATAACTTATCTACTACATGAAGCTCCTCTGGAGAACAAATAGTGTGTGGAGAAGAGAGACAATAACATTGCTTGACAGTCTATGACACACAGGGGTATCTTGTCATAGAAGAGATGCATATGCCTCTGATAAGAGTGTACAGCACGTCCTATTGATATGGAAGGTTTGATAACTCCCACAGTACAGAGCTGTCACTTTAGGTGCTCCATACAACAGTGACTTGTTTGTGTCCAATACACAGTCATTTACTTCTATGAGACCACTCAATAAAGGCCAGGGGATTTTCTGACTGTTGGTTACACTGATTTTACTGCTTGAGGAGCTAATAGCTAATGACAAGAATTTCCTTTGTAATCTTCCCAACATATTTGGGGGAAAAAAATTCACAAGTCTAAGTACTTCAGCACTGCTCAGTTAATTACTTCTGGTTTCAGTTATTCTGTGTTTTGCTTAGGTTTCTAAGAAAGGCCAGTATACATGTTTTAGCTTGTGGAAGAAATAAACCATTAAACAACAAAAATGTTCATCTTAACTCTTGTCTGGCGTTAACGTTTATCCTCTTGCCTGAATTCTGGATCAGAATGTTATCTTGCTTCTTCTCTATTGCCATGGTTATGTCTGTGCAGGTCATGAAGGGCTGTACCCTGCATAATCTACACTGAAGTAGCAGGAATTCTTAATCTGTTTTGTGTAATATGAAAACATTACCAGCATTTACAGTACTTCTGTGCATTTTTTTTTTGTACTGCTACCCTCACTGGGGGCATTTCATTTTTTCACTGATATCTCTATGGTGGTGTTCTCTCTCACTGACATTCAGTTTAATCTACTCTTTCAGTTTATGCATAGGATTAAATTGAACAAAATTGTTTATTTAAAGGAGACTGACCTGCTGTTCAGCCAGGACTCTGTAAAACCGAATAGTAGCTAACTTTACAATAGGACAATTTGTAGAATAAAGCAGTCTTCAGTGTTACTGTGGCAGGGTGGAATCCAGACCTTCACACTCCAGGTTTATAATGTGGCTATTTATGATCAATCCGAGCAAAATGAAAATGTAAGTGCTTCATTTTCCACAAAGTAAAAACAGCTTCTCTACAGTCACTGTTCAAGTAATTTGCCACTTGGTATATTCCATTCAGGTGTAGGTAAAAAGAATAAAATTACTCAGTCAAAGGTGACAGAATTCAGTGCAGATAAAAATTTCTGTAAAAGTAAAGGAGGAAGATAATTACAATCTTTCCAGCACAGAACCATTCTAATGTGTACAGAACAGCTTTACCTAGTCTCAATCCACATACATTTTCATTTAAATCCAGTCCTTTGCTAATTCTACCACTCTCTAAAGTTTACTGCAGGGAGCATGAAAAAGATGGTCTTTAGGAGCAGATGGTCCTTTCAAGGCAATGCAGTTACACTTAAATACAGACAAATGTAGTGCAAACTAATGGTCCTGTTAGAATGCAAGTTCTGAAAAGGCAAAATACAGGACCACAGAATATGCTAGCCCTTAATTACAGAGGTTTTTTTCCCCTTCTGAAGACAAACTAATCACTAACAAAACTTAATTAGCAGTAAACAGGTACTAGTGTACAGTTATTCTTGTACAAACAGATGTCTATTGATTTTATTTGACTGAATACAAGTGTGAGTAACTGTTGCTTAGGTATTATTAGCATAGGATGGGAAAATATAACACAACTGCTACCTCCTCGATGACAAGTAACAAATTCAGTCTGTCATGCACAGCTGCATTCATTAAAGAATCAGCTTACACCTGAACACTTGGTAGCAACCTCTTAGTACCCAGGATTCTACCCTGGGTTATATCTGAGAGCAAAGATGGAGACATTTTTCCATATTACAGTACAAATGCACAATATGGTGGTCTTTGGTTGACAATTGGTCTTGATGATCTTAGACTGCTGGGGGATTTTTACCTTCTGAGACACTTCCTGACATTTGCCGCTTTCCACACCTTGCAGAGATCCTGCAATTTTGTGCATGTTGCTTGGGCCAGCTGTAATGTTGAGTGCAACAATGGACTAACTGGGACATAAAAGTCTGGTTCATATTTTTTAGGTGTTTGGGATTTTTAAGGAGCCTCTCCTCTCTTAACAGGGTTCATTTATCAAGTCTGTCAGACCTAAATCTGTGAAAGGATGCCTCAACTTAAAGAGGACAGATGACTTTCATAGAAGTAGAATACCTGGGAGTAAACACTGTTGGCTGGGCAATGTAATCATGCTAGGGCAAAGATACAAAGAAACCTTGAAATTGAGAAGAAATCCTAATCTTTAAACTATATTGCTTTTTGTGTGCATGTGTGGCTGTTTTCTTTGGAAAGCTCCTTGAGCTCACTGTCTGAAGTTTAGGGCGATGCCTTTCAATCCTCGGCAGCCAGAACCCACTTTCAAGTCTACAAATACAATACAATTAAATAATGGAAAATATAGCCCCACTGAATTCTTATTTCTACTGACAGTTTCATCTTAATTAGAATGTGTTGGGGTTTTGGAGCTTTCTCTTTTTTTTTTTTTTAAACATATGAGCCAAAGTAGAACTCTTTTTCTTTTCCGCTCTCTAATGAGACTGGTGAACCACTCACCTTCCAGAGATAAGCCCCACAGTCTTCTCTATGGGTCACGGAAAAGAGCAAAAACATGTGAGTACTAACAACAGCCAAGATCATTCCCCTGCTGTGTTTGCAATAGGAGCAGCAGCACAAACACAATTCCACACTTGGTGGTGCCTCCTGCTGCAGGACTCTGATTTCTAGAGATGAAAAGTGAAGAAGAACTTGGAGCTGCACCACCTCTGCTTGCAATGGCACAAATCTACCAGGATCTAACTTAGGGCAACAAAAGTCTTTCTGACATGATGAGGATGGATATGTATCAAGAGCTACTCCCACTCCTATGGTTATCCAGTGTCAGGATGCTCTCACAGTCACCAGGAGACACTTGAGAAGTCACTACCGAAGGCGGCCATATGAAAGATCTTACTGACTCATTTATTCTTCTCTAATGGTCTTTTCAAAGTGAAAGAGGCAGTGACTCTGGGAAGGATGACAAGATGTGCAGTGTTACAGCACTGTACCAGGACCTTAGGGTATCAATTTATTTCAAGTTCTGCCTGAATTTCCATTTTTAAATTTCAGCATGTCACTTCTTTCCCAGTGTCCCTCCATAAACCAAGATAACCATGCTTCCTTTGTCTGTTTGAGCTCAATTCTAACTCCAAGTAGTTATATATTTCATTAAAGTACTTCCAGATATTAGAGTGAGGCTGTATCTGTACAGCACATATAGTGACTTCAAACTCTGCTGCAATATTAATATTAATAATTTATTTAATAATAAAGCAAGTTGTGCATGAAGATGCTAACAGAAATTTCAATAGCTATCAGGTTTCCCCTTATTACTATAATAGTCACTTAATGATGAAGATTAAAAAAAAAAAGTCAAGAAATGAACACTATAAGGCATATAGTGACAACTAATGTCACAGCTGAGAGGAAGCATCTCCGAAAGTGAAATATTCTGTTATACCGCAATATCTTATTTCTGTTTCTTCCCTGTTTTTTGGAGTAAAAAGACTCAGCTAAATAACAGTAAGGCTAAACTCTCTTCAAAAATCACATGAGTGAATATGCTGAAAATTGTCTTCTCTTCCTTTGGGCAAAAAAGATGATAGCTAAACTTAAAATTGGATTTGGCAAAATAAAACTAAAAACTGTAACTAAAGGACTGCCAAATCTATAAATATGAAGAAAAAAGAACTGTAATATGTATTATAAAATAGAAAGGCTTATTTGATGCCAGTTGAAATATTTATTCTGTCCTTTTTGCTGTGGCCAGTATTTCAACTGAAGTTCTAAGTAACTGGGCCAAAATTTGGCCTTGCCTCTTGGGTACAGCAGTGAAAATCCAAAATAAATTGACTAAAGCAACATAATTAGTCAGGATTTCCTCTGCTATTCTTCACAGTACACAGGGGCCAGTTGTACCTTTGTCTTTTAACTTCCTGTTTTAGTTTTAAACAGGACAGAAAGGACTTCTCACAGTAGAGGTCTATGGTCACACTATCCATCTTCTGACTGCCCAACAACCTTATTTCTCTCCCTCAAAAAACAATTCAGAAAAACCTGGCACACAAACATGCAGCTATCACATCTGAGTTCCTAGCATTGCTTGTTTTTCTTGGGGTTTATTTAACTCTTTTTGCTATTTTACTTTCCATTGCAGTTATTATTACTATTACTACTACTATTACTTTACATTTTAAAAAAGCTTTTATTTCGTACAGCAAACTGCTTTTCCCAATCCATGACTTTTACTTGGTTTTGATTCTCCTCCCCATTTCCACTGGGGATGAGAAAGGACTGAGTGAGCAGCTGTATGGTATTTAGCTGCTAGCTGGGCCTAAACCACAACACTGGTCTACACCTCAAGGCATCTCCTAAACCAAATAACATTATCACACTGCTGAGCTAGTCACAGGATCACAGGATGTCAGGGGTTGGAAGGGACCCAAGGAGATCATCAAGTCCAACCCCCCTGCCAGAGCAGGACCATACAATCTAGTCCAGGTCACAGAGGAACACATCCAGGCAGGCCTTGAAAGTCTCCAGAGAAGGAGACTTCACGACCTCTCTGGGGAGCCTGTTCCAGTGCTCTGGGACCCTTACAGTTAAGAAGTTCCCCCTTGTGCTGAGGTGAAACCTCCTGTGCTGCAGCTTACATCCATTGCTCCTTGTCCTATCACAGGGAGCAAGTGAGCAGAGCCTGTCCCCTCCCTCCTGACACCCAGCCCTCAGATATTTATAAACATTTATTAAATCCCCTCTCAGTCTTCTCTTTTCCAGACTAAAAAGCCCCAGGTCCCTCAGCCTCTCCTCATAAGCACATTCTCCAGTCCCCTAATCATCCTTGTAGCCCTCTGCTGGATCCTCTCCAGCAGATCCCTGTCCCTCCTAAACTGGGGAGCCCAAAACTGAACACAGAACTCGAGATGAGTCCTTCATGGTTTTCCACCTTGTTTCAACATAAAAGTTCTTTCATGTAATCATCTTTTTTGTTTGCAACACAAATATGCTCAGTAACAACAAATAATTATGTTTTCCAATGAAAGAAGTAATGTAAAAAGTCTGTTTTAAATATTTTTTCCTGCTGTATTTCTAACTAATCTCCATGCTAAGAAACTATGAAAAGTTTTGAGAAAATATGTATTTGTCCTGGCTTTATCTGTGTCGATGGCAATACCTTGAGCACATATAATCCTCTCTTTAAAGACTTCATTGGTGGATGGGATACAAAATTTTCACGTGGCTCATAGAGTGGACAAGGGAAATAGTGTAATATTGACTTCCTTGAAGTTATCAAATGGGTCTTTGGAAGTTATTTCTGCAGAGACAAGAATGAACTCTATGGCAGCTTTTAAGGGAATAATAAGTACTGAAACAATTCAGTTTGTGCAGTTACTGCTGAAAGTCTGATTACAGAAGTCACCCAAGTAGACACGGTGGGATGATTAACACTGGAAAAAAAATACCCTTAATTTGTAAAATATATATATATATATATATATATACAACCATACCAATGCTTTGATAACTTATTTTTTCTCTTAAGTTGGAAGTAAACCTGTAGAAACCTGACAATATCTTTAGAGCTTTCTTAGTTTTAGTTTAAGAATCAGTAAAAGAGAAATAGATGAGATATTATATAAGAGTTTCTAGTAACTTTCCATACATTTCCCCTCAGATTTGACTTTGATTCACAAATCTCATCATTTGCACTGTTTCTGAAACAGGTGACGTGTACTAGTCCTGCACAATTTTAGGTTTACACATTCGAGACACATTTGTAACTGATTCTGTAGCACAGCCATAGATCAAAGCAATGATTAAAATCTAAGTTCTGGTGGGAGTTCAATCACTTCAAAGCCTATACATAGCAACATTAACATCTAGCCATGCATAGTTTTAAAGAGCGTGTGGCTGGGACCAGAAGTCCCAGAGGGAAATAAGGCAGTATTTTTGTGGGAGCAGATAGCACTCACAATAATCAAAGATTTAAATCTCAACTACAGCCAAACCTTCCTGGATGGTGAGGAGTCCTTTTGTGCTTATCTCAAGAAGAGTAGCATTTTGTAATTTTTCACTCATGCAGAATTAGTAACAACAGAATTTGAACACATGACATTAAATGCAGTGCTGCTACCTACCACTCAAATGCAATGTGAAGAGCAATCTTTGCATCAATTTCAAGCAGACATCTGGCTCCATAAATACAAAAAAATTATTTTGATATAATAATTTTCTACTACAACGTTCAGGAACCTTCCTGTTGTATTCCTTTGTTGTCTCATTTGATAATACCTTCACACATAAATGGTACTAAAACAATCAGTTTACCTCTGCTATTATTTATTATTCATGCTGTGGGAGTACATAGAAACCCCAGCCATGGGGCCTTGATCTTATTTGTACTTGCTGAACAAATGCATCCTAAGAGACGAGTCACTGTCCTGAAGAAACGTTTCATTTACAGCCTAAACAGACAAGACAGACAAGGAGTGGGAGAAGAAATAGCAAGGTGAACTGGCTTCCTACAGTCATGCTGCTAACCACTGACTTACTGAGGACAAGTAGCAAGCCACTCTGAACTCCAAGAACAGAAATCTGGTCAATGGCATTGCTGCAAAGGGTCAAACTACTCAGCCTGGTCGCTGGAGTACAGAGTGCTTTGACTTCAGTCACCATATCACAGTGCCCTGAATGACCTTGCATGGGAGTTGTACAATCCATCACATCTCAAATGCTTTTGCACTGAAACCTTGGGGAGAAGCTACTAGGTTTCAGGGGTTGCATGGAGTATACGCTGCCATAGTTGCAGATCAGCAGGACGGGTTCACCTTGTGAGATGCCCAGTTCCTCCAGCTTTCATACATATCATGTGACACACATCAGATTTCCTGGGATGTCTCAGTTACTAGGCTGCAAGTTTGCCTGGGCATTGCCAAAATAACATTTATTCATGCCTATCTCTGTGGCATAAGGAACTGTTTATGGGGACTGAATGTAGAAATCTGTAGTGATTAAAGAACATAGCACGGAGAACAGCTTGATCACCTGCACCTGAAAGATTCAGCCTAATTAGGCTCATCCCTTCATGCAGAACGATGTTAATTCACCCTAAAAAGATGGCAGGAGAGGTGAAAGGTGGCTACATGTTCCCTGAGCTTACATATGGCACTGATAAGCTACAATGGTTTAAAAAAAAGAAACAAAATACAAAAAAGCAAACAACAGAACTGGAAATGAGTGTGAAAGGGCCTAGGATCACAGTGTGGCTGGAGGTGAAACATCTGTCACAGACAGCTTTTAGAGAACCAGAAAGATTCATTTATAACCCAACTCTCTATTTAGAGGTTTATATCCACAGTAACATCTAATAGATGAATGATGTAAAACTTCATAGTTGCAGCTAAAAATGTAGGGAGACTCAGGAAACCCTCACCAAAGTCACAAAATGGAAGTGCTGACTCCTGGTCATCCCAGGTCAGATCCCAGGTCTCTGTTCTGTATAAATAGATAGGTTGGCACCAAAGTCCTGGGCAAATAGTAACTGAAATAACAATGTCCCATTCCCCCACCTTTTAAGTAGCCATCAGATTTTTCTTATCACATTGTCACCTGCTGCTTTTAAATGATAGCATTGCATTTTTCCAAATATGTGGCTCTGCTTTCTGACAGATGGAATAATTTTTATATACTGCTTTACCTGCCTCACTAGGGAGCTCTGCAGCGTAATTAAAACACATTACAGACAAAGAGCACAACTACATCACTGCAACGTAATGGTCACTTGAGCATCATTTATTTCTTCCTGTTTCCCAAGGATGCAGCAGACAGTGCAATGCTTTTGCAGGTTGCCAGGCTGTGTGACACAGCAAATGCAGTAATTCTGCCCCATAGTTGCTTGGCACCAGCTCAATATCTAAACCTCTCTTGCAATTCCTAACCTAAAATATTAAAACAAAACAAAACAAAAACCACTGGTGTGAGCCAGCCAGGCTACATCTCACCACACTGCTCCTAGGTTATTTCTTAGTGATCTTTTCTTAGTTTCTGTCTTTATCACTCATCGGGCATGCTGTGCATGGGATGAAGAAGCAGCAAGAAATGCCAGCAAGTTTCTAGATTAAGAGTGACCTTCTGAAGCTACTATGATAAAATCAGCCCTGTTACAATGTACACTTTCAAGATGTAAACAGCAGAGAAATAAGATTCTGCCCCAGGATCTTAGAGTATAATCCATAAACATGACAACTGCCCATCTCTGATAGTCTTTATACACATAGAATAAAGCTCAGCATTTTCACACGGTTTTCTGATGCTATTTTCTTCACTTTTCCACAAAGACAACATAAACCACACGGAGTATTAAAATTCTATATGAACCTACAGGCAAATACCTAGAGAATTTTGAAGACTTCATGCCATTCCTAGACCACTGACAAAGCAGCTTCACAACACAGAAAATACAGACAAAGTCTGTCTTATTTTTTCCCGAAGAAAGAAAACAGCAGAAAAAAAATCAGCATTTTAATTTTTTTATCTGCCTTAGAATGGAAAATTAAGTCAAAGACCCATAAAGTCAGCAAATCACCATAAGCCAGATACTTGGACAAAGCACATGTGGAACAAGTGGTTCAAATGGACTCGAGTAGATGACATTGACTTACAAATCTATGAAGTAAAAAGCAGTAGAACACAGGTGAACCACGAAGGCCTTGCAGACAAATGTTGTTATTGAGGTCAGAAAACACTTTATCTTGGCATGCATTAATAACCCAGAGGGATTGAAAGTATCTATTCAACAGTGTGAACTATCTGCAAGATCAGCAAAACCTGAAACTTATTGATTACTCTATCATTAAAAATCAGTTGTCACAAAGTCCTCCTAAGATTAGGCAGCACTTAGGACTGGAGATGCACTTATTGCCAATCTTTATAGTGACAAGATGAAAAACTAGATTGACTACTCAGATAAAGCTCTCTTATCACATTTGCCTTAGAAATATCATTGTTCTGGAAAAAAAAAAATCAAGGCAACCTACAGCCTGTCATGAATTTTGCTGAAATTTTAAATTTCAGTATTGGTAATTTAAAAATAAAAGTCCCTATAGAGAAAATTTATAGCATACTACTACAAAGGGACGATGTAATAAAATAATAGCTTAAAGGAAAAAACAAACAAACAAACAAAACTACAAACAACCATCACCACCACGACCACCACCACCAAAAATCCCCAAAAAACTCTTCACAAGGTAATATCCAGAGGAAGCAGAGTAAAAGACTGGATGATTTCTGTATGTTAGCAAATCAAGATACCTCTGTTGTCAAAGAAGTTTTTTGCTACGATTTTATTTTTAAATAATTCATGCTCTTTTTTTTTCCTCCTTCTTTTACTAACAGGCTTATGTTTCCTGGTTTTATGTTTAGCAAAACCAAAAAGCATACTTTCTTATGTAAAGCTAAAAATATTCAGGTGTGGTTGGTTTCCTGACATGCATCATGACAGTTTCTCTACAAAAACCCTTTAAGACACTATGAGAGAAATGCAACATTCGGAGACACATTCCTGTTTAGCTATCTACAAAAATCAGATCCCAGCAAACCTACAGAGCGACAGGGTATCTAACAAGCCCTGCTGGCCATAAACACAGTTTATTGTTACATAAGTATGACACTGTGAAGAGTTTTTGGATGAAGAAGGCACCCTTGTATTTCTAACCATCTTTTCCAGGTCAAATCTCCTTCTCAGTCTGTGTTCCTCCTTGCAATCTTGCCCTTCTTTTACTAATGTAAATTAACCTTCTCTTGGGTCACCTTCTATTTTTTGATCTTTCTTTTAGAAAAATTCCCATTTTCCCTGTCATTTCTTCCTTATGGCTCTGTGGAACTGTGATTCTTTCCCTTTCCTTGCAATCCTACACATGCACAGCAGCTGTTACCTGCTCTTGTAGAGGACTCACAGGTATAGACATTTCTGCACCAGACCACAACCACTGCTGCTTGTCCTGCTGGGTTGAGGTGCTGTCTGTGGCAAATTTACACCTATTCCCAAAGCCCTGTAAAGATCTTCCTTAAGCCTGATATTTTTTTGCCATTCTACTTCTTGCTTTGCATCGCTGCCTTCTCTCACTCTCTCATCTTGATTTCACCAAACATTATTTTTTCCTTTCAAGAAAGATCTCCCTCCATCACTGATTGCACTTCCCTATAGCATTCTCTTCTGCTATCAAATACTTCAAGATAAGACAACATTCATTTAATTGCAAGCATGATTACAAGACTTCTGCTATGACAGAGGCAATTCCTGATAATTTTGGTTTATTTTTTAAATAGTAACAGAGCCATCACCTGGAAGCAGTCACAATGTAAGCAAAACCACTTTCCATTCAGCTGATGTGTAGAAAAATGAAAACTAGGAGGCACTAAACAGGTACCATCTGATGCCACATTTATCAGATACCATTTGAACATTTATCACTCAATTAGGTGGCCTAAAGGCTGATCCTCTCCCATCAACCATGCTCTCTCACTACTGCATTGCACAGGGGACTGCATAGCAGCCAGATCTCAGCAAATGAAACTAAGTAGTTGCACAGAAAAAAAACTGAATACTTTAAGTGAAAAGTTGTTAAGTGACATTCAAAAGGTATAAAACAAACAGAACAAAAGATGTGTTGTGATAAGAATTCTCCACTTGATCAAAGAGCTTCTCCTTTTTATCTGAGACGCAGCAGAAGCAGCTCTGACTTCTATCACCTTGAACACTTTTGGGTCTACAGAAGAAAGGTGAGGAGCATCAGTCAAATATTGCAACCTGTACCAGGAGTCACCTAAATCATTTTTACAGAGGTGAGAGCATGCAAATCCAACAGAGGTTTTTGCCTTGCAGTGTGTGTTGGGCTGTGGACTGTAGACAGTAACCTAATCGAATTTTACTGTATATGCAAGCACTTTCAGCATGCCTCTCGCTTGGCGTGCTAAGCTTAAGCATCATTAAATTGACATAAATGCAATAAACTTCAAATAGAAAGCTGAAGCATTAGATGTAGAACAAAATTCTTAGGCCATTTTGTCTGGACCCCTACCCCTCCAGGCCTGCTCACTGTGGTACATGCTGAAACACTCTTTTACCTACTCCTGTTGGACCTTATTTCACTCTTGTGTAACATCAGCGATTATCACCTTGTTAACATTCAAACAAAGCAATATTCAAGGGCAATATTTAGTGTACTAGGAGTACCCTGTCCCAAGACACCACCCTGTTTGGAGACATTTGTAAACTTAAGCCTTGGTATTCACTTTTTAATTAACAAGGAAAGCTTAATATGCATTTTTTTATTTTCCATCCATCTGGCACTAAAATTGCTGAGTTGCTTCTGTTTTCAGGAAGTTTAGGGCCATTAGAAAAAAAATTGCAGTATATTTCTCTCTCTATGGTCCACTTGCCTATTTCAAAGGCAAAGTGTGTTTGGGATTGAAATAAAAAAAAATAAGTGTTACAGAAGATATTATCTATATTTGTATTTTTTGCATTCTTCCTACTGACAGTAGAAAGGTCTTTTATTTGTCTTTTCATATGTTTCCACTGTTCCATATCAAGTCTATGCATTTTTGCCCCATCAAATCTTAACAGGCAAAGAAAGAAAGGGGAAAAGTCAAAAAAAAAAAAAAAAAAAAAAAGGGAAAGGAAAAAAAAAAAAGAAAGCTGCAATTAAGGCATTGTCCATAGTTTGAAAAAGGCTTAACTCCATTGTTCCAATCACCCTGCTGCACTGAGATAACTTAGAAGTAGAATGTTTTTATATTGCAATCTACCACTTGTTCTCCTCAGTGATTCCTTTATCCTCTTGGGGGTATCTTCAGGGATTGTATATTGAGTTTTTAAATGAAACCCTCTCAGTCTTTTCCTTCTGATACTTTCAAAATTTTCACTGATGGACATGTTCGTGAGCTCGACAGAGTATTCTGTAGTACTCCTCTATCCATACCCCACCTCGCTTGTTACAACTTCACCAAGTGCCACATCATAAAGAAATTCAAAGAAATAAACCCAACTTTGTTTCCAAATGAAAACTAGAGAGTGGAGACCATGGAAGGAGCACATTAGAAGCTGCTCTTTTTCTGACTTAGTTTCATTAGATATCCCAGTGGAAATATCACGGGGAACATATGTTCATAAATAAAGTGAACATCTGATTAATTCTGTTTCTAAGTTTTTAATTGATCCATTCCTCAATACATAATGCACAAATTACCATATCTAGGTTGCACTGGAAAGCCCGCATGAAACCCTTGAATATGCAGTGGAAGAGGCCTTGGGGAGTTTTTAGCACAAGGTAAGCTTTAACTAAGTTCGTTCCCCATCCCCCCACACACTTTCTGAAAGCATCCAGTACACCCCATCTTAACAGCTCCCTGAATGGCACCACTCTGTGACACCCTCCTATGAGAAGTACTACCACCCCCACTCCCCCCACCAAGCCAGCCAAGTAATCCCTCAGGGCCAGCCTCTTGCTGTGGGACTGACAACTGCCAGATGCTGCAGTAGAAGCTGAGTATCTCTTAACAGTACATCTAATTATCGATATTATCCAGGGGAGGAAAAGAGAATTCTTTATATCTCCACATGGCGATCGATAGGAGATATAATCTTTGATTTAACTATAATTCGTAACTTGCCTAGTGCCACTACAAATGTTATTCTTCAAACAGGAGCTACCAAACACCAGATAGAAACTTCTGAGTTCATTACTGCAGACACTGACAGTAACGGCAGTGTTTTCTTTCCCTGGGAACAAAGGGCGTATCTATATGGCTATCCCTGCAGCCCATCAAATGCTGTGTTAATTGCCTTCCCTCCACTGTCATTTACTGCAGGACCAAATAGCTTCTCGAAGAGTGTAGTGAATAAAGAGGAACACAAAAAGGAAGCACAACAAAGAGGAATCGGAGAGAGATGGAAAATACAATTTCAACTCAAGAAGGTTTCTGTCTGGTTGTGTTTGCTTTATCATTAAAGTCCATGTGTGAAGGAACAAACCTGCAAAGCTATGGACTCCAAAGTTGTCAAGAAAATCCCAAGATTTCTGTGATGGCCTTGAGCATCAGGGAAATTTTCACAAATATCAATTTCTCTAGCAAGAATTTGCTTGCTTATGTTGCTCCCCCCCCCCAATACACTGTGCTCATCTATATAACTCAGGATTAATTCTTTCTTTCATTTACAAACCAAATCAGTGAGTTTTGAAGAGTGTGAAAGCAAGAATATTTGTCTTTTAGCCTATAAGGCTGAAATGCAAAAGGCTACAGACCTAGGCCTACTTCAGAATTGGCTGTAACCAATATGAAAGAAAAAGATACAAAGTGATGCAGCTTATTCCCCTGGAAACAGGAATTTGAATTTACATTCCTTTAATCTAAACACATCAAAAGGAGCATCTTAAAGCAGAATGATGTTCCACAATTCATGTGGCAATTACGATGGGGTCATGTTGTCCATTACCATGGCTCTTCTCCTGTACTGTAAGTTTTCATTGCTTACTAATTACAGGAATGCAGAATCAATTAAGAGAAAATAATGAAAGGGGATATATAATTTCCATAAATAGAGTCACTTTCTTTAGAAACATTATATAAGCAAATGAAGGAAATCAGCTTTAATTTAACAGATGGCAATCCATTTGAAGACACTGCTCACCGCTAAGCCAAACTTCCTAATTAGAGAATTTTGTCTCTGTGAGCCTTTACTTATTACTGAGTCATGATCTTTCCTGCCTAATCTGCTATGAAGGGCTAATTAATAATAACCCACACTAGCCAATGCAGACAGACTAAAGTGAAAAGAGAATTAGATATACATTATCTGGAAATAACGCTCACTCTGAAAAACAACCAAAGGACTTTATTGACTTAACTTGTTTAACAAATGACACTTAAGTAATTCATTGACAAGCCAGAACAATGGCAGGACTGAAAGCCTATTAAGTAATTTTTCTAAGAGACATCACACTGCATTGGCTGTAAATTTCTGCTGTAATTAATTAATTAAAACTTAAATATTTCAGTGATTAATATCTATGAAAAAATAATAAAGTATAATGGTGCTTAGGGATAGAGATTAAGGTTACCAGCACTTATTGACTGGGCTATAAAAAAAATAAAATCTATTTAGAAAAAAGGCCCTCTTTGAGTTCATCCTCAGAACACAAAGAGCATTTACTGCAAACATTGTTAAAACAAAGTGCTGATACGGCTCTTACTTTTGGTGCATTTTCATTTTTCATTTGAGGACTGTTTTAAGCAGATTTTATTTGGGGAAGAATATTCAACTCGATTTAGATGCACACAGCATTTTCAAGTCCATCCCAGGCCTGTCTGCTTAAGAGTTTGTTTAAAATGGTGGTGCATCTTGCCCAAATATCACAGCTCCATCTCCTCTGTTTGCTGCTGAGCTTGTGCCACATCCAACCCAACTTGAAGACAAGAACATGCCAGGCTTTCCCACCTAAGCTCAACTCTGTGTCCCTCCTTATTATATCTTGAACCTCCTCCCTACCCAGTCTCGTACCTCATGTAGTTTCTGCCACCCAATATAAATTGCACTTTTGCTTGCAACAAGTGGAGATATCTTTTTTTTCTTTTTTCCCTCTTTTGTTTTACCACCTTAAAGCAAGCCACTCATATCAGCTTACTCACTAGAAACAGAGATTTGCTTTTATCCCTCTTCCACATTAAAGTCCCAGTCACACACAGAGGGACCTGGATACCAGAGCAAAGAAGCAGCGAAGTCGTGAAGGCACACAGTGTCTGCATAGATAAAATTTCCTTCCAATCCGCAGGAGATACTCACAGCTTTTAAAGTCAGCAGGGAACACAAGATTACCCATGCTGACCTCTGTTTCATGGCACATTAGATTTCTCCCAATTACCATTCCACTGCAATCTGCAGGTTTAGGCCAACCAGCTGACATTGCAGGATCAGGCTAACCTCTTCCATCCCACAGGAAGTAATAACAAGAAAAAGAAACTTAGAGGAAAATGAAAAGAAAATAATTTCCTGGCATTCTAGCCTTAGCTGTTATCAATGAATATTGCATTTCACTTCATCTTCTATAAAACTTGTAGCATATTCAGCACCTCTGATGGAAATCAACGTGGTAGAATGACAACAAACATGCCCAGGGCTCTTCAACCCTCTTGGCTGTATCATTTTTATTTATCTGTTGTCTGCATAAGTCCTTCTTTCTTGAGGCTAAACATTAATGAGAGATATTGCGAACTCAAAGCTCAAGATTTCTGCGAGCTCAATAGAATTTATAATCGTTGCAAATGTTTTTCATATAAAAAGCTCATATTTTTACCCTTTTTTCTTCTCTTTCTTTTCTTTTCTTTTCTTTTCTTTTCTTTTCTTTTCTTTTCTTTTCTTTTCTTTTCTTTTCTTTTCTTTTCTTTTCTTTTCTTTTCTTTTCTTTTCTTTTCTTTTCCTTAATTAAAATCCTCTTTCATATTTGATGTATTAACTGTATTAGCATTTGTTCTCTATGGATATCAAATCTTGATGATAATTATTTGCATGTTAATGCTTATTACTACATCCAACTGGATGTGAACAATAAATAGAAAAAAGTGTAAAGTGCAAAACACTTCACATTATGTATTGCTGGAAAAGGATGGGAAGCTGTAATTACCAGTGATTGCAGCCAAGCCTGCAATAATTAGAATGAAACCTAAGGTGAAACTTCTGTGGAAACGGTAACATAGTTCAGTAAGTTAGAGCATTACATTATTTTATTAAATCTGGCTAGAAAATAGAATAAATTTAGTTTCTGTACATTCCTAAGGTAAGATAAGCAGTTAAACAATGTTGTCCCCATAGTCCTCCTAATTCTTGCAGTAAAATTCACCTGCTCTGTGAAGCCCACAGAAATACCCACACTGTTGGAGCTGGAAAGCCCTGCGGTGAACATGGCTCTAACATGAGCTGAAAGCTGTGCTTGTGAGCACAATGTGTGACCACACAAGCTGGGTGCCACTGGTCACACTTCAGTTCCTTATTTTTCTGGTTTACCATATCTGTTTTCCCACAACTGCTTTTATGCCAGTTTAATTATTTTTTTTTAATTGTTGTTTGTTTTGTTTTGTCTTGCTTGTTTGATTTTGGTTTGTTTTAGTTTGTTTTCATAAACAAATTAAAGAAATATTATTTGGGGTAAAATTAAAGGCCTAGGAAGCACAGAAGAATCTTGCTCAGCTTGTTCTTTGGTGCCATTGTCCAGCCCTGTACTTCAGTCTCGGTTTTTCTCCGCAGGGATGTTATCTCCTCCCTCTCACAGATCACTGCAGGGTTCCCTTCTCTTTCATGCCCAGATGCTTCCCTCCCTGCTTCCTAGTATGCTGGTAGGCCACTGGCACAAAGAGGGAGGGATGCCCAGAATGACTCTTAGGAGCAGGAGGGGTAAGATCAAGCAGGGCTCTCACCATCCCATCATATCTTTGGGTCAAAACCTGTGCCTTTGTGAATAGCCTCAAACAAGAGAGGCTGGCTCTGAATCCCACAGCATTTTGGGGAGCTGCTAGTGTGGGGGAAGAGATCACTCCAAGTCCACTCCACAGTGACACACCACCAGCTGCCAGGGTTTGTGTTTGTTTTCTATGGGAAAGCTTAGGATAAAGGGTTACACTCTGCTGATTCTTGAGGGCACATAAAAGTCTCTTAGCACAGTCCTAGTCAAATACAGTTCTGATGTAGGACTTGACCCTAATACAATCTTGGCCTGAAGGCAGGAGTACCAACCAAGTGAGGCACACTAACACCTACACTATGGCAAGATAACCTCTTCTTCCTTTGTGAAAACTGAGTTTAATTGCAGTTTCTTTCATGATAATGACCTACATAATTTTCAATAATTGGATACAATTTATCTTTTCTTAATGAAAAAAATGGAAATTAGCAAAGAGATGGGATACTGAAAATACTTCATTTGAAACCTCTTTGTTAATTATGAGAATATCTAAACACCATTTTGAAAACTCGACTCATGGAACAAGAATACAACTATTATATATTTTTTTCATTCTTCTGTAAAGTTTACTGTTATAAGCAACAACACGTACTTCTAGGAGGTATCTGTTCTAATTGGGTACCATCAGCTCCACTTCTGAAGTGGAGCTGTAAAGTTTACTATTATAATCAACAGCACCTACTTCTAGAAGGTACCTGTTCTATTTTGATACCATCAGCTCCACTTCCGAAGTGAGTGGAAACTCCACACACATTTTGCTGACCAGGTAGCACAATCACCAGTATAAATGTGAATGCACACTCTGAATTCATTGCATGAAGATGTTTAGGGCTTGCTGACATTCTTCAAATCGTTCAGATCTTCCCAGAGTTGTTTAGTGGGCTTCGCATCAACCAAACCATTCTTTAAATCCTTATTTCCAAATTAATTGTTCTATTTCCCATCGTGTTCCTCATAACTCTGACATCAGAGTTATGTCTCTGGATAGACCAAAACAAGGCTGACTTTGAATGGAGTGGTATACCTGCTACATTCTTGCAGATGGCAATGACTAATGAAGCTCAGTGCAAGGCTATGTGTACCAAGTCTCATTTTACATTTGCCGACTTAACCAAATTACTTTGACTATCTTCGGTTTATGTTCTATTACTGAAGACTAACTACACAACAGATGGCAGTGTGTTTGCATAACAATTTTTTTCAGCAGGTCAATCTACAAGGTGGTTACAGGGATTGATATATATCAGTAAGCAGGGGGATTTTTTTAGCAATATCAATCAGACAGTCAGTCAGTTGACATGGTAATTTCTATATTGCAAAGGAGAGGTTTAGTGAACATATATCATTATGGACACATCTTTAAAGAGCAAAACTGTAGTACCAAGGACTATGATTAGAGCAGAGCCAGTTTACAGAAAATGACATTTCTAGATAGAATAATTTTTCAAAGAGAGACTTGAAACCTTTGAATCTTCAAAAAAAAAACCAAAAACAAAACCAAAAACCTAACAACGAATGGCTATGAAATTATATTGGAATTCATTTGGTATGTAATTAAATATCTATAGCTATATCTGTTGCATTCCTTGGCAATAAGCAATACATAATTACAGACTATGTTATGTCAAGTGAAAATAATATCTTGCAAATAATGAAAATATTATAAAGGAAAGCTATGCTGCTTTGAGAGCCATGTTATTTATTTATTTAAAACAAAAAAAAGGGCAAATCTGAAACAAACCCCCAAATCCTTGATTCCTGGAACACATCCAAAGATATTTGAATGAAAATTTACATTTCCCCTTGCACTGCAGATTGAATCAGACTTCTCAATCTAATGGGAATTACTTTGGTTGTCTTACCTCAGCTACCACTCCACAATGCTACATAACATGGTGGCACTGGTTAATAAATCAGAACAGACTGATCCTGTGTTAAGACAGGATGACTGTAGAGAAGAGGTAGGAACTGAGTCACTCTAATGCTCAAGATGCCTGACTTCAGTTCTCAATGCCTTGTGCTGCTATCTGACCCTGGGTAAGTGACTTTTAACTATTTTGCATTTCAGTAATGAAGACATTGATTCTTTCTCAGAAACCTAAGAATATAAAGCATTATATCCAAAGTGAGGTACAGTTACTTATAGTTGATATACATTGTAAGTGTATGCCTGTGTATTTTGTCTGGTTGTAAGAACTGGTAAGCAAAATTCCAACTGATTTTTCAGCCAAAGAGACAGCTAATATTAATGACTCTCTGTCAAAGACTTGAAATGAAATAATAAGGAAAGAGTTAACAAAATATTATTATTGTATGTTCTAGCAACAAGGAGCAGCACAAAGGCAAAGTGCATTAATTAGTGCTTTTGAAAAAAAAAAATCTTTTTTTTGGCATCCTACTCCAATATATGACTGCCTTTGGGGAGGGCAGGGAACAGCTGTTTTCCATGAGAAATTCTAGCTTGTCTCTGTGGGTGAGTATTTCTATTTGTGATGTACCCTGCTTAGTGCCAGACCACTAATTTTTAGTAATGTAGGCTCTGTCTTTGAGGCACAAGAAGGGTGAAGTGGTGTAATAATTTGGAGGTTGAAAATTCACTGCTTGATGCCTCCTGTAGTAAATTTGACCCTGGAATATTAAGGGGTGTTAAATAAATTGGACAAAGAGGTGTTTGGGGAGTAAAAGTGCCAGACACATTGCCATGAATGAGCAATTAGATGTTCATGAACCAGCTTATCACAAATTACATGCCTACAATATCTATTACTGTAATGACCTTGAGAGTTGACTCATACTCTCCCTTAACCTAATGAGCACGCTGAGTATAATCAATTACGTCTGCAATTAAAATTATAATTTGTCTAACAAACTCTTCTTTGCTTTCAGACATTTTTAAACAAAATCTGTTACACACTGGTAAAGGATAAATATTAATTTTCTGTTGTGTTCTCTTTTTTTTTTTTATTACTTACTCTGTGGTTAATTTATTAAACCATATTACCTCTCTCTATTATTTTTTAAGTTTTCAGCTAAATTTAGTTAATTTTCAATCCTGAATGTCATGGCATAATTGTAACATTTAACAGCAATTCATCATTTCCCAATAGGGTTTGCAATTTGTTTGCGTGTTCCATTCAATAGTTACTGCAAATATTCTGCCTTTCACTTCTACATACACACATATCCTGTTTTACTGGAGTGATCAGAAGATATTCTGCTGAACAGAGCTGACATTTATCTGCCAGCCAAGACCTGCTGAGGTCAAGCCAACCCAATACAAGCAAAACACAGCCCTAACCATTAAGGAAGAGGATGTCATTCATTGCTATCTGCTGGTAATTATAGAGTCAACCAAGCAGACAACTGCAGAACAACTTTATGCATATGTATCCAGGTGTTCAACAAACACTTTGGAACAATCATACGGAAATTCCACATGTTAATCCTAAGAATCAAAGAACTAGAAGAGGGGTTTTAAAAATAGGTCCATGTAGTTTACTTAAACAAGCAAAGGAAACCCTTCCAGTTCTCAAGAAGGGGCAACCTTGTCTTTCCTAAAGTGCCACAGATTCAAAGTACCTGGAGTGGTGAATCCCTGCAGTAAGCTCAGAGTTTTTGAGTGAAGCCACCTATCTCCAAGAGTCATTCCTCTCTGCCAGGGCCCTTACTGGGCAAACTGACTGGGAATAGCACCCATCATAGCAAGGGGAGCAAGCACTTGGCTGGCTCTGCACCACAAAAGCAACAGCTTGGCTTCAGGCAAGTGAAGGGCAGGATTTGTAACTGCATGTCTTCAGGGCATCATGCAAAGATCCTCCACCCGATAAAGCCAACTTCAAGTCGTGCTCTGCCAAAGGCAATATGCTCTGATGAACCCTACTGCTGGCCTGTCTGCAGCAAGCTAGCTCAGCGGCAGCCTGTTCCCAGCTCAACGCTAGCTAAACGCGTGCCCAGGCCCATACAGGTGCATGGTTCCTGCACGGGTAGGCTCAGAGCTTCCTACAGCAGAACCAGCAATCTGCCCCCCTGCTTCAGTCTGCTGCCAGGCAAACCCAGCAAATGAAGCAAAACACAGCCTTAGCTGCTAATGAATGAGATGCCATTGCTTGTTCTGCAATCTACTGTTAATTATAGAGCCAAGAAGGTAGGCAACACCTGAGCCACAGATGCCATCAGAGCGTTGCTGTGACATGGTGCTGTGCTGAGGAATTACACCCAAGGAGTATCTCACCCAGGACAGCAGCATTTTGGCACATAGCATTTTTCATGAGGCAGGGAATTAACTGAAAGGCTCATTTCCTGCTCCCATTATCTGCTCTTAAAACTCCCAATTAAGTGAAAGGATGTCAAACTGAAGAGCTTTATTTGCTTACTTTCCTTCTCCAATGTGTCCTTTTCCCAGGACCTTCACATGCTTAATGCTCTCTATGAAATATTGATGTCTGCCTCAGAAAAGAGGAATGATGAAGCTGTTATTTACACAAAATGAATTAAGCTGCCCACAGAAGTGAGTTTTGTTTCCTCAGGATTTTGGATCTTTGTAATGTATTACACCTGGATGTGGCCTGGATTGATGACTGACTGTTGTGGAACACAGCAGAAGCACAGAAAATGGGGGGAAAAAAGGCCCTTTCAGGTACAGAAACACCCATGAGTCACTTCTCTCAATATGTTACAGATAATGAACAAACTAGCCTATCTTTTGTATTTATTTTTGTCAACAAAATCTAATCAAAGTTCAATCTTTTTTTAGAAACTCAATAGTTCCACTAAATTAGATTACAAAGAAAATTAAATCATAAATCCATGTAACCAGGCCCTGCCTCTGCCTCTCTTGCACCGAAACACAACTTCACTCTCTTGAGCACCTCATTTAAATCTAAAGAGGCTGAGCTTCCAAACTAGTTATGGATTTGATCATTTAATAACATGAAACAAGTAATTGTGTGGGGGAAAATTTATTATTTAATTAGGCCTTACTGGTAATCAATAGCAATCTATTAATTCACTGATTTGCATATCCCTCATTTTTATCTGTGTCCACAAATTCTGTTAGATCTTTTTTTTTTTTTTTATTTATGAACTTTCTACCTTCACTATGCAAAAAGAGGTGCTCAAAAGGAATATATTAAGTAGAACAAATAACTGAGCAGCAGGGATGCATATATGCCCTATAGAACTGACTGCAGGACAAGATTTAATACTGAAAACAAGGGGAAAAAAATAAAACAGTCCCTATTCTCCCCAGGATGCATGCATAATTCTCATTAATGCTGGTGAAAGATACTAAATGTATATACACTGAGTGAAGTTTATTAAAACTTAATAAGTTCTGCTATATTTTCTTTTTTGTTGTTTGTTTGTAATTTTTTCATTAGCATTTTTTATTTGATAGCTACTGTGAACTTCAGGTGAAATGAAAGATATTTAAAACCAAATAAAACCTCTATCAAATTATGCTTCATAGGTTGTTTTCTCAAAATTCTATTTGGCATTTGGAATTACTAGTTTTACCCATATGGAGGTTTAAATTATAAACTATATGAAATCAAAGAATGGCTTGTACAAGCAGGGTCCAAAATGTATCAAAATGGCAAAAGAGCCATTAATTTAGTGCACTTATTTTCACAAGTGAACTGAGCCATTTATATCAGAGAATGATCTAGCCCCAGACACCAAGGTTGGTCTACTTACAAGGGGCTCAGAAATCAAAGACAGGTTACAGATTCATATTCTACCAGGTCATAATTCTAAATGTAACTCAGAGTGGCCTCAGCAAAAGGCCACAATTGAAAGAATGGCTTTTGTTGAGTTCAGAAGTGACTTATTTGCAGAAAAAAAAGCTTCCATTAAATATGGTCAATACAAACTGATCTGCTCCTCAGTCTGGGCAAACTGATCACCTCCTAATGATGACTCCTTTCCAACTGAGGTTTGCTAGAAGGCTGGGTAAGAAAACATTGCAGTAAAATTGTCTTTTCTGTACTTTCTCAGTGGAGAACTAACAAAGCTCATTCACAGATCCATTAAAACAAAAGTTTAAAAATGTACAAAGGTAGAAATGCACAAATGCACTATCTCTGGGCGTTATCTTCACTTCAAATACTAAAAGCTACTCTTGAAATTAGATATGGAAATTCAACACTCATGAAATCAGATAGAGGGTTTCAGCATTTCAGATTTTAACATCTCTATACAAGCAAGATCAAGACATGAGCACTTTTCATCTTGTCTAGTTTAATTTCTACTTCCAGCCTCTCTCAGAGAGAATGCAGATCAGTGATGCCAAGCAGACAACATGAAATGAAGATTTTCATGGTAGCAATGAAGGAGGCAACTCACCAAAACTGTGAATGGAAAAGGAAATTGTTTGATTCTTCAGAGATAATAATCTAGGAGATCACAAAAGGAGAAATCATTTTTCTCCTAAAGACCTAAGCAATACAGCAACACGCAGGATGTCTTTCCAATCTTCTGCCTTTACAACAGGCTATAGATTTCTCCTGTTCCTGGCTGCAGAGCCTTGCTCTGAATCAATACTGGGCAGGATTTCTTTAGAGGGGATATGTGCATGGGCACATCCACACTTAGCACTGGTCCTTGCATACAGGTACAGGAATAAACAATTTGTTCTGACTGCATATGTCATTCTCAGACCAGAAGCAGAGGCGGCCTCTTAGCCCAAACCCAAGCCCATGCTAACAAAACCAGTCTGTTTGCATCTCTCCATGTAGTCATAACCTTAATGGGTTCCCTCCATGACAAAAAACCAAACTAGTTTCTCAGGGTTTTCCACTCAGACACACTGTCCCCTCTCCCTGGCACTGCCACCATAACAAAGGATCCCCTCCACAACCTGCACAAAGCCAAGCCCAAGATCATGGGAGAAGGGATGTGAGACAGAAAAGCTCAGAACAGAAGCAAGACATGGTGCAAATATAAAACTTAAAGAAAACATCACAAATACAGGTGAGCATTCCTGGCATGGTGAAGGCCAGGCAGTGCCCTGTGAGTCTGCACTGCCTGTGAAGGACAGAGCTGCTATCAGTCCCAGCTTCTTCATCTGCTCAACAAAACAGAAATAATGACTTGGCCCATTCTTAAATCACTTTTGGTACAACAATTTGGTTGGTAAAATTGAATTAGCAGTCTGCTGCACCTATCAAGGGACTGAGAACTCCTGAAAGAGACCAAAGCATTTCAGACTCCAGAAAAAGGCAGATTGTAATGGAAAAGAAAAACGTGTATGGAGACCTAATGGTAAAAGAGCAAGCTTCAGAATGTATTTTACTCATCTGGCTAATTATTACAGGTGAATTTTCCTCTCTGAAAGTAAATAGTGCATATCCAAAATAAGTAACTGAGTCAAAGTATCTAAGGCATCTAAGCTTCTCTCCTCAAATCTTCTATCTGTAATCTCAGTTAAGGGGACAGTGTAATTGTTGAAAGATTCAGCTGGTTTTCCCCAATCTATGTCAATTGTGGTATCATTCCTAGAAATCTGAAATATTAATATATTAAAAGAAATTTTTAAAATACAGAGAAATGCTTTTATTTACAGAATTCACTACTCAGAATTTGTAATTCTATTTTTTTTCCTTCTAAATCAAGGGGCTGCAGAGTGTTTATGTATTAAAAGAAAATAATGAGCAGCAACAGCTAATTCGGGCACAGAATAATGTATTTTTTAAAAATATTAATCCTGACTGACAACTTCTTAGGGTAGTCTGCACAGGAATGCATCCAGGTGGGCTTTGAAAGTCTCCAGAGAAGGACACTCCACAACCCCCCTGGGGAGCCTGTTCCAGTGCTCTGTGACTCACTGTAAAGAAGTGCCTCTTCATGTTGAGGTGAAATCTTCTATGTTCAAGTTTGAACCCATTGTTCCGTCTTATCACTGTGAACCACCGAAAAGAGCCTGGCCCCCTCCACTTGACACCCACCCCTCAGATATTTATAGACATTGATCAGATCCCCTCTCAGTCTTCTCTTGTCAAGACTAAATATTCCCAGGGCTCTCAGTCTCTCTTCATAGGGGAGATGCTCAAGTCCCCTAATCAACCTCATGGCTCTCCATTGGATTCTCTCCAGCAGGCCTCTGTCTCTCTTGAACTGGGGAGCCCAAAACTGGATGCAGTATTCCAGGTGTCGTCTCACCAGGGCAGACCTCAACCTGCTGGACACACCTTTCTTGATACATCCCAGGATCCCATTGGCTCTCTTGGCAACAAGAGCACATTGTTGTTCCATGGAGAACTTGCTGTCCACCAGCACTCCAAGGTCTTTCTCTGTGAAGCTGCTTTCCAGCAAGATGCTGGGGTTTTTTTATGCAATGCAAAACTGAGAGGAGGACAAACCTATCAACTGAATTTTACCAGGTAAACACCTACATTTAAGCAAGAATCAGTCTTTGTTTCATGATTATTCTGTTCTCTTTTCAAAGACTCTTTCTTAACATTTGGTATGTGTATATGTGTGTGTCTGGTGACACTGGCATTCAGAATTCTGCACTGCAAAAGGGAAGGTTTAGAGCGTTTCTCCAGCTCTTCAGGGAGTGTTATACCTCACTGGTCTAACAAAGCACCACAGTGCAAGCAGCAAAGCATTGCTCAATAGCTGTCACTGAAAGGGTAAAACAAAACACCAGTGTGGAGTCATAGACCTCTGAAATACACAACTAGCTGAGACACCGTGTCACCACATGAGCAGCACTGCATAAGCTGCAGGTTTTTACTCCCATCACTACAAGCAAGTGAAAGGAAAATGCAAAACGGTGAGCACTACACAGGAGGTGCACTGGCAGCCATCCTCCTTCCGCCTCAGAACTGCAATTCAAGCAATATTTCTGTCACTAACCAGGGTGTGCTTCTCCTACCACTAACCAAAAGTGGAGGGGGTATTTGATAAAGCTTACAGATACTGGATTTTAAAGGCAAATTTCAAATTCGTTCAAACTAGAGCTTAGCTTCATGGAATGAGCAACATCCCTGTTATGTGCAGTCTTGCTAGAGGGCACTCAAGCAGCTTTCAGGAGGGATGGTGCAAATGAAGCTCGAGAGATGGGTTTTGCTTTGTTATGCAAGAAACTGTTGACTTGTCCAGCCTGGATTGCAACTAACACGATACAAAACCCATTGCAGTATCCAGAATGATTGACTTTTTTTTTTTTTTTTCTTTTAACCTGTAAAAATATTACATGCTCTTCACCCTGTCATACTGTCTGGAGCTTGCTGAGCAAGTTTTATTCCATTATTTTAACCTTAGTCTTCCATTTCTAAATCATTCCAAGCAGAGGCTTTTTTTTTTTTTTTTTCTCTGAAATTCCTACATGGACTACCACAGTGCTGCCAGAACAGACTAACATGCATGGATTAGATCAGATACCCTAGTGTTTGAGGTCTGCTCAGAATTTCAGCAGGTTACAGGACAGTGTAACCACCTACACTTTCATGTGATAAAGGACTACAGAACTAGGAAAGGCCTCCATTCCCTTGCTATTACATACAAAAACTTTATGTGCACCCTCTCCCTGTTGACATTTTTTTAGCAAAAAAATCATGGAAACTGGGAAGCTTCAGGGACAGCTTTAATTAGCTCTCTTCAGAAGAGTAGCTGACTTTAAGGAAAAAAAAATGGAGCCAACTTAACATTTCCTTTATTACTGCACTGATAAGGCAGCCAGGACTCTAATAAATGGATTCTCCTTAGCTGAAGCTGGGTCATTAACATGAGCAAAGCGCTGTGATTTTGCCCTTCCCTAGGAGACTCTGGATGTCACAGCATCCAGCCAGACAGCTGAGGCACCAAAGTTTAACACAGATCAGTCAACTGAAAATGCCTTTGGGCAATAAACTCATCCACAAAACTGTTTAAGGGTAGGGAAATGCCTGCTTACAGAAGGCACAGGTTGGCATGAAGTAGTCTGTTTTGCAGATGACCCTTTGATATCCCTTCTAATCTGTGGTCAGCATAGGAATAGTTTTATGGCCAGCAGGTCGAGGGAGGTGATTCTCCCCCTCTACTCAGCTCTGGTGAGACCCCACCTGGAGTACTGCATCCCATTCTGGAGCCCCTATTACAAGAGGGATCTGGACATGCTGGAAGGTGTCCAGAGAAGGGCCACCAGGATGATCAGAAGGCTGGAGCACCTCTCCTATGAGGACAGACTGAAAGAGTTAGGGCTGTTCAGTCTGGAGAAGAGAAGGCTCCGAGGTGACCTTCTTGTGGCCTTCCAGTATCTGAAGGGGGCTACAAGAAAGCTGGGGAGGGACTTTTTAGGATATCAGGTAGTGATAGGACTAGGGGGAATGGAATAAAGCTGGAAGTGGGGAGACTCAGACTGGACATGAGGAAGAAGTTCATCACCATGAGAGTGGTGAGAGCCTGGAATGGGTTGTCCAGGGAGGTGGTTGGGGCCCCATCCCTGGAGGTGTTTAAGGCCAGGCTGGATGAGGCTCTGGCCAGCCTGATCCAGTGTGAGGTGTCCCTGCCCATGGCAGGGGGGTTGGAACTGGATGGTCCTTGTGGTCCCTTCCAGCCCTGACTGATTCTATGATTCTATTCTATGATTCTATGGTGGATTATTGGAGGGAGCAAAAGCAGTGCCCGGTAGGTAAGAATGCAAAGACAAAAGTGCAAAATCACATGAAGTCAGAGCACTGGAACAAAATATTCTGTTTCAAAGCATTATATTAATTTTAAGAAAGAAGTAGTCAGAAACCTATTAAACTGAAATGTAGCTCTGCAACAGTTGCTTAATAAACAATTTCCACCTACTACAAAACACAGAACAGCATCGAGTTACACATCTGAATTAAACGGGAATGCTTTTAGACATTTCTTGTTGAGTTACATTCTAGCTGAAAGTAATGTTTTGTAATAAAAAAATAAAGAAAGAAATAAAGTATTCCCTGTTAGATGAGGAGGTTTATAAGATCTAAGTTTGGCAAAGAGAAAAAGTATTATGGACGAGATGGAGCTTGGAAAGAAATTCATATACTAACCACACAAAAACTAATCAGACAGCCTTGACTATGCTATTAATGGTTTTAGACCTCATGCTTTGTCTGGGATTTCTAGAGGGTTTGCATTTACAGTACAATAGGGTTTTTGTAGGACCTGTACTCAAGAGTGGCATTTGATTGATTGTATATACTCAGAGAGAGAATGATTTAAATGCAAAACATATTGCTGTAACTTGAGAACAAAGAAGGGAAAGATACTTCCTAATTAAAACATGGGGGTTTTGATCCTAATCTCACTCATTGTGGGGCAAATGAAGAGCAGCACTTAGAGCAGCTATTCATGGGTTTCTCAAAATCCCTCCCCATAGCACTGGGGTTTTTTTTGCCACTTTTTTTTTGTTGCAATTCAGTAAGCCAGAAAGCATTTCTAAAAGAGGTTTTGTTTGCATAAAGAGTTTTGTTGTCAAAATACTCTGTTATGCCATTTTCATAAGAAAACTTTTTCAACTTTCTGCTAGAAATACTTTCTCATTTTGAAATGTAACTGCTTATAGGAAAAAAATAATAAAAAATGAAGAGCTTTCAACCTCTTAAATAAACCTTTCTGAATGACTGATTTGTTCAAGATTCTTCTGTCATGAAAACTGTAAATATCTGAACACATACCAGGAAAAAATATGCAGAAAGTATATTTTAAATGCTTTAGTCAAAACAAGAGCAGGCTCTTCCAGAGCTGCACAAGAAGGTAGGAGTGTGGGGAGCCCTGTCAGTGTTTAACTCTTCCCTCCAGTAATCAGTCAGGTCGCTGTGGGCAGCAAGAATCAGTGTCCCATCATGACTACAGTTCCTGGGGTGACTGCTCACTTTCCACTTGAACTAGCTACTGGCACAGCCACCCCCAGCCCTGCCCTCTCCCTGGGCTTGCAGCATCTGCTGGCGCATGATGTAGGTGCTGGGGACTGGGACAAGCATATCCATGCCCCTGAAAAGTGCACACACCCTTCATGTCAGCTGTCTGCAGGTACCTTTGCAGGTCTGCAGGCACTATATACAGTTTAGCCCTCACCTATTGATCCTGTTGAGAACAAAAAAGCCAGCGGTCAGCTGCTGCTGAAGGGGATCGTGCCCAGGAAGGGAAGAGCTGGATGTGGACAACAGAGCCACTTGACCTTTAGTATCTGTACACTAAGACATTTTGAACAAACATTTGAGCCCACTTCCTAGCTTATTATAGTATGATTTAGACAGTGTCAATAACTCTGACTAGCTCTGGGGGTATTTTTGGAATCAAACTACCTAAAAGAGAATATTCATCTAAGAAATCCATATGGCAGGAAAGAAAGGTAGAATTGCTAGCACAGAATAGTGACATCTTCCTTCTCATTACTATTCTTCAACTTATATATTTTGAAATTTCTTTAACTTTCCTCATTTATAGTTACAGGTTACTGTTTTGTTCCAGTTTATTTCTTTAAAATCTAGTCAAACAGACTATTCTGTGTTTGTCCAGGGACAGAGAATGATGTTACAAGTCAGGGATACAGCATGTCATGACATTTACTACTGGAAATTCAAAATCATCCAGATTCAGAACCATCATAATTCACTGCTAAAGAGAATCTTTCAAAAATTTCTGTCCCCATCCCTTCAGGGAACTTCACAGCCTGATATTTCAGGATCAGACTTCATTATCCAGGTCATCATTTCAATTTATCAGTGCCTTGGAGCCTTTGGTATTCTCAGTTAGGATGGTGTCATGTCCATCAATCACTAGGCTGTTTCCACATAGCCAATTTTCTTTCATCTTCTCCAGTCCTCAAAAAACCTTTATAACTTCACATGGGTGTTTACTGAACACAGACACCTCTTACTTTTGTCAACTCTTTGTTACTGTGTTTTAAGCACAGGAACTGATCTGTACAAATTATGGGACTCTTAAGAATCATTTTCATTCTAGTCCTGCATGTGATTATTTGTACTAAGGGAGAGTTATACATCCAGCAGTGGACTATAAGCATGTCAAACAAAAAACGCAATGCGATGCTTTTCCTGGAAAGCTTATAGTTCAACCAAAAACTAAATAATCAACAGAAGTAAGGATTTGACAAAGTAAAGAAGAAATCTGGACTCTAAGACTGTATCTATTAATTGCATCATAGAAAATATAGGTCTGGACAAGGGATAATCAGACCATCAGAAGGCATACTTTAATGAGGGCCCTGAAGGAAAGGGCAAGAATTATTATTTAGAGTGAGGAGAAAACAAAGAGGTAGCAAAAGGCTTTGAGGGAAGTGGGCAAACTACCTGGATATCCCTACTGCTTCCTCACCTCTGTAAGGGGCAGTATAACCCTAGCTTTGAAAACATACAACACTAACATCACACAAAGCCCCACTCCTGTCTACATATAGTACCAAAACAGATAGAAAATTAGGAGCTCAAAACAGACATAGCAGCCCTGAGACTACTGAATTTGCTGCACCAATTACCTATCTGCAATATTATCTAGTCTCCAACCAAATACTATTAGTGTGTTTCTCAAACCAATTTAAAGAGACTGCTGTACTTCATCAAATCTTTTTGGACATCCCACAAGCTTTCAAGAGAATCATGGTTCTTAAGAGTAAAGAAAACAAGACCATTGGTTCACATTCCAGTATGATCCAGTTTTCAAAAACCTGTTTCTTTCTCCCATTTTACCTCTACTTGAATTTTTCTATTTGTTTAGAGTTAAGAAAAATCTTTACATTTCTCAAATGCCAGCTTCTTATTGTTGTCTTTTAACAGAGCAAAAGGTGGTTTCCAATACCCCATTAAACAAGGACTCACATCTGCAGGTCTGTAGGGAAAGCAGGCTGAGGCATCAAGAGTATTGCAGTTAGTGAATTTAATCCTGATGCAATCAGTCTGCAATGTGATCTGATTAAATTTAGAGACTCAAACTTGAAGTCTAGTACTTCAGCTCCAGAGATAAGCAGACAAATAGTATGAAAGAGCAGTCTGCCATGGGCTTAAACTCCAGACTCCACAGTTCAGGTTAAGATTTCTAAAGAATGCAAGCCAGGTGGATTGTTTTAACACAGCATTTAAAAACCATCTGGGAAATAAAAACACAACACACACATAAAAAAAAAAAAAAAAAGAAAAAATCGTGAGATAACCTTCTTCAGTGGAAAATAATTAGTGGAATGTGTGAAATAAACTTCTGCACATATACCCACACTGCCACCATCAGCCACAATTTCTCATTTATTTAAGTGAACCTGTAATTGGCAGACACTTACCCGTGGGTAACAGTGGAGGTGCTGAACTGCAGGAGACTTTAACACTGCTGCAGAACAGAGCATGTATTCATATGTGTTTGTGCAATGGACACTTGCTGTGCAATATTATCTTGTCTCTACAGATAAATTAGTTGCATCATGTTCCTGCCAGCTTGATTTGTTTAGCCTTTAAAGAGTACAGAGTACATGGAGTTTCTTGTGATTGAATCTCACATAAAAGGTAAACCTGAGAGTTTATTCTACACTATGCTATACATCCACCAAGGCAGCTAGAGCATTTGCTGTCTTGATGTTAAAAAAAGGCTATAAAACATACTGGAGAAATCTTAAAACATCACTCACTTGACATAGCAATAAGAGTCCTGCATTAAGATGCAGAGCTGATTTCCCTGATCCATGAAATTGCCTGGATATTTAAGGCATTCTCAAACAGAACCTGTGTGGAACTTATCCTCCACTCCTGGCAAAAGGACATTGTGAGGTTTGTGTTCTCCAAGAAAGACAGAGCTCAGAATTCCAGAGATAAATATTCATTAAGAGAGGACCTAAACACATTTTCCTTCCTTTCTCAAGTAAGAAAAAACAAGCATTCAAAATGTCTTTAATACTGGAAGATGATTATGCTTGCTGTCACATTGCTCAGAGATGCTGAGGTGAGTTGATGCAAGAACATTTTATGATAAAACAGAAAGCGTGCAAGTCTGTGATGACCTTTGAAGAGGGACATTTGTCTCTCTCATAAATAGGTGACAGGGCTGGAATAGGCACAATCTGTGGGCAGCTATGATAAATATTATGAAGCAATATATCATATTATTTTATTGCCTGAGATCTGGGATATGGGTCAGAATTCCTTGGCAAACTTCCAGCTGCTAAAGGGTGAGAAAAGACCCATCTACACTTCCAAAGTACTGGGGATCTGAGGGTCAGGTATAGGTACCCATCCAAGGCAAACACAGAGACTGCAATAATGGGAATATTTGAAAGGACCATAACCTTCCCTAGAACACTGCCCCGCCGGCTCTGCTGGCTTAAATTCAAAGGAGGACACAAATCAGTGTACACCAATAGCAGAGTTACTTGTTAGATTATAAACAGCTCCCTGTTAGGTAACTAGCAAGGCTTCAGTCCATGAGGCACCACTAAAGTATCCTGACATTGTAGCGTGTGGTACATCTGACTGAAACCTGCACACACGAGCATAATAAACACATAATATTCACAGCCAATCTTATCACTAATTTATATCCAAAAATCATATGGAAAGGGCAATCTTCTTTACACTTGGTGCATGCATTGCACATATAATTGTCTTCATCTCCGTAGCAAAGAATGACCGGAGACTCACACTCAAACTAAGGTCCATGATTTTTCTTGTGCATGGATTATCATTCCTTTGTGCTGACAAATAAAGAGAACTTCCTAGCTTTTTTCTGAAAAAAAAAAAAAAATCTCAATCAGTTTTTGTCTTCATCTATGCTGACAGCTCATCCCATTTTCCAGTAAAGCTTTGCATTGCCTGGTTTAAGAACTAGTAGTCTTTCTCTGCTTCCTGTAGTTCTTTTCCTACATAGTATATACAGCAGCCTGTATTTAATGCAGGTCTACAGAACTATACAAAACATAAATTGAAGGACTCTTGAAGCCATCTGGCATGTGAACCCATTCAAAGCAAGATCAGCCACACCTAATTAGCTCCTGCCATAGCTTGCCTCACCTATTGAAACACAGTATCCACAAACTCCCTTGGATGTTTACTGTGATGCTTTGTTGTTCTTACTACTAGAATGTTTTTCTAATGTTTAGTTTGTTCCAGAAATTTTAATTCTAAGTTCCCTTAGAGGAATACTGGATTGTTGTGCATTCTGCTACATGAAGAAAACCCATACAGAAACACACTGACATGCTGAATTTAAGTTTCATAAATTATCTGTAGATCACAGGAGATTTTTCAAACTTTCTGCTTCCAAGCAGTTTAAGTGGAACCAGCTATTAATGTATCTGCTGTACTGTTCACCTTACAGATCTTGATCATGGTGATTTCCCACCCCCCCAATTCAAGTTTTGAAAGCTCTAAGTTCTCTGAAGAAAATAGTTGTTGGCATTTGTGGATGATAAACATCCCAAAGTGACGATGATAAATTACAGTGTTGCCCAATGAGGCAGAAAAGTAGAGAAATGCAAACTGCTAACCTCTGATTTACGAACACAACACTCTTTATTAGAGTGCAGGGGTTCACAGCTCTAAGAGAGGGTCATTTTCATCTCACTGCTTATTAAAAGTGTGAGAAGGAAGCATGAAGGGTGGCTACAATTTTGCAATGTATTGGACACGTTATCACTTAACACTCTTCAACTCCAAAACAAATACAAAATGATACAGAATTTCTTGGTGTTTTAAGGCCTACCTAATAATTTTTAGCTGTTCACAATCACAGACAGGAATTTTTATGTCTAGCTTTCTCATGCATATCAGCAAATTTTCTCACCTCTTACTATAATAGTTCCTATAAACCCTTTCTTTACACAGGGAAAAAAACATCTTTCCCCAAAATATTAAAAGAAACCCTATGATCTTCCTGTTAAAACATGTTGGTGTCAGTGATAAAATTTACTTCAGAAAGTATTTAAACTGAGACCTTCACCTGTCAACAGGCATTCCCAGTGAAACCCACCCAGTGCACTCTAAGCCACAAGGTAAGGAATCTGTTTTGTTGCAGTACTGAGTTAAATTGTTTTACATCTCCTCATCACTCCTCAGCTTTTCAAAGCTTGGGGATTTTCAGATTTCTCTTTATCTCTCCATATTACCTCTCTGTTAAGTATTCAAAGCAGGCAATAAAAAGGAGTAAGAAAAATAAGGTCAAGACAGCAAATTGGAAAGAAGTAAAATGTTTCTATACGCCATCATTTGGTTGTTGCAGTTATCTTAATCAAGCCAAACAGCTTCTTTGAGACATCTAATTTGATTTTACAATGTGCTAACCCAGAGCCATATTTGACTTTCCTTTGATTCCAAATGTAAAAAATAGCCTTTATCTAATGCTCAGGCATATAATCTAACTACACATGCATTTGCATTTGCATTATGAGGCAGTGAAACATGGCTGGAGAGCCATCTTGGATGTTATCTATGTTATTACTCAAGTGGAGAGTATAATCATAAATCCTCTCTTCCCCTCCACCCCCCAGTCTTTTTTTTTTTTTTCCAGAAGTACACTTAAAATCTGTTTTTAAGCTTCACTGGCTCCATTACATTTGAACTTCAGTAACAAGAATGTGATATGAATATGTAGAGAGAAAGCACAGACAAAAGGTATATTTTCCTAATGTGGTTCATTTTAACTGTTCCTATAATTAGCTACAACTCATTAGGCAATAAAAAGACAAACAAAGAGACTCTGAATGGAAGGGCAATATTTTCTCCATAAAACAAACAAAAAACTTAAACAGATGCCTCTTTTCTAAGGTTTTCCTCACATAAATACACCCAGCAGCTCAGAAAAGACATTTTCAGGACTGAAAATTTTTGTCCAGAAAGAAAACCTGTAAACACCATGTGCAGCTTCAATAAAAAGTATTTACAGCTATGGTACACTTGGGATTTTTTGATCTCAAGGATGAGATAATGATGCAGCAATGGTCTGCAGATGACTAGTTTTGATCTTTTATTAGTTCTTGTAATTGTCTCTTAATTTGTACTCTGCATAATATGCACTCACCTTCACCGTTTGTCCAGCCTCGGGGCCATCCTGTAAGCAAAGGGAGAAGTCTCTGGTTAGAGGAGCTAACAAGGATCACACAGGAATTCAGACATTGTCTCAGTAATGATTTACATCCAATTTCACTGTATCATAATTCAGTGCATTTTCTTGGGGACCATTCGACACAAAGTTTTTTTCCCATCGGACCATGGCAAAGTGAGGAACTGCTTAGACCACAAAAATGATGGATGTTATTTTTCATTCCTTCAGATCACATTTTTTAATAGCTAGCAATAGATTTCTGATCTTTGTGAATATAAAATCAGAGAGAATTTAATCAAAGCATGCTTGCTTAAATTCTTATTCTAGTGAAATGGGCTCAGTCTCTTGATTTGCTTTAAACAGAGCTTTGCCTTTTTTGGTATAAAAGCACCCTGCACAAACAACAGAAAGGTCATAATGGATAATATATTTACATGGCTACATGTCTTTGCCTGCATATAAATAGCTGTGAGCAGGAATTATTTGTTTCCATCACAAGCAGCGGGTTACCTGCTGAATGGGGAGATGTGGCTGCCTTCCCTAGGTCAATCCTGCAAACACGTCTTTGAAAGAAGAGTATTTGCTGAAGTACTGACAAGCAATCACTGTGCTTGGGAACGTTCATAGGCTTATTCCAAAGTTTTGCAGTTATTAATGACCCACACTTTTCTGCTGGTTTGCCTTCTCTTTTTTTTTTTTTCTTTCAATGCCAAATCTGCCAGGCTGCAATGCAGCTACTGCAGTCCTTTTTTATTATTATTATTTTGCATTTATTGTCCCTTGAAGTTGGAATGTCCTTTCATCATTGGACTAGGGAAGAAGACTGAAAGCCTGATAAAGCAAACCATTAAACCTTTTTTTTAGTTGACTGGTTTACAAACCTGAATGGAAATGGTGAGCGAGGTGCTGCAGAAGTGTTTCTCCACCACATTGCCGACTCTTTGCGCCGTATGAAATAAATCAGCCACTTCTTCAGGACGCAAGTCACGGAAACGCTCCACTGGCCGCAGAGGACAAACAAGGACATCTGAAGGTGGTGTTGTCAAGGCACACAATGCAAGTCTGAGTAGTCCCACAGGAAGGACATCTCAATCCTTAGTCTGTAACCTGCTTCTAATCACTTTTGAACTACCTAAATTCTTCCTCTCTGAGGATTTCAGCAAGAGCAACTAAAGCATAAGGCTAAATACAGAGAATCATATGATGTTTCGTTCAGAAGTTTCCTTAAAACCCCTCAGATATAGACAAAATGACTAAACTAAGCTCTGTATCTTGAGACATCTAAAGGAGAGCATATTTTTTACAGACTCAAAACTACCATTTTGACAGAGAGATGCTTGTATTTAACTCATCTGAGAATGGAAGACATTTCCTTTTGTGATTAAAAACGGGAGAAAGCCAAAGGAGTTTATGGAGGGTTTGAGTGTGTCATCAGAGACAGCAGTTTCACAATGCTTTCCACATATGTGGGATGGATCTTTGAAAAACTTGGTCTTACACCTCTAATTTTAGGTACCTAAATGTGAAAAATGCTGCCAGGATGCTGATAAGAGCAGATCACTTACCTCTACATCAGTTTAATTGCCATTCACAAGGAGTGCTCACCTGTTATAAATATCTATGTTTTTAGAAATACATGAAGATAATGAAGACTATTCCCTTTAAAGCGTGGTGTTCACAACACTGTAAATATAGGAGTGCTCACCTGTTATAAATATCATATGTTTTTAGAAATACATGAAAATAATGAAGACTATTCCCTTTTAAGCGTGGTGTTCACAATACTGTAAACAGACTTTGATTTTATTCTATCTGCACTGGTGACTGCGCTTCATGAGTCAGTGAAATGAAACTATAAAGCAAACAATGGAAGTACACAGACGCTATTCACAGTCATCTGATCTGCTGTGTTCACAGAAATTAATAATTGCTATGATTCCTCCCTTGAAAGTCAATTTAGTAGCATTATTAATGGGGTCGGAATTTTGAGCAGAGCCTCAGATGTGTAAATCCAACAAGCAGTACCTAAGATTTGGTTCTCATTTCAATTCCCTGCAGACCTTTTTTTTTTTTTTTTTCCTGCCTTACAGTATTGTGTTTGCAGAATGAAGACCTTAAAATCACCTTTAACGCCATTTGAACTTTCATGACCAAAGGCTATGAAAATTAACAACTTCTTTTTTCCAGTATTAAAACAAGCGTTCAAAGGAGCAGAGAAAATGAAGTTCTATGCCATTGTATTATAGTCAACTTAATTTATTTTTACTGAGTTTTGAAGCCTGGAGGTATCAGGAATATTCTCTCTATTCCAGGAAAGGTAACTAGGAGATGCTCTGTAGTTAACAGGTTCACACAAAGGTTACATCAACCTGATTTTCAAGAACCACATGAGACGTTTGAAATAAAGATTAATACATGGGAAAGATGATTTATTTCCATCCAGACAGAGACAATATGCTTCCATTCACCAAGTTTATCAAAGTAATCACATTTATAATTCTGATTGGAGCGAAAAAGACATTTTCTGGAAATAAAGAAGGAGGGGCTGGTTTTGATCATTTTTCAGAGTCCAGATGAGGACAGACAAGATTGTAATGGATATTTGCTGAAGTGGGAGCAGATTTTTTTCCAGGTGAGCTCCATACCTACCAGCTTGCAACAGAACAGAAGAAGACTGGCCCCAGTTTCTGGTGTTAATCTGCTTTGAAAATCTGACCCTTATTTTTATTTTTTAGTAAATCATCATCTATGCCACTACTATTCTCTTCTCTTGTTACAATGTAAAAAGGGGAAATATGTATTTAGAAAGCAGGTACTTGGAAATAAACCAGTTCTGGATGGGGGAAAAAAAGCTAGTTTAGTGAGTTTTTAGTTCTAAAATGCTGCACCTCTTGGCAAGCTACTGGGTATAATAAAACTCCTGTAATTTATTTGTGCCTTCCCAGCGCACTGTACAAGCTTCCATAAAGGATGCTACGGGCTCAAGTTAGGGCCCAAGGGAAGAGTTGGAAACTTGCTTAGCAGATCTGATTTCCATACCAGGAATAAAGGAATAGAAAAACTAATTAATTTTACTCATATAAAGGAAATCCATGTCAACACTAAAACAGAAAAAGGACATTCTTTTAATCTGAGTTCATTTTTCAAAAGGAGAGAAGGGAAGCTTTTACCCTGTGGGCATCTGATACTTAAGTAGATAATTATCCTTCTTCTGCAGCACTGCTTTATTATCATGGGTCAACGAACCATTTATAAATGTAGAATTTCCCCTCACTTACCTCTAGCAAAACTGCTGCTTACATTAAGACAAGTTTCCTTTAGAATTTTTCCCCAGCAGTTTCTTGCCCTCTGACTTGAACACGCCTCACCAGCAATTGTTTGTTCTCTATCTAGCCGAGGGCCACAGCCACAAGTATGAATTTTTCCATTAATCATGGTTTCTACAACCTTCTAATAGCACTGTACTACTTGCCACCATGATGCATTGTGGAAAACATGAGCTAAACACTGCTTATGAGAGCTTTTGTTTCCACAGCATGCAGCAGAGGGAGAGTGCGGAGTGAGCGCTGGCCATGACGAAGACAGGACATCTGTTTTCTCTTCTTAATTCTGTCACTAATCTGCTTTGTCATTTTGGCAAGCTGTCTCTGTACCTCTCTCTCTCTCCTCTTCCACACTGTATCTGTCTTATCTGCCTAGATAGCATTTGCCAGTCAGTGCAATGGATGTTTTCTTACTAAGCTGTGAGGCTTTCCACTCATGTGGGGCTGTGAAGTGCTTCCACAATATCAAACAACACACCCATAAACCATGTCGTCCTGTAAAAAGGATTTTCACTTCTTCCTTATGTTACCAAGACTCATTTACAACTCAAACTAGATCTTAACCATATTTCTGTCTTTGCATGTGATAAATAATTCAAAGGCACAATCACGCGCTGGAGCATCTTTACTCAACTTACCATCATTTCAAAATAATTCTAGAAGAATAATGATAGAAATTCTGAATCAGAGCTAAATTAACATGAGAATGTAATTAGGACAACATTCAAGTTATATTTAACTATGAATATATAAAGAGGCAAATGGTAAAATGAATTCATGGATTTGAGGTCATTAAGAAGGCAACCATCCACTGCAATTTTAAATCACAGTTTTTAACTATTGGGTTTAATACTAGGATAACTTTTAACCTTATATCCCAGTCAGATTAAAATCTGGATAAATGCTCTGCTCACCTCAAAATTCTTCCAAAGCTTAAAATTAGATAAACTGTTCATTGCTTTCTGCAGTTACCCACTGCAAACGCTGCTATGAACTACCGATGCGCTTCGTGTGACTGTGTATGAAAGATGCAAGTGAAAGTGAGTCTGTACTTATGTCTGTGCGTAATTACTCCTTAGACAAAAGCATCTAATGCCATCTGAGATGCCTCAGGGCATCCAGCTGCCACTCCAGTAGGGCAAGAGTCTTCCATATGCCCCGTGCCATATCTGTCAGCCAGGTGAGAAGCCTGAGACATCTTATGGTATTGGAAATTGCAGTAAGTGCTGATGTTTGAGCAACAGCCCTCGCCTTTGCAGAGTGGCTGAGGACAAGGGGCTGATATCCAGCAGACATGCTGCATGACTGAACACACCATTCTGCCTTCAGAAAGTCTGATTTTTATTTTTCCTTTCTGTAACCACCATAATTAATAATTTTGTGATTTCTTCATTCATTCCAAACTGCTACTGAAAAGTCTATTTTTAAGTTTTGATGTGCACAGCTGTCATTTCCTTCAAATTCTCTGACTCACTCCACATCATTAGAGTCTATGCCATTTAATATGTCAACTTCTCCATTTTAAGGGGTGGAAAACCTTTACACCTTATTATCATTTCAGATTGTACATTCCTCTCTAGATCTTGCAGGAGCCTCTTAACAGACTCACTTTTTTCCTAATAGCAAAATACACATACACAAATCAATATGCATACCCTCACACACACTAAAAGCTTCATTAAAGATTTATTAAACAATTAGGAATGTCAGTATTTTCCAAAGACTACCAGTAGACAGTAGTCTAAAACTCCAGGCATATTAGTGGAAGTGCATAAACATGAAGTAGCAGTAAAGCAACAGTGGATCAGACCTTCATGCTGAGCTAAAAACAAAGGATGACCTATGATTTCAACAAAATCACTTGTCCTTATATATTGGGCACAGCAGAGTACTCTCTGAACAACCTTGGGCAGGTTGTTTAATGCACCAAAGCCCATGAGCCTCCCCCATAACTCAAATTAACAGCCTCTGTCCGCTGGTCTATTAAGACTGTAACGTGTTTGGAAGAGCTCAGACTCATGGCCAAGCAGGCATGGTTCAACAAGTTTCTACTCACCAGCAGAGCAAAGATGCTGAAACACGTCTCTCAGCCCTCACAGTCAAGGTTGCACACATTTCTGTAAAACCCACTAATTTATTAACTTTTTAGAGCATAAGAACTGGAGCTCGTTGAGACTGGCATTCAGAGGCATCTACTGCAATGTGGCTCTGCTGTGGGCACCTGAACACTATCAAAGCTACGTTCACTTGTGCTCAGCACAAGTACAAATTCTCCATGTACAAAGTATTTAAGGATATGTTCAATGCTTGAGATCATGGGTCACTACTGAAAAGTAACAAATTTAAGTTGAGCAGACAGGACTCAGATGCTACAAGAAAAACAAAACACATGGCCAACATCTGCATGCTGACCAAGTGCAATTTTCCTTCCACTAATACACTGAGTTGAGATTGAAATTCAAAGGCACAGTAGCAATTTTTACTTGCTTTATCTGAGTTTTACTTTGAAGCCTAAATGGTTGTAATTCTGTATTTAAGGTCTAAGCCAGGCTTTGTGTTCCCTTCAGTGGGATTCTGATCAATGCCACAAAGTGCCCATTATAAATTTTCACACACAACTATCAAGGTACACATTTGCTGCACTTCTGAAATAGCCTTTGGGGGCTGGAAGGGGGGTGGAGGAGTGGGGGGGTGTCAAAACCAGAAAGAAAATTAAGAAAGAAACCCTAAAGAGGGTTTAAATTCCTTTTATGTGACAAGCTTTAGAACTGAACACAGTTTTTTTCTGGTTAAGTTCATTAGTTTGCTATACAGAAAACATTCTGTTTTGACTTGTGGATTATTTCTGAATTTGAACTTCAGGACAATGCAAAGCTTTAAAAAGGAAAAAAAAATAAGGTACTGACATTGGAACAATAGGGATAAAGTGTTTAGGTTTTGGGGATTTTTATTTCTTTCTTTGATGTTTTTGTTCTATTGGGCTTTTGGTTTAGGTTTTGTGTATGCATTTTTTCTTTGTCTTTTAGAGAAACCAGTTAAAAACATTTAAATTGTCAGTTTGTTTGTTTGTTTTTTTTTAACATGAAAGGCTTTAAAAGAACAAAATACAAGGCGAAAATGTAGAACATCTAAAAAGTGAAAGAGTAATCACTTCCTTGTGAAGCTCCTGGGTTTGACCAATATTGTTAGTTTTCTAAACCATTTATTAGGAAAACGATTTATTTTCAATGCATAACCTCATCACTTTGGGATGGAAATACTGTTCCTGTTCAGGAGACTTTAAAAAAGACATTTTATTAAAAAGTCTTTCCTCCCACAACAGCATGAAAGTCAATGAAATATGGAAGTTGATACAATTTCCAGAACTTTTTAAAGTCTTGAAATACTCATTTTATCATTCTAATAGTTTTACACAAAAGATGGTTTAGTTAATTAAAGTTTTCCTTAATAATTTAAGTTTGGCAAACTCATTAAACTGGACTTTTTCATTAATATTTCAGTTTTGACTAACCCATTTTTCATTTAAAAAAAAAGATGTCCCAAACTATGCTACCTATAGAGACATAATATTGCTTCATCTATTTCATAAGCTTGGGTGATTAACTTAAATCATGGTAGCCTTTGTCTTTCCCTCTCCCAGATGCAAACACTTCAATCATTTACAGAGCAAGAACTCCTGCCTTGAAGATCAGGGCTTTGCTCACTTTAAGATTTATAGACTGTAGCACCATGGACACCTCTTTTGAACAGCAGGAAGCATTTTAGAGACACGTAGAGATGGTGTTCCTTGAGTGCAAGGATGCTCAGTGGCCAGCTCAGCCCTTACTGAGGTGGGGAAACAATACTGTGGTGTGGCTGCTGGAAATTTAGTGGCCCAAAGAACCAGCTGCAGAAGACAGCAATAAATGATTATTCCTAACTATCTCATCCATCTGTATGAAAGACTTTTTCTGCACATCCATAAGCTAGCTGATGGGAATGCAGAAATAATGTTCTGTGGGGAGCTGGGTGACGGATTATTCTTTTTTTACACTCTGTTTTACATGAATTTGCATCAAGTGCCCCAAGCAGAGAGAATCAGTCAGACAAAGCTTCAGGTATTAAAACTCACTACAGTGTTGTCCCCTGACTCAAGCAGGGAGTATAGGCAGAGGTACTGAATTCATCACTGGATCTAAGCAGAAGTTTTCTTTGTTCAGAAGCATTAATTGCTAACAGAAAGAAGTCCCATAGCTCAGAAAAAAACCATGGGAGAATGTATGACTAATAAAATTAATATAACTGAAAAACAACTGCCAGTCATTTATCTTTTTTCTGCCCTTGAACAATTCTTCACATTTTGAAGGCTACAGGAGCAATTTCTCTGTGTGAAGAAAACAATAAAATTTCCCAGACACTGCTTATAGGAGTTAAAGCAAACCCAGCTGAACTAGCACACATACATACATAGGCAAGGCATCAAAAAGCCTTTGTAAAGAGAATCCAATACATATTCTGCTTCATTATGACAGTATGTGAAGGCATCCTTTCAGTCTCCACTAAACTTACTGAACTAGGATGTAGATAAAACTGTAGAAATGCAAGAACTGATGTCTCCACCACATCCCCTACCTCCTCTCTCCATCCCCCCACCCTCCCAGTATAAACCTTATTCAATGAGACAGAGTGACTCACTTTTGGAAGGAAACCTGTAGTGACTATTTGGATTATGAGTGAGCATCTCATAATATGAAGAAGTGGAGGAGCACTCTTTGGTTGTTTTTACAGACAGAACTGGATTTAAATATATTTTAGCAGGGCACTTTGGTATGACACACAAAATAATGCATAAGAGAACTTGCTAGACTGGGAGAAAACTCACCTGTGAATGATGATGATGATGATTAATAATCAATGAAAATGCAATAAAATTACAATAAAAGAGTTGCTTCAGACTATTATAACCACACATAACTTTTTTGTTGTTGTTGATTCTTGTTGATCATCTTAGCATTAATAAAACAGTAAGATGAGACAAATTATCTAAACAGTCTATTGAGACACTCAAGACCAAAATCAATGTGGCCCTGGGCAAGCTGATCTAGTTGGAGGTGTCTTTGCTCACTGCAAGGGGTGTTGGACAAGACAACGTTTGAGGGTCCCTTCCAAACCAATGCAGTCTGTGAAGTAGCTCAGTACATGTTTACACTAATATGGAATACCAGATTTATGCAAAGAAACAGAGAATTAGTGGTTCCAGTGGATCCACAAGCAATCAGTGCAAATCTTTGCCATGGATCTCTCTGCACTGTGATATGTTTTGAGACCACACAGCAGCTTTTATAGAGTGTTGGTTTTTTTTCTTTTTCACTCTACCTGATCTTCTCACCCTCCTGAAGTTACTTAAAATACTTCTTCATGTCAATGAAAGCTGCAATAGATCCAAGAAATGAACAATAAATACTAATTCTTTTTTCTGTAGAAAAAGAAGTCCATGCTTCTAATTTAAATATAAATCTGGCTGATAGTCTAAGTCATGTTAGATAGCACACCAGAGTACAAAGCACTGCTACTCAAAGTACAGTGAGTCCACAAGACAGAAGACCACAGCAGGGAAATGTGAGATTCAGAACTGTTCACTTTTCATTTTAAACAAGCCTTTCATATATTTGATATTCCCTTTAAATGCCTTTAGGGTATGTCAAGTAGGTCACTAAAAGCTCAGTTCCTCATAGTGAGTGGTATTTTACTGTAGGATTCACTCTTTTCTGCTAGCTACTGACCTCAGGGGCAGCCTTGGGCAATAGCAGGTGCCTAAGTGGAACCACAGTAAGAATAGCCATGGGAGAGTTTGTGGCTCAGAAACATGCCTCTGATGCATTTCTTTTTGTGGAAATTTATTGCAGACCTAAACTTACATCTGTACCAGGAATTATGATCTCATTCTACAATCACATTAAGCTTTTGATCTCGGGAGGCCCAACAGCAAAAACTAGTGGCCAGATTGAAAATGCAAAAGTCCCAATATTGAAGTACTTCATCTGCAACTATTATGATGCTCTGAGATCAGGAAAGGAAGTCTCAGGTCTATGTCTATATTGCTGTGGATGATATATCCTACTTCGAAATATATAATGAAATTATTCATAGCAACAGCCATGCCTGAAGGTGACAGCAGAAATCCACACGTAGGGTGCAACACTGAGAGTGGTTTTTAGGCCTAAACATTGGAGCAATGGTGTTTGCCATAAAAACTAGTATGTTCAAGGAAAGCAGCTTAGCAAGCATGAGTCTTGTTCAAATGACCTGCACCACCAGGAAGGTGCACTGAATTCAATTTACCAAACTGAACCCTGCTGGAATTGCAACATGTCATTGCAAAGCCTCATTTCAAACAGAGGAAGTAACCTCTCCACCTGAGAATAAGAAACAACTTGTGATGAAATGCTTCAACACTGAGGCTTAATTAAAGTCGTGGCACCATCATATTCAAAAAATAATGTTATCATTATGAAGTTGTATTCTAGCTCATGATTCAGCAACCATGAGGGAATAATTAATTTCTGAATATTAGTTATGACAAATTTACTTTCTTGCAATTTATTGGATGCCATATTTCAGACAAAGTTTTATTGGAAACAAGCTTTAACCCGGTAGAAGGATGCCATAGAATGTGTTGGGAATTAAAGTTCTGTACAAGCTATAAGAATTATTGATATTGTTGTCTGCAGTATCCGAAAGTAAAAGCTTTTGGCAGGGAGGGAGCGGGGCATCTATGGCAGGAGACTGCAGGGAAATAGATGAATATTTGGTGAATCTCCCTGGGATTTAGCTTGTCTAATTTTGAAGGCAAATTGTTTTGACTGACAGTACAAACTACTGAATTTGGAACTGTGAAAAGCCAGTGCTTTAGGGCAGTGTTAAAGTATTTTGCTGCTTAAGAAGTTTCACTCTTCCCATCCTCTTCTGTTTTCTACAGAATTCAGTTATCTCAAGGAAGGTTCTGTCAGACCTCCTGCTTGAGAAGCTGGTAACAGATCCACAAATGATCAAGAGCTTTATATATACCCTTTATGATTCTGCACTAGGTCTATGTGAACAGCACAGAGAAAGATGAGCATGTGGTAGCACATGGCAGACCAACAGTGCCTTCCTTTCATAACCAGTCAAGCATCAGCTGGAGGAAAGCAGAACAAGATCAATTATCAGAGTATCATGGGGGACAACGAATAAGTTTGGATAATTAAGGTTTCAGGTAATGAAGGTAGTTTTGAATGTAATTGATAGATAATGAAGAACATGAATAACAGGGAGTTTTGGAAAACTGACTGTGGACAATTCAGACTGTCTTACACTAGAGTGTATTCCTCAAAGAATATTGCAATATATGCTGGGGTTTTCAAATTTTTAAATGGAATAAACCACCTGATCCCCAATAATTTCTCAGAACTGCTCCCATTAAAGCCAATGGGAGAGCTGTGTTTGTCCTAAGCTGGAAGCTATCAGGGTATACTTTGCAACACTTAGTTACTGAAATTGCTTCTAAAGCAAGAGGATGGGTTATGCTGTTCCCTGGAACTATTCCATGAAAGCAGAATGTGCCTAAATTTCAACAGTGAGAAAGAAACTTTCTTGCAAAAAAAGGAGTGCTCTCTACACCCCTTGCAGGAATGGCTTAGCCCTCTGTGAGAACACCAGCACCTTTAGGAACAGCCTGAAACACAGAACCTTCCATCTGCCTTACAAAAGCTGTTCAGCACATTTGCACAGCAGAAACGCAAATCTTTGCCCTGCAAGATCACATCTTTGCGGCTGCATCTAGAAATAAATCTGCCAGTGTATTTCCACCAGTTCCTTTGAATGCTTAAAATGCAAACTCCATGGCAAAGACCCTAGGTGAGTATCTTTACTGCATTGATATAGCTGAAGTGAAAGTAGTAGAGAGATGACTTTGCAAGTAAAAGATTTTACTATTGCTTTTGCACGTTTTTTTCCTGTTTGGAAGGACCTACTGAACACTGCACTGTTTTCATCTAAAGGAGTTCTACATTATTCACCAGTGAAGCCCAGGAGCATGCACATACCCTTCTGTGCATTCAGGAGAACAAAGGGTGACCTTTAGAAATCTTAACAAGGACATCAAAATGAGGAACAAGGGCAATGCAACTGGAGGCTGATAGAGGTATTTCAAAACGATGAGGAATACAGCAATAGCCTCTTCTGCAGTTCACTTATCTGGGGATTAAAACAACTGGTGCAGCAAAGCAGGGAATCAGCTTTCACTCAGCTGCAGTGGAGGAAAGGTGAGGTGGAAATACCAAAGCCTGTGTGTAGTGTTTGAGCAGAGATTCAGAGGCAGTCAAACATGAAAGGAAATTATTTTAAGACACTGTTCTTTAGCTACTTAATTTTGACAACTTATTTCATAACTGCTTTAACAGAAAAAGCTTGCTATTGACAAGATTTTCACAGAAAATGCATGTCTCAGGGGAAAACATTCCCAAAGATGCATTTTTCCTCACCTGTCAGTGGAGTCAGTATTGGGTAAGTCAAACTTAAGGACCAAGTCTACCAGATGTAGACATCTTCAACATGAAACTATCTGTAAGAAACCCTTCTTTTAACAAAAAATAAAACTCAAGCAAGGAAGGCAAAACATAGCTTTCAAAGTATCTGGGACAATGAAAGCTGTAAAGGAAGAGGGAAAAAGAAAATAGGCCTCTGGTCTGATTTTTCCTTGCATATTCATAGTATAGTTTAATTTGTAATGAAGCTGAAAACTGATCTAGTTCTAATCTCCCTGCCATGAGCAGGGACACCTTCCACTAGACCAGGCTGCTCAGAGCTCAACCTGGCCTTGAACACTTCTAGGGATGGGGCATCCACAACTTCTCTGGAAGCCTGTTCCAGTGCCTCTCTACCCTCATAGTGAAGAATTTCTCCTTACAGCTAATATAAAACTACCTTCTTCCAGTTTAAAGCCTTTGTCCTATCATTACATGCCGTTGTAAAAAGTCCCTCTCCAGCCTTCTTGTAGGTACTGGCTGCACAGTAATCCCTCTTGGATAAGGACAACAGGGCCCTGTGTCATGATTGCTTCTGTAGATGCTGTTCTAATGCTATTATTGTCATTAATGCTCACTGTTCCTGGCTCTGCACATCACAGCTAGGCGTTTCAGCATGCACAGGACATAAATCCATGCTCTCATCCAGGACTCCTGCAATATTCAAGAACATGAGAATGAAGAAGACAAACTAGCAGTTTAACTCCAAATAAGGTTATTTTGTGTGTGTGCCATCCAAAACCATTACTTTAATGTGATTATCTGTTTTTATTATTTCCTTTCTGTGGACTTGGAATAAAGACACGACTGAGACTCTCTCAGACACGGTCATTGGCATCATTACAGTCTTTCTACTGTCATCAACAGAGATCTGATCTGTAAATCAAGTTAAGACTGTGAGGGCTACTGAAGAGCAAGCACTCTTTATCATCCTATTACATACCCAAGCTACCACTTCCTCTGGCTCACTGAGAAAAACAGACTGTTTTAGTTCCTTTACACAAGCAGAGGAGTTCTTAATGCACAGATTATTGACTTAGTGGGGTTTTATCATGTCCCCATGCACCAGGGGATTCCTTAATCCAGGACTTCTTTACATGATCTATTTTCATGGCTCTTTTTATTGTCACAGCCTGTCATTTTAATGATTTGCAAATCCAGAACCACTGTATGCTTAGCTCCTTAACAGGTGCTCAAGGAGCAGGGAGGGAGAAGGCCTTCCTCCCATCCTGTTTACCCTCTCACCCTTCACAAGTACCAAACTCCATCACACACAGCATGATGAAACCCTGCAGGGCTGAGCACAGCATGGTGTTGCATGGCACAGTGTTGGCTTTCTGCACACAGGAGTTGAACCATAGAATCATAGAATGCATTGGGTTGGAAGAGATTTTTAAAGGTCAGTTAGTCCAGTCCCCCTGCAGTAAGCAGGAACATCCCCAGCTCCATCAAGCCTGACCTTGAATATCTCCAGGGATAAGGCCTCTTCCACCTGCCCAGGCAACCCATTCCAGTGCTCCACCAGCCTCATAGTATGAAATGTCTTCCTAATGTCCAATCTAAAGCCACTCTTCTCTAGTTTAAAACCATTGCCACTCATCCCGTTGCTACATGCCTTTGGAAACAGTCAGCCCCCAGCTTTCTTGTTGGCCCTCTTTAGGTACAGAAAGGCTGCAATAAGGTCTCCCCTGAGCCCTCTCCTCCCCACTGAACAACCCCAACACAGCCTGCTTTTGTAGGAGAGGTGCTCCATCCCTCTGATTATTTTTGTGGTGCTTCCCTGGGCCCACTCCATCAAGTCCATGACCTTTTGTGTTGAGGGCACCAGAGCTAGACACAGTATTTCCAGGTGAGGTCTCACCAGAGTGAGCCTCTCTCAGTCTACTGGCCACACTTCTTTTGATGCAGCCCTGGATGTGATTGGCTTTCAGGGCTGCAAGTGTGTATTTTTGACTCATGTCCAGCTTTTTGTCCACCAGTACCCCCAAGTCCCTTTCCACAGGGCTTGCAAGTGTGCATTTTTGACTCATGTCCACCTTTTTGTCCACCAGTACCCCCAAGTCCCTTTCCACAGGGCTGCCCTCTATCACATCATTCCCCAGCCTGTATTGATAAGGAGAATCGTCAAGGGCAGATACTGAATGTCTTGTACTTGTGAGATCAACAAAAGAAAAATCAACCTAGCAAGGGGTATGAAAAAATGCTTGCAAAGATGAAACCTCCTGTGCATCCCTCTGTGGGCCTTTTGTCCGCAGAGGAACCTGCTCTCTTCCCTTCCATTCCCTTCTCCAGTTTAACAAAACTCAACAAAGATAACAGTACTCCAACCACATCCTATCTGTGAGGGAGAAAATGGATACTGAAATTGGTATCATAAACTTTCTTCCAGCAAATACATTTCTACGTCTGTGTTTCTTCTTTAAATTACAAACACACAGAGTTTCTTGGGGGTTTATGATCACCATCAAAGCAGTCTTGCTGAGAAACATGGATGTTTTTTTCTTTCCAAAGGTCATGGAGTAGATATCCCATATCTAGGGGCTGAAAGAGCAGGAACATTTGGTGCTCCTCCAAATGAAAGCATCTCCACTGTGATTTGTTCAGCTTCCCCTTGTTAAGCTGCTGGATGTATATCACCCAGTGACCTCCCCACATGTCAGGGATGGCTGTGTATATGGTTATAAAACTCAGTCCTCCAAAAGTGATGTTGCTGTGGAAATTAAACATGTTCTCTACAGAGGCCTCTTGAAAATGCCTGTCTGCATTTCACATGCAACCCCATGCTGATACTTGCCACTGGTTTGAAAAACACTTGTGAATCATTTTTCCTGGGCTTTGTATTACCATCTTAGGCTTCTTATCAGATCAGTCAGAAACTGGTGGCACACTCATTCTTGGCTGCATGTCACTGATACAGAATGGAAGACACAGGAGATGCTTAAGCAGAAGCAAGCAGACTAACAGCAGTGTAACTGAAAAAAGGCAGAAAACACTGCTCTTCGGTTGTTTGAAGGAACTTCAAAGTTCTCCTCAGTTATAAATCATTCTGAGCTACCAGTCTGCCTAAGGATGGCTGGGCTTTTGAAGGTGAAAGCTTGAATATCAGACCTTGTGTGATAAAAAGAATGTTGGTTCCACTACAGACAAAGCTGATTGCAGAGGAGATAAAATGGTGTCCAAGAATAGGACAGATCAGGCTGAAATGTTTTTGCCATGCAACTAGTCACCCAGAGATAAAAGTGCTTCTGTAAGATAGATTTACAGTAGGAGGGAATTAAGCCCTTTTGAGTCATGCTTACCATCAGAAAGAGAAAGAATAAATAAAATTTCCATTTGAATACCACTTTCTTGGGACATTTGATTATAATGGAAAGTAACTGAAAAAAACACCATCCTTTTAAACCAAAATTAAAAAAAAAAAATCTTAAACCAATAATGAACAATTTTAAAAACCCTTGCACAGTCATGATGCCAGATCCAATTATGTTTGCACTACTAATTTGTAAGTGCAAGATAAGCAAAATTATCAATGGAGATGAGAAGCCAAAGAATTATAAGAGGGAAGGAAAATTCTTCTGCAGAAAAACATGCTCAGGATGTCCTCAGAAGACGAACCAAAGGCAATTTACTGTTGCTTCAGTCTCTGCTGTTCTAGAAGAGGCTCATCAGACTGTGTTATGAAAGGAAGAACTGGCTCATAAAACTTTCAGACAAGCTATGTTTAGAAAGCATTTAAAAAGAAATAATAAAAAAACCCCTGCCTTTTCCCAGAAGAAGGTGATTTGCATGCAGATATACCCCAACATTTGTCACCAAAACAAAAGGATTTTGAAGGGAGAGAAGTCTTTGTTTTAAAATTTTTTTCCTAATATGAAGTTTATCACTGCTTTGATGCAATGAGATGCCAGCTGTGAGGTTGCTGCTGTCTCCTCTAATACCAATTAAAAGGATGGAAAATGGAGCTCTAGCCTGTGCTCACAGGCAGAGCTGACACCACACATGTAGCACAACTTTTGACACCTAAGCCTCCAGTGGCAGCAGCTAGGACATGAAGGTGCCTACATTTAAAAGTAAACCACTAGACTTACTGGCAACATCTATGACCTGGAGTATTACAAAATGCATGAAGCACTCACATATTACTTATGACAGTTTAATGTTTTCCAATGAAAGGAGAAATGGGGAGCAATGTTTGAATAAAATACAAAGCACACTCTGCTGCTGAGAAAGAATGTCCAAACTTGTGCTGTTTTCCATGTTCTAACCTCCTTTCATTTTGTTCAGAATAGTGTGTTTGCCCTTTCTTGGATAGTTTTTTTTTTTGCCCATCTTGGATGGTTTCATCCAACCATTCTAGCCAGCAAGACCCAAGCAGGAATGAATTACCACAAATTGCACCAAGTAGCCATGCCTTCCTCCCCAAGCTCCAGGGAAGGGGTAAGCCTTCCAGGACACTTTAAAGGTCAGCAGGAGCAGACAGAGCTAACAGCCTTGGGGTCCATGTAAAGAAGGCCTTGTCAGCAACTCTGTCTTACAGATTTTAGATCTGGACATATTCAATAACCCCTCTGTTCTTTTTAATTACAACTTATGCATCTTTCTCTGCACTTCTGGAAATACTGAAATAATGAAACCCTGCAAGGAGGATCTCCTCCTCTCCCAGTACTTTTGACCTCAACAAGTACTGGAAAATTGAAAAGACTTGCTCAGACTTAGCAAACCATCCACACCTCCAGATGTTATCACCAGTGCTCCGTAATAGTCAATTGCTAATTGATTTCCTTTAAACTTGTGTAAGCTATAGATACATAGATGTGTACGTGCATCGAAACTCAAAGTGTGCTTCCTTGTTCAGATCTCTGATATCACAACATCTACAATCTCCCCAAGTGTGTTCTAGGACAACCTACAGGACAAAAGTAAATCAGTTTTAACAAAGCAGAAGAGATTACTAGGGAAAGGAACACCTTAAAATACAATTTTTCAAATTATTTTTGTGCCTTAACTCACGTAGCTGCACAATAGTTGTGTTTTAGAGGATGATAATTCTGAGACTGCCTCTGATTTATCAAAAAAAAAAAAAAAACAAAAACAAACAACCACCAGAGAACTCTCACTTGGTGTTTCAAGTTACATGCCTGCATGTAAACACTTGTTTCCTTTGTTTGCATTTTATAAAGATTTTCTGAAATAAGAGCCCTAATAGGTGAACACTGAAGTAATGAAACATAATCTTGACTACATCAGAGAAGAAAAAAAAGTTCCCACACTGGTAAACACAATGCAAAAGAATGGATCTGCACATAATGGCAATTAAAACATTGTGGAAAAAGAAATCAAGGAATCGTTTTTACCTTGGTTCAGTTTAAGTAGAAGGATTTCAAAATGGTTTTTTGAAACATGACTTAACACTAAGAGGCTGAGATGAGCAGCTGGAATGTTTGCAGCCCCCTTCTCCCACAAGATATCTGTGTAGGTGACTCATCCTGCCCTAGGCACACGCAAAGAAAACACCAAGCATGGCTGGCCGTGCTCCTGACATGCAGGAGGCCATGCACAGGGAACAGATGCATGGGTGGCCAGCAGCACACACCAGCTCCACTGCAGCAGAAGGATGCAGCAAGGCAGGGACACAGCCCTCACCTTGTGTGTTACGTCTCACCAGTGCCCTACTGCATCCTCGGAGTGCTCAGGGGCTGTCACAACACAAACCAAGACACCAGAAAAATGCAACTGAAAAATGTCACATGCTACGTTACACATCTTTAGGTACAGAAATAGATGCATGCACAGAACGAGCCCCTCTAGAGCTGTCAAAGGAGATCTGAAACCCATGATCTTTGGCAAGGGGTACACGGATCTGCTGCGACAGCTGAAGGCGATCTTGACTGACACCAGGAGCAGCACCCTGATACTGTTTGTTTTGCACAGAAACCCACATAAATCAGGAACAACTTTGGGATTTCAGCTTTACAAAATAGTTTTACTATTTAGAATGGCTAACCCTTGAGATTAAAAAAAAAAAAAGAAGAAGAAGAAAAAGGTTTTCCGAGACAACAACATTTTTTAGCTAAAACAACACTAAAAAAAATCATAAAAAAAAACAGAGAAGAAAGGATCCAGGGATCCATACATCCTGCTCCATATAATCCCCAAACAGGCTGGGTACAATGAGGAATATATTATTTTTTAATATTTGTGCCTTACATAATTTAGTGCAGCACTGGATGTTGTGAAACCTTTTAACCCCTGTGTTTTTTTTTTTTTTTCATTCCCAGTTTCCACAAAAATTGGTGGCTTTTCTCTAAGGAAGTAAGGCATAAAAGTTAATAAGTTGAGTAGTATTTCACCCTCACAACATAAAAATCCATACAGAATTCTTTAAAAGCAAATCAGGAGAGATTCCAAACAGAAGAAAATCAGTAGCACTAGAGTTTCAGCAACAGACATGGCCTCACTTGAAGCACAGCCCCTCACTCAAAAGAAAAATCAAAGATATCTGTTGCCTCATTTACAAATGCAGTTTGGAAGCCACATAAAAGCAGTTGTAACACCACGTCTGGCAATGTAAATACGCAGGTATGTGTCTAATTACTTCAGCTTTAAAGATGGGTGCAGTGCGTCTCTTTGTAAGCAGACAGGGTGCACCAAGGTTTTGATACCTATACTTGATGTATTTACCTTTGAAATCTGGCACTGCTGGTGACTGTTGTTGTTCAACCAAAGTGTATGCATGCAAAAGCTAGATCATTTTCATCCTGCTGTGCAGTGTATAGCTGTGCCTTTCAGACTACCTATCTATACTGATAAAGAAAATGCCCTTTTTCTTTTGCAGTAGGAGAGTACAAACTTCAAAGGTTCATTTCTTTGCAATGACTAAGGCCCTAATGAGCACAACCAACACAGTATTATGCTAGCTCCAGAGTTACATGCAAATATATCCAAGGTAGATCTTTGTCAATACAGCTCATAGCAAAATCCCACATTGCTGAGAATAAAGTTGATATAAACTATGCCTTCACATATTACTTCATATTGAAAGAAATATTGGTGACCTTATCCAGCATGACTGTTATAACAGTAATAAAACTGAATCTTGGAAGATTACACTTCTGGTCAAGGTAGTAAAATGTGACCTTCTGCTATTCAACATTGACATTTATTATATTAATTCAGACACAAAAACTGCATTAAAATGATGTTAAGTGTCTGGATTTCAAGCACAATAGCTGAGAAATTTGATCTGCAAGTAAGACTTCTTCACCAACTCTCCATTTCACCATTGTGCCACATGGCACAAAATCCTTAACAGTCACCCAGAGGATCTCAAACTTGGTAATTTGGGGTCTTTAAATAAAAATCTACTTGTAGCTCAGTCACAGGAATCATGACAGGGGCATCACAATGTATTGCATCTACTGTGTTCATACGTGATAGCATCAATATAAAATAAAAAATACATAAAAGAAACAACCCCAGAATCAGGAATTCATCTTTGCTCTTCAAGAGGAAATAAACAGGGCTAAAAGCAAAACTTTTACAAGCAGGCTGCAACATGAATGAGAATTTTCACAGTCATTTTTAATATTGCAGCAGCACGTCCATTTCAAACACAGAAAATAAAATGACCTAGTCTCGGGTCAGCAAGGAAGATCGAGGATTCTGCAGTCCTACATCCTCTGAACTCCCACTGATTTCACTAAAAATACAGGACAAACAGAGAGAGCAGCGTATCACAGCAGATATGTGCACTGCAGATCTCAGAACAGAATGAGGTCTGGAGCTATTTCAGGATATAGCAAAAGTTGAAAAGCAGAGCTGTCTGGCATTCTTTTGTATTCTCTAGTTAGTGTTTATGCACAGGCAAATACTGCTGTGCTAAGAAAAGAGATTTTTTCCAGGTTACAAGATAATTCCTGAGTTAAGAAAAAATAAATCAAATACTACTCTACTACTGCTAATTTTAAAACACTCCAGAGTCTAAGAGATCTCAGATCAGGCAACAATATGGGGATTTGGTCATTCATTTGGAATGAGGCAATCCTGCACAGAAATCTGTCTCCAGGTACAAGTATTCTGACTGTTCTGTGCTGTGTTACAAGCTCACAGCAATTTTTGATGAGAAATTCAACAGCCATTTCAGTAACAACACGTAACAAGACATCAGCTAATTTTTTCCCAGAACAGAACTCTTATTTTCTAGCCAGCTTAAATTTGCAAATATGCCTAATTTTAACAATTCTGAGAATTAAATAACACTAATGCTTTCCACTGTGTTGGCAAGTTGCAAATTTCTGTTTTAAATTTCAGGCAGAATGAAAAGAGAAAAATGTTGGATTTTAAAAATCCAAGTTATATAATCTGTCAGAAACAATGATTTGCGTCTGGCAAATGCTGATACACATTTTTAGCAGAGCTATGCAACATCAGCTCAGTGAAGAGAACAAAATCCCATTCCCTCCCCTCTTCCCATGGGCCAGGAACTGCAAAATGAAGCTTCAAAAGAGACAAAAAAAAGTGGGTTTGCTAACAGGGTGACAGACAACCACATCTATTTCATTTCAGTAACCTGGAATACAGACTTTGCTTTTTTTAGGCTGCAACTGACAGATCTGCATCTCTTTTGGAGTAAGGGTAACATTTAATTTCAACAGCAGCTTCACCCCAAGACAGCTTCTGTGCATGTACACCATACATACTTTGTTCCCAGACCCTCTAACTTTGCTGGAGCATCTCAACAGCACTGCTCTTCTGCCTCAGCAAAAGTTGTTCCCCCAGGGATGGGCTGACAGCACAGTGCTCAGCATCTATACAGATTCCTCGATCTGGTTCCTTTCCCCTCTCAGGGGTGGAACTGGGTCAGGATTTTTTTTTTTAATCTCCTTTCTGACACATTTCAGCAGATTGCTCCTAATCCACCCATATTTATGCCTCCTCTTCCTACAACATGCTCCCTTAACAATGCATAATGCACAGCAGGGCCCAACACCTGGATACAAAAAGCCTTCTTTCCTTGCTCTTTAGCTCTTCTCCTACATTATTTGCATCCTGCTACAATCCATCTCCTCTTATTTAAGAGGACAGAAATGTGACTAGTAAGGCATGTTATGAAGTAGAGTATTGCAGAAAATATCTGCCAAGCGCTCCATGGCCCAACTAATTATAACTGCGCTCTCTCAGGATTGATGAAGCTAAATGGAGACATGCAAACTGTCTTTGAAACTAGAAAAAACATGCAAGTGAAAAATGTTCATAAGGAGAAAAATGCATAGAGCATTGAGGCTCCAGGAACAGCACTTTATAGACCCAGTTACTACTACATGCATTTTCAATTTGAATGCCTCCTCAGTATTCATGAAGTGTACTACAGTTCAATAGTTGTTTTCATGAGTTGTGCCTTCATTAGGTGAACAACATTAAACACCTGGGATACTGTTCAAAGTAGTCCTAAGGGGCAAATTTTCATGACAAATGAGCCGAGATAAATTTTACAACTGAAAAAAAAAAAAAAATCTCAAATTTGCAATGGTAAATTTACTGCTTGTTTCAAAGAAATAAAATAAAGCAACAAAAGAGACACAAAGTTAATATTAATATCTCTTCTACAAAACTCCACAGAGAAGCTTTCAGTTAGCTATGCAAAGAAGAACACTTTCAAACACCAGAAGGAGAGTAAATATTTATTGACACGTGAGGTTTTTTTTCCTCCTTTCAGGTTAATGGGGTTAATTCCCCACTATCTTTGGAAATTTCTGTATGTTCATTATCAAGATGACTTCTTATGCCTTTATGGTGAACAGTATCTTACAGATTTTGTTCAAATTTGTTTTCTTTTTATTTAAAATTTGTAGCATGCTTGCTTTGATTCTTATTGGAATAATGTTCCATTGGAGATGTTACCAAATATATATTTCAAGTGTTCCCTCCATTATTGGGAGCCTTCCTTGTTCAGCACTGAGCACAAAGTGTCTCAGTACAAGTAGAACCCTCTGTTTTGGAGTCAGCCAAAGGTGTTTTCCCAGACAAAATACTTGGGAAGGCAGAGAGGAAGTCCTCTTGCCCCGCAGACCTGCCAGAATTTTCCACAGTTCTGGACATCCCCTCTGGGTTGATTCCTCTCTGGGTACTGCTATCAGGAGGGAGAAACGTTTTGCATATGGGGTTTTCCTCACTCACAGCTGGCCCTGTCCAAATGAGTGTTAACTTTGACAGCTTACTGAATGGTAAAAATATTTAAAATAATTTAGATTGGAGGTCTAACAGCTCAACACTTCATATCAGTCCAATATCAATGACTGTCAGACAGTGTGGCTGAAGCAGGACCAACTTTTTTCAGCTGGCTCCACACAATTGAGGCAGCACAACAATCTCAGTCCCATGCCCTGCAGAGAAATATTAACATAGTCACCTGTGAGCTGACAGTCATGCCAGAGGCAATAAGGACAGAAAGACAGACTTAGATCTCTATCTTGTTCAGACACCAAGATCAAGGACATTGTGGAGAGGAAGAATGGGTAAAGAGAACCAGACTGCTACCCCTAACGCTGCCAGAATCATTCAGGAAGTTTCAGTTTGTGGTCCTTGCATCTGGTGTCTTTTCCTCAGCAACACAAAAGCTGCAAATAAGTAAAATCAGCTCTATTTTAAGATTATTCTAATAACAATTACTATTTCCAGAAACCTGTATGCTAGCTTCTTAAGTCCCATTCTGTGAATGACACGATCACAGTAAGATAATGCTGTCTAGCTGAGTAACACATGCACGTGCACAAACACTCCTAGTGCAGCAGAAGCTCCCCAGGCTTTTTCCTCTCTGTCTTTTTTACTGTCTTTCTGGTTTATTATACCCAAAACAAGCCCACCCTCAGGACACCTTCCAGCTCTCTTCCAAGCAGCCACTGAGCCTTTCATACTTAATAAAACATAAAAATTAAAGCAATGAATATTAGAAATATCCATCTTACTCGATTAGCTACTCCACAGTGGACTGTAGCCCTTTGAATGTGGTTGGCTAATCCCATTAGGTGGTCAAGCAATTTTCTCTATTGCTTCTAGGAGTACAGAGCTCACTAGAAAATACATTTAGAACCATGCTCACCCTTTAGATTAGATTAAGCTGCCTATACAACCCCAAAGTGTTTCCCTAAGGTTTAAGACCTATATAGTAATCCCTGTATTTTTCACAATTCAGTGGGTATGCACTGCTCCTAAAAATTACTGCAGGCTCGGTTTCACTTAGAGGTTAGACCCTCCTCCAAAATACTGATTATTGTGGAATTACAGGCCAAGGGAACCAGGACTTCCTCTCAAGACTACTAAAATGGTCTTTTTCCTTGTAGTAAGAAAGAATTCCCTCAAATTTGGTTTATTAGCAAATTCAAGAAAGGCTTCAAGAAGAGCAGGCTCTCTGTTCTGGATCACATATCAATGACTGCTGGCCTTTGCTGTGCTAGTGGTTGCAAAGTCTGACTCAAGTCTCCCCTGTGCTGGTCTCCATTCATATGAACACTGGTTTATTGCAGTAAGCTTGGGAGAACAGGGGAAATGAAGGAGGACAGACAGAGATAGCTCCTGCAGCTAAATGTCCCCATCCTGCTACCAGAGGAGCTCTAAGAACATACTATCCTCCTTCCCAGCTCTATACTTGGGACCACTTCCCTTTCAGAGCTGGTTAATGGATTCAAAGCATGAGCAAGTTCCAGAGGATGCTTGGATCTGAATCCAGTTTTTACCTTGGTTTGAAGGTGGACAAGATGGTTCATTATCAGCATCAGTTGTTTGTTGGTTGTTGTTGTTTTGTTTTATTTTCTTTTGTTGTTTTTGTCAGCACTATAAAATACAAATCCCTTCAGGCCTCAAAAGCAAAACCAGAGGCAAGGTGCTTGGTCCTGCACAGATGGTAAGAAATTGTCCCTGCTCAAAAACCATGCAGAAAAAGAACAAAGGAGAACAAAAAATAAAACAAAAGAACAAATAAACACATGTTCAAAACAGAGATATACAGGACAAGCAAATAAACATCATTTCCTAAGGAAACTGTGCTAAAAATCTGTCACAGTCTAACTCAGCAAAACAGACTGCAGATGACTGAAAAACAAAGTAATGTGTGCAAAGTAAACTCTAACCATGTGGACTCATTTTAATACTGCAAGAAAGCAAATCAGTGTCAAACTTTGGCTATTTATATCAGATAAAAATGCCAGAAACATGTTATGTGACTCTGGATTATATGCCTAAACAAAGGATGTTAAAAGAGCAGAAGAAAGATATTTGAAAACAGTAACTAGAAAGGCAAATTATCTTAATTTTACAACAGTGACATATTGAAGTGCAGTTTCATGAAAGGTTCATAAATTGGATGGTATTAAAGCTGAGTTTAGTTCAGAATATTCTTCATAAGTGAATTATTCAACTGACATGAGGTTAACTGAGAGAAAATGTTCTCTGAGCTGAACCCCAATTATAACGGGACAAAACATACAACTGTACTAAAAGAGTATGACTTTCAGTGACTATTGTTCCAAAAAAACGCTACTTTTAGTAATATGTGTGAATTCTCTGCATTTTCCAAGCAGCAGCAGAGTAATAGTAAATATTTGGCTGGCACAGCTTCAGCACACAGATCACATACACTGAGATACGAGGGCTCCAAGTCAAGAAAATGCTTCAGTGAATGCTTAAGTTTGAATATTTACACATCAGCTGCCTTCTTTCCCCACAGTTGCTCCCCACAAGGGCCCTGCATGACAGCACAATCCAGTAGATTAGACAGGCTGTGCTCCAGCTAAATCAAAACCAGGTACTGCTGTGAATCTGGGAATGTCTGCAGAACAATGCCTGCCCTAAACCAGGGACATAAGGGCCTTATTTGCATAAGTGAAACGTTTTCATAAGTGATATACAAGTGAGGACTTAAGCAGAAAAAGGGCAGACTGCAGAAAATATGTCAGATCACAGGTATGCAGAAATATCTGCTGTAACATTTGCCTGAGAAAGGAGATAAACAGGGCTTTGGTGGGCAGGCTCTTAAATAATTTCCATGGAGATCTTTAATAGGAAATGCATTTAGAAACATGTTTGGCTGCTTCAAATAACAAGGCCCACGTTTTTCTAGAGTCAGGCACACTGAGCAGAGCACACAATGCAGAAGAAAGCATACAGACACAGATCCCAGGCACTTACACCCAGTGTGAGCTCACTGGGGAGCAAGTAGAGAACAGTGTGGCTCCCTGAGCACACCAGGGACCTCTGGAACTGGAGTGGACAGGGGTGCCTGCCCTGAGGGCCCACCAAAACAGAGCCATACAGTGTCACACTGCTGTGGCTAAGTGGTCCTGTGGTCCCACTGGTTGGTGTCACAGCTGCAGAAGCTCTGAACATTACCAAGGCAGTAGGTATCTATCTCTAAAGGCTATGCACATCACTGTGTTGTTGATTAACCCCCTCAAGTCCAGCCTGGTTCACTGCCACTGTGTGTAATTTGGCAGAGTCTGGGGAGCCTGTGATCATCATCTTGGAGTCATGTTGTTTTCAGACTTGGTCACCTCTAGCTCTCAAAGAGCTGAGCTGAGCTCTGGAACAACTGAGGATCTGTATCACGACAGATTACCTGGTATCAGAAATACTGGCCACTTCAAGACCAGAGTCCATAAGCAGGATGATATGAGTAGATTCATTTCATTGCAGACACACCTTTTACCTACTTAGCAGCATTTGACATGTTAAAGGAACCAACATGCGTGGAAGAGAAAATGCATTTCAGTCGGTGACATTTTTGCTACAATACTGAGAGTTAAAAATGCATTAGCAGTAACTTTCCATCTATCAAGAGCATGAAGCAGGAAGCAACACTTGCCTGGCAAAGTCTAAGAATGCTATTAAATGTGCTGGAGGCCAGACTCTGTCCTTTTTTATGATCCATTTGCATAAGTAGGACATTTTCACATAAGTCTACATGGCTCTAGGGCAGCATAACTTGCCACCTCTCTACCTGACTGCTACTTGGATTTCTGACTACCAAGCATCAAGGGCTAACTAAACATAAAAAAAAAAAAAAAGTAAAAAAAAGAAAAGTTTATGCCCTGACCCACACAATATTTGCTTATTTAAATTTCTATAACATACAAAGAGCAAGTAATTACAATCTCTACTGTAACTGGAATGAGTGCTGTGGGTACGAAGCTACCATGTACCAGCTGATGTGCAGTAGCTGTATAAGCATTCACTATCTACCCTCAGTAAATATAAAAAGCTTAGCCTATGCTCAAGGAAAGAAAATTACTGCTTAGCAGTGAGATCTGAACCCCCACACACAACACACTGATGCTGACATCCCTCCCTTCATGTGTGGGATCACTGAGTCTCCATCTTGCCATGGTCTTGCCTTGATTTGCAAACCAGTGAGCCGCCCACTCATCCTTGCTTCTATCCAGTTACACAGAAGTGCAGATCACTTGCTATCCCACACCAGCAGCTCATATTTGCAGCTCCCCACTCGAAGCAGGAAATGCAGCTCCTGTGAGTCCACAGCAGAAAGTCTGGGACAAAAGGAATAAACTTGTAGGAATTGCCGCTCCACAGTGCCAACTTGCAAAATACCATTCGGAAAGGTTGTGAAGTTTGTTACAAAAGATTAGCAGTCAGAAGTTCACCAAAGCCTGCCTTGTCAAAGGCTGTGCAGCCATGCAGCAGGGCCCAGTGCTGCCCATAACAGTGGCCAGAGCTTTCCTGGTTTGGCTGCCAGTGTTCCACCTGCATTAGCTGCTACTTCCCAGGTGCTTCTGTGTTTACAGAATAAACACCAGAGTCCAGTATCTGGTGTTACACAGCACATTCAGTTAACTTTTATCTGCCTCCTCAGCTCTCTGCAGAAGACTTGTGTAAGACTTTCAAAGAATCCTCTTTGAAGTGGCGTAAGGTAGGAACCAGCCACAGGCACGCTTGCTCCTGCTCTCCGTGGGAGGACAGGAGGAGGGCAGGCAAATACCCTTGGTGTCATTGCTTTTTTCTGCTGTTCTAATGAATGCTCCTCACAGCTGCCTTTCTGACAGAAAGCTTGTAGTCTCTTTACATAATGACTTCAGAATAAATTGCATGGGGATCAGAACAGAGAGAAAATTATAACTTGCAAGTACAGTTCCCCGTCAAAGGCTTCTAGTTACTTCTTTATTTGGATCTGAGTCTCTGTGTTCCTGATGATACGAATACATAGATGTGTGTAGTGTCTTTACCATGACTAGCAGTTACTCTGGAGTAAAGCCACATGTGTGTGGGCAGGCATTTGAAGTAGCCAGTTGCCTAACCATGACTAGAATAAAAACGGGTTTCCTTGCCACTTCTTCAGGATCTCAAAAGTTAATCCTAAAACCTGTTACCTATCAGTGAATTTTAGACACTACCTGAAAGCAGCTTAGAGCTTTAGAAGTAGGTAAACTATCTTTTGTTCTTCTTTAGACATCCCTGTTGAGTAATATTCTTTAGGAACTGTTACAGGCATCTCAAGTTTTGGGCAATGTAGATTTTTCTCAGATAATGTTGCTCTTGCAGTCAGTGAGATGGTCAAGAGCTAGTGCAAGTCTTGCCTAGTAGCAGCTGGAATGGCAAGGAGGGCAGGGGAAGGCAAGAAAAAAGGTTGTTTAAAAATGTAGTAACTACCTTTCTGCAGACAGAAGTCCTCAACATGCTAAAAAAGAAAAATTTCTCCTGTTCTTGAATCCAAGAAATACTGTGGGGTGAGCCAAGTAAAATTCTCCCTGGGCCTTAAATATAATAGGATGAGAGTCATAAAGTCCCCTACTCATATCTTCCTATACCTTGGGCTCACTTCACCTAACTTTAGCCATCTAAATATTAGGGTAGTTTAAACGTGTTTAAATCTAGTTTAAACCTGTCCTCAGGGGAAAGAGAAAGACTTCTCTAGAATGCAATTTTCCTGTCCTGTGGCAGCTGTCTCAGGTAACCAGGATAAATTGTCTCCTGGAATTATCTGCTTCTTTTCAGCCTAGATGACTGCCGGAGATCAGGGCTGATCCATGTGAAATACAGGGCTGGGTAACTACAGGGTATGTGCATGTCAGGAGGTGATATAGTTAGGTTTCCAGCAAGCATAGAATGAAGATTTTAGCTTACCCCAGGAAATGCATGGTATATGAGGGTACTCTGCCTGGTTCCTGGCTTTATCACTAGAACTGCTTTCTGATCAAGAAAGAAAAGGCTGCCTTCGGCTTTTAAAGACTCTGAGATCCAGGCCTGACAGACTCCATTGAAATGGAAAAGCCATCAATTCCTGTCTTCTGCAAACTGTAGTGGAGCAAAAGGAAAGCAGAAAGCAAAACCAGTGGCAGTGTTAGGAGCCTGTGCTGAATTATAGCCTTGTGTATCGGGACAGCAGCCAGGTACACAGTGTGAGCTACAGAGGCAGTACCAATTCTGGGAGCAGGTCCTAATTTCTAACACTTAGATTACATACTGTGCCCAGGTTGCTTTGTGTTAGCAAGCCATCCTGTTATTTGTGTCACCCTGGTCTGTATCATCTGCAAAGCTGAATAGTAATAGTCTAGAGCTTTCATCCTGACAAATGATAAAAGCACCAAAAGTAATAAGGATACAGGGAAACCTTACACCAGTATTATCAGCTTTACCAGCACAAGGTGGAATCACATTCAAGAAATGCACCCAGACAGTCTCATAAGAACCATTTGTTGTAAACTTACAGTGATAAGCATTACCTTCTTTGCATGTCTTCAGAATTATGAATTAAATCTCACATCAATTGCTCTGCTATTTTGTTATAAACACCAAGCTTACAATTTTTAAATAATGACACAAAATTAGGTTTGTTCTAGTCTTCTGAAAATCACACAGCTTTTGGAGTCTTACTAAGAATCAGTTTTAATGGTCAACTCTTAAAAAAATTCCAGAATGTAAGATACATGGTAAATATAAAACTGAAAACAAACAGAAAAATCATAGCTGGCTTTTGCTTGAAGACCACATTTGAAGCATTTTAATTTCCTAACTTATAATTCTCATGCACAATTGGACTAACAACACTACCAGGCTTTCTGTCTGCCCCTATCCCTCCTGCATCACATTTCTACAACTCTCAGCTTCTGATTTCCACTCAAGTATTGAGCACTTGGGGAATCATTTCATGAAACTTTGAAAGTGGTTGCGATTCCCCCCCCCCCCCCCCAATTATTCTGTCCCATAGCATAATTTAAATTTTAGTAAATTATTAGATTTAAACCCCTCAAAATGTTAAAGTGACCAAGTTGCTACATTTTGAATCACTAGGATATAAAGCTTATGGGAGACAGAGGAAGCAAAAAGACAGATATATTTGCAGGAACCACATACATGTCTCAATTGATAAATATATCTGTCTGTATAGGCATTTATCTTACAAAAGGAAAGAGATAAAATGTGCAAAGAGAAATAGTAATTGTAAATAACAGTCTCTGTTGCTCTTATTTCTATGTAAAATTAGCCAATTTGATTTCTGAGGTCTTGATCTATATTTTCTCTTGCAGCCTATTTATTCCAAACACAAGAAGCCAAAAGCGCCTACAGAACTTCAGTCTATTATTAACCTTGGGACTAGCAGCTTATTAAAAGTCATAGGTTGAGTATTCCAATTATCAGCTAAGGAGATGGAAAGAAACAAACATTGTGGCAAACAACAAGGGCATTGTGGCCCACCATATGCAGTAAAATCTTGTTTTGTCTACTGTCATTATTTTGGCATAAAGTTCTCAGAGGCTAGAGATTTGGGATATTGCGCTCTTATTCAGAGATTCTTGTATATATCCCTCTGTTATGTAAATCTCTGCACTCATCAGGGATGGGAGCTATTAATAGAGATCACAAGGATTCAGAAAATTGCATATTTCTCTTCCTGTACTACTTTAGACTTTGATCCTGTAAGCACTGATGAACATTAAAAGCCTCACAAACCTGCAGTACTTAACCGTGCAAGCGTCCATCCCAAAATGCTTCCTGCATTTCCTACCTGACTTCTCATCTCCTCACAAAGTTATACTTTTTGTTTCAAAGATTAGACTTCTGTACTGCAGAATGGAAATTCTTGCTCTTGAAACCTGCCAATTACAAGCTTGAAATCCACGTGTTAAGAAGGTACCTGCTTCCAGTAGCCTGATAAATTGTAAATATTGGCTACTTCATGTCACACAGAGATCACAGGTTTTAGCTTACATGACAAAGTCTCTGGGTTTGGGACAGATACTCTACGTGTTTGCATATATGAGACTCTGTGTTTTACAGTGTCTCAGCTGCCTTTTTTATTACTTCCTATTTCTATCACCTACACAACTTTGTATCTACAATCATACATTTATGCATGATTTGCCCTGCTTGTATGCAAATAGCTTGCTAGTGGGATCATAAATGAAGTTTTCTCTGCAGAAAAACTAAGTGGCATGAAGCAACTGCTAATTCCTCCTGTGCCAGTCTTTGCTCAGTCACACACTTTGCAGCCTTCGACCCTTCATAGTGAATTTGTTAAGCTGATGCAATGGGGAAAGAGTTGCTTTTTCCTTTCCAGGAAACGGTTTCCAGGTATCTTTTTTCCACTTAAGGACTGTTAGGTAAACCTAAATCAGTCATCTCCATAGATTATTATTTTTTTTTCTGTACTGACTTGCAATGCACTATAACTCAGAACTACTTATCCAGATATAGGTACACAGTGGGTAATCATGGCATCAGACTGAGAAGAAACAAATATCCTCAAGACGTAATGAAAAATGGAATTTTCCACAGAAAAACTGTTCTTACTATTTGGAAGCCACAACTACCTCACATAACTGTCCAGAGGCAATTTCTGTGCCCCATTTGGAACACAAGCCCCACAAAGAGATACTAGTTAGGAAGAGATAGTAAGAATTATTACACTGCATACAAAGGAGCTGTGGAAAACATTTGTATTACTCTAAAGTATCACAGTTAAAATGCAGATTGGTATAACTTCAGCATACAAAGAGTGCTATAAATGCATATCACATCAGCACTTGGAAGGGAAATATTTTTTCTTTATATAGCTCTTACTACTACTTTTGTACTTCAATTCCAGTATTAATTTCTTACATCCAGTCACTTTAAGTGACTCAGCAAGAAGTAATGCATATTTTTTAAAAAAAGCTAAAAATGAAGCAAGCACAGTTGGTTTTTTTTCTCTTACCACACCCTAACAGAAGAAATAAATACTGAAAAGGGATTTTTCTGCAATGCAAAATGGAGAAGAAGCCCGCTAAAAGCAGAACAGCTGCACAGCACAACAGCAACAAAGAGTAATAAGATCTGAATGTCATATCATAATATGATTCTCTACAGAAACAAAATACTTTATGAATAATAGAACACTCCCATTCAGAATTACAGTCTCATTCTTTTGTATTTTTAACTTCTCTTCTTATGTGATAAGGAAGGTACCCTTGCCTGCTTTGTACTTCTATCCTCTTGAAGCTGAAATGCACTGGCATATCATCTATGAGGCACAGAAGAGACTTCATTAGCAATTCCAGGTTCACAATGCTATGAACTGACATCTCTACTATGCATCTCCTTGTGACTTTACCCTTCCTTAGCACATATTTAAAAACAAAAAAATTAAAAATCCTGTCAAACATTCTTCTAGATATATGAATCTCTAGATGGAAAAAGAGTATTCTAAAATCAAATCCTCTAACCATAAAAGGCAGTTAGAAACCCAGTTAATAACACACAATGATAATATTCCACACTGATTATGAATCTTCAAGCCCAGTGGTATTACTTAGAAGGTTTCCTTTCTGTCATGGAAGTCCTCAAAGTAGCTGCTTAAGTATAATGAAATCTACCTACAGAGTACATGGAAGGGTTTTGATCAAATAAAACTTTGTGAAGGTGCTCAAGAGCAGAATTGCATTTTGGTGTTTACCATAACACCCTGGAAATACATCACAAAAAAACATGGAATGAGCTTGAAATTTCCTAATTCTTAGTGCACAAAAATAAGCAGTGATTTGTTAATTGAGTATCCTTCAGTCTAGTACAGAGAAGGTTTATGCCTCCCAGTCAGTTCTTTTGGCTTTAAAATATCATATGGTGAGCACATAAACAAAGACTTGGGTTGCTTCTACACTGAGAAACGTTGAAAGTGATCTACCTTGTGTCTTGGGAAGAACCTTTTAGGGACCTGCTCTACCTGCATGTAGAGACACAACCGTCTGTCACAGGGACAAAGGGCAGTGCTGGCATCACAATTATTTGACTGTTTTAAAGAACTGGGGAGGGTTGAAAAATGATGTTTTCCTTCTAAGGGAAATTCTAGAAGATCATAATTTGTTTTCACCCTGAATAGACAAAAATCAAAGCTCTTCTGAAATAAGATGTTAAAATTTTGACATTATTGGGACAGCTTTTACGTTTTAAAATAAAAATACACACTTAATGGAAAGATTTAACATTGTCATCAAGACAGATGTTGCATGACTGGAGTGCTATTTTTAAACATAACCATGACATGGCAAAAAGATCTGTGCTCGTTTAAATCCTGTGATCAGAAGACAAATCTTTACACACTCAAGTTTAATTTTTTTGAATTAAAATGTTAAGATGAGGGCTAATACCAAATTTGTAATAGCATCTTTACTCTTCAGGTTTATATATTGCTCCTAACAGTTTCATCTGGAAGATAGATGGCACTTTGCATTCACAGAATACCATGTGAAACATTAATCACTTAATCCTCACTGGCTCTCTATAATATGTATTAGTAAACCCATTTCACAAAGGAAGAATCTAAGGAGCTCGGCAGGTCGACCACAGGCAAAGCTGCCGTTTATACTTAAGCCTTTTTAATTCCACTTTCAACTCAGCTTTGTGCACCCTCCTAGACTATGCACAGCCTTCTCCAGTAATGCATCTACAGCTTCTCAGTGTTTACAGGCTGTCTCATTTCCAGGTGGTTTTGGTCATTTTAGGATAAAGAAGCAAGCTAATCAGAGATACTTTAACTACCGAGACAGAAAGGCACTCTGCCCAGCACAGAAGGATCACAGGACACAGCCAGCCAGCCAGCTAATTACCAGATTTTTCTTTCCACCAAAGATGTAACCTAGGGCTAGGTTTCAAATACCTGTGGCCCAAGAACTAGTGTGATGCAACACTGCTGGGTGAACTTGGTCCAGATTTACTGCAAAAGCTATTGCTGAGCTGGGATAGAGACCATGAACTAATGTGCTGCAAGATAAAAAACAGTAAAAAAGACCAAAATGTAATTTTGGAGTTGATAATCATTACCTACTCAAGTGAAAAATACTGACTTGAAAATATATAAAACTAAGGAAAAAAAAAAAGGGGCAGAAAAGCAGGAGGCAGCAGCTTGGCAAGACTGAGCAATAGGCTTTTTGAAGAGACAACAGAGGTCAATACTTCCCCTCCTTTCTACTCAGCCATCAGAAACTCTTTGGTGTCTCCTTTGTGGTGGTGAGCATCCAGTGCTAGATACATTATGCTGTGCTTATACATATGCTGTAGAGACAACACAATGTGTTGTCACACAGCACATTTGTCTCAGCTCTCGTATATGATTGCTTCACCACCTATGAATCCAGCCTCTGAGTAGGAAGAGCATTCCTCCCCCAAGCAGAGGTTCAGAGCTGCCACACCTCATCTCACCAACCTGCACCATTGCTTCTAAGGCAGAAGTGAGGTACAACCTCTAAAATTCAACTTAATGTCCACAAGCAAAAGCTGAAATTATTACATGAGCTAGGAATCTACACAGTGAAAGAGTTAGCAGGACTAAAAAAACCAAAACAGTGCAACATTAGCACTTGCCAAGAATATTTGGGACTCAAACATTGTTGGAGTTTGCAATGAGTAGAGCAGAAGAGAGAGATACCCTCCCATAACATGCATACTAGCAGGCAGGTGAGCATGACTTGCTCCCCATTCCTTTTCAAGCCAGCACAAAATTGCCTCTGGTGACTGGGAAAATACACTCCAGGCTCAATCATCTGTAAATTCATGAAGTGTTGAAGGATGTTTGGCTTTAGGTGTGAAAGCAAAGTGTGATATTTTAGTAATGGATTTGAGTAGGTTCAAAGAACTTACAAAAAAATTCTACTTGGTGAGTCTGCTGAAGTATTAGAGGTCTGTACAACATCTAAAAGCAGACTGTGATCTCCATCTCTTCAAATCCAGACAGGATTTGAAAGGCAATTCATTTCATTTCTGTTCTCATTGGCCTGACAGCAATTTCTTTTTATGCCAAGATATCAGATTCAGAACTAAAGTAAACAGGATGCCCTTCTAGTCAAGAACATGTGACATCACATCTTTTCCTCACAGACTCGAATGTGGAGACACTAATTATCTAAACATTTTTCTTTATTCCCTTTTCAAAAACCAATTTTGGTGAAAACACAACTGAACCAACATCACTGTGAACTGATAACACACGACATGGATTTGAACTTACAGCATAAGATGCTGAATTTCTAGAACCAATCTTAATGATATTTCATTTCACTTCATTGTTTGTGTCTCTCTTTCAGCAATAATAGTCTAGAACTTACTATACCTCCCTAGAAGAGTATTGGGTTTCAAGGCTGACTTCAAAGAGTCAGGGAATGACTACACAAAAATGGGAGGTGGGCCAAAATGTAATTAATTTTTTTTCCCTACCATTTCCTCATATTTAGATATACATGGAAATACACAGCTAAATATCATCCCAAGGTTTTCTTTAATCAGGCTGAACAAGCAATGCTCAGCAGATGTCTAGTGGGCAACTGTCAATGAAAAGTTATGCCTTGGGCTGCTGTGGTTCCCTGACTGACCCTGAACATTTGATTTCTCTTACCACACTTCAATTCCCCACAGTGGACTCCCTCCATGTGCAAGTACAGGCTTCTTAACTACTGCTGGATTTTGATATCCCAGACTGAGCTTTTTTGTTTAGCACTTGACTATGGATTTGGTGATTGGTTTTGTTTTGGTTCTTTTTTTTTGTTTGTTTGTTTGTTTTTTTGTTTGTTTTTTGTTTTTTGTTAATTTGGGTATTTTCCACCATGCTTGTATTTTCTGAGAGCTCTCCAAAGTCACTGGAAAGCTTTCAATGAATTGCATGAGTTTCAGGTCAGGTCCTTTGGAGCTTTTTCAACTAAAGCAAAGCACAGCTCCAGGCTTCAAGCAGAAGATAAACAACAGTGATAGATTCACTCTAGGCAATGGGATTCACTGATTTTAAGGGCAGGAGAGAAAATACCTTAGATAGTTCTAGAAGTCTTCTGACTTTACATGATCAAGCAGATAATGTGATACAAGATGGGAGTATAAATAATATGCATATAACAATCAACAGCTCAGCTGCTCATAAAATCTCCCAAGGCAGTCCAATTGTGGATGTACATGTACCACGTAAAATATAAATGAGACAACCTATTTTTAAATAGTCCATTCCATATTTCAAAGGTGTGTATAAGTAACCTATTTCCTCATATGTACCTAACACTTCACTAATTGTAACAGCAACAACATAAACTAGACCAATAAATTCTGTAAATGCAATGGTTCCAAGAAAAAAAAATCCAGCCATTTTGGGTGCAAGTGTCTGCTCATTTCAAGTGACTTAAGAAACCTGTATACCATGGAAGTAAAATTTTAAACAGCTTCAGAGTGGTAAGTTTCTGGAGGCAAGAAGTTTGTATCCTGTTACCAGTCAATTAGTCTTGAGGTGCTGCTGCTCAGAATCCCTGTCAGAGATAGTCATAAAAAAAAAGTCTGATGAATCCACTCAAATGGTGAGACAAACCATACCCACTCAGTGCCAGTGCTGGGTCAGGAGGAACCTGCACACGTATTGTGGCTGCATTCATCACCTCCAGTCTTACTGTTACACCTCACGTTTGCTGCCATTCTTATTCCAGCACTGAAATCGGGACGTAGGCTCACTTCAGATAGTAAGGCTGAAGAAGTGAGTCTTCTTGTCTGCTCCATAAGGTACCTAATATGCCTCCATTACAAAGTAATGGAATACAGTCATTTAATATCTTAAAGACATATAAAGCATTTTTGTCCCTTTCTCTTTTTTTTGCCTCTTCTAAGGCCCTACAGGTAATTCATTCAGCTGTACTCACCTTAACTTATGGTAACTGGGAACTCACTGCAATTAATTAAAGCTGCTGGCTTCAGCATCCTTGACTACAGCAGCATTGCAAGTCACAGCTATGACCATGAAAGCTATTTTGAGAAGCACTTGTGTAACTTACAAGGTCCAATTCAAGTCATGTTGAGAGCTCTATTTTGTAAAGTACAATGCATTAAGTTTTTTGGATGTCTGTGTCCAGTCTTTCTTATTCCAGGTCCCCCAAAATATAACATTTTGGTTTTAATCTGAGACAGCATTTTTCTTATTTTAAAAGACCAGTTTGGTCATTCCACATCTTCTATTTCATTGTTTAAAACTGTCTCATTCTTAATTGCTTTCAGGCTGACTTTAGGAGGAGCTCAGGATCTAACAAGCTCTCACATATGGAAAACCCCTGCTCTGTTAAAAGGCCACAAAGAAATGCAACCTTTTCAATTTTTATCCAACCGATCAATACACAGAGACCGTAGGTAAGAAATTCACACTCTTATGAACGTCCTTTTTTTGAACTTAGCTTCCCACTGGCATCTCCTGACTGATAATTCATAGCTCAAGACATACTTCACAATACTGGCCTAAATAGTGTTAAATTGGTATTCTCTGCTCCACTGGGCAACCTATCTAGATGTGTAAAGAAAAATCAAGACAGTCACAATTATTTATGGTTGACAGACACTGGCAACAAGAAATTGCAACATAACTCTTGGAAACTCTATACCTTGTTTGAACCATAAAAAGATGAAGCTTCATAGCAAATTCATGATTTTGATTAGAAGGAAAGCCTCATCCCTGGAGGTTTTTAAGGCCAGGCTGGATGTGGCTCTGGGCAACCTGATCTAGTGTGAGGTGTCCCTGCCCATGGCAGGGGGGTTGGAACTAGATGATCCTTGAGGTCCCTTCCACCCCTAACAATTCTATGATTCTGAGGAGTAACCACCTCAAGCCAAACAACTATTTCAACAATCAAATCTTATTTAAATTAGTTTATTCATTTGACATATCTCTAATGCAGAATACACATTACTATAACAAATGAAGAGTACAACCAAGATTTCAGAGGACAGCACTCCAGCACAGCCTGAGAAAAATCAACTTAAAATGAATTTAGATCACAAAATCGATATCTTGGGATTAACTAAGGATCACTGAATCCTTCATTATTGATCCACCTTTTACTATGCAGCACACAATTACTTGTTATTTTTACAAATTCACACAATAAGAATCAACAAACTGGGTACTGATTAAAACTCAGTGCTGAATAGATTGCATGAGGAATTAAAGTAATCTCAAAAATGAGAGCAGGTTGTTACAAAATGTGTAGGCTTCATATTCTCAACTAAAGCTATGAAATGTATGCTTGCTTCCTTGTCATCTCATCTCATTCTCTCTGACATTTGGATACTATCTGGTCCTCTACACCATCTCCTAACACAGACCTGTATTTTAAAATGAAAATTAGTCAAAGAAACTCTATTAAAAGTTTCAGCTATATATTTCTGGTTCATAAAGACAACTGGCTTGACTTTGTTTTCTGCTAAAAACTCTTGGACTATGTTGTATTTGTGCATTTTCCAATCTCTTATTTTTTTCAGTGCCTAACTGCATTACATAAAAAGAACACTGCCATTCAATTCATATTGCTAATAAATTGTATCATGCTATGTTTCTTCTCTCAGTTTAGCACCTTATCCTGAAAAATATTAAATGGAGTAAGACTGGTAAAAAAGAAAAGGCTTTTCCCAGAACAATATTAAACTTAAATCTTGTTCTCCATCTGACAAAGAAGGTTCTAAACTTGCATTCAGGACTGAAAGGTCCTGGCTGAAAAACCCAGAGGCACAGCTGAGTTAATCCACCAAAGAGCTTTTAAATAGCTGAGGTTTCATTAATTAGAAAGACTTTGAGAAAAATATGATAAGAGCTATTTATCCAAAAATCAACCACACCTAGAATAACAACGGCCTTATAAAGATACCTCCAACTGGTTTTGAACAGGAACCACTCAAAGGAACCTCTCAAAGGGCCTAAATCATTTCTTTTCCATGTTATTTTCCCTGAAATAATTATTGCTGCTTTGTTCAGTACCAGAATCCCATGGGGATATTGCCAATGAGTATGTTTTAATTTTCTCATTTTTACATCAGTCAGAACAGTGGATGTCAGGACCATGCCACATTTATGATTACTACAACAGTCTCAACCAGAAATAGGGAAGCCATCTTATGTCTATTCATATTTGTCAGGTTTTTATGCACAAACAGGTATCTGTTGATATATAACAAATATTAGACCAAATTGCATTGAAAACTGTTGGCTGTAAACTGCAAATTAAAACATTTTCATCAAAAGAACCTCATGTAAACAAACCCAAAAGAAAAGTGAATATTCAGCCCATGAATATTCTTAGCACAATCATATATAGGTTTTAGGTTTCTAAGCAGGTGCAGTCCCAGGACTTGCAGTCACACAACAGAAAACACACAAAGGAGGGGGGAAAAATTTAAAAAGCCCCCAAAGTCAGAACAATAGAGGAATTTTGTAACACTCTATTTGCTAGAAGAGAAAGAATTAGGAAGTTTACAAAAGGATTAGAGAAGAGAAAAAATTAGGAAGTCTGCAAAATAGTAACCTGCCACAATATAGAAATCATAGAAAATGTAAAATGAAAGTGCTTTATAGCTATTTTTTAATGGTAAATTAAATTAAGCATTAAGGAGAGGCAAATACTCTTACTATCCTCCTAAGTTATCCTTCCTCATATCCAGAAATCAGCCTCCAAAGCTTCTCAAATCTCACCTTGTGAGGCACAGTTCCCAAAGGATGCCTATAAATACAGCCTCTCTTGACAAGCTTTCCACTCAAATAAAAAAAGCTGTTGCACTGCAAGTAAATTTAATTTCTAAAATTTCATTCCCTAGCACAATCCCTCTATCTTTCCAACATCGAAAGTAAGACAAAGAAAAAATAAATCATTACGTGGAGGCAGTAAAACAATATGGTTTATAATTTTCCTTTTTCTGACCTTTGAATGTGTGCAGTTCTCTCTGAACTTACTTCAGTGAGCTGTGCAGTGGTTGGCATTTTTCAATTTGAAGCAGTAATGAAGGAGTGTAACTATGACTAATGTGCCATAGTTGCCTTGCTCTATTCTGTCATTTCCTTCCATCGTAAATGGTAATATCTACCATGCATTTTAAAAGTACACAGCCAAGCTTTTCAGCACACTCTCTATACCATCCTGCCACTGATTTCAACCCTGTTGTAAACAAGCTGCAATGATATTCACCAAGGAAAAGAGGTTGACTGCAGTCTAAGGAAAGCAACTGACAGAGGAGCAAACGCAGACATTTCAGGGATGGACAACAAAAGCTGTGAACTTTACCTATTTTTACGTTTTATTACTTTTCCATTTTCTCCATAATGCACTTTTAACGTATCACAAAAAATATAATATTTTCCAAATCATTTTTTGGGGGGAGGTGAAAGGCAGGATCCTTAGCAAAGCAAAGAGAAACTGCAGAAATTTGGGCAGCTGCACTGGTGTACTCTGTAGGAGGTTCTCTTGAACATCTGAATTATCCCTGTAATCTATATTTTGTTACTGCAGAAGGTGAGTTTAGCAAATCAAAGCACAAGCATTTCTGTTGGGTTGCTGCTGAGGTTTCTTCATATTGGCACCAGCAGGGAATATTGGGAAATGCTATAAATTTAATCATATATTACCAAGCAAAATGGGCTCTCTTCATAAAGGGTAGGCTAAAGGAAGTGAAAGTACAGTATTTGGGTTTCTCTTAGCATAGAAAAAAATATCCCCTTAACTAACTTTCTTTTTTCCACACAGTTGTAAAGCATTCCCTGCTTTGTGTGTTAGCTCCATATTGTCAATGAAATAAGTTGAAAATGCAGGAGGAATTTTGGTTTTTCCTTTTTTTTTTAAAAAAAAAAAGTTCTGTGGAAGATTTGAACACTGCCTGCAATATTACACACTCACAAGAGAAACATGAATAAAAGCTTGCACCTCATTAGAACTGCATCCCTCTCCCAAAGTATTAGGTCTATTTCTTTTGCCCAATAGTAAAGAACAAAAATAAGGTTTTTTTCCTTAGACTATAATTCTTATCTGAATTTGTTGTGTGATCTTACTAAGTGCATGCTCTGGAAAAGCAGTTGACTCCTGATTTCCTAAGGGAAGAAAACCCTGTTCTCTTTCCCTTGTTCTGCACACCAGCCTCTATTCCTTACCTTTACCATCCCCAAATGTTTTGCCTTTGGCAGTGGGGGTCTGATAAACCCTAGCTGGGAACAGTTTCAACATAAAAATTCATAGACATTTTCATAGATATTTCAAGGAAGTCAGCAGGTAGGAAAAGAGGAGAGAGCTGGAGATAACACCACAAAAGGCAAGGTCAGGGACATTCAGCAGCTGCAGCCTCTGAGAACCAGTTGGGCCACTTGGCTGCAGGACTCAGAGGCACACTTGAGACATCAGAAGACATATGCCAGGTGTGTATGCCATTATATATTATTCCATTCATGAAAAAACAGTTGCACTGAGAAGCATGCAATTTAGGGTTCAGACTGCCAACAGAGGTTAGAGGATACACAAATGTGGATCAGAGAAGGACCTTCTCAAACTCTCCTCCTTGCACAAATTCTGGCTATGACAGAAGACAACACAAGCGCATAGAGGGTCACAAGTAACTGGGATAGTCTAAGGAAATGCTCAATTCAGGAACATTCATATTTTCTGAGCAAACAGAAGGTGTGTGAGTAGGCAAAATGCTGTAATGCTACTGTTCTGAGAAAGGGATATATCTTCCCCCAAGCACTAGAAGCTACAATCAATCTCTAATTAGCAGTGCTAGAAAGGGAAAGGACGACTCCTGTTCCCTCTATGACTTCCCTTGAAATGACACATGACTGAAGGAAATTCTTAAAACTCCAACCATTAATCATATTTGCCACAGAGCCTGCAGTGTGCAGAAAACATCTGGCTGTTTGTTCACTGATGCTCGCTTGTCTTGAAGGCTGCTTTGCAAAGGTGACAATATTTGCACGGCTCTTGAAAACTTCTTTCATCGCTACTGGATGTCACACAATACTGTACTTCCTACATCCTTTCATAATGTCCAAAAAGAGTACCCTATGTTTTGCAACACTCTTGAACAAGCTAGAGCAGACCAGACACTCTCTGGCCTACAAGAGGGTGTTGCTACAAAATCCCAGCTACATTAGCTGTTCAAGACACATCAGTTGAGAACAGGAAAACTTTTATTTCAGCAGGGAGGACATTACAGTCTCTAATGTTGATATCCAAAAGAGGTTTTCTAGTGGGAATCAACATCTTGTCATATTTGCAGAGGCTTTTCTCATCTCCTAACTCATTTTCCTCCCACAAAGTTAATATATTAACCCAGCATGTATCAGTGGTACTGAAAATAACCCAGGAGTACAACCTATTAATGTTATGGTACATCGTGGGGAACCTTGCTGAGACTGATGACCGCTCTATCTGCCCTTCCTTTGGGATAGTTATAGGTGAACACTTAGAGACACAGAAGGAAAAAATGTAGCATGATCCAGCCCTAGATCACAGCTATGTCTCCACCAAATTAAAAACTAGAGTTCTGAATGTCATTTGAATTACATTTGTGGTAACACATCTGAGAGAGAGAGAGAGACAGATGAAAAGGAAAGCATTACCAAACTCAGCCTCAGTGATCCTGAAACAAAAGAGAAAACCTGTGATCATGGTGCAATGAATCAAAGGATCCACTGGACCAAACACCAGTCTTGACTTCTAACTGAAATAATGCCTGCAGATTCAAAATTTTGACATACTTTTGGCTCAAGAGACTACAAAATTGTTTTGCATTCTCCACAATATATCAGCTCTGAAGGAGTGTATTTACTAGCAGATTTGTTATATCAGTATCTAGAGAAGTAAGTGTTAATAAAGGCTTCAGATTTTGCTTTGGATACTCCAGATTCTGTATTTGGAAGTTCTAGAGACTTGCAGAATATTTTTAATTGCTTGATCTCTATAGGAAGTCTAGATGCTTCCTCGATTGATTATTACATTCTTAATATAAAAGAAATAATGTCTTGGCAACAATTAGTGATCCAACCTTAGTAACAGAACAGCATGGTAATGGCAGGGGGGAGAGAAAAAGAGCAGAGATACTGAAGATGACCAAATACCACGTCACACCATCTACTTGTCCTACACACAGTCACCCTTGGGCTCTGTGGATTGTCTTTGACTCCACAGGGATGGTGTGATGAGACCTTCAGTAATAATTAGGGAATGTAAAGACACTATACTCCTTTAGGCAAGTGGTTTGCTGGCCATTTCAGTCATGACTGTTGGCCATCCCTTAGGGTCCACATAACATCTTGCTTACCCCTAATTTAATCCCTCCATTGTGTTTCTCCCTAACAGGCAGAAGAATATAGTTCACTGCTCTTTTTGAGCAGTAAAGTATGTTGTCTGTGCTCAGACTGAAATCCTTTATTATCATTTTTCCAACATTCTGGTAGCCTGCCAGGAGATATTTAGAAGAATAATAAATCTTATTGGTGCCAGGGAAGTGGGAGAAGGGCTCAGGACTAATGCAGAGATCTGTTTTATGAGTGTCATCTGTTCCTGTTCTGCCAAAGGAAAAATGGCATATTGAAATTACTGTGCTGTAGGCAAGAACAGCAAGGACAGCACATTATCCTCTGTTGGCACCCAGGGAGACAACAAAAAAAATGAAAGAAAGAAAGAAAAACACTGATGCTCGTACTAGGAAATATAGCAAATGATATAGCAGATGATGTGGTACAAGTTAAAATATTAAGTTACTCAAATACAGAGGCAGTAAAAATTCCAGAGAGTTGCATAGAGTAGGCTGCTGTTCCTGTTTTTTGGTGGCAATACAGCAAATAGGCATGATAGCCTGTAAGCAGGAGAGGTGAAAGCACACTAGTGAAAGTGAAATGGCTCTCTTAATTCACATGCCTGCTAAGGGAGGCAAAGAAACCTGGCACAGCTGAAACAACCAATACATATCAGCTGTCCACAAAAGGATATAACGAGCTTGGGAAGATTTTATTGTGAAATTAAAGAGATCTTGCACATCTTTAATCTCATTTGGCAAGGAAACTGCAACGAGAGCAGCTACTTATTTCACACTGTCTAGAAGTAAGCATTTAAATCTTTAATGGGGAGAATATAATAAATAAAGTTAAGAGTAAATGCATTTTTCTTCTTTTTTTAATCAGATTTTATCAGCATCTCCAACATCTATATCGATGATGTTCATTTCTGATGAGCAGTCACTCACCAATGACCACTGAGCTCTTTAAAATGTCTTCTGCCTACGGTGGGTGCTGGAAGCTTTAGATAAAATTCTAAATGACATCACTGCTAATGGACTACAGGATCCTAAAGAAGAAAATGTGGGTGCATAGCAAGCTTGAGATACATATGTATCTGTTGCAAAGAGGAGACACTTCTCCCTATGTCTGATGGACAGAAAGCATGAGTTTAAACTGAAGCATAAAGGAAAGGAAATCTTTCTGTTGGGGGATACCCAGCAGGACTCTTTGTCCAAAGAGGCTGTGGGACCTGACACTGGTGACAGCAGCATAGGTGGTTCTGTCCTGGGGCAGAGAACAGATTAGACAATCTCCAGAAGTCCCTTTCAGATATTTCTGCAATTCTGACACAAGAACATGTTGCAGGCATCATGAGGCTCAACAGGGCTCTGGGCAACCTGGTCGAGTTGAGGATGCCTCTGCTTACTGCAGAGGGGGTTGGACTAGACAACCTTTGGAGGTCCTTCTAACCCAGACTGTGATTGGGGAAAGGTGCAATATTTAATAAAGCCATAGTGAATGCCTCCTATGCCAAGCTGAGGTAGCGGATGAGTTCTAGATAACAGCAGATGCTAAGGAAAAGGAAAATTCAAGGAGAGATGTTCCGTTTTTCATTGAGCAATGATCACAATTTGGAGTAATCAGATACAAAGTAGACATTTGTGGCAATAAGGACCAGCTGAAGTGTCATCATTTGGCACACCGTACACATATAGCTGCCAAGGCAGCAAATTTTGTTTAGTCAAGTGCAGAAGACCGGAGGACTACAGACTGGCACTCCTGAGACTTCCCCATGATTTTATCTATGACTTTGGTCTTCTTTTTTTGGTTCCCCCTTGCCCAAGACCCAGAAAGCTTAAAGTAACAGGCTATTTTCTTCCAACTGCAGAATTTAGTACACGTGTTGACATATTTTTCAAACTTCAAATAGGTATCACCTCAGCCTGTAGAACAGGCTCAGCTGCCTCAGCATAGACATATCAACTGAAGCACCACCAACAGCAGAAACTAATTTTCAAAGGCATAGCTTTCAAGCATGGCTTTCACCTTCTGAGGAGGAGAAGAAAGAGTTGCCTTTGTGTTTAGATCCTAAAACCAGTGTCAAATATTTATAAGAAATCAGCCAGGAAGAATCCCTTCAAATAAAAGCATGGACACACAACAAGTGGTATTTCAAGTGAAAACGTCTCCTGTTTGTCTGAAGAAACTGGAGAAACTAAAAAGGGGAGCTCCATATGTTAATATATTCTAGGCAGTGAAACCCTTCAGATTCACAGCTCTCTTCCCTGCTACCCATGATCCAAAGACTTCACCATTCAGCTGGGTTTTTTTTTGTGCCATAGAACCAGCGCTGCAAACGCTCCTCATGCAAGGAACAGAAAAAGAGCTGAAATATCAAGGTTTATACATAACAAAGTAAAGAGTGAAAAGAGTGTTCTGGTTTGAGGACAAGACATAGACAGGTGTCACAAAGTTGCACTTTTTTTCAGGCAGAAGAAGTCTGTTTTTTAGCACGCCAAGCAAGTGATGTATTTCACAGACTGAAATGGGATCAAATCCTCAGACAATGCACTGTAGAGAAGCAGGCACTCTCACTGAGCTGTTCTCATTAAAACACTCTCCCTCTGTCGATGCTAACATTACTTTCTTTTTTTAAAGGGGAAAACAACAAAACCAAAAAAACACACATAAAAAAAATCACACACACACAAAAAAAAAAACCCACACCAAATAAATCAGCTTTCATTTTCAAGTGACCTTTTAAAAAACCCTTTATACAAAATATTAAAAGCAGTGTAGAAAAAAAAAAAACAACACTCCTATTTCTCTTCTGATAAAACCACAGGTTGATTATAAGCCTTCGTGGGTTTTTTCATATATTAAGGTCGCATTGTGCAATTGCTACTGACCTGGGATGAAAAGAAACAAAACAAAAACAAACAAGCATAAACCCACAACTATCATTACCCATGTAGGCTCACCACACCGAGGCTGGGATATTAGCTTGAACTGTGCAAATAGGAGAGAGGAAGAGACTGTGATAGATGAAGGGATAATGTTGCACAATGTCACCTAGCAAATGGCGATCACCGTGCTCACAGGCAGCCTAACAGCCACGCTGATATCCAGCAGCAACATAATTATATTTCAAATTAGTTTTCTGCACTGCGAAAGGAAAAACAAGAAAGATCATCTGATGTGATCAAGCTACAGAAAGAGACTTGAGTAATATATTTGGGGTTCTGGTCCATTATCGTACACAGAAAATGAGGTTGTACAATTCCAGCTCGTTTCTGAAGGTTCAGGGTCATCTTATTAGGAACAACATATTTACTGTGAACCTGAAGAGCTAGTATCGATTTGAATATAAGTGTTTACGCTTGGTTTTAGGATCCCTCTTTTCCTGTACTGTCCTAATGAGCCATGAAAATAATCTCAGCTAAATCAGAAATGCCCAACCACGGCTGAAATAGGCCTTCTAACTGTGCTATCATTTTGACACCAGTAACGTGAAAGGAACAAATTTCCAGCTCAGTGGTTTTTAGGAGATACAGGAAAACAGCAAGAGGATATGGGAACACCAAGATTTATTTGCTGTATAGCAAAGTGCCTTACAACAGAAGCACAAGCCATGCCTGCCACATACATGTACTTACAGATCCAGCCCCGGTTTTGTGTTTTGTCTCATCTCCTGCATTGTCTGAAAATGTATGAAAAGTTAGCATAGTTATTGCCAGGAACTGGTCAACATCATGCATCAAGGAAAAGTAGAGTATAGCTGAGCAACATCTGAAATGACACAGGCTTATACTGTAAACTTCATGCTAAGACACAGGCAGGCTTCTCAATGACAGAAATACTACCCAACTAACCAATGCATCATCCTGGTGGGGTTTTAATTAGATTCATTACAAAAGCAGAGCCATTTAGAGGATTATTTTTAAGTAATACATTTAAAAATTAGCATTTTTACATTCCTTTTTACTTTATTGTATTTCCCACTTCTTGTTTGATATTTTGCTAGAAAGAAAATGCCTGCCTCTACACAACAAACCTAGGAACTGAGTCACCAGCTACTATTATGGGTGAAATCTATTTGAAGTAGAGGCATTTGGCAGCATCATTTCACTTGGACTAACTACAGGAAGCAGTTAGAAAGTAGAATAACTGATACAATGCTGACTCACCTACCCAAACACAGATTTCAGGAAAAGATACTTGTTAATCAACCTATGTGGACAGGAAAGTTTTGCTAGAAATTACTGTCATGTATGTAGAAAGCAGAAAGAGAAGAGAAACACCTTAAATCCTTTAAGTGTTAGACAGAGAGAAACATTCCAAAAGTTATATAATAAGAACTAAACTGGAAAAGTTGCCCTGAGAGACCAGAAACAGAGCCTTTGAGCAAAGCACTAAGTGAGAAAGAGGCCTGGCCTCAGAGACAAAGAAAAGCAGTCTTGTTATCTGCTGCCTAATGTGTCTGGGGAAACAGGTCACAGGGTGCTTGCTTTGTGAATAAACTCGATGGCAGCAAAGAAATTCCAAAGTGCATCATCAGCTTCTCCCTGCGGAAAGAGTCTGCTAGACTCCATGTGCTGGCTACCTTCTTGGTACCCTCTCAGCAGCAGTACTGATTTCTGCCTATAGGTACTTTTAAGCCCAGGCATAGTGTTTAAGCACCTCACTGAGTATCAGCAACTGCACAAATAAATGAAGAAAAACATTTTTTGCAAGTATTTTTATTCTGTTTTGGTAGCAAGTTTCTATTGATACTAGGAGTGCAAAATGCCACTTTTGTGCATAAATGCAAGCTGCAAGGTGATGTTTTCTTTTAAAATGTAGTTTCTTTACCTACCAGCACCAGGCAAGCACTGGTCCTACTGAGCTTGTTGGCAAATCTGCTGCTTTCTGTAGGACCAAGGTCAGACCTATACTTGTGAATCCTGTCACACAAATAAGCTCTGTAAAATAACAACACAAGGCTGGCAGCTCAGGGGCACCATGAGGCTGATGGGGGCAGAAGGCCTTATTTAATTTCATTTCTGAAGGCATCACCCTGTCTCCTTTCTGCTTCCTTTTCTTTCTTTCTTTCCTCTCTGTCCAAGACCTTACTGTCCATTCTTTCTCTTTTACTCCATCCCTCATTTATTTCTCTGCTGTCACCTGTCAATTTTGTTTTATCCTAGGCCACCCACTTTGCTATTGCTTCTTTTAAATAAGCACTAATTCAAGGGTGAAAAGACAATAAAGAAAAAAGGAAAAGGGCTGGAAAAAAAAGCTGAATATTGCTGCTAGTGCACTTTACAACTCATTTCTTTGGCTACCCCCGAAATCCTGCAACATTTTCTAGCCATCATGGCATTACAACCCTTGATTATGAGGGTGGGAAAAGCAAGTGGCACAGAGAACTTGGTAATTCTCATCTAAGGGCTTCAGCTACCTACCAGCAGCAGGACTGCAGCGACACAGTTTGATTTAGAGTCCTTACCAGAACGTACACTGGTGTTATACCAACTAATAAAGAGTTGCAGCAGAGATGTGCTAATTATATTTTTCCACTTCAGTGTGTACTGAACATAGAAAACTATCATTTAGTGTCATTATTTTAATGACATAGTATGTTGATAATACAATCTGGGTTAATTCCCGAGTGTGAAATCTAGGGAGACAAAGCCAGTCTGATATTTTTTAAATGTGGTTTCTCATTAACTCTAAACCAGAAATGACAATGGTCCAGAGAAAGTGTTCATTTACCAGCAAAGGTAGCAGCTATAATTATGCTGGAAACAATTGTCCCCAAACAATTGTAATCTGTTTGTTTGGCTTTTGGGGTGTTTTTTTGTTTGTTTGGGTTTTGTTTTGTTTTGTTTTGTTTTTCATTTGTTTGTGGTGTTTGCTTGTTTGTTTTGTTGGGTTTGGGGGTTTTTTGGAGGTAGAGACAAAGAAGTGATCAAAACAGTATTTTGTGCAGTAAGACCCATGATTAAATGCTTTCTTTTAAGGCATCTCTCACCTTTCACTGAAAGAGGGCAAATAGTCAGCAGTGTGTTCAGTACTGGCACAGAAAGAGAAAATAGATCTACTTCTGTATGCCTATCTCAGAAGTATGAGTATAAAGTGTAACAAGGTGAAAGCAAAATACATCATTCTAATTACCCTTGTTACCCATCATTTTAAGCAGTACCAGGCAACTGAGACTTTAAACACAAGTAACTGTTATCTCTGAAATTCCACCTGAGCCAAAACCCAGGGATTTTCTTATACATTCAGTCAATGACTCCAACACAACCCAGGACCTGGAGACAGCTCACACAGATATTTGCTTGCTTTGTCAACAGAGGTCTCTGGGCTGCTGCAGAAGCAAGGAGCCCTCTGTGAGTTCACTGTCCACAATGAATTTAACTAATTGCTCAAGGACAAGCTGGAAATGTTTATTATCCTGACTGTCATAATCACATATTCTTCAGGTAGGTCGTTTTACTTATCTTGGTGCTACGGATTCATGGTTAACATTTACATCTCTCTAAAATAAGTTTAAAGATGATATGCAAGAGTTAGGCTTTAAAAATGCTTTAAAGGCACCAACAACGAATTCCTAAACATTGTTCAAAGAGTCCTCTGGACATATGCATCCTGACTTCCTCTTTCCCTAACACTCATGAAACCAGGAATGACCACCTTGAGTAACAGAGGAGTCTGCTAATATGGGATATGTCAACAGGACAAACAAATCAAGTCTAGGATCTTCAGCATCTGCTTCCTGCAGGGGCAGCTGGGGGAGCACTGATCTACTGCAGACTGGCAGAACAGGCTCTCTGCTAAACTCCACACAGTTTCAGTGCCAACTACTTGTGAACAGAGCACCAGCAGATTCATTCAGTGTTTACCAAACCACGGAAAAATGGTTTTCCCCAGAGAAAGGCAGAAGAATTCAAAAGGACTCATAAAGTATTTACATGAGCTGCTACTGGCAGCAGCTCACAGACACAAAGAATGAGTCTTTGGTAATGCAGCCACTACATGCTGGGTGCAGATTCTTGTCCCCAGCTCTCGAGGAAGGGCTGCTCCCAGCAGTTACAGGCAGTCAAAACAGTTTGAAAGACAACAGATTTTAGATATTTGGAGACTGCATTGGAAAGTGGTTACAGCATTTCACCTTTGCATCAAAGACAAAGGTTTAAGCCTCACCTCTGACTGTTATTAGTTGACCAAAGCACAAATAGAAGCTTGCCAAGGAGAGAAGTGATCCAAATCACTTCAGTTTATCCTGTGCTGTTCTATTTTTACCCCAAATCTACCCCAGCCTAGGGAAGATGTGAGAACTTGCAGGTTACACGAGCCTGCATTTTCACAGTGCTGTTCAGCACTGCCATGGCTATAATTGTGATACACCGAGAACATTTGCAACCTTCTGCAAATCTCACACTCACACTTCTGCCCAACTGGTGTGATGTGCTTGTGTTATAACCGCTCAACGTGTTGCAACCAAAAGCTGTCAAGAACACTGTCTCAAAGGATTTCTCTCCATATACTGTCCTTTATTTAGGCCTCTACATCTAGCAGTTGGAGCAGGGGATTCAGACACAGTGTTGTTCACAGCCTTTCCAATCCTAATTATGACACTGGCCAAACCATCTAATCTCTGTGTCTCAGCATCCTTAGTTGTCAGTCTGATATACTAATACTGCTCACAAAGGTAAGCAATCACAGACTTTGGAAATTAAGAACAAGGTGGGTGGCACTTCTTTACAGATAAATTAATCATGTAGATCAGAGAGAGCTTTATGACAGGTTAGGTATTCCAGGAAATCTAACAATCTTGGTGTTGCTGGTCATATCACAGAGCAGGCAGCTGTCTTTTCCATCAGCTTACTAATGCCTCCAGGCAAGAATAAGAAGAAAACGTTTCCCAGCAGCTGCACTCCAACAGAACTGCAAACGTTCTTAGTGAAAGATCCTGAGTGTTATGTCCAAACCTTGCAGAGTCGGGAAAGGAACTAACAACAAATGAAATCTCTCAAAGTAAGCCATTCCTTTTCCATTTCAGAACGCTGCTGACTTGTGAGTTTTGCCTGGGGGGTGAAAGCAGGGGGGATTTGTTTGAAGCTCTCCAGTTTGTCTGAGGGTTTTTCCCCCTCAGACTTCTTGACCCCTTGGGAAGCTTCTGCTCTGTCGGGTGCATAATCAAGCCCATGGGGAAACTGAATGAGCTCGCTTACTTAGTCATTATTGGTCTCCACAAAGCCCAAAGGGCTCATGCTTTCTGAGATTTGTAAAAATAAATCTGAAAAGGTTGTAAAATAAAAGAAATTAAGATGGGAAAAAAGTTAGAAAACAAGACTGAGGAGGTCTGTTGGAGACACCCTGCTTTTTGCAGCAAACCCAGCAATCTCTGCTAAGATTTGTGGTAATAAGAGAATCATCATCTCTGAATCACTATCCCTTTGCAAAGTTGTTTCACTTTGCACCACATGCTTCAGGTGAACATTCCAGCTGCAGACAACTTGGGTCTCTTTTTCTCAATAAACACTGTCTGGAAAAAAAAATATCAGGAGAACAGGCATAACCTGTTAGGAAGGGCTGACAATAAATCTCTTATCTTTATTAAGATTCAAATCTTGCTCCACCCCACACATATCGAATCTATTGATTTGAAAGTAAACAAAACTCTCTGTATGGATAGGCTGGACCTTGAATTTAATCTAAGTGTGCAGGTACCACGATTTAAGCAGTAAAAAAAAATCACACCATCACAACAGGCTAGGAAATCATCTTGAAAAATTTGCATTCAATCAAAATGTATTCCATAGATGTTACTTGCTAGATTGTGTCCTTTTCTTAATTCTTTAAATAATTTTAACCCTTCACAAGTGACACAACTAGACAACAGTGAAATATTTATATGTAAGAACCTAGGGGGAAAAAAAAAAAAGACTGATGAGTTGATCTGCAATTTGCTTTGGAAAAAGATTGTTATCCACTTCGTATCATCATTGGAGAAATTGCTTTTCAAATCTGTTACATCTCAGGCATACTAAGTGCACTCTAATGAGTTCAAAAATGTGTAATGACACTGTTAATTCTATGGCTAGTTTGGAATCAAGACTGGTTTTTTTCTTCAAAGGAAAATAGGATTATCAAGTGCACTAGGAGAATTTCCTTAACATGATTGATAGGAAGAAAGAGTAATCACCTTTGAAGTGCCACTACATATAATACCTCTCTAGTGTTCTCTTTCTCCTCCTGACATCCATGAGTAATTGAAAGTAAAGAAGCTGCTTAGTGTGATCAATGAAGCCCAGATGACAGCCCCTTCTACAACACCTACCAGCACTGTTGGGTGACAACAACATCATCTTTGATACTTTAGAATTGACACAGGGCAACATATTTTTGAAGTGCCAGACTTCAGTTTGGCAGGTATCACATTTCCAGGAACACTAATGACTTGTATTAGGTACTTCTCTGTCAGCACAGTGGGCCTTACACTTTGTGGCAAATAGCACTGGAAGTTTGGTTGGAAATCTGAGCCTGACACATGCTGGGTTTGGACTCAGTCTCGATAGCATCAAGATTCTGCTATAGAAAAATCTCAGGACCTCAGTTTTGTGCCTATCACAAATGTAAGGTCCCATCCCTGATTCAAGCTGTGACATCAGCTGCTGAGCCTTTCCTAAACATTATGTCTCTGACCTTGCACAGAACAGCTCTGTACAGGACCTCAAGTCAAGGTAAACAAGGAGGGGAGATGCTACCTCCTCACTAGTGTGTGATACACAGACCAAGATGCATATACACTTTGTTAGTCACAAATTCTGGTAATTGGACAAAATAAAACAAAATAACAGGGCCCAAAAAGACTGGACTTGACTCACTGCAGATTTCTGAGGGATTACATGGTCAAATAAAAAAAAAAAAAAGTTTACATTGCTTCACTTTTATCCATATAACATCCTCTAATATTGTTCTGACATTAACAGCTTGTATATTTATAACAAATTAAATTACCATTACATAAGGAGGTAGCAAAACAACTACCTCTTTTATTGATTCCTTTGCAAGGCGAGCAGCTGGTCTGAGCTGACTTTTTTGAGAATAACTCTCCTAAAATATAACTGACAAATCAAGAAAATATGAACAAATTTGGCTCCTATTTTGAGCACCATGGAAAAAAAGGATTAAAAACTCTAACACAGAGCATCTCTAAAAAAAAAAAAAAAAGAAAAGAAAAAATGCAACCTTATTGAAATTTCAACAGATCAGATCTATTGTTTCACAGTCCTAGGCACTGAAATTGGAGGTGACATACCAAGGTTAAATCGCAGTATTGACAGCTCCTTGTGTCAGACACTTGTCAAAATGTAATAAGGGATCCGTGAAAAGAAATAAGATGCCAAAAGCACATCACAACAGGGCTTTTTCATTTTTCATACATCATGATTCATAAGGCACAAGAAATGTATGCCTATGAAAACAAGGTGGCAGTTACATGCCAACACTTCTTGCGTGGCAGAAAATTAGTCTGGGTCAACCCCCAAAGTCCTGGCCATGCATGTTCTGGAAGGCCACATACATCTACACATGGGAATAACCTACACAAGGCAGCAGAAAGTGGCAAATTCCTGCTTCTCCTGGTAGGACTGGCAGAGGTAGGGTCTGGCCAAATCAATATCCAAACTCAGCACCCTATATCTGCTGTATGTGAAGCTTCTCCATGGGGGTCTCCAGCACAGCTATTTTCCATGAGTCCTAATACACACCTCAGATCCAAGCTCCCTTTTCTTTATAAAAGAACTCAATGAGAATCAGACACACTGACCCAAAACAACAAAATCATTGGAGAAAAATCAAAGTCATTAACTGAATCAAGACAATATGCTCAAAACCATATTTAGTTATTCTATTTATAAGAGTCTTATCATTCTAGAACGGGACTAAGGCATTGGGGTAGAGGAAAAATCACAAGAAGATGAAAGGTTTCAAATCTGCAGATGGGTCCATGAGCATGGGAAGGGAATAAATCCAGGGCAAGGCCATAGGTCTGGGGCTGTAGCACTGACTCTGTTCATTGCAACTGAAGTGACTTTCACACAGGTGGGCTTTCTGAATAGCATTCAAGTTATCAAATAATTCAGTCACAGAATACCTTAAATACCATGCACACCTCCTGGCTTTCAAGCCTGCTTTAGGAGATTCTAGCTTTACATCAATAAGCAACCTCTAGTGAATCCCCTTTTGTGTCCTGTGTTACCTATAATTATGTGAGAAAAAGAATTAAAACGGTAGGCAAAAGATGCACATACATTCTGTAGAGGTAATATTCAATTCCACACAGGCAAACATCACTTTCCTCTCAGAGCCCAGTCAGCTTTTCCTGGCTTGGTTTTAAATAGCCCTGTTCTGCAACACAGGACAGTGCTGTGTTTGTTGTAAAGTCTGCTTCTTCAAGTCGATTTCTTTAGAGCTGTGAATGATACTGTTCTGAACTACCTATGCCAGGCTTTGGCAGTAAGACTCCCACTGGCAGGAAGGGGAGTTTACAGCTGCAGCTTTGCAAGAAACAAATAACATTTTCCTGTGATTATTGATTGCCATCTATTTTTATGACACATCTGTGACTTTCAGTGACTTACACAATAAGTGTTCTGCATTAATAATATATCTGCTCCAGTTATTTATATATTTACTTGATAAATTAAAAAATACATACTAATAAAACAAGTCTAAGATTTTGCACAGAGAGGAAAATATTAAATGGCTACTTTTATACGAAAGGCCACAGAGTAACTCCCAGCAAGAGACCAATTTGTTATTTGTATGTACACATGCATACATTTCACATATCCATGTATCAATGTGGGTACAGCATGTCCCCCTCCCTTTTCCTCCCTCTCCCTCTAGGTGGTTCAGCAACCTGCTACCTCCTCCTGCATCAGAAGGGCCTGCTGCTGGGTTCAGCATCATGTACTCCTTCAGGGGGCCCAGGGGATACCATTCTGGACCTTAGGCTTGAACCCTAACACAAGCAATTTGAAAGGGACAAAGTTATCAACAAGGGTCATTTTCTGGAAGCTTTTCGTTCCTCTACTACTGGCAGGACTTAGAAAGCTCAGCCACAAAAGAAAAAAATATTATTAATCACCACTGTTGTTCTGCAAATTTCTGAACATCTAAATAAAATGTAATTTAAAAAGGTCTCACTGTGCTGGGTGCACACACTGCCACTACTCCTCCCCTCAAAAATGTTAAAAACCATGACCGCCAACAACAAAACCAAGCAACCAAAAAAATTAAAACCAAAACCCCAACAACAACAAACCATCCAAAAGCAACAGCAAACCACAGTGTGTTTGCCAAATGGTTTGCAAAGCATGTGTCTTCAGTACATTAGTTGGTCCCACATTTACCCACAGTGCAGCCAATCCTCTGCACTTCATTCTGCAACAACCTTCATGAATTTACACCATAAGTAGGCAACAGAAAAAAACACCAAATACAACTCCAAATACATTGAATCTGAAATAATTTGTTGCATCTCCAATTGTTTTTTTCTCTTTCTGTCTAGCACTGTTTTCCAGGCTGGTACTTACTCCTTAAAGTGCCTACACTTGATGCTACCCTCTGTGTTGGTTCTTGCATTTAGAACTGCAAAAGCTCAAACCTTTTGTGACCTTTTCTATCTACATTAGTGATCAGTTTGGGTAGAACGTTATAAGATACAACACTCCTGCTGCTTGTCTAGTGGTAGCTACAACACAGAAGTATCTTTTTAATCACTTATCTTAAACCATCTTCTAGTGCTCTGCATTTTATAATTAAAACATGCTAGCCAGAAGGAAACATTAGATTAACTAGCACTCACAACTAACGTGCCTTTGAGCAGAGATTTACAAAGAACAAGTCATTTTAAACTGAAAAGATAGTCCAAAATCCATTCTCAAAGTTCTGCAGAACATGAGCAGAAGTGCTAAGAGAGTTACCAGAACTAGTCATACAGACTGCTCATGTCAAAGATGCTAAAAGTACAAACTTGTGTATTCCTATTACTGGGAAAAGAAAGATTCTGCTGTGCATCGAGCTCTGCTGTCAAATCTGTCACCAGCCTGCCAGCTAACCCTGGAAATCAATTTCTCCACCTGCATCTCCCAATGCAGAGAGGTTCCTCATCTCTTTGCTCACATGGTTGTCCTTTTAAATAGTGCTTTATTTAAGTTCTCCTGAGCATTTTGACCCTGTATGTGTGAAGTCAGTGATCTATGTGATGGGTTGTAGTCTGCCAGGGAAGTCCCTTAATCCACATCACTATGCTGTGCTGCCACAGAACAATGGGTGGCATGGAGTTGAGAGCAGAAGACAGGGTAACATCAAGAACAGAAATCACTAAGCTGTCACTAAATGTGAAATCACAGCCCAGCTGAAATGAAATTCAGTAAACCCACAAAGCAACGGACTTCAGCAGTCAGGCTGCCAGGAGAAGGAGCAGGGGTCGAAGACATTGTAGCATTATATGTATCTGGGTTGATTTATATGCTCATAAAAATCTCTCACAATCACACACCTAAGAGAAGCCCCCTCACACTGAGATCACTCAGTAGTCCTTTAAGAGATCCTTTCATCCTGTGGAACTGCCTGTCTACTACCGCTGGAGAAAGCATTCCAGATTGAGCTCTGTGCCTGCTGCTAAACCAGAAGAACCCTGAGCCTAGAGTTAAACATCCTCTTCCATATTCTGACAGGCATTCCTGGTGATACTATGGAAACCATTGCTTTCCTCTACAGGACCTCCAAGCTGCATTAAATACTTTCTTTTACAAACTAAGGTTTCCTTCCTTCAATGTTGATACCATTATCAAAATGGATGCTGACGGGCTTTGCTCTTGACCTCAGTTCAAGCTCCCTGTGATTCTCTATGTAGTCCAAACAAAGAAGTAAATGCTAAAGGTGGCTTACAAACACTAATGTCTTGCAAAAAGGTGAAGGAAAACTGCTTATATTATCACACTGCTACTGTATAAATAGTTAAAGCAAGGGACTAGGTTTGATGCTACATTTAGCATGCTATAAATCTGAAGGTTTCAGTCTTAAATCCCAAGGCAAACATTTTTCAGCTAACTCTTCTCTTTCTAGCCTTCAGTGACTGCACCTTTTTCTCAGTCCTTGATAACATGCAGCTATGCAAAAGCAAGAGCTGCTACAACTCCATCACTGAGTGCTTTCTTAACAGGCAGGTTTTCTTCTATGCTGCACACTTCAAAATTGTGTAGCATAATTGGGCCAACAAAAGGAACATGGATTGCAACTCCTTAAGTCCTTCAGTTTAAGCTTCTGGTTTTGAAATACATCAGCCTTTCTAATTGGATAATGGTTCTGTTGCTGATTTCTTTATCATTTTACATATATCCATTTGCTTCAAACAGACCAAGATGAGAAAATGGGTCACACACCTACACCTGCTGAATAGATACTATCTACCAAAGTGGAAAGAAGTTCTTCACCATGAGGGTGGTGAGACACTGGAACAGGTTGCCCAGGGAAGCCTCATCCCTGGAGGTTTTTAAGGCCAGGCTGGATGTAGCTCTGAGCAACCTGATCTAGTGTGAGGTATCCCTGCCCATGGCAGGGGCGTTGGAACTGGATGATCCTTGAGGTCCCTTGTAACCCTAACAATTCTATGATTCTATGCATAACATGCTGTCACAAATATTGAAATAAAAGGCATGTTTCATGGCATGTAAGCAAAATCACAAGAGAAGAAAAGAGGAGCTAATTAAAGCACAAAGGTGAAAGACAAAATAAACACAACAAGCAATGAGCCAGATGACAGCATTCTTTAGGTCATTACAGGGAGTCTATCTCTCCATATGTAGAGGCACCCTTCTCTGATAGGAAGATTTCTGTTATCCTCTGCAAAGGCTTTTGTTTTTATTGGCACCAATCTTACTTTTCAAACGTACATTACATGGGTCATTGCTGAGCACAGTGGAGTCTAGACTCCACCTGGGGTCTGTATGGTGGACCCTGCAGCTCAATTGGTTATCCAGTCAACTCAAGCTGAAGGAGCTCTAGCTTTTTGCTGATGCAGATGAGTCACAGGAAACCTTGCACTACAAAACCTCAGAGACAAAGCCACTGGAGTTCATCTTCCCTTATACAACCCACAGGACTGCAGCCAAGCAGACAGACTAAAGATAGTTTCTCTCAACTCTTAAATAGTGAATCCTTATCTTCTACAGAAAATTCTAGCTTACAGATACACTCCTGTAAACCACTGAATGCCTCTACGTTGTTGCCCTATTCTAGATTTTTTTATGTTCCATTCTGTGGCATATACATGTGTGAGGTGAAGGCTGATTGAGTTATGCCTTGACATACTGTGACAAGGTCTTCCCACAGTGTTCAGGGGCATTTCAGGCAAGAGAAGGAAACAGTACACAAAAACTTGCCAGTTCTCACTCTCACAGATAGTCTGCCTTCAGTCCACCCTAAATGCCAAATCCTGCAGAAAAACAGCTGTAGTACCTAACAGTGAAAGAGCAACATAGTCAAGGATAAAAACAACCACAACAAAAAGTCCCACAACAATTTACTTGATTGCTAAGCAGTAATTTGTGCTTCTCCACAAATACACATTATTAAACAACTTCCTTCCCAAAAGAAATACACATTATGCTGATAAAATAAGTAAACTGTAAAAGACCTTATTCTAAGAAACCCAAGTCATCAATGGTGACTGGTCCTAAGAGGACATAGCTGTGTCATTTTGTAAATGACACCTTGCTGTTGTGCATTTCACCACAGCTGAAGAGAATAAGGGAGATATGAATTGTGGGACACTCAACAGGATTTTAAGCATCACAGGTGTGATTTGCATCTAGGCACCCTGTGAATGAAGGACAAATGTCCATTTTTAGGTCAGTATAGTTCGGGTAGAATGTGGGTTTTTTTGGTAATGCAGAAATAGGACTGTGTCCTGAGCAGTGTTCTTGCCTGTAAAAGATGTGAAGGGACAGGATTATGCTCTGTTAGCAGGATAAGACATGGCTGAGTGCTTGACTGCTCAGGAATTTTCAGTGATTTCTAGAATAATGCTTTCAGAAAGGGAGTTACTTTCATCATTTTCTCTTCTGTTACGAAGCAAATAAGGAGGTGCATTTTCCAATATTCACTAGAAATTAAGTGTCTTTGTTCCCCAGGATGAAACACTACCTGTGAGCAGAATTTTATTTGACTTTTTTCCTGCTTTTTCCTGCTTAAAAATTACTAGATGTATACATAACTAAGCCCCACAAGCATGTTGAAGAAAGACTTCTGCTAACTTTGGTAGTCAGGAGTTTTTTGACAGCTTTATAGTATCCTTTAATAGGTTTTCAGGATAAGTTTGTTTATTAATTAAATCTGTCACACCAGGGACAGAAATAACATTCAGATTATTTTAGAAAAGGACAAAAAAAGCCAATGTCACCTACTGACTATTGAAAGAAGTAGAAAAAAGAGCCTACAAATTCCCATTTCCATTTTCTTTGTCTCCCTTAGACCACTTCAGCTCACACAAATTTGCTGCTGTACATTAAAATGCCAGGAGTAACAGCCAGAGCTTCTAAGGGGGTACTAGAGAGCCAGTAAGTAACAGGATGGGTTCTAAGGCATGAAACAGATTAGGAATTCCAAATATAGGTTAGATTCTACTTATTTCAGCTCTCCTAGAGGGGATCTACAGTCTCCAAGTCCTTAAATTAAAAAGTCAGCAAAAGGATGTGCTGAATCCCAGATGTTAATTGCACGAATTCACTGGATTAGAACTGCAGATAATTAATTGCCAAATTTTAGTACATACTGAGCTAAATGAATGAGCAGATTTACAGTAGGTAGTTCTGAAGTCCAGCAGGGGAAGATTATTTCTCAAAATGTGAGAGCCCTAGAGGCTAAAGTCATCTAAAATGTCTGATTTCACAAAGTTAGAGTCGCTTGGGAGACTAGTGGAAGGACCAAGCGAGGAGCTCTAATGCTTGGGTATACAGTGCAGCAGCTCGAGAGAATTTATATGCTGCTAAACTCCTTTTGGTAAGAAGGAAGCAGCTTTTCAGCTTTCAGAAATGGGCAGTCATTGTTCACTATGCTTCCTGTAAGGTCATTTATACACAAAATGCTCCATTAGATTTTGCTTTACAAAAAAAGGGGAAAAAATAAATAAACCAACCCAAACCAACAGATATCACACATTTACTGCTGTGATACCATAATCTCATTGTCCCAGTTCTTAGGAATTCAGTTGGTCAGTTAAAGCTCAGAGTAAAATAATGGAATGACAGCAGAACTAAGATATAAACCTTTTTAAGGGAAAAATACCTATTTTTATGAAGACATTTTTATCTGGAAAGTGCATAAAGCTAAACCAACAAGACTAACACAGTAAGGAATTATTTTTTATCATTTATCAATGGTAGACGTGGAAAAAAACAGCCATGATAAAAGCCATGCTGTGGCTGGTGTTATGTGCTCATTAAAATCTGAATTGAAAAGGAAGAGCAGAAGTAAATAGTGGCATAGACTTTAAGACTTAAGCAGTCTAGAACAGATCAGGGAATTGAACCTCAGTCCTGAGTCCCTTTCCCAGTTTCTTACCCTCATCATGCCTTCCTAACTCCATGCACTAGAGCACCACCCTACTGCATGCTGCCTTCTTGGTGTTTTCACTGGCAAAGGCAGAGTAAGATTTATATCTTTTGTTTGTTTTGTTTTGGTTTGTGGTTTTTTTTCCCTTTTTCTCCAGAAATGTGCTATGAAGACTTTCAGACCTAAATTCACAGGTGTCTGCTGTGTACTGCTAGGGTTTTATTAGGAACTATGACTAAGAGGTATAATTTGAAACCATTGTTATACTGATAAGGCCACAGCTTATTTTCCTGTAACAGGTGACCCAATGGAAGTAATTTCCTGTTTGATGAGACACCTAAATGATGTTTAGCTGTGGGTATCAGAAAAACACGCTCTGCAATTAGATTTAAGGAATATTGAGCTTATTCTGGTTGATGCCTACCTTTTGAATTGTACTTCATCCTTTGCAACTCCTTTTAAAGGAAGTTTTAGAGTACCTGGTTTGCAGGTTCATGACCTGGAGGTCATTTTTGATATCAGCCCATCTTTTGATTACCAGTTTAGCTACATGACAAAAACTTCTACATCTGCAGAGGATAGTAGGTATGGCTACAACTAAGGCTGTCTCAGGAGGGTGTTAGGCTATCATTCATGCTTTCATTACATCTCAGCTGGATTATCGAAACACATTGTTCACAGGCCTTCCAGACCAGACACTTCAGAAACTGCAACACAGCAACAGTATTAAAGCTGGAAGGATAAGTAGCTGTCAGTGAGTGCAGCCCACTGCACCCATGCTGAGAGCTTAACAAGAACCTCAGGCAAGATAGCAAACTGCACTTCTGGTCTGCCAATGACACTTCTAATAATAGTTCTCCACATCTGCACCAGCAGTGAGCCCAAGAAATAGATTTGGCCCCTCTGGGTGTTATTTGGTTATTAATGACAGGGCAGACGGAGGTTCAAGACTTGTTGAGGTGCTCTTCACATCAGGCACCCAAGGAGTAAGAAGATTTGCCTCCCACTGTCCCAGAGCTCTGGGATTCTCCTGTCAAATACAACCAGCAGACCCACTTTTCATTTACTCAAACCTATTTATTTTGTCCAAAAGAAAATGCCCTAGACCACCTGGGTTTATCAGTTTTCCTGGATGTCACCTAATTCACCTGAGCCAACTCCAGCTCTCTAGTTTGGAACTAGAACTGTTCACTAAAAAAAAAAAAAAATTACAATTTTGACATTAAACCCAAGTTATTTATGTAAAATGAGAAACTGTACTAACCACACAAGAGCTTAACATGCTACTCATCTGTGAAGTTAAACTACAGAGCAGATTTTCTCTATTGTCAGAGTGCTGCAGCTATTCCTCGCTATTCAGTAGGGAGCTACAGAAGGGTTGTTCACAGGAAAGCCTTGGGTTAGATGGGCTTGAGCTACAGGTGTTGTGCAAACCAGCTACAGCAGCACTCATCACCTGGCAGCGTGGTTACAAAGAGATTAGAATCACAGATTGTACAGTTACTTTGTCTGCATGAAAATATATCAAAGTTATACCAAAAGCTCTTGGAGGATAAAAATCAAGACAGGCCAGAGATGACCCAGACGCAATCAGGACTTCTGTGTTAACAGAATCATGAGAGCTAAAATATCCAGTGTGTATCTAAAATAAAGAGGGTTTACATTAAAGTGAGTTGAGCCATCTTATCCCACCACATCTCACCGCACACCTCATCACACTACAATCTTGGGATAGTTTTAAACATTGACTAAATATATTCACAACGGTATCACAAACACCTCTTCCCTTTAAGTACTGCCTCAGCTTTCATTCTGTAGTTTGTTATTTCTGTGATTTTCTTACATACGAAGGGCATTCAGAAATTGACTGTATTCCATAATGTATTGGTATAATTACAAAATCTCATTAAGGAGGACTTTATTATTGATTTACCGGTTTTCTATTCATTAAATTTCACTATAAAAAGGATTATTACTTTTAAAGTCAGCATGCTTAAACACAAATGGAATTATCGTAAGAGAAACAACATAAAATGGAGCTATTAATATTAAAACAGCTATAGTTTGAAGATTATTCATTTAATAAATCTTTGTGATATTAGCAAGATTGATGAGTAGTAGTACAAATGAGGGGAACATGGGAGAGATGATCGTTTATTATCATTACAGAGATATAAAGTATGATTCAGTGTTTCATAATGGATTTTAAATTTGATTTAACATATGGCTGACTCATTCTCTGAAAACTATTCTTAAAGACATAAACTCATTGAAAAGTCAAATCCATTGTCTTAATAATACACATGAATTATCTTTTGATAAGAAAATAACTACTATGTCCTAAGTCAAATCAGGCATATTCTGGCAGAGCTACCATGCTGCATGCCGGTAGCATAGAAAATGCATGCCTATAGGTAGAAACAATGCCTCAAGCACACTGTAGTAGGCAAGAACTGAAAACAAGCAGAAAATGTCATCTCCTTTTGCAGCAAACCCACGTGCCCACAGGCTACCTGCTATTTGTGCTGTGCACAGATGCCAGATACTGCTTTTGCCCATACAAAAGACCACGGCAGCGGCATATCTGTTGGTGAATAAGGATGAGACTTCATAACTCACATGGTACATGACCTGCTTGCACTTCTTTGATGTGCAAACAGGAATCACTTCTCCATACACATATAGCTCATCCCTCACTTGTGCAGAATAACTTTTTGCTAACACTGATGGGCTTTGAATTAGGTCTCCGCACAAGAAAAGCTACACTGAAGTGATGTAACAAACCCACCAAGGTTCGCTGAAAACACATCCAAGATGTATATTTCAGGTGTTTGTATGTACTGAACAGTACCTCTGAGACAGAAACAAGCACACTTAAGTTAGAACATCTGCACAACTCAAATACTACAAACTCCCTACAAAGCCTGAGCAGCAGGAAGTGAATTTTGCTACCCTGTTAACACTACTCACACAAAATCAAGCATACTGTAAGAAAGGGCCATTAATTGCCTGATCACTAGGAAATACTACTGCCTTTAATATCCTAGCAGATTAAAACACAGATTTAACAAATGCGTCAACTTCAATGACTGACTAGCATTTCTTTTTGAATAAAGTCCTGGCAGACATTTTCTGAGTGTATATCTGCAAGAACTGCTATCCAAATTAGCTGTGTGTTCACTATGAGTTCTGTCTCACAATGATGCTTTTACTTAGTAATCAGAAAATATTTCCGTAAAACACTTCTGTAGAGCCATAATTATTTTGCTGTAAATTAAGAGCAAACAAAATGGCTTCTCCCCTGCCCTGTCCCCAAGAATTTCAGCCTGACATAAAGAGGATACAGATGAGACTGAATGAATACCATGCAGCATCCTTGGTACATTCAACACTTGTATCATGTGCAAAGTGTCTCTGTTTTCCACAGAGGGTACTTCTGCTGCCTCCTTCCTTGCCTGTAGTTATTTGCCATAATTTTTAATTAGGAAAATAATTGAATCAATACCTGACTACCTCTCCCCTGAAATGCAGCATTAATAAGACTTCAATTTCTTTCTTTTTTTTTTTTTTTTCCCCACCCCACCCCATTGTGAGAGTCTAGTCCTTGTTAAAACACTGGCAGCACAAGTCCCAGCGGGTGGTTTACTGGAAAGTTTACTGTTCTGGCCTCCTAGATTCCTGTTTAGAAACCATCCCCATAAACAGAATCCAGTAAAGGTCTGATGCTTTAATTTCCTACCTCTACAGAATTTTACTTGTTTCTACTCCCTTTTATATGCTATAACTAATCCAGACTCATACTTAATAGAAAAGGATTGCTGAGCTGCCTCTGTTATTGCTTCTTAGGAAACAATTTAAATCTCTAAAGGAAAGGCTTTGTCTTGTTCTAACGAATTACAGGCCTAATCCTGGAGCCTGTTGCAGGATCTGGCATTTAATAACTGACATATTCCTATACATACATCTTCCCAAACACCACCTCATTTAAGTGAAATTTGACAGACTTGACTGTATGGAAGAGTAACAGAGTAATAGAGTCTTTATTCTTTGAATATTACAATAATGTAATCATCTGCTAGTCCTGTTCACTACCTCTATTCAGCTATCTGTTTATTTAGGTAGGAATCAAATCTGCAAATCAGCATTATGTACAATTTCCTACTTTGCCTGCTTCACCTTTTCTCTACCTCCTATATAAGAATTTACTTTCCCTTATGTAGCACTATTCAGGCAAGCTTCCCAGTTGTTAAATGCACTAAAGAAATACGAGAAGAAAATTGTGACAGGATGAAAAGGTTTCAGAACATTTGGCAATGGATGGATATGCAGATAATCTACTGAGGCAGAGATGATTTATAATATGAAATTTCTAGTGTCTACATAGGTTTTAACTCACTCTTCTTTGTAATTTTACAGATTGACAATGGATTCAAAAGCTCCCAGGAGAAAGTGAGCATGGCTGAAACGTAGGAGGTCTGGTACAAAGATGAACAAGCCTTGTTAAGTGAAACCTTTTGATTTTTTTTCCCCCTTTTTTTTTTTGTTTGGTTGCTGCAGCAAGTTTCTTTGCTGCTAGTAATCCACGTCTGCTTGCTTACAATTAAAGGATAACATTCATGTTAGAATATACAAGTGAAAAAGTGCCTTCTGCAGGTGATTAAATGTCACAGAAAGTTAAGGATGCAAGCTAGCTGTGAAAGCTGTTAATTGCAAATACACTCCAACATTAGCAACACTGTCCCTGCTACACACTCTTTCCTAGAAATCAGACCAGAAAAAAAGAGCTTTGCAAGTCACATGGAGGCATGGACATGGTTTGCTAATGCTTTGCTGGAGTGCCCATTGATTCTCGTTCTCAGCAGTTTCTTACAGGTGAGTAAACTGTCCAAAGGTAAAGCCCTGGATACTCTGTGAAGTGCTGAAGAGATGGAATTAAGAAAGAAAGATTGAAAGACAGACAGAAGACAGACAGACAGAAAGAGAGAAAGAAAGATCTTCAATTGCTTTTGCTTAGCTTATAATTAATCAAAATTATGCTTCTTTTCATATCAACAGAGCAGGTATTTGCAAAAATCTTACATTTTAATCATCGTGGGCCAAATTAATCAATTGAGAAAGCAGACCAACCAGATTCAACCAGCAACGAGATTTTCCTGAATGTAGAGTGGTAGTAAACATAACCACAAGATTTGCACTAATGGACAACTTGTTGGTTATATAAAGATCAAAAAGATACTAATCATGTAAACTGCAGCTTCAATCACACTTTATCCCAGCATCATTTACTGCAGCATTGGACCCATCCCAGGTCATTATCCCTTTACGAACATCTCTTTGTTAAAGTATGCATGTTCTGCCAGGCTTGCAGTGTTTTAGTGGACAGATCTACTCTGTCAGATACAGGTTCATATTCTGCTCATTTTACTTTAATTCCTTCACTTTTTTATCACCTCTAGTATAGTTTAATATTGCTCTTTTTTCTTTTGTGTTTGGGGTTTTTTTTGTTTTTTGTTTTCCTTATTTTTAATCCAGGACTTTATCCTTTCAGCTTCAGCCTTATTCCATCTCTTTGAGCATTTGTAAATGGAAGAGGTGGCATGTGAAGATCTGAACAAAAAAAAACCCAAACAACCCCACAACCAGTTCATTGTAGAGTTTGGAAATTCAAATAATATCCACCTATTTTTGATGCTTGTCTTCTTTGGCCAAATTGTCAGGTTTATTAATTAGCATTCAATTCTTTCCCATCCACTCTGGCTTTTCCCTACTTTCTACTGCAGTGTGTTTATTATATATACAAACTTTATGAATCCTGCAGTTCAGAAATTCATACAATTTACTTTAAATTATTGGATTACACCTCCGTTGTTTTTACAAGTTTTTGGGAATGAAGACAACCAATACCAGTTAGTGTCTAGAACACATCAAATACTAAGGATACTAAGTTTATAATCTTGACAACTGCTTTCTTCTGGTGCCTCTTTACACATCCAGTCATCACCAGCAGCAGCAGTTGGACCTATTCAGGGCTGCCATCTTGGGTGAAGTGTGGAGCACATTTGCATCACATTTGCACCACTGGTAAAGTGCTACCTGCCTAGGAAAATGCTCACAGCTCCATGAACATGAACTACTGAGGTCTGAAAATGCTAGGCATACGTATCATTAATTGTATCTTTTCTTTCTCATGGTCTTAGCTTCTAAAAAGTCTCTCCAAAGAGGAGGTAAGGATGTAAATGAGATAAAGATTTGTGTGTGTGTGTGTGTGTGCAGCACCATGTTTTATCTGGATCTTTTCATTCTTTCCTAGCCAAGCATAAATGCCATGCAGGTGATGTTCAGAATACATGGCTTTTCTGTTCTTCTTTCTTCTTGGGCTTCCAACACCAATGCTATTGTTGAGGACTCAAAGGCTCTTTGTAGCCCAGAATAGCTGTACCAAAGACTTTGTCATATTCAGTCATTTTACACAGAACCTGATTTTTATTCTGTGGAGTAGTGATGAGTCTTTTAAACCCTGCATGCTTTTGCAGGCATTTAAGGTTCAAAAGTCCCTGATGCCTGGTTAATCAATACTTTAGGAGGATCTTGTGCAATGCTCATTAAAGTCTAATGCATTGCATTTCTCCAGCTCCTCTGTGCTCCATGCTCAGAACACCCTGCAGCTTCTCTGCAGCTAAATGGCCTTCGAGGTCCTCACACAGCTTGTTGAGGTGTTTTCCTGCCCATTTTTCAGTGATACAGCTTAACATCTTCAATAAATCTTTTGTCCTAAATCCTCCCTCTCCTATAGACAATCCGTCAAGAAAATAAGTGGGGGGTGGGGAGAACCAACTTTTCAAGTGTTAATTCCTGGAGCTGCTGCTGTGCTTTTTTTGCTCTAAAGTGAAAAGCCTGCAGGCTGTCAGAGGCAGCTGAGCGCACAGCAAGGACATCCCCACACTGCTCCAGTCCACACGGATGAATGGACAGATGTCTTTGAACGACAGTTATTTTCTCCATCTTGCTCTTTGAACTCAACTGTGGGCAAAGCTGACAAGGGTTATATTGCCTTCTCTTCTGTCTGCTGCCTCCAATAGCAGACAGATTCCAGGTGATGCCAGTCCAAAGAACATGAAGTCTCATTTAACCCTTAGCTAGACCTGGTCTCTGTGTGCAGGGTAAAGCAAAGAACATGAAGTCTCATTTAACCCTTAGCCAGACCTGGTCTCTGTGTGCAGGGTAAACCAAGGCTTATACACTGCTAATTTACTGTCTCTGGCCAATTTAAAATGGCACAGTTCTCCACGCATGCAGCTCATAGCTATATGCCCAGTCACATATCTGCTACATCACTGCTCAGGACTACATTTCACCCCAAAATAATTCCCTCTACGCTGAACCTGTAGCCTGAGCCACCCACAGTTGGACCTCCAAAGGTGGGACCTTCAAAAGGCAATTTCACAAAATTTGACTCCAGCAATAGTGATCTGGAGAGATCTAGGAGCAATAGCCATGCTGGGCAGAAGGTTGCTCCGGGGAAGGATCATACTACATAACTGCCACTTGGTAATCATTTGGCATATCACTTGCTTAAGAGAAATATTATAAATAGTACAGCAAATAAAATCCCTATTTCACTACTTCTGGCTGTAAACTCAACCCATCTTCCATTCCATTCTGTTGGGGTGGCACTCAAATAAACATGCTATTTGCATCTTCTCCTTCCTTCCTTTCTTCCTTTCTCAATAGTTATGTTACTATGGATCAAATGAGATCTTAGTCAAAGTAAACAACATCTGACAGGAAATTTATAAACGAAAGGTCAAGTAATTTCTGAACATAGATTTACATTCACCTAATTGAGAGGAAAGGATTATAAAATAACCAAACCAATGGCTAACAGCTATTTAGATAAATTTAAGCACCAAAATAAGTTGTTCTCTCCAAGTCAGAAAGGCAGGGTGGTGTTTAACCTCAGCCTGTGTTTGTTTTATCACGCATAAGCTAGGATGTACTAAGTGACCTAAACTGCAATCTACTGTCACTCTTATTTGTAGCTGCGAGGCTTAAAATAGCAGCTCAGAAGATATATTTATCTTTTGCCACCTTAGCTGGAAAGCACTATAAAATGATCACCAGCGAACCTCAAATCAGAGCTCATAACAAGTGAGAATCCTAAGTCTGTATTACTAGAATAACTCTGCATTCAATTGATTTTTTAAAAAGTAGATGTTACAGAAATCAAGCAGCAATATAATCATGCAGGTAACAGCTTCCAACGTAAGCCAGGATGCTTCTTGGTGTGTAAAGACACTTAATTAAAAGACTAGATGAAAACCACAGCTCAGAACCAGATGCATCTATTTTCAGATATAGAGTTCACATGCCTGCCCCACGAGTCTAGCAAAATCTTAGTTTGATAAGGCAGTCATGGATTTGGGAACGTGAAGTACATAAATGCAATCTATACTCCCACACACAGCCAAAGCATTTCCCCAAAGACAGCAGAAAGATCTCCATTCCACATAATACACATTTGCATTCTTTTCTTCTGAATGTTATTAATAACATGGTGTGACAAATTATCAGAGGGGAGAAACACAAAATAAAATTTCTTTCGCTATAGATGCTTTACTACCCATACCCGTGGTGAAACACCTGTACTCACCCCACCTTAGCCTCACTCTAATGAAGCAAGGACCCCACAAAAAAAGTCAATTAGAATCTCACAGTGACACTGCTTGCCTGGACACAGGGCACAGCTTCCTAACGGCAGCAGGTACTGACTGCAAGGAGATGCTGGCTTCGACGTTGTCTGATGTGAGCTAGTTAATGCCATCAGAGCTAGCCATTCCACCAAATTAAATCACAGTTCTCCTCTGGAGAGTGACTGGCATTTCCAGAGGAAGTTTGCTCAGCTTTCTGCAAACTCGACCTCAGGCATATGAAAGTCAAGCTGTGCTCTTTCTGGTTCACACCGCAGAGGCGGCATCGGTGACAAGATTCTCCTGACCAAATCTTGCCCTCAATTACGCTTCTGCGATCCTGGATCTGTGCGGCTAAGTGGAATACAAAGCAAGTATAAAGCTGGCAAAGGCAGCGCATATGGCTCAGGATATACAGGAGACTGGTTTGTTAGCAAAGGTGCTGACATTCTTAGGTTGATTTTTCTGATCCACTCTAACTTCAAATAAATGTCTGTAGCAAGCTATTTGTAGCAAACAGAGGAAAACATTACTGCAATTTGAACAGAATTTAAGCAAGGAATTTTAGATTAAATCCATTCCAAGTCCAAGAAATTCCTTTGGGAACACATTTGAACATGTTTACTCATGCCTGTAAAAAGTAAAAGAAGGGTCTATTTGTTCTTCCAGTACCCAGCAGAGGGGAGCTGACTTTGTTCTAAAGAGTGCAAGTGCCAATTTACCTGTTCAGTGACACAGCCTTAATTCCCTTCCAGTCTTTATTTCCATTTCAGAACATCTTAGTCATAGACTCCTAGTGTTCATGCAAGCAGCAGGTGACAACTGTTCAAATCCTTCCCTCCTAAATGAGGTCTTATCCTTTCTATTGCAACCCAGTGTCAGGTGAAGTATGTATACAAATGTAGGACCTACACAGTAAGTTCCCAATCACTCTTGATTTCAACTTTGGATAGTCATAATGACTTCCTAAGGTAATCCTTGGGACAGAAATGCTTAGAAATGATTTTGTTTTCTTCTAGAGAATGAAACACAGTAAACCTGCTAATTTCGCAGTGCTTTGGAAATAATTGCCCTTTTATTTAGATGATGCTTCTTGCTCTCAGTCACATGGAGGTAAATCCAAAGCAACTACTTGAAATCAGTGAAATAACCTCTTCAATTTCACCCTTTGTTTTCATAAGCTTTTCAAAAAATACTTGACTAGCAAAAGCTATAAATCATAAATAATCATAAACTGCAATTTTGGTTTGACTGAGGGGGGAAAATTACCCTAATTTTACCTTAAAGAATAGAAACCAAAGCTTTTTCAAATATTGCTGAAAGTTAATGGAACTGTGCAGTAATAACTACAGTAGGAGCAGCAGAGTGGCCTCAGGCCCAACCACAGATGTGAGCCTATTAGAAAAGTCAAATCCCTGGCTTCCCACACAGCTCTGCAGGATGTGCACTGCCCTCCAAACAACAAAGAGCTTCCTAACACCTTATAAAGCAAGGAACTCTGTTTTACCATGACAGAAGCAGTATCCTGTCACCAGCGAGGCAGAATAATCCCAGGCTCTCATCTGTTCAGAAGGATCATATCCATTTGTTTATTATAATTACTGAGCTTTTCTCTCACCTATTTCCATGACCTTCACATTTCCAAGAGATAAGAAAAAGTACTACCACCTTATCCACTTTTAATTATTGCTTTGGTATTTTGTTTCTCAAAGCTAGCAAATTCAGTGTAACTCCAGTCTTGCAGAAAGAAGAAATAGGGATGTGATCATTATTAGTAGAATAAGTTTGAAGCTATCTGCAAAAAAAATAAGAATAATAATGAAACACACCTTCCCAAAGATGCTGTATATCACCTTTGTTTAATATTTTTGTCAGTTGTGCTTTGAAGAGTTAATGCCTCGGGAAAAGTAATTGAAAGTGTCTTTCTGGAGCACTGTAAGCATACCCTTGGGTTCTTTATTATTCTAACAGCTTCCCATTTTAAAATACACAGGTACTAACAACCAACAAATTATTACATTTCCTTTAAATGAACTGAAACAACAAAGATAATTAACTAAGAACATAAGCCTGCTTTCCATATGGTAATACACATCCCAAGGGCAAAGTGCTTCTCTTTTAAGGAATTCCCCACAGACTTCTTATCCACCTTGTAGGGGTAATTAACAACTGCAAAACACAACTGAACTTGCTTAATGTCACAATATTGTGCAAAGCATTACTTTTTCATGGAAAATGAGTGTGATCTGTGGAAAAGAACATAGGACCTTGGAAGAATAAGGTGCTATTCTCCACGATAGAGCACGCTGATGTAGCTAGCAGTATGATTTAAACTCTGAAAAGGTGTTTAGAACAATATTTACATTCAGGGTTATGTCAAAAGAAAGCTAAAATGGAAAGAATGTTTTCCCACTTAGCTAAGTAGTAGTTAATGGTATCTCCTGTGAACAACAGTTTGGGGGGAAGGGAGGGGGGAAAACAATATGTTTGTTAATAGATATCCAATTTGTTAAAATTTAAGTTGTATAAGGTTTTATTATAATTTCATTAGTTGCAGAGGACACAGAATATCAACGCTTTCTTAGAGTGCACAGTGAATATTAGAATTCAAAAGCATCTTGTCTACACTACAATTTTAAGCTTGGCAGGTGCACCAGGCAACAAGCCTATTGTTACTAGGAATAATACAAAGAAGAATGTGTTAAGTGAAATGAAATTAAAACTCAAGAGCTAAAAGCAGGGTAAACACAGGGGAGCAGGGAAGGCAAAGAGATGCCTTTGGATTAGCTGTGGATTTGCATGGGAATACAGCTCCAGGGACAAACCTCACTTGAAGGAATCCCGGAGAGGAAAGATAAGCCCCAAGTAGATCAAACTGCAATAAGAGAAATTATCACTTCTGTTTTACTACAGTAATGGCTTGTTTGATTTTCCAAGAGAACTTTTCCACAGCTGTACAATCCCTTCAGACCAATGGTTTATCTTTCACCATACAAGTGACCAAACTAGAAACTTAAGCTTCCTGTGCCAAAGTATTCAGGCAAAATTCTGGACAAGTCAAAGGAAACTTTGCCACCAACTACCCTGGCACAACGACTTTGTTTCATGCATCTTTGAAATAAACTAATACCCTCTCTCTCACACACACACTCTACAAACAAACCCCACCATTCTTATTTCTCTAAGGAAGATGTAAAGTAACATTTCATCAAGGAATTCTTAATGTCTGCCAATTGCAGGCAGGCAAGCAGACAGCCTATGCAGTGATGATCAACCCAACTCTGGTTAGTGTTCAGGTTTTTATACTTCATTATGTTGCTGCAGTGAGGGATTTGACAACTCAACATTGGTGCAATGTGGACCGGTTTTAAATAGAAGAACATTTTACATGGTATAAATCGCTGCGCTGGAAGAAACTGAATGATTGGCACAGGGCAGAAGTACTTTTTTGCTTCAAGGCTCTGGCCTGTCGTTTGCTGGAAAATCTGTTTTATTAAATGCCATTCACACTTCCCAGATAAGTCACTGAGGGATATGCCAGATTCTTTCCCAAATACTACTTGATACTCAGTGCTGATCACTGATGCGGACACAACATCTCTTTTGATGTTCCTAAGCATTGAAGTGTATACATTTCCCAACATACCAAATGTTTATAAGGTTAAAAGAGAGAAAGATATCAACCCTTTGGAGAGAGAAAGGGCAGAAGAAGCTGTAGTTTTATTTAAATCAACATAGCAGATACCTAAATAAATGCAAGAAAACCCAAACCAGGTGCCAAATGCCTGTGAGATTTTTTTTTTCCACTGGTTGCTACCTAACTATAGTTTCAGACAATCAAGTAAACACTTATTACCAGGAGACAGGATGTGAGATGGTACTAAGGTTTACTGTCTAACAGTGAGATATCAAGAGTCCTCATTGCAGCTTCTGATCTACTCCTATAAAGTATCTCTCTCTAAGCTACCTATGCAGGGCAGGCTGCAGGACCATCACCTAAGTTTGCAGGTGACCATGAAGGCCAGACGAGTAAATGGAAAATGATTTATACACACATTTGACTGCAGATGCACACAAATGCATTTCTTTGAACTAAGGCCCCTCATTTGACTCAGCTGGTCTTTGTCAGATGTGACAGCTACACACACTGATACCATCTACCTCAATGGCTGCCTTTCACTTCTGCTGTATATGTCAAAAGAAAGTAAACATATTCCAGTGACATCTAGCAATCAAGCAGATATTATTAGCATGAAAATACTGCTGCTATTCAGGGACCACACAAAATGCTTTTCTGCTCAGTGTCCTTCCATCAAACAAAGCATCTCTTTAAAAAAAAAAAAAAACACAACAACAAAACAAACCACAATTTATGGGTTCAGATTACATGTAAAGAACTGCAAAGTACTCTGGTATCAGAAGTCCTCCAATATTGACCATTCCACATATAGAGTACTTACAGCCACAAATGAAGTAGATTTGCCATTGAAGCTGTGAAAATCAAGGTTGTTACTACAGCAAGTCTATTCATCACCAGTACTTATTTCAAATGGCCTTTTCTGCAGCTTAGGCGTGTATCAAAATTTCTCAAATCAGGCACTGCCCAGATTTCAGAGTGCTATGTAACAGCACAGCTCTAACACCTAGCACGCTTCACCACAGTGTTTAAAAAAATAATGTGAAGATTCAACCAAGTCTTGTTGAGTATTTTGCCAAGATCATCTGCATTGCTGCTCTAACCTCCCTTTTGCCTCTGCATCAAACCCCATGACAAACTGCACAGCCACACACGCTTTATCGAGAAGACTCACAACTAACCCTAATACATTATTGTAATTATTTTCTACAAAGGAGTACATTATACTTGATAATAACCAGCAGCAGATCATTATAAATTAAATTTACAAACAGTAGAGGCAGGAAAGAAACATTTATAATGCAAGCAAAGATCACTTTACCTCAAATGTAGCTCAGATTATGAAGTGGAAGACCACCAGTGTTTCCAAGGACTCTCAGCAAAAGGAGTATATCCTATGTTACAGACATGGCCACACTGAATGCTGATTATCAGTTAATATCCAAGTGGAAACAAAATAACAGTGAAGGCTCTGATGCCTGGCAACTGCCATATAAGATTTGCCCAGTCTGAAAGTGTAGCCTACAGAGCAGCATTTCCAGCAGAGCTCCAGCTCCATTTCAAACGTCCACTCACAACCCAGATGCTGGGATGGCATTGTCAGATGCACCTCTCAACTTGGAATTTCCCATCCTGCACAATGAAAACACCCATCCCAGGTACCAACATATGCTACAAAACCCCACAAAACCTACATAAGAGGCTTTTTACTGCTTCGGGCACACAGCACCATTGCAGCTGGGCTCAGCACAGGAAACCCAGCACCATCCAGGACTACCGAGGCTATAATCCACCCTTCTGACCATCCTGCCCACATTCTTGGGATGGCCCTGATTTCACTTAGTAAGCATTTTTGATCATTACTTAGGTCAGGTTTTGTTGCTTCTGCTCTTGGCTCAGCCCACTGATGGGAGCTCCCACAGTGGGAGACAGCACTGCTTGATATGAGAAAACACCAGCATAAACTGCTGTAGTTTCTGTATCAACAGGCAAGCACCAGCAAAGCTGACAGAAAAATTACTGATCTTGCACTTCAGGCCTCTACAGACACCGATACAGTCACTACTGGGATTGAAAAATCTCTATTCTTAGTTCTCTTCCTAGTGTTCATCCTTCTCACAACCACCAGAGCTTTGAGCAGGGCCACCATCTCTTCACAGCAGCCTCCTGCTCCCCGAAAGTTGCTTTATCCCCACTGTGCTCCCAGCATGTGGCTGGGGAGGCTGAGCCTGTGGCCACTGCATGGCCAGTGAGGCCAAGCCTGTGGGCACAGCTGAAGTGAGACTATCAGGAACAACATGAATGGCAAGGGAAAGGGTTAGTAAAAACATACAGCACAGAGGTTTTACAGTTGCTCCAGATAAAGCTTTCTATCCACTTTCAAACAGGTGATTAAAGGTAAAACAACTTGCTCTTGGGGCAAGATTTATTACAAGAACACACTTTTCTCTCTTCCTCTTTCCTTCATAAACCTAGGCTTTACCAAACATGTTAGCAGTACATCATAAATATGCAAGAGTATACAGAATAGTAAAGTGAACAGCTCCAGGAGAAGTGAGGCCCTTGATATTTCCTGACTTTGCAGTACTTTTCATTTTTAGTGCTGCATTAGTCAGGGGCCAGTCTTATTTAATGTCTTTATCAATGATCTGGATTGAGTGCACTCTGTTAAGTTTGCAGATTGGGCAGGAGTTTAGATCTGCTGGAGGGTAGGAATTCTCTGCAGAGGGACCTGGACAGGCTGGATCAATGGGCTGAGGTCAGTTCTATGAGGTTTAACAAAACCAAGTGCCACATCCTGCATTTGGGTCACAACAACCCCACGAACCCTCCAAGCTTGGGGCAGGGTGGCTGGAAAGCTGCTTGGCAAAAAAGAACCTGGTGGTACTCGTTGGCAGGTGCCTGAACATGAGTCAGCAGTGGCCAAGAAGGCCAGCAGCATCCTGGCCTGTATCAGGCATAGTGTGACCAGGAGGAGTAGGGAATCGATCACGCCCCTGTACTCAGCACTGGTGAGACTGCATTTCAAATACTGTGTTAAGTTTTGGGCTCCTCACTATATTGACATTGAGTTGCTGGAGCTAGAAAAGGGTCTGGAAAACAGGTCTTATGAGGACCAGCTGAGGGAACTGGGCTTGTTTAAGTCTGGAGAAAAGGAGGCTGAGGAGAGGTCTTATTGTTCTCTACAACTATCTGAATGGAGGTTGCAGTGAGGTGGTTTGTGGTGAGTTGACCCTGGCCAGGGGTGAAATCCCCACCAAAGCCATTCTATCACTCCCTTTCTTAGATGGACAGGGAAGAGGGAAAATATAATAAAAGCCCCATGAGTCAAGATAGAAGCAATTTAATAGGACAAAAGGCAAAATCAAGGGCAACATGTGGAAGCAAGAACAAACAAAGACGTTATTCCTTACTTCCCATCACCAGATGATGTTCAGTCACTCCCCAGGAGGGCTTCAATGTGCATAGGGATTGCTTCAGAGGACAGACACCATCAACAAATTGCCCAACACTTCCTTCTTTCACTTAGCTTATATATGTGAGCTGACAACACATAGCATGATATACCCTTTTGGCGAGTTTTGGTCAGCTGGCCCAGCTGTGTCCCCTGCCAAGATCTTGCCCATCCCTCAGCCTCTCAGTTTGGGGTGTGGGGGGAAATGTTGGAAAAGCACAGCCTTGGTGCTTGGCTCATCAGCAGCCAACACACTGGTGGCTTATCAACATCCAGCTACATCACTGCAAAACACAGCACTATGAAAGATGAGCATGATGGGGAGAATTAACTCCATCTCAGCCAAACCCAATATATGGGTGTTATTCTCTTCCTCCTAGTATGAAGTGATAGAACAAGACAAAATGGACTCAAATTGTGCCAGAGGAGGTTTAGATTGGATACTAGGACAAATTTCTTTACTGAATGAGTGGTCAGGCATTGGAACAGGCCACACAGTGAAGTGGTGGAGTCACCATCCCTGAAAGCATTCAAAAACCATGTAGACACAGCACTTCAGGATGTGGTTTACTGGCCTTGGTGGTGTCAGGTCAGTGTTTGGACTCAATGATCTTAGAGGTCTTTTCCAGCAGAAACTGTTCTATGATTAGTGTTATTTTCAAGTGTATGATGCAGTATTAACTAGTGTCATGTATTGAGAAACAGAGCTGTACAACACTGCCTGAAGGAAAGAGAAAATACCTTGAAATGAAATGTGTGATCATTTACAGTGCCAAAAGCTTTTTAGCTATGGGCATTATTTCATAGCCAAGGTAAGCACTCTCTCCTATGGGTACCACTACACAGCTGCTGTTTGAAAAGGATATAGGGTTTCTGTTTTCAGCCTATTTTTCCTTCAGAAATTCAGACTCATGAGTGTTGATCTCCCTGCTCTGGAGGTGACAGAGCTGTCCCCAGACCAGGCAGCTACAAAGGTCCTTTCCTCCAGGCAGCCCTTCCAGCCCTCTGCAGCACATTCCCAGCACACAGAAGTGAACACAGCTGTAGGGAATCCCACAGAGCTGGCATGATATTGCTTGAAGGCAGTAAGGTGCCCAGGCAAGTCACTGGTGTGAGGCCAGTATAACCAGCAGGGAGCAGCTGCTCCAGAGGGAAGATGAATCACTGGCCACTCCGGAGACCTCACCCTCACACAGCCCTGAGCTGTGTGTATCTGGGCACAACAGCAAAACCAGAACATCCTTAAAACACCCATTAACCATCCTGGAAACAATAAGTGATAGACCAAAATCCATCCAGGACTGGAGACAGGCATACCCATAACACAGCTCAGGGCTGAAAGCAGAGTCCTTAGAGCAATAAGCTGAGGGGGGGTGTGGGAGGTCCCAGGTGATGCTGGTCAAGGGCAGTTAAGCAAAATGGAAGCCCAGAGATGGCTGCACATGGATGCCAACACCTTGGCACGGGTGTCCATGTCTTTAACCCAGAAAGAAGCAGGAGGTAGCAATTTTCAGATACCCTTGTTTAAATATATTCTGAATTGCAGAGCTGAAACAAAAGGCTTCTGTAAGTCCTTTGCCTTTTGGCTCTTCAAAGCCACCCTTCTTTGTAGAAAGCACATCACGAATGAGTGCATACAAACCCCCTCCATCAGCAGAAGCATACAGTGAAAAAAATAAGTTAAAAGTTGAATTAAAGAAAATAAATACATATGGCATTCCCAGACAGACATTTTATTAATTTCTCAGGTTCCTTATCCCAGCACAAGAAATTAAGTTTCATCTCATGAAGACCTGAAACCTGGACAATCTCTGGAAAAAAATCTACCTTTCAAGGAAACTAGCAATTGGTAAAATGTATTCTGTGCAGCATAAATAAACCTTAGTCTACAAAGAGGCTGCCTTCAGCTATACATATATGAATGTGCAAACATGTAATTGATGCATAAATTTACTAATGCAAGCTCAGAAGCTTTACACCTTGTAGTCAAGTTGACATATGATCTTTTTATTTTATTTTCCAATAGGGGAAAAAAGTAGTGCAGAACTGATAAACCTGTTTGAGATTAAATTGAATTTTCCACTACAGAAAGCTGTTTGGAGACAGGTATTCCAACAGCGAGACATGGTACAAAAAAAAAGTCTCTCAGAGACTTTAATGAGACTGACAAGGGGAAAAAAAGTGTCTGTGCTCTTCTAGAATGTTACTCCAAATGCTGCTTTTGTCATAAAATACTTCTGCTTCCTTGCAAAACTATTTTCTTGTTGTCATTATTTTGCAGTGTTTAGCTGAAAGGTTGGACAAGAAAGCTGCATTATGTAGAAATGTCTTACGTGCTATTCAAGCAAAATGTGACACCAGTTTTGGGAGCAGTGAGTAATACACTCATTATGCACTCATATGCATTCAAAGATCTAAATTCAATATAATGAATCTAGTATATTTGGGGTTACCTGGCAATACCGAGGAGTTGGCATTATTAGTAAAGTTATCATAAGAAATATGGGATTGCAGTTGGTCATGACTCCACAGAATGAGCTCGCTGAAATAGTCCAGAGCTTCCTCCATGCTTCTATCTCTTGCTCCATGATGATTTCCTAGGTAGTCAGCTCCTCCTTTTCGACACCATCAGGACTGCATGAAGTCCACAACCTTTTCTCTATGACTAAGGAACAGTTTGTCCCTCATCACCTCCTTCCAGGGCAGCTCACCATGTCCTTAACACCCTCACATCATTTCTGCCTTTTCAGTTGTCGTCTTCTGTTTCACTTTTCTGTCATCAGGAAGAGTTTCTTATTCTCTCCCCTCTGCTGAAGACAGCATTCATTCCTTACCACATACTACCCTCCAGCCCATCCCAAGATCTCTCATTTCTTGACTTCACCTCGTCTCTGAGTACCTATGTACTTCCTCCTTCTCCAACATCTCTGTTACCTCCAGGATGTCAAAAGTATTTTATTCCTTTTATCAGCTATACTCAAAATTCTAGGATAAAGACGAAAGAAAACCCACAAATCCCTAATTCATGTCATGAACAGAAGGACAAATGGAAAACATCCTTTCCTTCAACTCCCAGATCTCTGCAGTCTAGTAAGAGATGAGCTCTCATTGAAGCTTAGACAAATTGAAAATCCCATTGTAGATGTGAAGTCCCTTACAACCTGAGTAAGTCTGTGATTTTATGTGAATTTGAACTGTGCTGGAGCTGGCAAAAAGGTATAGTTGTGGCTCATGAGCACCTGTTGCCACGAACGTGATGTTAACTTTTTTTTTTTTTTCAGCCAGGTCAAACTGTTCCAGTGTCACTGCATATGCAGAAAAATTCAAACCGAAAAGATTTAATCTAAACCACACTTGGCTAAATGAACCATTATTTTCTGGTTCAGCATTGTTATTTCACAAATTTAATCTAAATTCACCCAGATCAAAGGAAACTTCAGCTCAAAAAGAAAACCCTCTATGCAATTTATTTGACTTTCCTAAAATACAGAAGGATAGCAGGCTGTTGATGATACTGCTAACTGAGCAGTAAAAGGGAATCTGTCTTTTCAGAAAAGAGCATTTGTGGGCTGAATTATCAGTTAAAGCTATCAAAAGACTTTGAATCAAATACTGAGGATTCAGAGAGTAAATACAGACTAGCTATGCAAGCTGCTAAAGAAGCTTTTTATTGTGTCACTCACTAAAGAACCACAATAGCAAGTCCTGATACACCCAAGGTTGTAAACAGGTAATATAAAACACTGAGATTAATTGGGCCTACTGTGGGGACAACGATGATGAGGCAGAAACAAGTACCAGTACTCTGCTTGGAGTGTCTGGAAAGTTCTACTTGTAATGTAATACTAGTTTTGGGTGACAAGTAAAATCTCAACTTAGAACTGCTTTTTATTGCACAATAATGCAAATATTCATACTCATTTGGACAAGCAATTTCTTTTTGCCCCTTTTCTTTCCAAAAGGCAGTCATTGCATATTTTGCTCTAACACCTTCAACCCTGGCATTCCTCTTCTGCACTCTGAATTGTTGCTGAGACAAATAGAACACCACAACGTCATGACAAATGCACAACAGCCTCCAGTAGAGTTCATGTTATCACAATCCAGAATTCAATTTGCCCTGCTCGTTACAGTTTCTATCTCACCTTTACCAAGTGAAAATGTTTGTCACCTCTAATAGAGACCTTTGCAATAGAAACTCTTTGAAAAGAATGGCTTGAAAGACCTTTTAAAAATCAGTTACTGACATGGCTATGAATGTTTGGAATAAAACATGTATGTATTCTTTGCAAACAGCAAAACAAGGCTTCTCAAGCCTTCCAAAGAAGGGAAGCCCCCAGAGCATTTCAAGTCCACAAACCTGGAATCACAACAGCCCAATATACAACACAGACCATTGCAAAAATGCACCCTAGACCTTTCCATACCATACAAAACGGTGTGAGACAGAACGTGTCAGCCTGTCTAATTCCCTGCTAGACCACCCAACCTGCACCAGGAATGTGCAGCTCACCAGTTTCTTCTCTCGTACACTCCATATGAAACTCTAACTTGTGTCTACATAGGAGCTATGGACCTCCCTGAATTTGCTGTCTATTTTCTTCCACACATTTCCTGCACTCACAGTTTCATGGTATGGAGATTCTACATGCAACAGTGGCTGACAACTCTTGTCCATCCCCACACCACCCCTTTGCACCATGCCTCCCCTCTAGTTGTATAAATCTGCAGGTTTTTTTGAGGGCTACAGTAGAAAAGAGGCCTCACAAGTGATGTCACAAAACGCTTTATATTATCACATGCCTGTTGCCACAGACTCGGTGTCTGTTGTCAGCTCAGAAAGCATACTGAAATTTTAAGGGACCTCCAGTTGAGAACATCCCCTCTTATTAATGTCACTTTCCACATTGTCTACAGTTGCTTAGCAATGCCAACCACATTTATAACTTTGAGCTGGTATTTTCTAACTGGCATGTGTCAAGATTTTTGTTTTTTAGTTGTTTCTTAGTTACAGCTAACTCTAACTTCTTTAAAATCTTAGATGTGATCATTTATGCCATCCTATACCATTTTTATATAATATTTAACCCCAATAACAGACCAGTTTCTCCCAGTAGCATTATGAACCAACTAGATTAACAGCAGTTATGCTTTCTGGTTTGTTTCCTGATGCTCTTTACAGCAAGCACATCTGGCATTTTCAGGCTAAATCCATTACAAACTCTGCAACAGCAACATGTTTGTGTGGGACATCCCTTCCAGGAGCAACACCCCACCAAACTGGGCCACAGAAGTTTTGCATTTAAATGGAAGAAAAATCACAGAATCACACAATGTTAGGGGTTGGAAAGGACCTCGAAAGGTCATCCAGTCCAACCCCCTTGCCAGAGCAGGATCACCTATACCAGATCACATAGGAATACATCCAGCAGATTTTTAATATCTCCAGAGAGGGAGACTCTACAACATCCCTGGGCAGCCTGTTCCAGTGTTCTGTCACCCTCACAGTGAAAAAATGTTTCCACCCATTGCCCCTTGTCCTGTCACTGGGCATCACTGAGCAGAGCCTGACTCCATCCACTTGGCACTCACCCTTTACATATTTATAAACATGAATGAGGTCACCCCTTAGTCTCCTCCAAGCTAAAGAGCCCCAGCTCCCTCCGTCTCTCATCATAAGGAAGATCTTCCACTCCCATCATCATTTTCCTGGCTCTGCACTGGACTCTTACAAGCAGTTCCCTGAGGTCCTTCTTGAACCGAGGGGTCCAGAACTGGACACAACATTCCAGATGCAGCCTCACTGGGGGAGAGTAGAGAGGGAGGAGAAGCTCTCTCGACCTACTAACCACAGTCCTTCTAATACACCCAGAATGGCATTGGCCTTCTTGGCCACAAGAGCACGTTTCTAGCTCATGGTCAACCTTCCATCCACTAGGACCCCCAGGTCCTTTCCCCCTTCACTGCTCCGCAACAGGTGAGGGACTCCTCAAACTCTCCAATGCTTCTACACTGTGTTTGGATCCAAGTAGTGAAGCAAAGGAAGTCTCTTCCAGTCAATCACACAGGCAATCTTGCGAATTTCCTAACTCCACTTTGCTGTTCTGATATGTACTTTTAAAATCACTTTGTGCCTTATGTAAATTGTGTGTGTATATATATATATATATATATATATATACATACATATATATATATATACACATATATTTTAATCAAGTCCACATTTCTGATTTTTGGCACATATTAGCAGTTCAACAACTATTCTCAGGCACAGGTAATTGCTTGGAAGGACAGCAGTTACTAACAACCAATAGTCTGCATATACAGTATCATTTACAAAAACCTGTTGCTTTTTTCCTAGATATTTTACAGGTATTTACCCAAATTGTGCTCAAGTAGCCACTTTTTAAAAAGGAATTATCATAAAAACTCAATGAAACATCTTCAATTAATTGCAGCTTCCTAGAGAAAGATACACTTTCTGAACACAAAAGAAACAGTTTGCAATCATTTGTGGCACATTTCACCTTGACTTCTTGTCAGCTTGCATTGTTAACCATCCTGAACAGAACTAACACATTATTCAAGGCTGTATCAGGCCTACTAATCTTTGGTATTTCATGACTTCTAAGTTACTATTATTACTGAAAGATGGATTTAGGTTTATATTAGACATTAGGAAGAAATTCTTTACCATGACAGTGGTGAGGCACTGAAATAGGTTGCCCACAGAAGCTATGGAGGCTCCACTCCTGGAAGTGTTCAAAACCAGGCTGGGTGGGGCCTTGAGCAACCTGGTTTAGTAGGAGTTGTCTCTTCCATGGCAGGGGAGGTGGAGATAGATGACCTTTAAGGTCCCTTGCAATGATACTAATAGCTGACTCTTTTGGAGGACGCATTTCAGGGATTTCATTTCCCACTTTCAACTACCATTTATTTGTAGGTTTTAAGAAATATATCGATATCGACATTAAAACCCATCAGTAACTCAATTGAATGACTCTATAGCATATACATATATTGATCAGGAATTGATCTGACACAACGGATCAGATCAAGTCAATGTAGGGAAGGATGGCTATTTAGCTTTAGGTCATATTACCTCAAAAGTGAAGGGTATTCTTTAACAGAAGGATAGTAAAATAAATACAGTTATTTTACAGTGTGTCAATATCCACATCTAGCTCTCTGTTTAGGCCTACAGTACACATTTTGCATATTTTAAATGTGTGGAGCCTTAAAGTGCTGGAGGAAACATTAAAGGATACTTTGAAGCAATTCTCTGCCCAGACTGACTATCCCTCATCTGGGCAAAAAGGAAGGAAAGACCAAGCTCCTACATAGTAAGAGCTGGAAGCAGTGAGAGCTACCACATACATCATAGTATCATCTGAAATGTTTTATACAAATTCTATTTCAGAGCAAGAACAAAACACATTTCTTGGAGATTAGGTGAAAATGCAGACTGTCCCAACACTTCAAATTAATTAAAGCAGCAGAAGAAAATAGTCATGGATATACCTCCAAGAGCACAAGGACTGTGATTTCTGTTGCCCTAAATCTTGCTAGAAACACCTACTCAGAAAAGGCAGCTCAAGGGTCACTGGACAATTAAACCTGCTCTGCTTAGGGGAATATCTTTCTTTGTGAAAAATAAAGGTAGGAAAGGAATGTACAACCTGTGATCCTCACTCAGCAGAAAATATAGTTAGCGTTCAGCGCTGCTATTTGGGCAAAGAAGGAAGAGATGAAGAACTGTACCATAATGGTTTGAACACAAGTGGAATAAATTGTGCCCAGTAATGAAGTGAACTACTAAGAAACTTTCCAGAGAAGCATGAATAAGGGGCCCAAGACCCTTTCCTTTGATTAACTCACAATAGTCACACAAAATCTGCCAGCACATAGATTTCACCCACTGTGAAGTAGTGAAGTGGTGTCACTCACTTTGCTGTTCTGTGTACCCACTGAAGCACACAACTATCTGTAATTTATTAGATGAAGAATTATTTCACTTTGCCCTGCACTTCAGATCTATTCACATATACATAAAAAACCATGACCTGCAGTAAATAGAACATTTTTACAGTACTTCATAAAACTTGCAGGACACATTTAAAATGAGAAAGTAGGGTACAGCATACCAAAACACTACTGGAACAAAAATTCAAACTAAATTCTTCATTTCCTGAGGCCAATTTTCAAATAAAGTAAAGCAAAAACAAATTGCTGAAGGTCTATGGCTAGAGCTGCAGTTTCTGAAAAATCTCAAAAATAATGTAACTTACAGCAACTTCCCAAAATTAAGACCTTTCATCTTACAGATTATGGCATTTTACTTCTCTAAATTTGTATCTTGCTCAACACAAATTCACTTTACCTGCAGTGGGAATTCTGCTGAAGTATTTTCTACTTCATAAAAATCCATAAGGTAATGAAAAGCCATAAGATAATAATAGATAAAGAAAGAATACAGCCAAAAACGTTTTAACCTTTCATTTGTCTAACTGAATGATCCCGGAAAAACGGTAAATCAATTGGAATTTTGCCTGTGATATTATTAAATCAAACATTTGTCATTTCAATTTATAGTTCACGTTGGTCAGTAAGATATCTTCAGAGTAGAGCAGGTAGAATTTTCCAGGGAACTAGAATTTAAGACTACAGATGCTTTGGATGCAATTCATAGCAAGCATTCAGAACCTGAAACCTGAGCTCAGTTTATTGCAATTGGTCACTCGGCTGGAGGCCAACCAAAAATTTCCTTTCTTTAACTGATACACGTACACCTTGTAATCTAGCACAAGCTTGAATGGTCACCATTAGGAACATAAACATCCTTCTCTGTGGGTACTGTGCCTTAGCTGGTAAATATTTGTTTTTCTTACAGCCAGCTTGCCTAGTGCATGCATTTGTTAAAATAATCGCAGAGAGAGTGACCGTGCAAAGAGGCATGTACCTTGGGTACAAGTGCTATAAAAACAGCAGCAGAAATTCTGGAGCACAATATACAGCCAGCCCTCATGCAAGGGCAGTACACCATTGGGTCTGTGAGATTATAACAAAGATGACAAATTAGAAAAAGGCTTTCAGCATTCAAGCGAAACTCTGATGATTTCCCTATTCTACCTCAATAACAAATTATAACGAAGCTTAACAGATCTGTAATACCAGGGTTTGTTTCAGGTGTAGAGATTTTCTGAAAGGTAGATTTCAGGATATGAACTGCATTAGTTCTTTGCTATCATCACACATACAAAAAAGAACCTCACAGTTTCTTTTTTTTTTTTTTTATAGCAAGCACGTGCATGCTTAATATATTCTGTGTAATAAACAGAATTTAAAAGCTGGAGAGATAGAATTTTTTTAATTGTTGCCTAGTAACAGTTAACAGTATTGGAACTGACCTCCAGCTAAAAATAAAGAAAATATTTTAAAGCAAAAATAGAGAGGAAGACAGCACTACTATCTTAAAAATATTTTTTTTAATTACTGTGCTACCATTTGTAAAGATTCTTTTAAACCTCTTCCTATTAAAATGTCTGAAAGACTTAAACAATCTCCCCATTAAGCTCTCTCCAATTTCATCACCCAAGATAAGATTTCATGAAGTGTTGCTAAAACACGACACAGAGGATGAGTTTGTCACCTTGACAGCAAAAATCAAATTGAAATCTAATGTAAGTGAACTTCAGATGTCTGAGAATCTTCCAAGAATACCATAAAAACATAGGCTTGGTGCTGTATTTGCTAAATGCCTGCTACCTTCTGGTTTTGCCATAAATGAAATATGTATAAAATTTGCGCTCACCAAAAGAAATTAACAGATTCTGGGGAAGTTCTTACTTGTTAGAGTGCACTTACATTCAGCTCTGGCTGAAAACCTGATTTTACATGACTGAACAAAATTCAGACACATTTTTATATAGACAAATATTTTTACATATGTTAAATTGGAGGTACATAACATCCCAGACTATAGTTCCTCTTAGCTGTTGAAATCCTCGCTTGTAAATACTACTTGCATTAATAAAAAGGATACAACAGTACTGAAACATATAATTCTGGTATACACAGTAATGCTAAACTCTTTCTGTGGCTGCTGAGTATTTCAGGATTGAAACAGATCCTTCAGAATTCAGAGGTAATAAATCTGGGGTCCCTTTGCAGCAGCCATATGTATTGGAGAACATATTTTTCCATAAAAAGAAATTTCATAGGTGTAAAGGTGGTCTTTATGTTAATCAGATATATACCTAAAAGGCATTCCTAAAACTGGTGTCTGTTTTCAGGTCAGTTCCCTTGCTTGGAAGGCTCAGCTCTAATTGAAGCAGTAAGTTCGCTGATTTTACACATTTGGATGGAAGAGGAAAATGGCTTTTGTGATGAGCATCTGCTGTTTTGTTAAAAATGTGGTTAAAGACATTAACAAAAGTGACATTACCAGCTGTTCTAATGTCAAACAGCTTAGTAAAACTGTTTTTTGTCAAATGACAACATATGACACCAAAATCAATTCCAAACCAATAACACTCTCTTAGCTGCAAAACAGGCTGCAGTCTAGAAAAAAAAAATGTTAATTAAAGTACAAATTATACTTTTTTTCCCCTGGAAAGACTAGAACGCCAGATTTACTGACAAAACTCAAGCTCTCTTCTAAATTCATAAAAGGCAAAATGCAGTCTACAATAAGTTCTCTGATGGATAAATAACACCTTAGTCCCATAACATACAACAGCAATAGAACATGACAGACTGTGCCTTTCAGGGTAATTAAAGCATGCCTCAGGTAGTTAAGGTGCTATGGCCTTTGGACTTGCAGCTTACAACCCCCTCACACCCCTCCACCCACGTCCTTCCATGGTGTAATCATCAGGCAGGCAACGCCTGTTGCGTGCTGCTGTTCAGCTATCCCACGCTTGCGTTCCCGTCATTTATAATTATCAGATTATGAGAAGGTGACACATTAGCAGCCTTGTCAGCCAGCATTCTTCTAAGGGGAAGATTATAGTCACAGCTAAACTGTGTGTTTGGGCCGATGCCCTTAGCATTTTCTAAAATATTACTTGGAAAGAAAGAAACAGGGAAATAAATTACCAAAATACAGATCACCTGATTTATACCTCAACATCAGGTTCCAAGTCAAAAGTGAACAAATTTGCCTTCAACCTTAATCAACCTGGTAAGATCAGATCAAGCAAAATCCCAAATGCCTGGTGCAGACCTTATTTAAGGGGTAAAACCTGCTGCCTTTTGCTTGGGAAAATGCCTTCCTGAAACATAGGGTGGATTACATGAGTAGAGAGACTTGAGGTAAGCTTAGTCCTCTGAGACAGCTATGCTGCAAAAGAGATCGGTGGGAGAAGCAAGCAAACAGCTGTGCCTTCTTGTTAACTAAATAAAGGACAAATGCTTTAAATCATGATTGATGTATGTAAACTCCCAAACCTCAAAAAACATGGAAACTGGAATAATGGCTTCCAGATGGAATTGCCAATAGTGCTTAAGTGACCGAGGTACAGAAGTCTGGTGGCATCTGCTGGATTCGATGCTTTTGAACATAAACTCAGCTTGTACAGTACACATCATGGCAATTTTCATTTGTACATTAAGCTGAGCCCACTAAAATGCTGGGGTTTATTAAAATATTTTTTTTAAATGGATGTTGTTTTCCCTTTGAAAAACCCAAACACATTTCAATACAGATTTCTAGCCAGCTCCAGCAAAGAAACAGGATATGTAACATAAGTGTTTGTTGCTGTCCCCTCACACCACAGCATATGGTAGGTGAGTTGCATACACTTGTGTTGCTGCTGCAGCTCTTCAAAACTAAATTGTTACATTAAAACCTTAAGCATATGGTATTTTCAAGTTGTAAAATACCTGCTTACTTAAACACACAGATGCCAATAATCCCCATATGTCTTGAGAAGATTTTAAATTACTTTTAATAATTGATTAGCTCTGCACAACGTAAATTTTAAAATTAAATGAGAAGGAAAAAAAAAGCAAAAAAAGAATTCCTCATATTTGTCACAAATAACTGAAGTGTAGAATACAGCCTCCTTTGCAGGCTAGATGCTTATCTAGGGTACTGGGCCAGGTCGTTTAAGCCTTTGTCATGTACTCAGAGCTGCACCTCCTCTGCTATAGGTACCATTGCTCTTTTCCCTCTCAGCTCTTGAAGATTCTTCTAAAACACAAAACTGGAGAATGCAACTGTTGCACCCGCACAGGAACCCTGGGAAACAGTTGCCTAGGATTCCCCTTTGGTTCCCCTTTTGATTCCCTTGATGATCTCCTGGACATTTCAGGAAATTGAGAATTTCCTGGTAGAAAACACAATTATCTGAATGCATTGTCTCTACAGACCTCTTTACAAAGCCTAACTTACATATGTACAGTAAATGTAAGGGACTGAAATCACACAGTGCAGCCATTAATCTAATGCTCCCACTGCATCCACCTAACTAATGAGATGCTTTTCTTTCCAGCCATCTGCAGAGCTAAGGATTCTCCTCCCACAACTTCTTGGTTCATCTTGCTCTAAAAAATTGCACACGCACTCAGAGACAAATCAAGATATACACATTCCACAGTAATTCATTGGGATTTCCTAGCTGCTATTACTATTGATTACTAATTGTCTGCACCCTGCAGCAAGTAGAATTATTATTCTGCATGTTTAAATGGAAACTGAGGAAAAAAAAAAGATGCAAAAGGCTGACAATACAGATCAAACAGTCAAAACTAACCACACAAAAAGACAGTAGAAGACTGATGTTTGAAGCGTGGAATTCATCTGTAAATCTGAAGCTTAACCATTTTGTATGCTTGGACCAGGACACAACCCTATAGTAAAATACACAAAACAGCAGGCTGCATGCTCCCAAGTCTGCCATTTCTCCCCAGCTGTGCAGTGGCATGTTTCACTGGTGAAAATTAGAAAGCAATTGAACCTCAGCTGACAGGTTTATTAAGACACAGAAGACATTACACAAGCCCCTTTGACATTATAATCACTAACTCAGTCAGGAGTAGAAACCTACTTGCTGCTGTTATTGGAAGTAATTGGTAAAAAAAAAAAAAAGGGGGAAAGAAAAAAGAAAGGAAGAGAGTAAGCAAACAGTCTTGTAAATGTCATGTTAATTATTTAGGATACAGGTGCTTTCAGCCACATAGATTGTGTCCCCTTTGTACTTCGGTAGCTTTCAGTGATCAGAAGTAAAGACCTAGTAAAAGGAGTCTTCTTTAACCTTGCTCCATTAGTTCAACTGCTCTTATTTACAGTAATGAACCTGTTTGCACTCCTGTTTCAACAGCTAATGCTGTATCATTGCTACTAGGATAAGTCCCAGTTTGCAAGCATTTATAATTAAACTATACAAAATTGCTCTAGGCTGGGAATTGGTACACACAGTCACATTGCAAGTCCTTTTAATTTTTTTATCATTTCTTAACCAAGTTTGAGTTTAATGGGGTTGTTTGATACTGTTATATGTGTTAGGGAAGGAGAAAGATGTAATGATTTCTATGACTTCTTGTGCACTCCTATAGGGACTTAAACTCATGTCAGAAAAAAATGAAGTTGAGAATGAATGTTTCTGGAAAACACCTAAGTAGTTGTCAGCTCTTCACCTGGTGGGACACAATCTAGTTCAGAAGCTAAAAAAAAAGCCTTCCTAGTTTAAAGCCCTGTTCATTGTAGTTCTACCCTTACCATGCCTTTGCTCTTCCTGCTGTATCAGAAACCATTGTATGAGGCACTGAATGACAGAAACACACAATTCCTGCTTTTAGAGTTTGCAGTCTATGTACAACTGTCTAAAGACAAGAAGGAAATATGTCAATGGGAAGTATAAACTAAAATGGAGATGATATCATCTCTCTAACAAGGAGCAATCTGTCATTTTTATTGACAAAGGACGGAAGTTGTGCAGAGAGCTTGGGTTGGTTCTCCATGCCATACACTGTCTGAAGAGTGGGGTGGAAGACTAATACCTTTTCTTTCTCTACCTCATGATTTAAGAGAGACTCAAACACTTTTCATCCAACTATTCCCACAGCTTTAGAGAATATTTGAAGACAAGACTAAGAGCCAGATTTTCAAGAGTTCTCAGCCATGCTGCTTCTCTCACTATGACAGGGGTGTCTGAGCACATGGAGGTTTTTCACACAAAATGAATAATATTCCATACTTGACTCCATTTGAGAGGGAGTCAAACAATAATTGTAAGCTATTTAAGTCTCACCATGTTTGAACTTCTGCTTTTTCTATGTTCTGTTCTGCTTCTCTGTGCAAGACCTCTTTTGCTCCGTGTGTCCTGAGAGAGCCCAAAGCCACAGGCAACCTACTGAAACTGCCTCTGGCTGGACTCATCATTTCTCTCTGCCTTTAGGCACAACACAGGTATCTGGCATGAACTCCAGTGGACAGCAGCCTCCCTATAAAGGGGAACAAAGTAAAGATGCTTATATTTGCAGTCTCTTCCACCTATTTTTATAGGACCCAAAATCAGTTCACTTACAACCCTAATCCAGTTCTGTAAGCCACAGAAATCAGGCATTAAGAAGTGCAGATAACAGAGCTCCTCTGTTAGCTTCAAAACAGGGACCACCTTCAGAGAAACACCATGCCAGTGTTAACTGCAGCACATGGATGAAAAGAAATATGGCTTCAGAGCAGAGCACTCCATTTATTTTATCTTCACATTCTTCTGAATAATAATAACACAAAGCTAAGAAACATTTACCATACTGGATTTCCTGATTTCTCTGCCACAAGGGTCCATTTAATACAAAGGAACTGCAAACATTTGAGCACGCTGGTTTTTGATGCTAAGCAGACACTGCAAGCATTAAATGTTCACTATACCTACAAGCATGCTTGAAAGATGTTTGTAAACACATGTATTGACATGACTCAGCCAGCTTGAATTTAAGAAGAAACCAAAGGCCTTAGATGCACCTGTTTGATAGACATGATAACGTACACCAACATTTGTGCCCTGGAGGGACTTAATGGATGATTTAGTGGGTGTAGAAATGCTTATGCTAGGGGGATTCCTTTCATCTATTTATTTTGCCTTTAAAGGCTTATAGTGAAGAGTACTCTGTGAAGATGTTTCAGAGAAGGTCATACTGCTTGCATTTTTACACCTTGTACAGAAAGTCCTCCAGAGAGCTACCTGCAAACCAGCAGTGAATAAACATTCTTCAGTGATGTTTGCTCCCAACATACCTCAGCAGGCCTTCAAGGCAGTAGCAGCCCTGTGCTTTCTCTTGCAGACTGCATGCTTTTCAATTTTATGTGAGCTGAGACAAGATCTGCTTTTTGTTTCCTCTCATTTCCAGCTGCCTTTTTCCTTTGTCAGAACTGACAACTTAGAGGACAATCAAAACACTGAGTAAGAAACCTTGTTTGACCTTACTGCCAAAAGTCTTAAAAAATTAATGTTTACAGCTCCTTGTATGCATTGGGAAATCACTCTTTTACCTTTTGTGTTTAGATGTTTCAAAATGTCTTTTTCAACCTCTCCGGATATCACCAAACTTTAAGAACTTTTCAGAAGCCATGATCTTCATTTTAAAAAACATACAAGGACTGATGAGAAACTGATGTTTCTCGAATACCCAGAGAGAGATCTTCCAGCCACTTGTCCAGTGGGTAGATTCACTCTAACACAATTCCAAGCATAAAATGTTTTCCAAGCATGCAGCTTCCAAAACCACATATATTGCATGAAGTATTTTTTCTGCTCCAGTCATTAATCCAGCAAGATTTTCTTCATATCCGACACAAAAGGGCATACTCTTGTCCGTCTTTTTAGGAGTTACAGTTGATCACTGTGCTAATCATATCACTGGACTGTTTTGCAGGCTTAACTTATTTTTTTCCAAATCAAAGACATACTTTTAGTACTAATTGCCACAACTGGCTGTTCAGTCAGTTAAAAATACAAGAATAACAAGGGAAAATAAAATTAAATGATTGCACACACTGTTCTGTTCCACACGGAAAAAGTATATTGTGTTCAGCTTCTGTATACCTGTACTGTTTTGCTCGTCAGTAGAATTGGACACAAAGCCATTTGAAGCTGAAAGGTCAGAGGGTGCCTCTTTAACAATTGATACTGTTCTCTAAGAAAACACTGGAGTTTGAACAGTTATGGATTTTTTTTCATTCCTTAAAAAAAAAAAAAAAGAAAAGAAAAAGTGAATGCTATTTTAGATCTCCTAAGGAAGAGCACCAAAATTCCTGCAGAAATCAGACTAGAAAGACCATCTTGATATATTGTGATTCATCAAGAAAGCTTTATCAGACATCAAGTCCTCAGTTGGTGCTTGGAACTATGTGCCAGGATGTTCTGTAACATTAGGTGAAAATATGTATGCAACCTAAACAGAGAAATGGTCCCTGTGGCCCTGTATGAAAAACAGCTTATTCCACTGCCCATGATGATGTTAGACATTAGCTTTACACAGAAAGGGAAAAGAGATAAGAAAGGGAATGCACAGACTTCATAAGGACACAGATGCCATTTTCTTTCCAGTAGATGTCATGGAAATGTTTGAAAAACTGTTAAGTCAACTGTTGTGGCAGCTGAACATCCTTAAGGTTAGCCAATGTGATCTAAGCCTTCACAATGGTATTTGAAGATCCCACAAAGCAACCTGGATTGGAAATTGCAGTCAGGGTGGAAATATAGCTTCTAGGTCTTTAAGTGCCAAGCGGAGATTGTTCTTTACAATTGCTTCCTGCAGAGGAGGAGTTGGAAACACAGGCATTGTGAAATGAAACTCTGTCAATCAAATTTTAGAATTTATTTTTTTTTTCAATGGTTTGTTTTCACCCCAAAGCAATGCAATTCACCTGAGTGGGAAAAGTGGTTGAAAACCTTTTGAAATGTCAAAGGCCACTTCTGTACAAGAAAGGTAAGGAACATGTCTAGTGTGTGCCATTAGGCTGGTAGTCAAGACAGCATCAGTACAAGGTGGATGATGGCAGGGATGTTGCTTTTTTTTTATCCTGTTGGTTTTTTCCAAGCAGTAGAGCCCAAAAAGAGCCATTGAGTGAGTAATACCAATGGAGTAAAGCTAACCAGAATGACACACTACCAATGAATTGAAAAACAGAACTTCACTGTTTTTATAGACATGTTGGTATTTCTGAATAGAATATTATGTCTTCATAATGCCTTTAATTTCAACTGCTCTGCAGACTGTGCACAGCAGAATCACTATGCCCTCAGCTAAAATGGATCCAGCTCTAGGGTCAGCAAGAGTAACTATTACAGAAGCTTACAGAACCTCACTGGGGGTGGCTACATATGTTCAGTACAAGGACCAAAAAGCTCACTATGCATATGCTTGGGTGCGAAGCAAAGAAAAATACACTAATTGTGGTGGAGGAGAAGGATATAGATAAAGTAGAAAGTAATCCTGAAACTTGCAGTTTAGCCAGGATATCAGATTTAAGATGTAATGTTCAGCAGACTTAGCAAGAGAGCACTGCGATTTTCAGGAATTAGTGGAGTCCAAGAGGTCTTTGTTGACTCTCATAGACTGAAAAACTTGGACAAGCTTTGACTCCTCAGCATTCTGCAAGAATCATAGAATCAAGAAGGCTGGAAGAGACCTCAAAGATCATCGAGTCCAACCTGTCACCCTAAACCTCATGACTATCTAAACCGTGGCACCAAGTGCCACGTCCAATCCCCTCTTGAACACCTCCAGGGATGGTGACTCCACCACCTCCCTGGGCAGCCCATTCCAATGGCCAACCACTCTCTCTGTGAAGAACTTTCTCCTCACCTCCAGCCTAAATCTCCCCTGGCGCAGCTTGAGACTGTGTCCTCTTGTTCTGGTGCTGGTTGCCTGGGAGAAGAGACCAACCCCCTCCTGGCTACAACCTCCCCTCAGGTAGTTGTAGACAGCAATGAAGTCACCCCTGAGCCTTCTCTTCTCCAGGCTAAACAGTCTCAGCTCCCTCAGCCTCTCCTCCTCATAGGGCTTGTGCTCAAGGCCTCTCACCAGCCTCGTTGCCCTTCTCTGGACATGCTCCAGCAAGACCAAAAGGACGCTTTCTGAGAAAACCAATGGTGAAGAAACTTAGTGAAGTATAGAGCTGAAAGTGAAACCCCAGGCACATTTATTCCTTTTACATCTTGCTGTCTCTAATGATACCTGTGTATCCCTCCCACAGACTGGACTCCACTAGGCTGCTGCTGAAAAGGAGAAAGATTTACAACACTGCTGTGAACAGCGATATCGCAGGATAATTGTTGCTCCACTGGATTTAGGTTAAATATTTACCACTACTTTGAAACCTCAGCCTGCACAGGAGTCTTCACAGATGTATGCACTCATAGCTATTCTTTTTAACTAGCAAAAAGAATGCCAGTGTGTGACACAAGGATTAAGATTTCTCTTGCCCACCTCCCACAACGGTCGGGAGAAATCTTCCCGGTTGTCTCCTCAGCTTTTCTGCTGTGCTCTCCTCCAAGCAGCATTTATACTTGTCAGAAAGCTGTGCTATTACTATGCTCTCAAATTTTATCTCACATAGCCAAAATGCTATGTTATGCCTATCTACACATTTCAGCAGAGTGCACTGCAGCATGTTCATAAAACAGAAGTTCATGCACACAAAGCCAACATTAATATGCAGCAGCTGAAAATGGATAATCTCAGTACACTGAATGCCAGTGTTGTAAAACTGTGAGATACCCTCAACTTAGATACACTGTCATACTAAATACAAAACTAATGTTACTTTAGTGGTGAAAGGGAGCATTGGAATTACCACAAGTATGTTCCTGCTGTTACACTGGGAACAATTACAGGGTATTGAATATGTTATAGAGGGAATTTGACAATGTGAAACAATGATGTAACAAGGGAAGTGGTTTCCATACAGTTTCTGGTCTTAATTCTTTTGGGTAACAGCAATAGAAAAAATATAGAGAGTAAGAGACAGAGAAAGAACACTAAACTATTTCTAATCACCTTAAGCGTACATTAGAGAATCTGACTCCAACATTAGCAAAATTACACAGCATATCTCAGATCAGGGGGACTGGATTTAATATACAGAAACCCTTTCATAGGCTGTACTGAGGATAATATGGTAAGGAACATTGGGCTGGAAATTTGCAGGGTGAAAAAATGCACAATGTACAGTCTCATTAAAAGTTTGAGAACAAATCACTTCCTCGGTAACAAATCTTTCAAGAAGTTGCAGCAGCAAGACACAAACTAAAAGAGCCTTAAAGCTGCTAGCAATTGTACAACAGCTTAAATACAATACATACTTGGCCAGGACTGTGATTACTGTATTCATAGGCAGTCTGGGCAGACTATCTGGAAGACATAAGGACTAGTTTGTGATATGAATTATTAAAGAACTCAAAGATGATCTTTGATAAAACCAACCTAGATGGAACAAAAGCACTAGAAGTTGCCCAAAGCACAATAACTGAACTCAAAATAATGCTGACCCACTGAAGTGCTAAGGCTCAGATAGCCATGTTTACATGCTTCTGATGCATCTCAGAAAAGAAGAAGCAGCTGGGCAGGCAAAGGGAAATCGTTAGGGCTGTATAGGAAAATGCACATTTGTGGGCAAAAGGTAGGGAATGTGCAGTGGGGAGAATGTGTGTCTGTATAATACAGACACATGCTGCAACTAATAATTCAAAGGTCTTCACTAGTAAGAAATTCAGCTATCCAGAAGAAGTGCATCATGACATAGCTCAAACTAGGGAAACAGAACTTTTACTATGGGAATTGGATTTAATCAGGGCAGTGCCAAGGCTATCAACCCAGGAGACATCCATGTGACCAGCAAAGGATCAGTAGATAAGTCTGGTGAGGAGGATCACCAGACTTTTTCTCCCATCTCTCCAAAGCTTTCACCTCTTTTCACAATTAGCAATAAGAAGAGAAGCACCTGATCTTTTACTGCACAGATTAGAGAAGAGACACATAAAAGTGAAGCACAAAAATAATACATGGAGAGAGATAGGGAATGACGGGCAACAGATATGGGCAGAACATCACTGGAAGGAGAGTTTTGTATGGAAAAGGAGGATTTACAAAGACAGGTGTTGAAAGAAGCTAGAATCTGTCACACAAGTAGAAAGAGTAGAAACAGAAAGAGCTGAGGAGGTGGCATTCATCTGGAATAAAAGAGTAGGCAATGAAACATATAGCAAAGACACAGAGAGAGAAGAGGTGCTGGAAAGAAAGATGTGTTTGCACAATTTTTTCAGAGGGTGAAGAAAGTTCAAGAGCATACATAGAGGTCTGCAGTAAAGGACTGAATGCTGAAACCCACTTCTCACTCCAGTACCTTGGTCCACATTAATAAGACATGCTATATGGCTGATCAGTTGCTGCAGTTTTAGGTGAAGGCTGTGAAACGAGGAGAGTCCTTCATTAAGGTGGAGCAGTAGTTTATACTGTGTAGGAGGGTGTTGATCTAGTGTGATGCACTGTGTAGTGTTTACACGTACAGGAGTCCCAATAGCATAGACAGATGCTTTATACAACAAACTACAAACATCTTAAAAGTCAAAGGTACACAGACATGCCAAAACAAGGCAAACACTACCCTTGTGTTTTGAAGAGCATGAACAGCCCATTCACACAGATCAAATGTGGTTAAGGCAAACAAAACTAAACTAGGCTGAGATTAAGATTGACACATTTCCCGTTCAAGCACTTGCAGAAGAAATGCTGAACTTCATTCTCAAAGCACAGAGGTGCTGATCACTACCCAGAACTGGAAACCTGTACTTTATCTTTTATTGAGAGAATCCATTTATACAATCCATCTCAGTGACTCTCAGATGCCTGCCCGTATCCTACCTTTGGCTGGGATCACAACCCATCCAGCATGTGAGCAGTGAAGTGATTGCCTCTTTTTTTTCTGGCAGTAAAACCAGTGGTAAGCTTTACTTTGACAGGGTTCTCCAAGAGTTCATAAGCAATCTTTATCTGAAGGAGTTAAAAATCCAGGAAGAAACCAGACGGAGGTTCACATCTATCACTTTGCCTATGCAGTTGGAGGGACCTCCACTGAGAGGAGGAGTATGGCAGCCAAAGCTGCACAGCTTTTCTCAGGTCTCTCTTGTCTTAAGCTCCTGAACAGTTCATAGGAGGAAAAAAAATACTTTCAAGCAGGTGGCACTGCTATGTGAGAAGAGAAATAATTTCTGCCTGTGATCAGACAAAATCCCTTTCTACATAGCTTGGGGAAGGGTCACGGGCCTGAACAGTCATGCACTATCTCCCGTGGGAAGAAATGCCCTGAGCAACTGAGGCTGGGAAGAGTACAGACAAGTAGGGAAGATCACAAAGCATCATCTCAAGAAGTAACAGTTAGGACAGATAATGCATCATTTTAGCCAGGTGTTGTCAGATCACATCAGAAATGCTGCTGCTACCCAGCTTCAAGTTAATGTAGGTCAAGGCACTCCATTCCTCCCTTCTATATAATCTCCCACACTTGTTATGTAGATAAATGCAAAACAAACAGTACACTAAAAATAGTCTGAAAAGCCAAAAAGATTACTCGATTTATGCTGTGAACATGTAAAACAGCAGGAGAGCAACTGCTCTCAGATTTGGGAGATGAGGTATATTCGTGTTGTTTAAGATTGTTTGGCCTGTTTTCAGGGTACCCTTTAATTGTTCTTAGCTGATGGGTTGGAGAGCAGTGTCACAGTGTATACTGTATTCACAGTAGATAAAGGTATATGACCAATGCAAAGCCTGCCAGAGGAATTTACAGAGGTGATAAAATGGATCACTGCAGAAATGCAGTGACCAAATCAAATTAGCAAGCCTTTCCTGATACAGTGTGCACTCAGATACATACAAATGAAGTCTCTCTGAAACAAACCCTTTTTAAAACAAGCACAAGCTAAAAGCAGCCAGAGAAGCTTAACTGAAGTTGTGTTACACTGTTATCAGTTAAAAGGCTTAATTCAAAAAGATTAATTCTGATTTTTAATTAAAGATAGAGAAAAATGTTACATATTGGCCCAGCGACAGGAAAGGTTGCATAAAAAAGTGGTGGATGGGGAGCTGTTAGCAATATCAAAGTAAATAAGAAAAAGAGTACAACCTTCTGCCTCACACCTGCAGTGGAATCATCATGAAACGACATCAGAGTTTTTGGTTTGCCCAAGTTAAGGACACATCTACTCTTTTCCTCATTTCCTCTCTATGGCATGACTTGAGAAAATGTAGGAGAGAGCAACGGGTTACACGGCTTTAAACAATCTTTGTACAGGAACTTTTAAAATACTCCTATTTGGTAACTCACATCTTCAGCATTATCCCACTGCTGCTGAACCCTTTTGCTCTACAGGCTTCTCTTTTCCCTGAGTCTCTGTAGCAGCTACTTTCTTGGGGTAATAACCCTGCTCAGGCAGAGTTTTGGAAGTTACTGTCCAGATGCATAGCTTCAGCTGAGACACACCAACTGGGCATCTGAAGCAACCAGTCTTATCTCAATGCAAAGGAAAACACTTCTGCCTAAACCACCTTCAATTATTAAAGGCCACCTTGCTGTGACTTCCACTAGAAAAGTTAAGGCATGCTTATGATTTCCATTATGAGCAGAGTAGTAATTCCCAGCTGAGTCTGCTATCTGCCCCAATGCATTTTCACATGATTTCAGTTTTGGGGAAAAGGATGCTAATCCTTCCTCACCTATAATGCAGAAAGATTAGGACAAGTGACTCTTATGCAGGCAAAGTGAAGGACACTTTCTCAGCTGAAATTACTGCACCTGGCCCCTGATTTGATACTATTTGTTGCACAACATTAAGATCAGCCCAGCTAACGGAGGGCAGGGATGTTCTAGTGCCATTAAATGTACTAAAATCTTTCAGGTTTTACTTCTGGTCAGTAATTTCACCAATATCTCCTTAACTGCAGTGGGAAACAAACATGCTTTCTTGGCAAATGAACTGATGAAAGGGAAAAGAGCCCAGGTGAGCTCAAAATGGTTATATTGGTGGCAATGGCATTTCAGTAGTGAAGACAAAGGAAGTATTCTAGGACTATATAGGTAAAAAAAAAAAAACTCCAGAAGACTTTAAAAAGGAAAATGAGTAGCCTTACAACTTTCTTTTGCAAAACACAGAAAATATTAGTGTTAGCTTACAAAGCACTAAATAGAATTTAAATGTTTTTGAGGCACATAGCATAAAAAAGAGTAAAATAAGTTCAGAAACCAGTCAGGTAGGTGGTTTAAAGTACTCTGCAAATAGCAGGAATTACCCAAAAGATATAACTGAGGTATTACTGCAGAAAGCCACAGCTTACATCTCCATCTTGGCATATTATTTTTCAGTTAAACCAATTACACACAAATCCACTTTTGATGGTTATCAGGAGCTGGTAAAAATATTCCAAAGGGATTCAAAAGCTACCCTCTGAAGTAAAAAACCCCACCCACATTACAAGGTTTTATCATTTATTGTCAAGTAAACATCCAATGAATTTGAAATGCACAGCCAGAGCTAGAAGTTGACAGGTACCATCAAATTATGAGGTACTAAAATTTTTAATTCTGGATTTTTAATCAAATTTTCTACCCTAAACATCAAACAGATTTTATGCCTAAAATATAATGTAAAAATGACACTCTTCCCTAGGAGATTTACTACTTCAGAGCACAAACACAAAAATCTGATCCTGCAAATGCTCTCACACAAGTAACCTCTCTGATACAGATTGTCTCTGAAATAGCTTAAAGGCACAGATCTAGTTGAAGGTGGCAAATGCCCTGGCCCTACCATAATTTACACCACCTGAATGCATATCTCAGTTTCTAGAGAATTAAACCCAACATGGGTGAATAACAGAGCTGTTATTCACTGATGATAGTAACAGCTGCAGACAGCTCTCAGAATCAGAACCCTACTAAAAAGCCTTTCCCACACAGAGCCTTCAATGCCACATAAGACTACAGCAAATTTTGAATATAAAATGTGGAAGAGGCAAGTAACTCCCCAAGCATGATATGATGGATATGACTAAGGGAAATATATGAAAATATCCTGTAGCAGGAAATAAAGGGGTGGGGGGGTGGGGGGGTGGGGAATAAATCTTGTCCATGCCAAATGAACAATAGATTGAGATTCTTTCACTAACCATGCTCTCAGGACAGTCCAAGTCTGCCTCATGAAAACAAGCCATCAGAGAACAGATATTTAAACTGAAAATGACAAATCAGAATGAGTACAAATGGAATAACTGCTTCAAACTCTAAAAAATATTTTCATTTTTTTCAAATAGCATCATAAGAACAGGTTGTCATTTCAAGGTAAGGAGTGGGAAGAAAAGGACAAAACCAGCCTTGGCTTCACCCATATGACAACAGCAAGTCATCCCAAAATGAATAGATTTGGAACATGTACCTCCTATGGCACACAGCACTAGCAACAGACAACCATGACCAATGGCCACATGAAGATACTGGTTCATTTGGTCTGCACTCCTATGTGTATAAACCCTTCAGTAGTTCAAGGAATAACACCACTGAAAGTGCTGCAGTTGAAAGAAATGAAGGGGGAAGAAAGTCTTTAAAGCGCAATGCAAGTTGTCTCAAAATCCTCTTCACTGCTGTGCATTATCCTAGTCAGGACATGGGGCTCTTGCTTCTCCTCAGCATTATTGCTCTGTTCATCTAACCTTCTTTCTGTCCATTTAACACTCCTGTGCCCACTCTTCTTAACTCATATGTGTGGGTAACAATTTTATAGTGACTGTACTCAGAAAAACTCAAAATTGGTGATTCAGGTGTAAAGAGATGATTGCAATGATTTGTTTATTTGGATGTGCTTCATAGAGATCAGCAACAGATCCACTTGATGAATACCCTCACCACGAACCTCAAGAGGAAGAGACACTGTAGCTACCGTTGCCTTTGTCTCACTCACAATGGTATTGTCAAGGAGCAGATTTTAATGCAATATGTCTTTTTTCAACACATTTCTCAGCAACAGCATTCATAGCACAACAGAGAGAAGAGAGTAACATTTCAGATGACAACCCAATTCCAATTTCAAGCCTCACAGGGAGCTATTACAAACAGCAGGGGAAAAAATACAGAAGGTACTTTGGCACCTTTAACTTTTAATAGCCATTTTAATGCAGATTATCTTGATATAATTTTACTGCCTATATTGACAATCTTATTTGGAAAATGGAAAGAACAGAAGAACATCTTGCAATACACAGTAATATTTATTTTTTCAGTATCTGTTTTTCCTGAGCATCCTTCTAAGGGATCTTATCATAAATATGTATACCATAAATTGCTGGCATTTATTTGACTCTGTTGGTAGCTGGTGCTGATAGCTATAAATGAGGGTCACAGAACTGTAAATGAGATTCTAGTACATCAGAGGATTTCTTTAGGTGGAGTCACAGGAATAACTGCAATTATGGCACAAGTGGTATCTTGAGTTTTTTCCAGCTTAATTTGTCAAGTCAGTTGAGTGGCAAAGTGACTTCAGCAAATTTTACCCTAACATTTATCCCTATAAACCCCCCTCTTTTCCTCTTTTTGGGGAAGAGAAAAGAGAATAACCAAACCCAACCCAGACCAGTGGTATGTCCACCCAAGCTAAGATTTTTCTGAAGCTTAACATGAATTCTTTTTGTCTGTGTCCCTTAGCACTTCTGCATAAAGATTACAAAACCAAAAATAAAACTCCTATGTACAGCTTTACCAATAAGCATATATAGAACAAGAAACTGAGCTTTAGCTAAAGTTGCAGTGCAAATCCCAAGGATGATCTGACATCCCACACGTTTGGCTCTCTGCCTTCTGGAGAAATTGATGGGCCAAATGCTATGTTTTATATTTACCAATGTTTTTGCCATGACAGCAGGACCTCAATACCAGGCTTCCACATAGTTTGTGTTTATACATACCCTAGAAAGAAAGAAAATTTTCTCTCAAAAACCTATTGAAAGAAACCTAATTAGAATGAATATCTTTTCCATGTGTACTAAAATAAACTCAACATTAGAAATCAGAGGGAAAAACAAGCCAGATACTTAGATCATGCAACACTGATGAAAACAAACCAACAAACAAAGGACAAAAATTGGTTCCAGTTGAAAATAAAAAACAGTTATTAAAAGATACTGACAGATCATAAATAGGAAAACAAACCAAAATAAAATAGGTTTCTCTTTGACAAAATTAAAAGCATGCAGTTCAGCCTGGAATTTAAAAAAATAACTATCTGTTAAGGAAATGGCTTGGAAGAAATCTTATTCTGAAAAAAGGAAAATATTTATTTCAGAAAATGAAAAATGTTTCAAAAATTGTTTTGTTTTTAAATGACAATATCGAAAAAGGTACTAATTGCTATTTTTGCCAAATAAAGCTCTGCTCCATTCCATCTGTTATGCATTTCAGGTACCACGATTGTTTCTGCGTTTACATAGATCAAAACATGTGCTAACAGTCTGTATTACCAGAAGTTTCTTCTGTGAACACAGAGAGAATTAGCTGGGATCCACCATTATGCAGCACAGTAATTCTGCCTAATCCTTTCCAAAGACCTTGCAAAAAAAAAAAAACAACAGCAAAGGAAACAGAAAAGGCAGGGGGGAAAAGGGGAATCCATCTGGATTTCTCAGTGAAAAGAAAAATCACATCATCACATTCACTGACATTAACCAATTTTTAATTTTTTTTTTAATTGTATGTAGAATCATAGAATGGTTTGGGTTGGAATGGACCTTAAAGATCATCTAGTTCCAACCCCCCCTACCATGGGCTAGGAGACCTTCTACCGGACCAGGTTGCTCAAGGCCCTTTCTAACCTGGCCACAACCTCCCTGGGCAACCTGTTCCAGCATCCCACCACCCCCAGTGTAAGATATTCATAGAATCAACCAGGTTGGAAGAGACCTCCAAGATCATCCAGTCCAACCTATCACTCAGCCCTATCCAATCAACCAGACCATGGCACTACATGCCTCATCCAGTCTTCTCTTGAACATCTCCAAGGACAGCGACTCCACCACCTCCCTGGGCAGCCCATTCCAATGGGCAATCACTCTCTCTGAAAAACTTCCTCCTAATATCCAGCTTATACCTCCCCTGGCACCACTTGAGACTGTGTCCCCTCATTCTGCTGCTGGTTGCCTGGGAGAAGAGACCGAGCCCCACCTGGCTACAACCTCCCTTCAGGTAGTTGTAGACAATGAGGTCACTCCTGAGACTCCTCCAAGCTAAACAACCCCAGCTCCCTCAGCCTCTCCTCATAGGGATTGTGTTCCAGGCTCCTCACCAGCTTTGTCACCCTATTTTGAAGCTTGAAACAGTTTGAATGTAAGAAGAGCCAAGCAACCATTTACAGATAAACCTGCTAGAAGCAGGGATCGAGTTCTGTTCTATTCTATCCTCTGCATACATCTTAATGTATTCACAATGCCAACACATAAAAAACTAACTCAGATACTTCCTTGGGAACTCAGTCTTCCTAGGGTCTCCTCTTCCTGTGGAAAGGATCACTGGAATTGCCCTATGGAAAAGCATGTGTGTAACACACAGTCCAATCTGCTAATCAGGCCAGATGGAGGTAAAGTCAGACAGCATAAATATATTTTAGATGCCTCTGCTGCAGTGACTGGACTAATTCATATTAGACCTCTGAATTCTGGAAAAAAAAAAGCATAAATTCTGAATGCAAGAAGCATTAAAATATTTTTCACAAGATCACAGATATATAAAGGACCCAGGAATAACTCTATTCTTGTTTTTCAAGTTATTATTCCATCTGGAGGAAGAATGGCATACCCAGTGGTACTGAAGATCAGAAAGAAATTTGGTGTAAATTAATATCTGGCAAATTGGAGATAACAAAGACTAAATATGTTCTATTCAGAAGACTAAGATTTAAGGAAAATAGAATTTTGTCACACATCAATAAGATACCTTTAAACTAAAAATTGCTAACATAAATGAAGGCTGCCAGAAATTAATACTCCAGAGGTGGCAGACATTTAAATTGTGACTTCTCAATTTTCAAGATTAAAACTTCTTCTCTTATTCAATCTATGTGATCATTTTGGTCTCTATCTGCCCCACAGCTTGGGCTGCCTTTTAAAAAAATATTATTACTCAACTAGAAAAAAAAAATAAAGTAATCATTGCTGGAAGCAAGTAAATCCAAAACAAGGTCAAATAAATATTTTTCTCTCCCAAGGGCACCAGCAAGAACAAAGTGGTTTGAATTCTGAACCACTTCCCTGTCCTCTTTGTGCTTATCCATCAATGATAAAACCCTCAGTATCATCACAATGGACTTGAGTTATCATACATTTAGCCTCTTTCTCATGCTTTGTAAAAGAAAGGAAGATAGACAGATAAAATTACAGATATAATGCAAAAAGAGAACTCAAAGACACTGAAGTTCTGCTAACAGGCTGTCCTTTGAGAATGGAAGTGTGTAACTTTGTAATTAGACTTTGGATGAGAGGACTACCATGTCTTAGTCTATTGTTGTTTTTATCAGTGGCCTCTAGAGACTGTGGACAACATCCAGTAATGATTGCAGAATTTGATCATGCTTCTAAATTAATTGTGCTTTGGCCTGTTGGGAGTATGCAGTCATATCCAGTGGAGAGGAAGGGAATAATACTGTATCGTGCCAAATAACCCCAAATAGTCATTGTACTCAGCCTAGGCTGTGATCTAAATCAATTCAATTTACATAATCAAGTTGAACATATTAATTTGCATAATCAGGCCTAAGTACAGTAAAGGTATGGAACTGCAGCACAAACATATTATTCACAATTTGCAGTCATCTAGTTGTAGTCAAATGACCTGAAGGTTTTAAAATTTCTCCACAGTGTTAACAAGGCAAAGAAAGGGATTTATTTTCCTGAATACAGTGGGGTTGAGAGGAAGATTAAAGAAAAATCAAACATTCCACTTTCTATTTCTTTACCATGCCTTTGTGTCTGATCAGATGGTGCCTAATGAATATGCACCTCAGCATCTATGACCACTGTGAATAGGATTCTCACAAGGAAGTAAGCAGCTGTGGAAACCCTCCCTTGCAAAAACCCAAGTAATTAACATTATAGCATTGCAAGTGAAAAAACAGGAAAGACTTTAGAGACCATACAATCATTAATGTTGGAAAAGACATCTAAGATCATCAAGTCCAACTGTCAACCTAGCACCACCATGGCCACAAAACTATATCTCAAAGTGCCATGTCTACAGGATTTTTAACACCTCCAGGGATGGTGACTCCACCACCTCGCTGGGCAACCTGTTTCAGATCATACAATCGTAGAACTGTTTCTGTTGGAAAAGATCACTAAGGTCATTGAGTCCAACCATTTATCTAACACTACCATGGCACATGAGTCTTATGAGGAGCAGCTGAGGGAACTGGTGGTGTTTAGTCTGGAGAAGAGAAGGCTGAGGGGACAGCTGATTGCTCCTTACATCTGCCTAAAAGGAGGTTGTAGTGAGGTGAGTGTTGGTCTCTTCTCCTTAGTATCAAGTGATGGAATGAGAGGAAATGGCCTCAAGTTGCACAAGGGCAGCTTTAGTTGGATATTGGGAAAACTGAAAGAGTTGTCAGGTATTGGCATAGGCTGCCCACAGCATTGAGCAACTTGAATGTTTACTCCCAGTAGATCTCTAACTAAAGGACAAACTGTTTTTTTTTTTTTGAGAAAGAGAGAAAGTTTTGGATTGGTGTTTATCAGAACGCGTCCTGTGGCACTCTTGAAGATACTATAAAAACTCATTGCCTAAAAAGCCACACAAAAATCACATCAGAATTCAAAGAGGCCATTAAATCCCAGTGCCCTTAATTGAAGATGGCTGTAAAACATGCAGGACTGGCTCAAATACAGGGTTTGCCTGGCTAAGGGCTGCTCTGCCCAAGGAGATGCAGCACAGCACAGTGAAGCCTGAGTGAGCAGAAAACTGGGCTTCTTATCAGCACTATGAAGCTCTGGCACAGCTGGCATCTACCTCCTGTGCTTGGACATTGACTCAACACTGATCTGTGTGTTTCATTTGTAATTCTTATAATTCTTGAGCTAGGGCACTTCTACTTGTACCCCACTGATTCATCCTAGGACAAAGGCCAGAGCAGAGGCATCATCTTCCACAATGTCTCACAATACCTTTCATCCTGAAAACACAACTTCCTCTGCTGCACTGCTTATGCCATTTTTGTGCTTGAGAAGCACCTGGACTAGATTTATCTGGTCTCTGCTTCTCACCAAAGACTCTCAGTACTGAGCTGATGAACTCATTTATTCTAAGTACTACTGCAGAGAAGCCCTAAAATTCTTCCTTTGGTAGCTGTGCCTCCTCTTCCCAAGCATGAGCTCATAGTAAAGCAGCTGCTTGGGCATTTGCACATCAGCTGCCTGTGCCACATGTCCAGCCCAGGGCATCTGAGCTCTCACAACCAGTGCTTCATCACTCAGAGTAGAAACTGCATTTCTGGGCTCCTTCTCATGTTACCTGCAGGCCATCTCAGGAGCTGGTAAAAATTGATTACACTTCAAGTAATTGCTGAAAGAAACACTGTTGTTTAAAATGTGAATGCCTCTCTTCTGCAGTTGTTTCATTAGGTATAAAAGAGCAGAAACAAAGCCAAAAAGAAATTGCAACACCACAAATAAAAACTGATTCACTTACAGAGTTTCTAACGTTTCCATTCTGGCACAGCCTTTGAAAGCCAGTTTGAAGCAACCCCTGCCTACCAAATTGCAGAGGAATTACTCTCAATTACAGCCCTCCATCTGTTAAAAAGTATAGGCACTGATCAGTGCTGACCTCTCCTGAGACAGGTCAAACAGATGAAAAATTCTGACAGCCACTCAGTTTTGAAGATTCAGGGAGAGTGAGACACAAGGAAGAAGAAAAGAAATAAGGTTCCTTTGCCCAATTCGATTTCAGCCTTTTTTTTTTTTTTTTTTGGGGTGTTATTAGTAAAACTGCATTTGCTTTCCTGTTACTCAATAAATTGCACACGGCAATGCAATTTTCTTTAAAGTCGTTAGCTTAATGTTTTAATTTAGGGATCATTTGTGGAAATCTTCACATAATCAATCACCTCAGCTTTTGTTTCCTGGTTCTGGACAGTTTTGCTGAGCAGCACAACTTTGCTCCTTTCTGTTCAGTACCTATATAACTAGGTTGCATATAAATCCGATAGGATTCAGCAATGTCACACTACTGGGGGACACCTATTGCTGAGGACACCTTGCCAAGCTACAGAGTAATCACTGAAACACTCTTTCCAAGCAGATTTGGGTTAATTAAACTTAACTGCACGAAGAGGGCTTTCTTTGAAAAAAAAAAAAAAAAAAAATCTGACATTTACCTGTGACTGTTCCCTCCAAGGAAAGAGTTTCTGTGAAGGGAAGAGGCACTGACCTAATGAAAGGTAAACACGAAACAGCCTCACATACAACTCCCTTAGCAAAGTCTATACACCCCTGCATCCGCAAGGTAGAGCTGTTAATTAGGAGTGGGAACTATTTATATAGCTGGGCTGCCACTTCTAAGGATTTAAAAAAGATTAAAAAGACTGAAGAAAGAAGTGTCCCCTCAGGAGCACTTCCAACCCACATTTAGGTCAGCTCATGACAGATCCTTCAGCTATACCAGATGTGTTTTATTAGAGAATCCTGTGTTCTGCCCCCAAAAGAAATGCATTTACCTAATCTCACTGGAAAGAGTTCAATCCAGCTAGTGCATGCTAGGCAAGCCAAAGGAAACAGGAAACCAACATTTTAGCATTTTGCATATGAATGACAGTGAAAATGCTGATATTCATATTCATCTGCTACTCTGCTATTTTTTCCACAATTAAATTAAAAAAGTAAGAGGGACCTAAAGCTGTTCAATAGTTGGTTCTTGATATCACTGGCTAAAATAAAGTAAATAAAAAAACAACATAGATTACCTATAATTTCACAACAAGCCAAAATGTAAAAAACTTGTGGTTTTTTTTTTGTTTTGTTTTGTTTTGCTTGGGGTTTTTTTGGGGGGGGGGGGGGGTTGGGTTTTTTTTGCATTTTGTTTTGGGTTTTGTGGTGGTGTTTTCTTAATTAAAACCAAACCAAACCAAGCCAACAACAACAAAGTGACCAAAACACCTGATGCCACTTCTTCATTGAAGATTAACCAGAACCCTCCTTTCAATCTATATTAAATGATTTCCATGCTGGAATGCTGCATGTGTGATGATAGAACTTGCTTAATGAAATCAGACTGATTTTAGAAGAAAATGTTATTCTGGAACAAAACTCCAGATTATTTATTTTTAACATGTCACAGTTTTCCTACAGCTGTGCATGCCAACCATAGAAACAATTTTTTTCATTGACTATTTTAAGCAGCAGAGAAGTTATTTTTGTGAAGAAAAAAAAAGAACAACACAAATGCCTGTGTATCTTTGTTTGAGGTGGCAAGAAACTTGTTTTTGTCTCTTCACTAACAGTGGGACAAACTTTTGGGGTTTGTTACCCTCAGCTTTAAACATGAACAACCACAGCAGCCTGCTTGACACAATTTTAACCAGTGAAGCTGGCCCTCTACTTCTCATTCCTGTAAAGTTTTCTGCTTACTTCTGCAAGCCTAAGAAGCTCATTAGCATGCATTACTTTCTCATGACAACACTAACACCCAGTAGCCACCACATCCCTCAGCTTTCTTTTTGATTAAAAGACCAGGTTGCACAATGGATTCTCCATTCTTAGGCATTTTCTCCATTTGTTGACCCATTGTTAATTGCTCTTTTCTGCAGTCTCACTACTTTATCTTGTGAACACCACAGCTAAGCATGGCACCATAGCACTGGCCTCACTGATGCAACATGTGAGAAAGTGAAAGGCTTTGGAGATCATTTCATCAGCTTCCCTGTTACCTAAAGATTGCTTCAAATTCAACAAAAGATGCTATAATCATGCAAACTACCTTTAAGTCCCCTGCAATTAACAGCATCTTCAATTCTAGGTATTTATTTCCCAGCAAACTAGAGACTTTCTTAATTTCTGTGGTAATTGCTATAATCTCAGGGACAGGAATCTTGGTGCTGCAGGTAATTCCCAATTAGATTTTGACCACAACTCCTTACAGACTTTATTTAAGATATAAAATGTGGGTTTTTTTTCCTCAGTTCTTATATATTACTGGGCACTGCTAAAAGATTTCCAGCTCTTTCCCTGAAAGGATGAGCATAGCAACTATTGTAAAAGCTCTGGCCTGCCCCACACCCCAGAGTCATCTGTTGAGAGGCTGTCCTAAGACAGCAGAAAATGACCTGTGTTCCACCCAATCCTTGAGAACAAAAACCCCACAATAATTATCTTGAATATAATTGCAATTCCAATAATCTGACAAGAGACAGCTCAGAAGATACTCTGGAGAGCTTTATCAATTAAACTCATCTCCTCAATTACTGTTGCTACTTATAGAAGGTCTACAGCATTTTTTCACTTTGCTGTCTTGGGTGACAATAAATACACTTTTATGACTTTCCAGATGTTAGTGTACAAAGTCTCTTTAATTTTTCATGCTCCAGAAACCCATACAAAGAGATGGGCACAGATTAAGTACATGAGAAACCTAATTCTAACTATCTCACCACATTTGATTAGTAATTTAGCAGTAGCATGCTCAGTACCCTTATTTATGAAGGTTATCTGCTTTAGAAATATAGGAAGCCTCTGCTTGGCCTTCGACAGAAGTGTTTAGGTACTGAAGATGTAGCATATCATGATAAGTCATGCAAACCAGGATAATGCTTGCATACAACAAAGGATCTGTTTTAATTGACAATCTCTGTTTAAAAAGTAAAACTTCCCAAGGAGGTTAGGCCAAGAAGTTGACCTGAAGACTCATCTGTCATGACTTGCATTGTTAAATATAAAGACTCAAAGACTTACACAGTCCAAGAAGAGCCATGTAACCATGGCTGCAGCTCTTCTTTTTCACACAGAATTTCTAAAAGTTTATTTTGCATTTTAGCAGACTGCAGATCATAGTTTAAATTATTTCTTAGCTACGTCATTGACCAGATTACATGATGGGGCTTCGAAATAGAAAATGAGAGGGTTGTTAGTCAACTACAAAATACTGCTAAAAGCACTATTGTATATTAAACATCAGCAAAGAGTAAAATACTTCACAAGATAAAAAAAAAATCTGTGTTTACATTTTATATGTTAGCAGCACAGTCTCCTCTCCACAGATGTGTTCCAGCCTTTGGGAACTGAAATCCCCAAACCACTAGAAAGCAGCAAGCAGATCAGCAGAGAGATCTCCAAATTCAAACTAGTCTCCCTCCTGTTGAAAGGCCTAAGTGAAAAGCAATATCCCTAATTACTCTGATGCCTCCCTTACAAGTGATATGTGTGAAGGCAGAGGGATAAAAGTCATAGCTATAACTGATACAGGGTGTGCAAACTGCCCAGTGAGGTGAATGATGCTCTGAGAGAATCAGTGATTTCTGAAGACAAGGACTAGGACTAAACCAAACCTTCAAGGATAAAGAATGACAGAACTATTCTGCCATAAGTAGTAGAAAAAGAACCAAAATCCTATCCCACATGTATCTGTACGTAGGTGGATGCTACCATTTTTAACACATAGTGCTTCATTGCCAAGAGATCAGTTAGAACATATGCATCAAATCATCACTTTCACAGAGCCAACTGTGAAAAAAAAAAAAAAAGGGGAGGGGGGGAAAAAAACAAACCCAGAAACTTTGTTCCCATTGCTTTAGGGGACACCACTAGAACAAAATAATTGCAACCCTTTCCCTGTACTAACCACCCTTCAAACCCACCCCCTACCTGCAGTATGGATAGCCCAGCTCAAGGGAGCTTGTCCCTCAATTTCTGGACAAGCAAACTCAAAGCAGTGAATCCACAGAAACTCTAGTGTGAGCTCTGACTCTCAGTTCTCAGCCTGGGGAGCACGCTGAGGTGAATTCATGTTTTCTATCCTCTCTCTGTTGCTGACATGACCTCCACACCATGCAAAGGAAATCAGAAGATCAATGATCTCTGGGACACACCATCATGTTCTGCACACCCTACAAAAGCGTAACAACGTCACTCACACACTGCAGGCAGGGCTTCCTGGAACAGAGGGATAGACTTGCTGCAGTGAAACAAAAATCCAGTGTTATATGAAAGAGCACACTTTACCTTTTAAACCAAGCCAAGGTAAGTCTGCTTTAATGCACCCCAGAGATCCCTGTAGATTTCAAGACATAGATGCAGTAACATCAAACTATCTTCTGATCACTTCATGTTAAATTACAGTTCTGCAGAAATTAAAGTGATAAACATAGAACTAATAAAGACTATTTAGACAATTGCAAGGGGATTTGTTACTCTTGAGAAGCTCCCAGCTCCATTTATGACATAAAGGAATTTCATAATTGATCAAAGCAAAAGTTTAAGGAACTCTTGAGGCACCGTGAAGTGATTGCGTGTCCACATTTCTCATCTATAAACTCAGTTCTGTTACTATAAAATTTTGCTTGCCTTTCCGGATGATGGATGTAACAAACATCATTTGCCTCAGAGGCAAAGTAGAAATTAAAAATGCATTAATTCATGCAGACTGAGATCTGGGATACGGCCATTTTGTTTTGTTCTATTATTAAAAATAGAAAGTTTAAACAAGATGAAAATTTAGTATGAAACATAATCCTGAAACTCCCAGGGTCCACTACAATGCTTGGACCAAAATCAAATACATTCTATCCAGTATGGCACCAGCTTCTATCAAAAAATTATATGTTCAGTCACAAATGGTTATTGTAAAATCTTTATTAACCTAAGTGCATATAAAAATTGTGAATTCTTAATACAAAGCACTATTTGACTTTTAAATTTCATTTTAAGCTTGCCCTGTTCACTTGGAATGTGATTACAGAGTAAATTAAAAAGTAATCACATGTGAATTACATTTCCTCATGAATGTAATGACTTCAGTAGACTGATTAATGTTAAGCAGTGCCTGTCCTACCTCATGCATACCTTCCCAGGTGAGATGTACAAGATAGCTGTCGTGAGTTGATTTAATTTCCTTTCTCTGGTAGTCCAGTGAGAAATGCTGAACAGAAACCAATTCAGCACGTTCATTAGATCTGTATATGTTCACTTCTTTTGTCCATCCAAGCACCATCTGCAAAATGCTATCAGTGTCAGCTTATGATTGTGTGCCAGACCCAAGAGACTCAGCTCATCCTGTACACTGTATTCTAGCCAGGAAAACTCTTTACATTTAGATAGAACAACTCAGCTGGTGCATAGAGCAAGAGATACATATATGTCAGCATATTAAAGGCTGATGAAAAAGAATATCTTGTCAATAAACTAGAAAATAGGCCTGTCTAGAAAAATACACACATATAAATAAATATACATGTATTTTGAAAAGCTGTACATAAATCAAAACTTGCCTAAAATTCTTTTTGGAAAATATTTTTTATTTGGATGTATGCATTAAATAGAACTCAGACTATTCCAGGTATAATTATAGCTGTATAAGTAACTATGAGTAAAAGAGATGCCACATAATTATGTCTCTAACACAGTGTGTGACAGTGTCACAATGGCCCAGGTCAAACTTTTTTTCCCAAGTATTGTTTTTAATTTCCATAAGAACCAGGAATATCAGCCTTATCCTCCACTTGTTCAGACCAGTTCTCCTTACATCTCCTCCTCTTTCCCAGAGGAAGAATCATATCCCGTTTTTATTCTCAACTTTAACCATAAATAGGAAACCACTTAGTATCATGGCCCAAGTGAGCCACAAGAAATAAATCCACCTCTCTACAGAGGTTTGCATATTTCTATATGTGGTTTCTATTCAGATAGTCATAGTTCTGCACCCTGTAAGGAAGACATTCCATAAGATACAGTGAAGCAGAGGGTGTTTAATGCTGATGAGAATAAGAGGTAAGGAAAGGAAGATGTCTCAAAGGAACCAACCCTACATGACCAAATACTGGTCTCAGGTGGTGATACTGACATTTTCCAGTCTTAGACACCTAGATGGGCAACAGTATGAAGGTGAGATGAATATGTGGAGAACAACATTTACATGCAAACCTCTCACTTAGTTTCCAGCCAGCCAGAAAAAAATAAATTAAATAAGTGTAGACCCAGCAATGATTTTAGACCAACCTGTCAGAAGATAAAAGGCTAAAACATTCATTTTGCAGCTTAATTCAGCCTTGTAAATACTAAACACAAAAGCATTGTCTAATTGCTCCAGAGCACAGTTCATTTCTGCTGGCAAGAGGACCGTTTTGAATTCTAAGTGTGCTTTTTAGTGGCAGCATGACAATAAATTCCAGCATCTTAACGAGGCTTTTTACAATTATATATATGTGTGTATATATATTCCTTTTCATTACCTTGGCTTGTCACTTTCCATTATTTGTGTGTCCTCAGCAGTAAGTCTTTGTTTCTTACTGATTTTCCTCCCCACCCCAAGCCAGCTCCATCTCATCCTAGCAGTGCTCCTAACACAACACAGCCCAGCGTTTCACCTACTTTTGCTGTCTAGGTTAGGTTCCAGGTGAAGCAGTCCTCTGACAGCCTCACTTGTTGGCTGGCTCTGCTGCAGTATGTTCTCTTCCAGTGTCCAGATGTGTCCAAACAGGTCACATTTTGGACTTATTAGATAGTAACTACCCCATTTAAAAATCCATCTGTGTTCTGAAGCAGCAACAAATAAAAACTCTGCAAACTGGACTATCTTCTGATAGGAACCAAATCCCTGCAAGTAATCAATTTACAGTCTATATGTGAAAGTTAAAAATGTCTAAACCACCTGCTTAAAAAGAAAAGGTCACCTGTAACAAGAGACAACATCATTATGTGACTATTAATACAACTTTTTTTCTCAAAAGGGAGCCTTTACATGCTGTGTAATACCATGGTCATTTTCCAGCCCATGAGATTATTATTTTAAACTTTCCTCTTGACAGTTTCCCTTCCTGAGAACAGCACACAATCACAAGACACCATTTTTCAGACAACATGGAGTGATGCTCTGCTTGTATCAGCTTCTTCTTTATTTCTCAGGAGGCTGTTCATAAAGACAGCAAGAGATACTGTCCTGACTATTGTTCTGTCTCTTAAGTAATATAACTGGAAATTAATTGGCATTAATCCACTTGTCCAGAGTTGGACAGGAGATGTTGTTTACAAACAGCAGTCATGGTTGACTGATTACAGATAGGCAATTAATTTAGAAAAAGGATATTGTAAAATAAGAATCCAACATAATCTCAGCAGGTGTTACTGTATTAAGAAGAACCTATCAGAGAAAGAATGCTCAATATTAGACTGCACTGGCATCATGTGTCCTGCACAAAGGAAATCCTTTTTTCCTATTTACCTGTCCTCTTCCAGTTGTAAACATATTTGTAATCACAAATATTCAATTCAGAGCCTGACTTAAGTTAGTTGTTTACTGGGATAAAAATTCAGAGTGCAAACACAGTATTTCTCCCCAGAATGAGAATCCTACAGCACACATTGCTTGTAATGAGTATTACCATCGAAACATTTTTCTGCAAAATGCGTTTCCTGAATTATAAATGAAAAGAAAATGAAACATCTAGCTTGGCACAGGCTACTTCAGGATGCACCTACTGCCATTTTTCAGGGCAGGATATTTTCAGAAGCAAGGCAGTGAAGTGGACAGGATGTAATTGTGGATGTCACGATGCCTCAGTCTATTTGAGCTCTGCCATTCAAGTACCCTACCTCTTTTCCAAACGACATCTTACCTCTGTGCTGCATTCTCCTGCCATATTTGCTTAGCATACTTAGTTTCCAGTCTCTTAAGTCAATTACTTTGTGTTTATGAAGCATGTAACTTAGCTGAGTTCCACCTCTAACTTGGACCAAAGAGAGTGCAGACATGGCTCTGATGCAAGGTGGTGATGCTTACATGTTCCAAATTTACCATGCTGGCACTGAATTTTTGTTCAACACTCTGTATCTCCCTTTGAAACCAGTGAGATTGACATTGCCTAGTTCAGAAAATACGATTCAGTCCAGCCCTATTTCTTACTGACCTATTGTTTGTCCTTCCTCATATATTATACAATGTTTATAAAGCAAAGCAAAAACCTCAATAAGCTTAGCATTGCTCTGCTATCAGTACTTCATGCACAAAATATAAAAATACTAGGAGTTTAATATTAACTGATGGTGCTTAGCTGTGAGATAGATACGGCAGGTAAGGCCAGTGTCCGTATGCATTTTTTCAGCCATTTAACAAATTTTCTCTGTTAGAAGTTAGGTACTGCAATACTGGTAGTAGTAGCCATGGAACAATGTCACTTAAAATCACAAAGCAGTCTTGGGAAAGTTTTTAGAATAGAAAGCCTAAAATATTATCAAGCATTCTACTGACTATTTTTCATTTATTTTTGGAAGGGAGCAAACGAGACAGGATTTTAAATTGTGTATTAACAGGGCACATTTCTGGAGCTTTCTCCTGTCATATAAGGCAGAACAAAAAGAAAGGGGAAAAAAATCAAAACATCTCACATAAGGTGCCACCTCCTTGCTGAGTTACAACATAGCACGAGCATTTCTAACACATAACTGCTCTCCAGATTAGTTGATATCACTGGCTTTACACTGAAGATCTGCCCAGCTCCCAGCACTATCCATTGCAGCAGGCTACTCATGCCCTAGCAAAACCTCAGTTCAGTTACTGAGTGAACGTGACTCCTGATTGGCATTATTTGCTTCCTGACAGCTTCACAAAAATCCCATCCCAGGTACTCTTTTCCTTAACAGCTTGGAAACTCAGATTTGGGGCCAAAAGAGTGAGTGCTCCAGCTACTCCTGTGGATTTGCAGCTTGGTATGCCAGAACAAAATTTATCCCAGAGAGACTTTCTGAGGAAGCTGAAGGAGCTAAAGGGAATCAGTATCTCCTCACCAAAGCCATTGTATTGTTATGGAGCTCCACAATACCACACACATGGTAACAGGGCACTGTGGCAATTAAAATCTTCTAAACAAAGATTGAAAAGCCCTCAAGCAATAGGCAAAACTCTTCACCTGAACACACTTTAACTATAGGATGAGAAAGTGCTACAGCTTTAACTGCCTTTGCTCAGTCTCCGAAAACAAATTTATTACCCAGACAACATATAGAAAAAAAAAAAAACAACTCACACCTAACCCCAAAACCATCCAACCAACCAAAAAACACAAATGAAAAAAAAATCAAAACAAAAAAACACAAAAAGCCCACAAACAAACAAAAAAAGAAGACAAAGGATGAGCAGTATACCTTTTAAAAGGTGCAGATGCAGAAAACTCAACTTCAAATCCCTGAGCTATTTCTTTCCACGTCTTGAATCTGGTTCATGTCAAATGAACGCCCTAAGCACTCAGCCACTTTGAAGTGCAGCAGGTTACTTGCTCTTTTATTTTGTAAAACCTTTCAAAAGATCTTTTCATTCCAGTGAAAATGAAGCTGATTTCACAGTATCATGTTTTTGTGCACCTTGGAATTGGTGTCTTCCAGCCAGACATATTAACATTCTTCAAGATTTCATTCAAATATGAGTGAAATTGCCTCCAGTCTTCTCAAAAACCTGAACAGCCATTTAGGATTAATTTTCTCAAGAGCCTTGATCTAAAATTTCAAATACAGATTGATTCATTAAGGTGTTAAGTAAATATTTCTTTAACAACTGTTTTTATCTCAGCATCTGCCTTTACTTCCTATTGTAAGAAGCTGAACTAATACAGAAAAATCAAGGACTTCCAAGAAGGAAATCAAAGCCTGTCGTTATTCTAACTGGCCTTAGAGTCCCATTGTCTTGTAAAGACAGCAGTTAAATCCCCAGCAGTTACAGCTGAAGAAACAGCCTTTTTAATGCATTGATATTTTTTTTCCCCGACTTTTGCAGTTAGGCCTTTTGCTACATTAATGCTAAAGGGCAGCAGTGAAAGACACAATAGTAATTGCTTCAAGGGGCACCACAACCTTTAGGCATCATTAAGAAGACCAGCTAGCTTTTTTGAAAGGCATAATTGCATCCTTACGCCATGTAATTTTAAGACAATTGGCTGAAATACCAATTCACATCTTGTGTTCTTTGTCTTACTAATAAAATAAATAAAATATACTCCCCTACTAAGGGTATTAAGAGGTACATTTTCCATTTGACAGAGATATAAAACTGTCATTAATATGTTATAAGAGAAGATTATAGTCCTAAATGTAGCTATCCTTTCCACTTCTGACATGTCAAATTAATCTTTGCTTACACCACTACATGAATTAGACACAGGATGAAAATTCATGCCTCTGTGAAAAGCACTGTAAGACCTCTGCAATACTCAATTTCCATCGTAAGTGCTAAGTGAGAACATGGACCTCGTTGCTGCTGTGAGTCTCCTGTGAAAGACTCACCTATTTCCAGAACTGACAATGTAACCTCCTAAAACTCCTAGCAAGATGGACAAAGCAGTACAAATGTTGCCTGCATTTGTTGAATTTTACCTGCCAAGGACAAATTACATATACAGGATGTATTATGCATAGTTATGTTCAGGGTTATTAATTCATGATACAGATTAAAAAAAAAAAAAATCCACATGGTTAATAATCAGACAGAACTTGGAACTGCCTTATGAGCCACACAGCAGATTATAAACTAATTTGACTACACATAACATAGAACTAATCTTCACTTCTCCGTGACAATTGCTTCATTCAAAGTTGGACTGCCTAATTTTAAGACTAGAAATGAAATACAGACCAAGATTAATTACATTCACACAATTTAAACAAAGATTGCCAGCTGACATCTTTGAGTGAAAAGGTTCAAATTACTTCTGACAGCTTCCTTTTATACAATATGTGTTAGAGTGGTAGGAAGGGTGATACCCATGTTTTAAAAGTCGACTGCAGAGATGTTCAGAGAACCTGAGCAGAACTGTATATTAGAGACTCCAAAGGAAAACAAATGCAGAGACTGATCATCACAATCAATTCCTAGAGCTTCCTGCCATGGCCACATAACCTCAGTTCTTTTGTAAATACATTGTAAATTACAGGGACTCAGGAAGCAAGTAAAGGAAGATGAAGTGAGAATGCTTTAGCACCAAAAGTTTAACACAACTGCATTGCTCCATTAGGCCTTGTTCAGGACAAGAAATTAAGACTGTTCTGACTGTGCATTGATTGGTAGCTAGAGGACAGGGAGAATTCACTATGTCTCTGTGGTGCATGGTTTGAAAATAACACATTTCTGCTACAAGGAGGAGATTAATGTTAGCAGACAAAAACCCTGAAGTTTGAAGTTGGTGTGACTATTCCAAAGGAAGATTGCCCTTCTCATTAACCACCCCTCCCCACCCCTCAGCAATGTGGTAAACATATACAAAAGCATTAAATCACTGAAATCTGGGGAGTTTTTCCAGTGTTGAATTTCTTGCTGCCATCATATGGTCTTTTGACAGTGTTCAGAGCATTTGCTGAAGCAGCCCCCAGAGAGCCTGGTCCTGGGGAACCCCATGCAGCACCCAGCAGTGTTTGGAGAGGCACTGCCAGCTGAAACCCTCACAGGGAGGAAAAGGATCTGCACAATGTCCCACCTGCTGGTAAGCAAGCCACGGTGGTGTCTAGACGGCTTGGCAGAATCTCCAGAAATAAGCAGCTCACAAAAGCTACTCATAATTTGCTTTATTTTTTTTCTGCACTTCTGATCCTACTAAAGTAGTGCAGCTGAGAAATCTTCTTATGCTGATTTTGGTATGGTTGATCTGATGTTCATCCAGAGCCATTGTGGACCATTCATGTTGAAACACAAGCCTCTGGGAAATTGGTTCTTTGCAACTGAAATTGGTTCTTTGCAACTATGCTCATCTCAACATGTCTGATTGTGAAGGAAGAACTTCAAGTAATCTCTTTACATGAAAATGTCACAATTTAAAGTACCAAGTTTAAAAAGGCTGTTGGAAATCTCTGCTACCAATGCTGAAAAGCTCAAGCAAAGATTTGGTATGTTGAAAAACACTGTACCTTAAATTGGTCCCTGACTTGGAATTCAGTATTATCCTCGAGTAGTGAAATCCCTCACCTGGGTATGAAATGATGAAATCTCTGTGGCATGCAGATGCTTTAAAGAGCAACCTGAAACAGTCTGTTACCAGACAGAAAGTTGGAGCATGTCCAATGAGACTTGATGTATACAATCTACCATATACATCAGAACACAGAGAAAAGCATAGGGGTATGCTATGTCTTAATACCTGCAGATATATCAACATATACACATGTGCACATGCTGCTGAACTACAAATGTTAAAATGTTCAAAATTTACAGATTCCATCTGATCAATCATTCAAGATGTATTTACTCTTAATTTACAGAAAGAATATGACAAGAAAGCCAAATATGTCACCCTTAATATCTGCTAAGCCAAAGAAATTCAGAATGCTTTGGACAAGACCCTGATGTTATTAAGCGTTTTAATCATGTTTTTATAGGGGCAGTCATACAAATGTATGTCGTTGATGGCAACCCAACCAATTTTTTTTTTTTGGATGGCCTGCTAAATGTTAAATGAGCCAAGGAGGCCCTGGAATCACCCAACTTTATTGGTAAACTAACTTTGAAAAATTAGATATTAGCCTGCAGTGAAAGTCAAAATCTGAAAGAGTGTCACAAAAGCCTATTAAAGCCCACAAAGTCTAATTAAATAAGAAGTTACCTAAAGTAGTAAGAGTACAACAATTATAATCTTTACTTTGATGAAAATTTTCAACTTAAACCACCACAGACCTTTCTCAGTTGGTCATTTTCAGGCATTTCAGTGCCTTGAAAACTGAAATAGCATCTTGAAAGAGCTCCCTTAGAAGCAGTGTAGCAAAAGGCAGCCATAAAACTAGCTCCTGGACATCCATCCTCCATGTTACAGTAGAATCAGAGAAAGGCCAACATAACAAGAAACCTGCAAAACACCATGGGAAGCTACTACTGCCTTTTAAACTCTCCCACACATTCAGTTTGGTTATTCTAAGACTCTTCCATCACTAACTTTGCAGAGTCAGGACGCTGAAAAGTAGCCAGCATGCCTTCCTTCTGCCTGGGCTGACAAAGACAGTCTCTACACAGAACTGCACTCATTTCCATTCACAGCAATTTATTGCAATAGGCAGGTTGATAAGATGCAGGAGAACCAAAACCTGAGGTAATTAGACCATCAGAAAATCCATTTGCACCTTGATACCTGCAAGAAGTGAAAGGTCTAGGAATAGGAGGTGAGATAACAATAGAACATACACGCGTGTGTGTGTGCATGTGTAAATGGAAGAGAACCAATACATGTACACTAAGTAATAGAAATTATCAATGTCAATCCATGTCATGGATTACAGACACTAAAATAAGAAAGTAACAAAGTGCAATCAGCTTTCACTCAGCAGAACTCTGGCCCACTGCATGATATGATTTAAGTAGTCTCCTTGCAAAGTTTTGGAGTGTGTTTTTGAATGGAGGCTGGTGTACAATTCCTGGTGGGCAAGAAAACAGAGTTTCTTGGTGCTCATGTTTCTATATGTCTAAGCAAGCTCTGTTCAAAGTACAAGCATTGTTATCAGGCTTGTGTCTCACTGAGGATGCAGAAGAACTGCCTGAGTGCTTTTACTTCTGCCCTTTCTGAAATAAGGACTGTTGATACCTAGCAACGTTAATGCACTTTGTTCAGAGTTACTTCTTAAGAAAAAAGAGATTATCCCATGATTAAGATATTTGCCAGGAAATGAGGCAATCTTACTTCAACTTTGTTCTTCTGTCATAAACTTAACTGTGTGACATTAGCAAGTAACTTAATTTCTCTGTGCCTTCATTAACCTTTCCTGTTGCAAGTGTTTCATGCTGTTTAGTGCTATACATAGCCTCATAACCATTATTAAACATGAATGCCCATTTATTCATAAGGTTATACACATGTTTTCTGAAATCAGTGCTGGAAATCAGGAAGGATAACAAGAAAAAAAAAACATTAAAAATTCTGAAGGTAAATAGATGCAGAATGTACTATACAGAGCATATTGTTTTCCATATTCTAATAGCACTCCTCGTTTTTCCACTAACAAGAGGAGTGCTTTCTCCAGCATTTTGTAATTTTTATATGAAAATTTGCCAGGTGAATATTGGCACCAATTTGTTTGTTTTGACTGAGATGGTAGAAAAATAAATGCAATTGTTCTCTGAAGAAGTAAAATGAAAGTTGGCTCATTTTACTAAAAAGTACAGTGGTTTTCTTTTGTTCCCCCCTCCTTTTGTAAACCTGCCACAACTCATTTAAAAGATTTCTCAATCCTCATGGGATGAAGTCATCCCTAGTATTTGACAACTAAACGCAGCTTATTACTATACATGAAGGCAACATGATAATACATTAAAAACAAACATAGTAAAAATTTTTTCTTAGAGACTTTTCAGTAAACTTTGTGCCACCTGGCAAAAAAGCAGTCTAACAGTGGATAGTAATCCATCTAGGAAAAATTAGATTTCAACCACATGACAGCGTAGATTACCAGAAGACCATAGGTAATTTCACAGCACTACGTCCAAGAAAATAAGAGCAATCTTTTCTACAGGGAGGGGTCCTGATAGTGAGGGCATGATGATGACCTTGAAATACAGATGGAGAAGAAGAGATGAAAGGAAAATTATCTGTAATTTTTGTTCTCAAGCACTGGTAATTCTAAAGAATCCCTAGGTGAACTTGAAGCCTCATGATTCTGACAGAAGCAAGGCATTCTGAGCTAGTTAAATATCATCCTGGTGATGGAAACCTGCTTATCCCATTGCCACGACTTTTATAGGAAATTTCAACCAGGAAGTTTTTGTGCTCTGCTCATGCACACATAGAAAGCTTGTTCAAACAACAGGTACGTTTCAGTTGCTTCTCTAGGAAACTTTGTTATTGTTTTATGAAAACAGCTTTTTGCCAAGTGATATTAAATACTAGGTCACTGCAATTATTTCTTCCTTGAAATAAAACAGGAATAGAGTGGCGCTTATTTTTAACAGAAACAACAGTATATTCTTCTCTATCTGCTTCAGTTTAGACATTAAGACTCATGCAAATATCATATACAAGTTTTCTTTGACCAGTGTTGCTTTCTTTGACACTTTCCTTGTTTTGTTATGCAGTTTGCTGTCCTCCTTGCTCAAAATGGTGCCACCGTTAAAGACACTAGGTGAAAGATGCACTCTAACCAATAGAAGATACTGTATTCCTAGCACAACAGAAAGGACATTTGAAATTCCCTTTTAGAGACCCCAAGTGACTCAGTCCTCTCATTCAGAGAGCAGTGACAAAATCGAACTCCAGTGGTAGCCCATTGTGCTCACTACTATAGAAGTAGTCAAGAAGTAGAGATAGATGCAGAACTTGTAGAGGAGGTAAACACAGAAACACAGAATCAATAAGGTTGGAAAAGACCTCAAGGATCATCAAAGTCCAACCTGTCACCCAAGAACTCATGACTACTAAACCATGTCACCAAGTGCTACATCCAATCCCCTCTTGAACACCTCCAGGGATGGTGACTCCACCACCTCCCCACAGGCAGCTGCTGAGTTCCTGTGACTCTAATTATTTCAGTTAAAATAAAAGTTCATCAATGAGCAAAAGCCACACTAAGGGATGGAGCCAAACAGCTTGTTGGTTTGCACTTTGGCATATGCTTTGCTAGTACGGAATTATGGACAGAAAGAGATCAATTGCTTTCCTGTAGATTTGGTAACACATCCTTCAGGCTGCAAAGTCACCTCAGTCTGAAGTCTGAGCCAATAAAATGCTGAAGGGTAACTAAGAAACAGCTGCATAACAGAGAGAAGCACATGCAGAAATATGCAATGAGACACAGAGGAGGGGGGTAGAGTGTGAATAATGTTCAGGCAATGTATACAGAGGAGGCCAGAATGTACAGTGAAGCATGATGCATCTAAATAGCCAAATTACATATACTGTATTTTAGAAAAATTAATGACGAACCAAACTCAGAAGCACCTCATCTAAATTTGAAATGGAAATATGCATCTGCCATGTTTATTTCATTATTATTTCATGAGGATCCTATGCTTGTTTATGAATTCTTAAAGTATATTTAAGCAATCAAGCATAATAGTGGTGTAATTATCTCAAACCTATTGCAGTTCCAGGACTTTATGAGAAATATAAGTGCATTTCATGCGGCTAGCTCTAAGGTGCCTCACTCATGAGCTTATTTCCTGCTGCGTCTTACTGGAAAAAAAATGAGGCACTGGCAACAGTGGACAAGAAAAAAAACCCAGCACACTACCTGAATGGGGAAGACAACCCAGCAGTCATGTAAACTGACACCAGTCCCATAAACTGTGTCCACGTCCTTCACTGCACCAGCCTGGAGCCAAAGCAGAGATGTTACAAGATCGTATTTTTATTGGGTTCAAAGCTAACTCTGTAATGCATTTCTGAACCTGGCATCTGTGCCTTGCAGCCAGCTTGCAATACAGTTGCCACCTTTAGGGGAAAAGAATACAGTTGAGGAGTTGGTATATAATGAAAATGATTGAAAAGAGGCTTTGCACTTAATAACACTGCTGCCATGGTGATACCTTTTCCATTCTGCTGCTCGGTGGTTAGAAAGCACTTGCCTGTTCCCCTTCATGTGTGCTATCAGCTCCTTTTTACAGACAGAGGTGGTAATGCTTGGAAGCTTACATATCAGTAGGGCAGCATAAAGCAGGAAAAACTCTGTTGGGCCACAAAGAGAACAGACAAAGGAAATAGCTACAACTTGCAAAGAGGATTTTTAGATGTGAGGCAAGAAGCTCCATTTTGTGGATTGTCCCCAGTGCAGAAACAAAAAAGGCAACACAAAGGATTGTTCAAATGTTCAGGTTTTGTGGCAGACTCATTTTCTAATATTCTCAAGCTCCTATGAAAAGTTAAGAAGAATTTCTAAGAGGAAAGATAAGGCACACTGGGGAAAGCGACAGGCATTGTCAGAGAGCAGCAAAGACCCTTGCCTGCCTTCCAGACTGAAGCAAGCATCATGGCTCAGAAATCAGCTTGCTCAAGCTAGGCAAAATTCTTCTCTGGGTTTACTACCACCAGGGCACATTTCCAAAGGACGTGGGCCCCTTTTCCTGGGAAATAAAATATGCAGATAGGATTTAGTTCCAGAGTAGGACTCTGAAATTGTCACCTTGTATTGGACTCTGGTTCCAGCATATAGTATCTTTTTTCCTTTTCAAATCCCTTTCCACTCAGTAAAAGCAAAATGGGGTCAAATGTAGGAAAGATCATTCACTGCACAAATTATTCTCAAGCTAAGCTTTTCACAGACAACATATCTAATTATTAATGAATTGAAGAGCATGAAAAGTGAGCTGCAGAAAAAATACGTTCGTAAATCTTGCCTGGAGATCTACCTTAAACTCAGCTCCAAGAATTGCTGCTGCTCAAAATTCTGATACACACCTTTGAACTTTCAGTCTTGCTGTGGTACAATCAGGACAAATGGGAGGTGACAGCTAAGTAGCAACGGTTCTTTAGTATAAAATGAAATTAATTAGATGAACTTTCAGAGGGTCTAATACAGTGTTTCATACTGAAAGAGCAGCTTTTCTACTGCCTGTTTCAAGACATCCAAGACTGTCGTGTTCCAGGACAAGTCTGTCTGCAGGGGAGTTCATCAGAAAATTCTGAACTGACACAACTGGATGCAGTCATTGACAAGGATTAGGAGGCTTCCTTTACGGTGTTACTGTAAAAGGATTAAGTTCTTTGGTTTTACAATGCAAATCCCTAAAGGGAGATTTTATTTTTATTTTTATTTTTTTAATATATGAACCACAAAACCAGCACAGTATTTCTTTGTGAGATACGAACTTGTTGCATTTTTTAAAACACTCTTCATCCTAATCTGTATTGCTGTGTTCCAATCAACAAACAACATTTCCCATGCAATCCTTCCTTTCATATCATCCTCTACTTTTTTAGGGCTGTCCTTTTTTAGCCCTAGTTTTACTTTTCATACACTGTTGTGCAAGGTTTATACACAGGAAATACCACCCTTTGCATTTAGTTCATTTATTAACCTTTCTCATTGTTCAGTGCCTATTTTTCTTTTTGTGCCACAAATACTGCATCCCACTTCATGTTAGCCACGAAGTTTTTGTTTCTGCTAATTGAAAAATTCTTTATCTAGTGTGATTGCATTTACTGTAGTCAAAAGCTCTGGACATCTCACATTCTTGCCACGAATTACATGGGCAAGCATATATTCAGTTGGTCGAAAGAATCATACACAACTGCTTTTTAATTAGCAAAGACTCTTCAAAGTAGTTAACCTCCCTGTACTATCAGAAACTGTGGTTTAGATGCTAATACTAAAAGCACAAAGTTTATTCGACCTGCTTTAACCTAAAATAAACTCATACTACCTGGCATCAAAGCAATATGTATACACATAGTGCAGTCTATACACTAGGAGTATTTGGGCTCTGGATGTCTCTTCTACTAATACTGTAGAAAGAAAAACATACAGTATATTCCTTTGAGAGAGGAAAAGAGATAGTCTTGGATCCCAACATGCTGTATGTTGAAGGACTTATTAGAATTTAAATTGCTACTGTGCATTGGTTTAATATGCCTTCACAGCATGCACCCTAACAGTTCCTGTGCAGCTATTATACTGTACTTTGGTTACATCAATTAACAGAAATGCACATTATATATTATGGACCTATATAATACCTAATATATTTTTCCACAGTCTATTTATTCTTCCTAATGTGCATCCAGAAAATATGAGTTTTCCTGAGAAAGGCATGTATCTGTGCACTGGCTCCAAGAACAGTGGTGTGCATACATACCTACATTTGAATCTAGTGACTCCTTTTCAAAATACAATTTTGCTGTTGTCTTTCGTTTTGCAAATGGGGTTGGAATTCCACTGTGTTTATTTAAAAATAGGTAATTTTAAAAGTATGGAATGAAATGGATGCTTTGTCCCTAATGCCAAATTTGAGACAAAACCTTATCAACTACAACCATGCAGCATAGAGAAACAACTTGTGCAAGTTCATATAACATTATAAATGTGGAAAATGTCAAATTTAAATCAACATGATCAGATGATTATGATGACTCTGCCCAGAAAGAAGAAAATAAAACCTTTAAAGCAGTTCTGAGAATTTAAATATTTAACTTTGGCAGTCTGGAAAAAAAAAATACTCAAGCATTTATAAGATTTTGAATCATGTAAAAATGAGAAGGCAATTTATACATATCTGACAAAACGAACGGGGTTTTTTGGTGGCCTATTAGTATTTTATTGCCAAACCAAAGTCACTGTTATGTTGATCATAGTGACTTATAATCATACACTGACTTAATGTTAAAATATCATATACACGTAATGCTACTGAATGCAAAACTCTTTAAGCATTTCCAGGTTTGAAATGAAGCATACATATGCAAAGAAAAAAAGAGATCAAAAAAAAATTTTTTTTTTCTAAACTTTTCGTAGAGGGTTAAGCAGTTCTGGCTGTTCACAATAAAATAAAATACCTCTTATTTCAAGGCTGCTGATTTAAATTCTGTCTGTGTTAGAAATAACCAAAAGCTGCTTAAATGTGACATGGTCTGTGTGGAAAACGTTGCTGGCTTTTCAGGGATGGATAAGGACTCCTACCTTGGAGAGTTTCCTTGCCAGGGCTAAAAGTCAGGGCCATCTCCCAGGGAGAGGCTCAGCTCCTTTCTCCAGGCTATAACACGTCCTTGGCAGAGTCTGGAGTGCTTGATGCTAATGTTTTAGTGAACAATTATTTTAGTGAAATGCTTGGGCTTCAAACCCACAGATCACAGTGGCTCCGAACTCTAATTGCAGATCATAAAACCCTCCATGTGCAGGTTGAAGACCATTCAAAGGTTTAGTATTAAGGCAAATTTTTCAGAGCAGTTATTTCAGTACAGAAGAGCTACACACAATCCTCTTCTGCCCTGTCCAGAGGACATCCTAGTGGCCTGGCATATGGATTTAATGTGGGTTGAGGAGTGTACAGAGGAAAAAAAAAAAGTGAATTCCTAACACTTTCACAAATCCTTATTTCCTGCCTCATTCTCCTCCTTTAATCTTTCCTTTCATGTTTCTTTCTTCTTTCTCTCTTCATGCCCAAGCAGCGGTGCTGAATGCTAACTAGACCTGACCCAGTCAGTTAGTCATTTTGGATAATTTCTTAGGGTGACTCAGTTTTTGTGTACTCCACCTGGGTATCACAAGGTTAGACTTCTCATTGAATGTAATGTTTCTGGTATCCAGTTTTCAAAACCTGCCTACCTGATAGTAATCTCCTGATTCCATATCTATTGTAGCTTTGGTTCTCTTTCACTGAGCCCTTTTCATTTTCTCTTCATGGAAGTGCTTCAATCTATCTTACATTTTAATTGAATCAAATTTAATTTAAACCAAATCAAAGGTCCTTTCAATACATCTACATAAGAAAGCACTTAATCTTAATAAACTACCATTTAAGATGGAAAGGAAATCTACAGTAGCAGTGAAATATATAGCAAATCAAAATTCTCTCTGTTCATATAAAGGAATGAAGCCAAAATAAGCTCACTCTACTGTTTAAACTGTGCTGCATGTAATGTGTAAGGAAGAGAAATGTGCTGCTAAAGTAATGTACTGTGACTGTGAACTATTCGCTGAAATCTGAAAAGAATCCCATTTCCCAAAGCAGCTTAGAAAATGACATTTGCTGGGACCCTGTATTAATGAGATGAAGATCCTTACCCCCTTCAGATTTTATTACATTTCAGAAGACATTTCAAAAAGTCAAATAATTTACTTTGCTCAGGTGAGGAGGAGTTAACCCTCTGGGATTCTCTGTCTCTTTAGCTATATAGTTGTCTAGCATATGAATTTTACTAGAGCTGTTAACTTTTATTTCCTGCAATGCATGATGTGAAATACGAACTGTCCCTCCTTCCTCCTTTCTGCCTTTGCATTGAGATGTACAGTTCTTCAAACCCAAACACTGCATAGTTTGACAATTTGCATAAGAACTAGCTCACATTGAAGAAATATTTGTGATCTCTCAACAGGAATGAATAAGATACATTAGTTTATGGTAGACAACTCAATTATCTTTCCAAGTCTTTCAAGAAAAAAAAAGCCACTTTTATAGATTAGAAGTGAAGAAGAAAGCAGTGTTAGGTACAACTTCTTACACTGATGAATTTTCAGAACCTTAAAACAGAGCAAAATCTGTTCAAGCTTGCAGAGTCCAGAAAGGCAGCTCTGGTGCAGACTTCAGATGGATTTTTTAGCAAGGAGCAAAGAGCAAGCAGGCTCTTCAATAGCCTCTGCACTGGGTTCAGGATCACTTTGTGATAATACCACACAGCTAAAGAGACATCACATATGCTCTGAGTGAAACCTTGGGCACAGCACTAACAGCATTTTTGCTATCCGTGGTAAAAATGATCCCAAGAATTTGGCCCCATCTGACACAGTCTTTAATGCATTGGCAGATAGAAACTAGACTTTCCTCATTCCCCCATAGCTATCACTCATCTGAAGCATATTTTAGCCAGAAAAGGAGAGCATGCATCAGTAGAGTCACAATTGTTTCTAAACTTCCCATTCCTAAAGGTGTCCTGAGCCCGCATTTCATTAACCACTCAACGGCTTTGATGCTTGGGCAAACAGATTCTCCCAGGAGCAAACTTCCCTTTTATGCATGACTCAAACATCAGGCTAGGAAAAAAGAAGCTTCCTCCCTAGATATATCTCTTTCCTAGAACATATAGTATATGGAAACCATGTCCATGGCACAACATCAACGTATATGGTTGTGCAAGGACCTGTCTACCCCATCACCAGGCAAGAGACTCAACGCAGCTTCACAGCTTTGCCACTGGCTCTGCTGCCTCACTGTAAAAAAGCCCATATAAGAAAAAGTTATGTAACCCACAGTCAGAGAAGGCATGGACTAGCTATATGGCTAACAGCTATATGGTTACAGCCAAAGTAACAGAAAAAAAATCAAAACAAACCCACAAAATAATTTAAAATTGCATGGATTATGAATTACATCAAGACAACTACTTACTGCATCATTCTCTGAAACTACTGGGGGTGCCCAAAAGCAGATGCAAGATACTGTGTTGACTGGACCTGAAGCTATTTATTCTGATCTGGAAAAAAGGAGTGAGTCATCTAAAGCACTGAGCAAGATGGCTCTACTTAAACAAAAGGGAGCAAGTTCTGCAAAATACGTTGGAAATTTGTGAGGACAATGTCTGATTCTGTCTGTCGTTCTTTGCAGTTCCATTATCCTTGCACTCAAGTGTAAGGATAAGGTAACTCATGAACCTCTCATATTCTTAGTTTTTACAGTGTTTATGTTTGGGGACAAACTGGAGGTTTTATACAAGGTAGCTCCTACTGCCCTAAGAATATTTCAAAGTAGAGAATGTAAAATATTGCTCATGCTTGATACCTTTTTTAATTACTGTCCCTCTTCTAGGTAGAAATTATATATATTCAAGCAGTTTGAACTAATGAACTGAGGCTTGAAAATGGATAGAGATGCTAAGAGAAAGATGATTCTTTCTTTCAGTGGTTCATGGCAGTCTACATTAAAGTTTCTTGCCATACCCAGTATTTGTTATTGTACTTTTAACTACCTATTCACAAGAAAAAAATTCTGATATCTTCACAAGATATAATAATTTTTATGCTCCTTTTGTGACATCTGATCAAAGTACATCAACTATGACAAAATTCATTATATGGCAGATACTAAATAAGGAAAAAACCCTTAGAGATAAATAACAGCCTACAAATTAGGTCAGCTCTTCTTCTTTAAGCTGGAAGGTTCCCCAGTACCTATGAGCCATCACAGGGGAAAAGAAAAAAAAAAAGAAAAAAAAAAAGAAACATTCTTATTCTGCCTGACCAAGGTATGGGTAAAGATTAAAATAAGCCAGAGAAGATTTGAGCCAGAGAGAGAGCAGGTATATTTAAAAGCATTCATTTGCAGACAGTTATAATGACTATGTCTGGTTTCAGTCTAATCAGAATGATGAAGAAGAATTCATAGACTCCCTTCAGCAATACTGAGGACATTATGTGGCAGCTGTTTGTTGATACAGTAAATGTATAACATCATGTCTTGGTTATTAAATATGTATTTGAAGGTTTACAGGAATATTCCTCTGTCAGACTTCAGCATACTTTATATTCAGGTGCCACAGCCTTATCTACTGTTAAGTAACATCAGCATATTAAGTACACATTGATTTTCTTTCAGTTATTCCACCATGCTCAAAAAATTGATTTTTAAGATTTTTATCAATGACCTTTAAGGTTCTTTCGGGGATGATTCTCTGCTATCATGAGGATTCCGAATGAACTTAGTTGTTGCCTAGCTGTTGTCCACCACTCCTCTGCAATACTCACTTCTTTATATTCAAAATCTTCTGAGAAATATTAATTCTTTGTGCTATATCAGTTACAAGAACTTTTAAGCTCTCTTTGAGATTGCTCTTTTTGTGCAACTTCATGAACTATGATTTCTTCTTAAATGTACCTTGCAGTACCTGATTACCTTGCATGATAATGAATTTCTCCTTTAATGTAATTTTATGTTACTGATCCAATTACACAGACCTAGTGTATAGATTTTTACTTGCATGCATAATTTCTTTCACAAAAGTTTAAATACAAATTGCCCAAAGTCTTCATTAAAGAGAAGCTTTGTACCGTGCTCCAGACTAGAAAAACTGGGATCAAGCAATGTTTGTTTGAAGGGGCTGCTACTGGTAACACATCTCTCCATCTACTCCCTGTGTCACACAAAAGAGCAGACCACCTTTATCCCAAACCTCCTTTCCAGTCTAAGAATCAGCTGTGATCTTAGTATGGCCATTTGCTCTCACCATTGCAAAAAGATGCTCAGCTCAGAGCCAACAGTCCAGAGGTTCTTGTCTTAGGTAGTTAAAAACATTCCAGCAAATTACTCTGACCCATGAATTCAACAGAAGACTCACCGGAGGAGAATCATTTTCACAGTGCTGTGTGTACTCTGGGAAAAAGAAGTATTAACTCTCATTTTCCTTACAGCTGACATACTTATTTCTCTAAACATTAGACACTAGTGCATACAAATTAAATATGTAAACAAAACTAGAATGTACATTTCCCACATGATAACCTTAAATATAATGGCATTCTCAGTCTATTTGTCCTCTCAGCCATGAGTGGGCTGAATCTGGCATCTGAACTCCTTTTTCACTCAAGCAAACACCTATATAGGTCAAAGGAAAATTGCTTTTGTAAAGACTGTGAAAATTGAGCAAGGAACATAGGACCTGGTATACAAGGAGCAGGATGCAGAATGCTACAGGGAGATTACACAGTTTAGCTATACATCTCCTCAGTGCTCGGATTTCTCTTAGCGAAAGACACTGCAGCAGAAGCATAAAATTCAGCCTACACACATAGTACATTTCAAATATAGGAGAAAGTGTCAAAAGCAACCAAGTGAAAACAATGTCTTATATAGAGACAAGTGGAAACATCATGTCTCCTATCAAGACAATGGAGTCAAATTAAAAGTACAGCCAGTGACCTTGGTTAGGCATCTCCTCCTACTGTGAACACGTATATGTAATTTTCCTTTTCCAGAGGTATGGTGTATAGCCCTTAGTGTTCTTTCCTCCAACAACATAGCTGCTTTGCTAAAAAAAGATGCATGCTAGAAGCTGGGAAGTATGGTGGGGAAACCCAACTCTTTCCTTGCCCTGTTCTGCTGGCCCTCTTCAGGAACAAGGCCAGACAGACCTGTGATTGCTGTACTAGGTCATTTATGCTCCTTTAGGGAGAAGAAAGCCTAAAGTGAGCTTCTCTGAATCCTGCTGCCCAAATAAGGGAGTGTAACCCATACTTAACATGATATTGTCTTTGAAATGTCTGTACAGCTTGTACTTCATACAATTTCTTAAAAAAGAGAGATGGAATATATTTACAGAGCCTTAATGATACCTTGAAAGTAATTGTAAAAGGGCTTTCACTTCTAAGATCTGGTAATAAAAGAGTGAGGGAAAAAAAACCACAAAGACCTTTTTAGATTTACTTTTCACCAACAATAAAAACAACAAAAGGGAAACATTTCAGAATGACTCATTTGTAACCTCACAATTGAAAAAATTACTTAAAAATCCCCCAAACTTGACAGCCTACAATCAAATGAATCAACTAGGAACAGAACCCAGCCAGAAACTCCTACCACATATTGATGTCTGGAAAATGTGACTCTGGGAAGCCATCATTCTTCAACTACAATGGCCTGAAATTATTTGGTAAACAACATGACTGCAATGTAAAGGTACAATAAACAGAGCAACATTAAAAATTCAAGAATGACTGCAGGGACTGAGGAAATTATTACTCTATGGTTTTTGTTTTATTCAAGTGCCAACAATATTTAGTCTTTTTTTTTCCCTTGTTTTTCTTTCTTGCATTCATTTCAAAATATGCTTGTTGTGGCAATGCACTAGGTTAACCCTAATGGCACTAGGGAGCAGCTAGCTTGAGCATCAGACACTGCAGTCTTTACAACACTGAGGAAGGCCTCAGCAGTTACTGTTTTGGTTTTTTTTAAGAAAAATACACAAATGTTAATTAAAAAATCAATAGATTTCAATAGAGTGTCCATTGATTTTACTCTAAGGAGATTTTTATCCAGAAGTGCAGACACAGCCATGCTAAGTTTTTTAGTATTGAGGGGAAAAAAGCACTGCATTCAGAGAAACTGTACCTTCCTAATGGCTTAACAACATGCTTAGCTGAAGCACACACCAAAATCACCTGCAAACTCTGAAGACCACCACTGCCCCAGGACAGCAGATTGCTAAATTAGATTCCAGCAATGTAACTGAAGCACATATTCTCAGATAAAACTTAAATAAGTAGACTTGGAACCCTCACGAAGAAAGTGCTGTCTCTGATGGAGAGATGTGGCTGGTTCACCTCCACACAGCTTCACTGACACCAGTGATACCATGCTGCAGTGACCATCATCTGAATTTAGTGAGAACCTGCAGCCAATAAATATAAATATGAGATGTTCATACTCAGTTGGAAAAGTTTGGATCAAAACACTGCCACACTGTCCAAGCTACAGGTAACAAAATTTCAAGATGATTCTGCCTTCCCCAACAACTACAGCAACATTTGTATTTTTGCCATGGGAATGCTCAGAGTTTGGCTAATTAAAATTTGTGAGGGTTAAGGCACAGGACAGAACAAATCTACACCAAGGACACAAGCATCTCAGTGCAGCGTGTCCCTGACAAAGGTAGGGTGAAACAGCAGCCTGTGATGCCCTGAGGACTTAAACTGCTAGTTTGTCCTGCATGTACAAGGCAATTGGTTCAATTAATAGAAGTATAGGAAATCTTGCAAGGAGAAGATCACAGAATTAGTTTGATTTTGCTTGGCAATAGGTGATGCATCTCTTTCATATAACCTCTGTGTCAGAGGATAATGGACTTCCAGGAAAGGCAGAGAGGCTTGTTGAATTTGTAGTTATCCTCACTAATGCACCTTTTCCTTTTTTTTCTTTTTTTTTCCCCCTTTTTAGTCCATGTGTTGCTATCCTTCAATAATGACCTTTCTGAGTAACAGAGGAAGATATGTGTTTCAAGCAGAAAGCAAATTTCTTTCTTTCAGTTCTATGGAAAGTGGAAACCTTTTGGTAGATAAAAAGGGAGTGAGAGTGACTACCCTACTCTCAGCATTCCCAGTTGTGTTCATTTTTCAACATGAGAAAAAACTAAAATCCAAGGGCTGAACTTCACCCTTCTGTAACAGGTCACCCTCATGTCGAGATTCTTGAGCTTGGAAGTTAAAAACTTCCAAGTGTGCAGACTCACCCCATGCTAGCACAACGTGAATTGAACTCAGACTTAGGATCCTGGGTTTCATTTGCCTACAGTTGTAAGTTAACAAGGAACTGCCAGGAAATTCTATAAACGCACAACCCTCAAACTCTTAACTCAAACTCCAGACTCTCTCATCCCAACCACAAAGCAGCCTCAAGTGAAAATCATGGCATTTTTTATGTTACCATTTCAAACACTTATTGATTTTTATTGTTCTTGAAATAATTTAAAATATTATTTTCTCCATTGCTTCAAGAAAGCTCTGCATTTGCCTAATGATATACCAGCAACATGGAAAAACATTTGGACCAACTGAAAATATGAAACAAGAGGTTTTTCCCTTAAAAAAATTACTTTGTAGCTAAAAAAAAATGCTCATGCTTTCCAAATCTGGCCATGTAAGTTTCTAACATTTTTTTAGATACATGATACATTAAACAGTCAAGAACATAGATAACTGAGCATGGAGCAATCACTTTTTTTCTCCTGATGCATAAAGTCATTGCCCTCTGGCAGAAGCCCAAAAGAATCTCCCTATACTGTTTTGAAGCATTGTGTAATTTGCCTTCTTACAACTTCTACCATATCAGCAAAGAAAACTAAAGCTAAGAGAATCCCTGACTGATAAAATAATTAAATGTTACTGAGACCTCAGTGAACATTGAAGTGCAGCACACTAAAGAAAGTAAAACTGGGTCAGAATGGCAGAGGAAGCAAAGGTGTGTCACTAGCATTTTGAAATGGTAGGAAAAATACAGCTTCATAATGCTTTGAAGTTAAAGAAACAGGACACATACTATTTCTGAGAGAGTAATTCCATGGTGACAGACTGCAGCCTGGATTTTCCAAGACCTTTGTGATGCACCCACTTCCAGAGCTTCTTGATTCAGAATACTGAAGGTAAGGTTACTAGAGATTAATATTATTAGGCTTCACAATCATTTTATGCTGAAGTGTACCTTGCAGAAAGTAAGGATTTTGTCTGAAACCTTTATTCCTGAAGAAGCAGTAACTCAGCCTGACAGAATATTAAAGAAAAAGAATCACCATCCCCCAAAAAAATCAGCAACCCCCTCCAAAATTCCCAACCAACCAAAACAAATAATAAAAACTAAATTAGCAAAAAAAAAAAATGTTTAATTGCTATTTTAAGCTCTTCAAAGAAATTTATGTATTAAAAATAAATTTGTAAGAATGTAGCTCATAATACCAATCATGTCTGCTACTTTGTTTTCTTTTTAATGTTAGAGACAAAAAAAATGAAGCTGTCAAGTTGATGAAATAACTTCTAAAACCTGTAAATTAAAGTAGCAATGGCAAACAAGTCAGTAATTAGTTCTTATCTCACTAGAACATAGATGTGTTTGCATTAAGTAGGTAATCAGAACAAGTAAAAGAGCAGAAACTACTACTACTGTTCATTAACCAATAAAAAAACACCATGGAGGGAAATGTTGCCTGCTTTCATTGTCTTCTCACTTTGCACTGACACAAAAGTCCTTTTCAGTAACATTAACTGACAGACAGAAGCTCTGCTTTCTCAAGCTGTGGACCTTAGATAAATATTTGGCCATGCAGTGACATTAATAAGGCTTTCGGTTACTATAGGGACCTGCCTTTGTCTAGTGAAAGCAAGCTCACAAAGGTCAGGGACTATTGTTATGCACAGTTCTTCCCATTGTCTCTCAATCACATACAACTGATTGTGATAAGAATCTACTTTGTCTTTGAACAAGCTCATAGGCAGCCATCTACAGATTCCTGCTACATACCTGTTAGTTTACCTTTATTTCCAACACTCTTTCTGAGCACTTCTGATTAAAACTTCAGCACTTAGTTTTCATATTTTCCTTTTAACTCCCACATGTCCCTCAGTCTCCTGGATCTGCCCTACGTCTATCTCCGATGGTTTTCCCTATCCACATTCAGTCCAACACTGCTTCACATCCTGAAAAATCACACATCCATCTTACAACTCCTCTTTTTAGACACAGCAAATACAAGGTGGTGAATTACTGTTCACACAGCATGTTTAAGTGCAAGAAATTCACTCATGAACATCTTTTACATCAATCAGTGCCTTAACAAATTAAAGGCAGATGTACAATCTGTAACACAAGCTTACACAATGGAAAGCAAACCAAACAACTTTTTTCTAAAATTGCTTTAAGAATCTTAGGATATACGATGTTCATGTGTACTCTGAGTTATTTAGCCACTCTTACTCCAAGAAAGGAAAAAGCAAGCAATGTCTTCAATATAAACTTTAACCATGTGTAAGCAATTCTTTCAGCTGCACAAATTAATTCTTGTTGATGACAGCTACTTTACTGACTGATTTGCTTTAATTATATCATAAAAAAATATTCTGTGCATTCATTGCAGTTATTCCTGCAAAGCAACACTCCTAAATGTATATTCATTTTGACACTTAAATTCCCAGTATCATACTGTTTTGATCTGAGCATGATGCTCATTAATCTAGCACAATTACCACCCTTTAAACATTACTGCTGTGTTTACATTTAGATATAATGAGAAGGACATTGTAAATTGGAGAGCACGCTAGGGCAGTAGAATACTTTTGAAAACAACAAAAACACCCCAAACATTTTGTTGAAAGCTGCAAAGCAAATTTAGGTGACTGACATTTTCTTAGATAGCCTTGTTTTTTAATTTACTTTATGTATTTCCATGCTGTGGGAAAACACTTTAGCCTTCTAGAAAGGGTACATTATTAGTGGCTGTCGATTGATCTGACTAAAGCCTTCATCATAAAAAATGCATAGCTTCATATAATTAAAAAATCCAGGCACTGTGAGTTGACTAAAATACTGTGGAGTCTTAAATAATTCAAATTCGTGTTTAGTTACAGCAGCTGCTTAATTAAAAGGTAGAAACTGCAACTAATCCACTATGGTTGAATGAAATATAATCTATAACAGAGTTTAATCCCCTTAAGACAGAGAACAGTGATATGGATTCTAGAAGTTGGGGCTATATTTAATGAATCTCACAAAAGGGATCATAATACATCTGAACCAGTGCATCTTTGTTTCTCTGATTATCCAAATAATGAGTCATTTCCTAGCTTGGTGCTGAAATTATCATTTCGTATTTCAATATTAAAAAGCAAGGCCTTTCCATGCATTATGTAAACTCTTCTGCTGGAATTCATACTCAAAACTTTACCAGAGTGAGAAATTAGATGCACAAGAATGGACGAAATGTGTTTTTTGACTCTAAGCTAACTACCTAATTGTTCATAATTAAAACACGTTGTAACAAAATTCTTGCATGAAGGGCCTGTAAATAGCTGATTTTTAAGTTGCAGAAGATAAGGAAACTGCAACGCACAGGAGATCTGCAGTTGCCTGCTCTCACTCAGCTGCAATGATTCAGGCACAATTTCAACTTTATATCAATCGCCAGAAGGACACTTCAAGGCAGGAACAGAGCAAAACATTTTTTTTTTCACTTCTATATTTTTAATTACAAAGCAGAATGAACAAAGCTAAATATCACTGTGTTTGCCTTCTCAGATCCAGAAAGCATTCATTAGTTTGAGATGTTTGCAATCATGCCGAATTTTGTTTATACCAAGGCAGAGGGGCTATCAAAGCAGAAAATGGTAGTCCTTAATTAGAGAGGCCAGGTGGCACGCAGAGTCACAGCACAAGTGCTGCTCTGCATCCCTGCCAGTGATTGAAGACTTGACCTCAGCAACCATTCTTCAGGGGTGAAAAATAATACAGTCACCAGGTGGCCGTCTCTTCAACACAGACAGCCATCTGCACCAAAATGTGCTAAATTATGTTTAGCTCTTTTTAATGTGAACCATTATCCATTAGAGTCACAGCAGGAAATGAGGAGGTCCTGTTAATTGAAACTTCAACTGTGACTTAAACCTCTGTCCCAGACAGGAGACAGACACTTTACCTGCTGAGTCCTTCAGTTTAACATGGTTAACATTTATTCATAGGTGACTGAACCAATATAGAACAAAAAATGCCTGATCTGCAAAACAGTCAAGGTTTTGTGGAAAGAGTCATTCTGTGGAAGAGTTTGTATAGGTTCCTCTCAGTGCTGAATTTTGTAGCCCAAAAATCAGTTTAATTTTGCACACCATTGTTTATTTTACTAATGAGCTGAAACACAGTCATACTTGTGACTTAACAAGCAGCTATTGAATAATTCTGAGGAATGCCCTGAGAAGATGCAACAGAATGCAATGAAAGCCGAGACATATATAAAGAAAGAGGGCTCTATTTCTGCCAGGAGAACCCCAAAATTCTGTCCTAGTCTGTCACCTCTCCCAGGAAAGGGAAGGCACATAGTTTGCTTGCTCATCATTCCTCATGTATGAGGAGCCTGAAAACATGCACCACAATACAAACAGAGGGTGAAGATATTGGATAAAAACAGAGGAAAAACAAGAGAGAAGTTTGTATGCATTGCAGAGATGCTCCTTCCAATGCTCAAATCTCCCTAAGTACCTTGACTGCTTTAACCACAAGAAGCTAAAAGAGTCCTTCCATCTCTATCAAGACCAGTGCCCTGACACTCAGCAATATTTCCCCTTGACATGAAAAAGATCCAGCGCCGAACAGGAACTGCCACGAGAAACAATCGTGTGAAAAAGACCGCTTTGAGGACCCTAGCAGAAGGTGCACCAGCAAGGCAAGGAAATATCTGAGGAAGCTGAAAGCTTGGGATGCATTGACTCACTGCATTCTGCATCTCTGTGAAATAAAATACCCTTGTCATTTCTGAAAAGTCTTGGTTAAAAGTTCATGGGCACCTCACTGGTTTGCAATGAGCCGGTGTCATCATCAAGTCATCTGTGGTTCACGCATATGGAGTACCACCCTAAGAGTTAACTTCCTGCACTCCTTTACACCTGTGAGAGCATAAGCAACCCTTGTGACATAGGGCAGGTGAAGACAGTCACAGAAAATCATGGATCCTCACTCAAAGATGTTGTTATTCACAGGAATAAAATAGTAAAGAAACAGAGCGTTATGACTCCAAACCTGTGCATTAACAGAATCATGGTTCATCAATTTTCAAATCCACCTTTAAAGCTCCCTCCTAAAAGCCAAAAAGTAGCTACAATAGATAGTCTTGCAAAACACAGCATCTGTTCTCTTTCATTCCATGGTTATAGATAACCTTCATAAGCTGATTTGCTCATGACAATAAATTTATTTTCAGAAATTATACTCCTGATCTAATATGAAACAATAAATAATTCAGAAGCTTCACATTATTACAGGGAATTATATTTAGGAGATCAACTAGGGATCTCTGTAATGAGAAACATTCACCTTGCTAAAGGAATGCTACTCTGCATTTAATCTTATAATATTCCCTTTAGGGTGTACAAGACAGCTTGCTGGAAAATATAATGACTCCTTGACTGTTTTCTGAAGAAAAAAAGAAGAGTAAAGAAAACAGTGATATGGAAATGAGATCTCCATTTCACTTAAAATTCCAAATGCACCATTCTAAAGCCACATTGTTTCAATATGCGGAAAATCAAAAGATTTTGATGGGCCTGATGGTGTTATTTAGAAAAAGAGAGATGAAAACCACAAAGAAACAAAAAGAAGTGGCACATGTGGTGATATTAATAGAATGTCACTTATATTTCACAAACAGGAAGAGGTCTATTCCAGCTGGTTTTACTTTACTTTGATTCACAAAGTTCCTATTGGCCAAAAAGTATCTGTTGAAGTATCAAGTCACCTGTAAATCAAGAGCAGCAGCAATGATGCTTACAGAGGCACAGCTCCTATCTCACCAGCAGGCTGTTAAGCACAATTCTCAGCTGTACCTGGATATAGAGAAATAATTTAGAGTACCACTATATATGGACATGCAACTCAGAGTAACTACATTGTAAATACATACTTTCTCTCTTGGCCACCCCTTCCAGCCATTTTAATATACATTGGTCAAAAGAAGGAAACTATTTTTTCCAACACAGCTAATGTGGAGTGTTTGCTGCAGGCAGGGTAACAAATATTGATCCAAATGAGGTAATGGAACAACACAGGTAGTTTCCACCAGCCTGGAGTCTCCAAAAAAAACCCCAAAACATTAAATTGTCAGTATGTATGATCAACTCTGAAGGAAAAATAAATATTATTGATGATGACAGCATGCTATTATATGTCTGCATCATTATGCCAGAGGTGTACATTTTCAAGGCATCCCACAAGAAGCAGGCAGACAATGCCCTTAATTGCCTGTGGGATTTAGGCACGTCGTTTAGACGCAACAGCCTGAAAAAACATGTCTAAATCTTCTAAATGTTTTATTTTTTATTTTTTTTAGGCATTGTACATTCTGCCTCACAGTATTTCAAATTACACTCCTCAGTGTCATTAAAAATCTACTCACAATTAACTTTGTGGCAAAAAAAAAAAAAAATTCTTAATGATTAAAAATAGAAAATCTAAAATATCAACTTTGATACTTTAAAAAGTACGATGACACATAGCCTACAATGCAAAAGAATTCCAGGCATAGGGATCTCAAACATTTCCACTTTAGTTTCTAACCATGCTATTGCACATCAAATGTACATAGACAACTGCCATGACAAAAATTATTAGGCCAAAAATTTCTGCTGAAGAACTTATTGCAGGGTTGCACTTTGCAACAAGGATTCTGATGTAAAAAAAAATCTTACTGTGACTTTCCTTTTCTCATAAGCTATAGTGAGTTGACTCTCTTCCCTCACAGAATGTTTCTTTCCCTGTATCTTAAAGTTCCATGCAATCAAGCAGAGACATTGACCCTACAGCACTGACCCTACAACTATCTTTATCTATATTTTTCTTCAGTTTTAACAGTTTTCCTCCGGAATTTAACAAACATATTCACAAATTATTATCTTGCTGCTTTCATTCTAGTTAATTGGAGAGTAGCTTTACTACATGTAAATAATATTTTGTAAACAGCCTAGCAAGATATGCTGTGCAATCTCTGTGAAAAGAGACACTGTGAATACACAGGATCTAGATGTAATTCCGTCCCTAGGTAGTCAAAAGAATGAAATAGATTCACTGCAAATCCTCAGCCAAACAAGAAAGTGTTCTTTACCATAACCAAGACAACCTCACTTCTCCTACCCTGGGACATGCAGCTAAATTATTTGTTGCTGGTGTTGGTTAACAGGATCCACCACAAATATGTTAAAATGGCATATATTACAATTAATTAGATTTCCAGAGTAGTAATGTGGTATTTGGACTTTGACAATAAATCAATTCAAGCTTTACAGATACTCTTGACAACCCCAGCTGTAAAATCAATAGTAAAACCTTGTATCGCTTGGAAAGGACAACGATATCTATGTGAAAAGAGGAATTCAAATAAAATTGGAATTGTCTGCAGCACATAGCTTTGGGATTATTCTTGCACTTGTACAGTATTTAACATGACTTCTGAGATATTCTTTATCTTAAATTCCCAATCACAATACAGAGGTTCTTTAAAAATGTAACTGACTATTTGGAATATTTTCTGTATGATATAATGTATGTGGCTTTTTTTTTCCCATTATCAAAGGAAAGTTAAACGGTTTGGGGATTAAAATAAAACACATATCTTGTGTTAGCACTTAGTCTGCCAAAGTGGCTTCACAAATTGCACCCTGATGGCAAGATCCCAAATTATCCTTATAATAGGGAGCTGCTGTGACAATTACTATGGGAATACTAGTAGAAGAGCAGTTCTGTTCCTTTGCATGGAATTAAACTTTTTATTTTTGTGCTACATAATAGAAATTATTACTTTTTAAGACGGCTTTTGCTGCTGTCACCACTCATCTTCCAGTTTCTCATTATGATAAACAACATCAAAGAAAAAGTGTTTTGTTGTTTGTTTGTTTTTTTCCAGAATGATACCACGAGCATCAGTCTAGGAACCAAGACCTGACAGTGACAGAAGGCACTGGCAAGAAACACTTTCACAACCACTAAAACTATTAAGAATTGAAATGTGAAACAAAATGAAAGAACCTTGAAGGATGCAGCTACCACAAAATAATTCCCAGTCTCCCAGAGAAGAGTGGAAGAATATAAATATTCATTGTGTTCAACAGAGAATAGCACATTGCATGCTCACTGCAAAACTGAGACACTTTAGTATATGCTGAGGCCTCATAACAATGGGATTTGCCAATTAAATCTGAGGGGTGTGATCATTTCTGTTGTGATGTGGTGAAAAACATGCTGAGAGACACCCAGATGAAAGGGTTTTGAATCACTGCAATATTCTCTTTCAGACTTTTTTTTTTTTCTCCATCCTGTGTAAATATGAGAACGAAACGTGGTAGACAAGCCTGAGGAGACTTAAAGGAAGGTTATTTTGAGGTTGTTTTTCTTTACTTAATACAGCTAAATGCTAAACTAATACCAGCTATATTTACTTTTATTTTAAAGCCTGCAAATTGCACTAATTAATAGACACTGATGAAATAAGATACCTGCATTTCCTCAGATTTGTATCTAATGGAATTTTTCTGTTACGTTTTGTAATTAAATCTTGGGACTGTGCTGTGTATACTGAAGAAACAAATTCCCTTGGTTTCTTCCACCAAGTAAGTGCAAAGGACAGAGGATGGCCACCCTGCCACCACTGTAATGTTAAATCCTTTTACTGCAAGCAGCACAAAAGCCTGTGACTCTCTGAGGCTGAGGTGGGAAAGGGAGGTCCTAATATAACCTGACAGCATTCACAGAGAGCAGCACTGAAGAACTCGCCACATGCCTGCAGGACTCACTGCTAATAATCCTCACAAATAAGTTAGTGGGCTTCATACCCTGTCCTTTTCCAGGATGAGTTAGGTGAGTCACTGAAGGGCCAGACCCAAGATTATCATCACCATCACCATTTACATTAATAGTGCCTGGGAGCAAAGACACAGACCACTGCCCCCAGACTAAGGGCAGTTCAGACAGAATATAAAGCTTGTTTTCCTTGAAAATCTTATAATCCAGCAGAAGACAATGAACACTAACAGATAGAAACAGGTTTAAAAACTGCTGTCCAGCACCTCTACAATAGTCTCTAGACATTAGCAACCTGTCTCAATAACCTTAAACTATTTCATTTCTAGTGTATATAGCATGGAATAGGAGGTCTTTGAGGAGAATTTTGAAGAAGAATCGATATCACTTTATGGGAGAATGTTGGGAGCTCCTTTGCTTGAGGGCATGGACCCCAGTGCTTGCAGCACTGCTGACAACGTGGTCCATTGCACTCTGTATTTTCTGAGGTGATCTGAGGGTCCAGCATGGTCATTATTACTGTACAAATGGCAGGCACAGACAGTTAAAGAAACATAAATGGAAAATTCCTTCCTGTATATCTATATTCCATTTTTTTTTCAGATGTCTTGTATAAACCCCATTCCTACTAGCAACTACCAGATTATCGACCCTTAGCAGATTCTCTAATACAATGTCATTTTAATATGACATACACTTATTTATTTAGAAAATAAACCATCCAAACCCTAAACCTCTTTTAAAAAGCTACCAAAATGTATCAACAACAATAGGTGGCTCTGTCTGGAGGATCCATTAGAAAAAAGCAACCAATATCCCCAGTTAATATCTTAAATTATCAACTTTTTGTTCATTAACATGGTGTCTTGTATTAAGTGACAACCAGCAAAGAGTTTTCACTGAGCATAATGTGTCTTCCTTCAGGTCATGTTCTATAGCACACATTTCAACTGCCACTCACCATTCTGTCTCTATGGCAGATACCATATATAACCTTCATGCACAAATCAGATTTATGTTCATGTATTTTTTCTCTCATTTACCCTCTTCTAGCGGCCATCAGTTTCCAGTGTAGGTACAGCTATATGCTAAACCCCATTTTGGCCTCTAAATACCATTGTCACAAGTTCCTTTGACTTCAGCAAGACTTGGATTTGGCCTTGGGAATTTATCCCATTTATTTGCAAAGCTTTTGCTAAGTTTATAAATCCCTGGAGTAATGCTCATATTGCAGGAAGAGAATATTCTTAAATGTGACAGAATTGATACATTTCACAGCCAGAGAAAAGTTTGGAGGATGCTATTGCTACTGTCTGAGAAGCTGCCTGGCACACTGGGTGACAGCAAACTGGTTAATCCAAAGATCTCCTCCACACTTTTGAATGGCCACACAACTACTGTCAGATTCTGTATGAATATGCATCACAGGGACAAAGATGTAAATCACTTAAGCAGTAGTCCCCTTCTAGGCTCTTACTGCTGGCCCATAAGCCTTATGATGTGTAGGATCATCACTTTGGAGGTCATACACTCAAGAAATTTAATTTTGCTCAGTTATCATAATGACTTCACTGCTGCAAAATAATTCAGATTTAACTAGAAAAATAACCTCACCAATCAGTTAAGACTTAGCTCTGGACTCTTCTTGTCAAGAGTAATCGAGAAAGAAGCAGAAGAATAAAAAACAACCAAAGGGTAATGATGATTTTCATAAGCAAACCAGGAACAGCTGCCCCAAGGTCAGTAACTGGAAAAATGGTGTTAATGATCCTGCATTAGCTTGGTAAAGTGTCACTGTTAAAACAAATCAGTCCAGATTTGAACCAGTGTGTAGCTCTACATCAGTACCAATTAAGGTGGCAGATGATGTATAAAGAGCCTGGACAAAGGATATTATTATGTTACGAGTTGTATTGATTCTTACAAGGCTTGTTTGATTGACCGACTGATGCTATCAAGTAATTAGCTTTAATCTTGGGTTACGATGAGCAGAAGAAATCCTGAATCAGGTTATATTTGATCTTTGATAGTACTTTACTGATAGGAAAGTGCTTAAATAAGGCAGAATCCTAGTTTCCTTCGTAAAGCCAGTGTTACACTGGCAGTCTGTCTGTGGAGAACTTGGCACACCCAGGAGGTGCCTGGGCTGCATAGAAATTCTGGTCACATAGTAAACAACAACCTTATAAGTGACTACAGCAAAAGAGTTCTTTATAATTGGTTTAATGTTTTGGCATACCTGACTTCAAAAGGCATATGCATAAAATAGCATGCAAATCCAGGGCTGCTTCTTTTATTCTTAAAGATGCACGTTTCTTTTTCCTAAAAGGCAGCCACTGACAATAAAGTGGGGGGAAGATGCCCAGCCCACTTATCCCACTGACAAAGCCAGGACATTTACAAGAGCATTTACAATTTGCAAGCTCATTAACCGTAAGAAAACCAGACTAAGGTGGTGTCAGGGACCTGGCTTAACAAGTGAGCCTCTCCACTGCATTTCTGATCCCAAATCCCAAGATGACACTTTGCTATCTGGAAGGAAATAACATGGGGGTAGAAGATCAGGCTACAGACACTTGCAACACCTCTCCTATGACAACCAACAACTAGATGTCTTGGTTTTGTCTTTAGTAGGCCCAGCTCTTTCATCTCAATTTCACATACACACCTAATTTTAGAGCAAGTCTGTAAGAAAGACTGCATGTTTTGATCTTTGAGTTCCCCAATGCACCTGTTGATCTCCACATACATACTTGCCTTCTTTCCATTTACATGTTACATTCACTCAGTGGGCTAGGCCATTCTGCCTCCTTAAATATTGCCATCTATTTATACCCCTTTCCTGTTTCAACTAATAGACCCAGCAATCTGGAACTAAGAACCACAGGCGAATGCCATCACTGAATTTGCTTGCTCTGGCTTCTTCATATCTCTTCAGCATGTCAGCTTTCTGTGTGATAAGCTAGACATGGCTGCAACCATCTCAGCACACTTGTTTGTAAAGCATCTGTCAAATCTTCAGTTGGATGCAAATTATAAATACTACTACTGGAGATCATGACAGCAGATGTGCTGTGACTTTCATGGCAGGCAAGCCCCTCTGAGTTAAAACCAACTACAGTGCTGCAGATACCTATATGACAGAAAACCAGAAGATTATTTCTGCTACTGTGCTACTTAGGGACTTTTAGTATATCCAGGCTCAAATATAACTTTCTTTCATTAGGATAATTTTATATTCATGGCATTTAAACAGTTTGAAAAACAGAAATGGTGTGAGAAAGTTACAGCTCAACTCATCTCTGGAGTGCTTTTAATGTAAACCCACGGCTCTCAGTCATTGGGGCTGGGGGAAGGGGTGGTGGTGGTGTTGAAACACAGTAAGTTTTCCTGCTAAATCTCTTTTTTTTTCCCTTTTATATTGATCTGCAGATCTTTGCTCCCAGAATGAATTCTCGGTTCCTTTTCTGGTGACACATTTTGTGCATTGATATTTATTGTGGCTTTGGCTATATATACGTATGCCCCAGGGCTTCAGCTCTTATCAAGAGAGAGAGTCAGTTTCTCAAAGCAGCAGGTCCTGTTTTTTCTGGTTCAACACATCCTTGCTCTGGAAATTTCTGGGTTTGCTTGCCTCTTGAGAATTCACAAACTAAGACAAAGCTCCAGAGTAAAGATAAATGTCTGTATATGCAACAGGGTGAGAAAAAAAGAAAGAAAAACCACAGCTGTTCTGATCAAATAACACTGCCAGTTCATTTGAAAACTACTAATTTAGGTTGAAATAGCATAAGCTGATGCATGCAGGCAGACATTTACAACCACTCTGGACCCCAAAATAAAGCTTCCACTCTAAGGGCCTGCTGAGAGCCAAGTGGCCTTCACAGCCAGGGATAAAACTTGCTTCAGCCTTACCACAGCCCAGCTCATGCCTTTGTGAGACTGAACAGGTGATTTGCCACTCTTTTTGAAAAGATATTTGAGGTAAATGTCTGTGAGCAATCACTGACTGCATGCCTAAAAGGTTAAATGATGTGTTTCCACATACAAATAGACTCTGTGTGCAAATTACACACAAAACCCCCAGTAACCAAGTTTGGGAAACTTAATTCCATATAAAAGGAACTTATTTTAGTTCTTCTCTTTAAAAGGAATTTGTATAACCTGCCATTGTTTTTACAGTCATTCTTAAGATGACAGGGAATATTAAAAAGAAAGTTTAAGAAAACAATAAAGTAGGCTGTTCCTTCTGTAACCTGTAAATGTCAAACCAGTGCTGCTGGGAAAGCATCCTTGGTGTTGGAGATCAGGGAACAGGGAGGACAAGATAGAAGGCATCAGGTACAAAAATAAGACAACTGATTTTTGCATCTCTTGCAAAATCATTTTTCTTCACTTTGAAAACTGCCAAGCTGATAACACATTTATAAATTCCTTTTTCTTTTCTTTTCTTTTTTTTTTTTTTTCCCCCTAATTGTGGCCTCCAGGAGAGAGTTGAAAAGAATTTGAATAGGATAAATGCTTTTGCCCATGAGGACAGAAATGGCTGCTATGCATTCTCCCTTTCTCACTCAGTACTTCGTTCTTTGTTAAAGAGTGATAAAGCATCTGCATAGCTTCTTACAACAACTGTCCTTTTCCTTCTGATGGGATAACAGTTAAGCTAATGGGATAACCTTAGGAAGCAGAAATTTGACATAAACCAGAGAGCAGGTACTTACCAAGCAGATTGCTCTGAAACAGAAATAATGCCACATATCTCACAGAACATTATAAGCCTCCATCCAGAGCACCAGAAAGCTAACAAAGATCCTAGTCCCTAACACAGTTTTTAGCCTGAAAACAGAGGTTACAAAACTCTGTGAAATTTAAGGACAAGCTGCTCTGGATTTTCTATGGAAAATATCCAGACAATAATATAACATGCAGCAACATAAAACCTTGAGACAAACTCATTTAAAATGAAGCCAGCAAAACCAAGGCTAAATTTGTACAAAATGAATATATTACATACTTAGCAGCAGGAGAATATCACATGTTCGTTCCATTTTGAGAATGATAGACAAATTAGTCTTTCTTGGAGTGAAATTTCAACCCCAGCAAAATCAATGGTGTATTATCAGAGATTGACTATCATCCCAGTCTTTATGATTGCCAGCTCTTTGGCCAATGAAACAAAATTTCACAGGAAGAATACTATCTTCAAAGGATCTTTATGCACTCTAATATACAGGCATGGATCCCAAGTAAAGTTTTTACTATTACGACAGACCTGATGTTCATTTTTTGGTCATATGGAAAACAGCAGATGCCTTTCTAGGCAAAGTGGGAAAGACAGGAAGGGTAACAATAGTGTAAGAATGTTGGTTAGGAGGGGAAAATGTATTCTGGTGGGTTTGGGGAGTTTATCTGCTTTACTGGAAAGAGCACTATCTTTGTCAAACAGCCAATATTCAATAGCTGTGTTTGTTTTTCATTCTAAAATAACTAAGACCAGCTACAGATAAAATCAAAGATTTTAGATTTGCTCTTATATTCCAGCTGTTGGACTGGCTCTCAGTTTAGAAGCAGATGTAATTCAACACCACTGCAAGACTTCCCCACTCCCTCTGCCTGCCCCCCTAACTGATTTACATGCAGGAACAAAGACCAGAATGAGAAACGGCAGATTCAAAACAAACATATTCAAGCCACATGCTAAGGAGCTGTGACAGTACAACTGTAAAGGGAGATGCTGTGAGTCAGCAGCAGGAACTGCAGCTCATTCAGCCCTGCCTGGGCTGCACACTCTTGTGGGGTAGTCACAGTGTCCTGATGCCTGCTGTGCGTTGCCTACCACTGCTCCTAGGATTTATTACATTTCTGTCTTACTCATGCCAAAGGCAGGTCTCTTTAAGTAGTCTAAAGCTAATACAGGTCTTATGCAAGCTACAGAACTGACTACAATATAGGGGTATCCAGAGAGATTGTGTTTCTCTTAGGCCAGAAAACCATGAACTACGTTTGTGCTTTTCCTATTTCAGCTGCTACTGTCTCATTCCTACAGTCAAGATTCAGTTACGAAGCTGTTCTTTGAAGCTGAAGGTTATTCCACAGTAGCTGTTGTAACAGTAGATACCAAAAATCAGTAATATTTCATATTTTCTTACACTGTCTTGAGAAAGCACAAAGCCCTCTGAACACGAGGGCAGACCAAAAGCAATTCCGATTCTTAAAGCCTGAGCAACTACCAAAAGGGCTTCCCCACATACCACATGCATTGAAGGACATAGCTGTCTTTATTTCCAACTTTAGCTGGATCTGATATGGATACTTGCATCATTAAAAAATCTACCAGCATTTTCTTGTTATCTTTATTATCTTTGCAATGAAACCTTAGCATTAAAAAGCATTGTAGCAAATTAGAACTGAAATGCCTTTGTTTAAGCAACAAGACCTGCTCTCTGGTGATTCAAATAGCATTACCAATCCAGTCAACATTAATAGTAATCACAGTCAGCATCCATTCAAGGCAGCAATTAAAACAATATTATCTCCTGAGTTTTAAGAGCCACTTACTTAACAGGAAAGGACTTTATATATGCACTGACACACAGATGGCAGTTTAATTCTTACGAAAGAAACAGACTCAAATACCTTTCAGAAACATTCAGAACCCAACTGGTAATTTTAACATCTCCATTCCCAAGAGAACTGTCTGTATGTGAAAATCAATTATCAAATCACATGACTATCAGAACATGAATACATCTAGAATTTACAGTAATAAAATCAAATTACGTCTTTAACAAGTTCACTGTAGACTAGGGAAGGGTTTCAAATCACAGCACCCTGTCCTATAGCCCTACACTTCCACTGTGAGCAAAAGAAAGCCCAAAATGGGACAAGCTGAGGTGCTGCCACCAGAACAAAGAGTGGGGTGATGACCCTGCAGAGTATGCCTCAAGGCCAGTCTCACTATCTTTTGCTAGCCAGCAGCACAGGGAGCCTCAGCAGCATGCAAAGAGGAGATGGGACAGGCAGGGCTGTGAAGTCCACAGCAGCATGGGAACATCAGAACAGACTGCCCCTGGATCAGCCATGAAAGAAAGGCTGAGAAATCATATAGTCTGTGAGTTAGCAGAATAAGAACAGTCTAAGAGCTGATGCAGCAGCCTGATTCACATTTAACTCTATACACTAAAGGCTTAGATTTGAAGTAACTTACTGTGCTCACCAAATCAAAGCAGAGAGAGAAGATGCAAGACTCACTTCAGGTACTTGAACTGCAGCCCATTAAAACTGAAAGTCCATTGAAAGTCTATTGAAATTGAAAATTCAGTATTAAAAGGCAACCTATTTTCAACATGAAACCTGAATGGAGCATTTACATTTACAGTATGCACTTGTACATTGGCAGCAATCAAATGTTTGTAACATAAATGCTTTCATTCCAGTCTTTGGTTCAAATCCAGGAGGGAGTGAAGGTTGTGACCATCTGGGGGCATACATATGACCTCTGTTAACTCTCTCCTTGATCCCATGTTCTCATGAAAAACTATCCACAGCAGAGTCATGATCACTAGCTGTTTTGGCAGTTTCATGGCTTAGCAAGATTCATGGAAGCTCTCTCTGGAAAGAATGAAATGTACTTGTAGTTGGCAGTTGTGCTGGCTGGTTCTGCAACTGCATTGAGAGTTCCTCCTCTGAAACTGCTCATTCTCACCTTTTAAAAGTGCTAAATCTACAGCTGCACAGGCACAGCATGGCTAGGTACAGAGAGAGTGGGAAATAGCATTCTTTATGGCACAAAGAAGAGGTTATGTACTTCGCGAACTTAAAATATCACTTTTCTAAGACAAAAAAAAAAAAAAAAAGCTTATTCATTGCCAGCAGACATAGTGAGCTTCCAGACAGAATAAAGTAATTTTGTGAATAAATGATTATTTACTCTGAACTCAGGGTTTCTCTGCCAGCACATCTGCACAAATACTATTAACTCAGCAAAACGTAACTTTCGCCTCCTCCGCTGGCCAGCCTCACCACAGTGTCAGAATTTGCAGTTACGTGGCAGACAGCAGAAGAATTTTAGTGAGGAAACCAAGTCATTGGAAACACCAAGACTTCAAGGAAGCAGAACAGATGCACTGATTTGGTTTAAATTTCAGTTTAAGTTAGCAATTCTCAGTTCCAAGAAAAAAAAAAAAAAAAAAAGCAGAGAATAAAACAATAGTGAGTAGCCAGTGTGAACTGGAAACTTCTAAAATTTCTTCACATCCCTCTGCCAATTTACTGCTCAATATGAGCACTGAGGTATTAGGAATGAAACATGCAGATTTTCAACTAAATAATGGAAATGTGATTGAGGCATGGTCTACTAAGTGAGAGTAAGAGAGAATCTGGGAATATGCATATGCAATAAGGAATATTAAAAAGTTTCTTGGGCACTGCAGTATGACAATGCACTCTGATGATTATCTCTATTAGATAGCACTAGATAAAGAGCCAATTCATTAAAAATTAATGAGACAGTATTGCAATCCATACATTATACATACCCATAAAGTGGATGTGGACAGCTAAATGTTAAATCTGTTGGAAATAACTGCAAAGTGAAGGCAGGAGAATGTGCCATAAAATAGTAGGAACCATGTAATATGAAGGCCATACAATAAAATAGGGAGAAAAGAAAGACGACCTCACTGTGTAGGTCTGTAAAATCAAATAAGGGTATTAGAAAAACTACAATAAACCAGAACTTTTCCCTGAAATGAAAAAATTATTCCCAGAAAGTGTACAACAGCAAATAAAAGAAGCTTATTAAAGAGCGACACTAGAGAGTGGTGAACACAATGATAAATGGCAGAGGGATGTTTGATTGCAAAACAGCAGAGGTATTCATGAAAGGAAAACAATTTTATTGTACCTTTTGATGAAAGCTCAACAATATCACTGAGGTTGAATCAGTAATAGGTATCAAAACAGAGAAATAAACCTTTTTTAATTCAATCACAAAATGAAAATTTAATTTATACCATGTTCTCTAAATAAATTTCATTTTAGAGCCATTACAAAATTTTACATTTAACATTTCTTAAAGTTTTTGTTTACAAAATGAATGCCTGTGAGAAATTCCTTGATTTAGGATTAAAAGCACTCTTCAGAATGGACACCTCTGAGAGAATGATTATTTCTAGGGTTTGTAGAAAGCTTTAGTGTGGACTTTACCTATCACAAATAAACAACCATTTGCTACACATAGTCCTAAAAGGATATGCCTTCAGGAACATTTACCATTTCACATATTTATATAGCAAGATGCTTTCTGAAATTATTTTGCTAACAAATGATCCCTTCACAGTGCAGTGAGAATTAATGTTGCTCCAAGGTGGTGATGAAGAAGAAGAAATGAAACTTCGAAGAAAAACTGCTTAGCTCAAATACAGATGCACTTTCTTAAACTCTCTTAAACCTTAATATTCCCAAGACTCATTCACAAGGCACAAAGGTAAATATATTCAAACAACTCTATCCTTGCAAATCAAATTTCAAGAGGAAAATTATATAAAGCACCTATCTGCTTATCTTAGAAATACAACAACCTGGTTTAGGAATGGAACAAATACACATGGGTGCAGTTTAAGCGCATGCACAAAAATTGGACTTAAAATAGTTAGTGTGAGGCCAATAGTGATTTCTGACCTGGCTGGGGCAGAGGAACAGCATTATTCATATTAAGAATGCCATTTAAAAATACATCTGAAAGAATCAAAGGTGCACTCATTTCTACAAAACCAAAATGAAATTCTGAACCTGCAGCTCTAAGCTTGACAGTGACAGCACGAAACACATCCCATGTCATCCACAGATGACAGGCACTGGCATTTCTGAGCTTCTGCAAATGCCTGTGCTTTGTGTTTCCAGGATGTATTTGGCTTTTAATTATCATGTTGCACTCCAATACAAGTCACCCTAAAAATGTATTAGTGTGCCTCAGTGCAGCTTACCTCCCTGGACTGAATCTGAGACCACCATTTTGCTGTTTGCAGACTTCACCCTAATAAAGCCATGTGTTGCACATCTGGTTGTATGATGTATTTATCATCATGGTTAGTCTCACACTTTGATATTTCAAATGTAGTTCCCTCAGACAACTGACAACCTTTTCATTTTAGCGTCTTCTAATGACAGTACTTTAGAAGATGTGAGACACAGACAAAGACTAACACAAAGAGAACTTGAAAAACAAGTTTTGAGTTTGGGGTAGGAAAGACCCCTTCCACTTATAACTCTGGAAAACATCTATTGCATGCCTCAAAGATCCTTGTGGATTATAAACGTGGAAACTATGAACAGAAAGGAATTATTCACCACATTATTAAACATGACAAAAAGCTTCTGAATTGAAGCTTAAAACAGGCTATTTAAGATTCCAGCAATCCCTGGGACTTTGGCAACAAAAATGTTCAAAAGCCTTTTATAGTTGCTGTCAGATTTATGTAAAGCATTTGAGATTCCTGTGAACTTATTTATATAACAACCTAAAACTTGAAGCCAACTTGAAAGTCTTGCCACTCTAATTATTCAGACTTGGAGGTGCTGTACAAAAGATACACAGTGTTCTTTCTTGAACATCTCCTAAAATGGTGTCTAGCAAAATTAGGTGAACATTTTATGGGAATGGATGTTGCTGTTGATGAGCTGCATCACCCGATCGAAAATTTATTTGGTGAGATGTTTTCCTGTTTTCTGTTCAGAGTCAACAGGGGAGATATCATTGTGTGCTGCACTCAATTCTAATTGACTGCCCACATTCTGCCTCACTTGTCTCACATAATCATTTTTAGGAAAATGCTGTAGTATATAAAAATAAAATAAGTGTTTCCATCTCTTTTCAGAAATATAGTACTTGAATACCCACTGGAATCAGACTTCTGATGGACATTAAATATTACGAGGATCAGAGGCCCAGCTGATCTGGGTGCAAGGCACTGTCATTCCTGGAGGTGTTTAAAAGACACAGACATGTGATGCTAAGGGACATAGTTTAGCACCAGAATTGGTAGAGTTAGATAACAGTTGGACTCAATGATCTTAAAGGTCTTTTCCAACCAAAATGATTCTGTGAAAAATGCTTGGTCTATATCCTGTATGAACACTCTGCCATCATTCTGGGTCAGTCCTACAGCTCTAAGCTGGAAAGGAGCATTGCCTGTAAATGCATTCAGCACTTCTCCAATAGCATCCACCTGTCCTGGCAGCAGAACAAGACCTGAGTCTGCACAATGCAGTTAGAGCTACTATATGGTAAAACATCCCCATCCCAAGAAGTCTGTCAAGCTTTAGCTTTCACGATGATTCAAACGTGTTTTCCCTTTCATCTTCCTCTGTCAAAAAGCTCTCAATGTAATTTCCTTTTTCCCAAATCTCAATTTTCCAATTCCCACCAGTTTGCTATCTCAGTAAGGTCACTCAGCTCTCTCCTGTTTCAGCTAGCAGCTTCACTCTTCCATCCTTCATGTCAACACTTCTCAACTATCCAGGCTGTGCGCACTTTCAAACACATACTTGTCAAACAAGCTACTAATTAGCTCAAATGTTTTTACACAGATACTACATCAGGGTGTCTACAGCTTCAGAAAACTATGGGTCTAAGAAGAAATAAATACAAATCCCAGATAACTGACATTCCGTGTAAGCATTGTGAATTACAGACACAACCAAAGGGAATCTGTCTGTATTAGCTGGGGTATGAATTATCTTTAATAACTATTGTGAAACTGGTCAAACTGGTTTATCCCCACATCTCTAAAATCACACAAAGCCCAACTGATGGAACTTTCATAGAACCTAAGAATCTCTTCACAAAAGCTATAGTTCTTCATCATTCTTATTTCTTGTTTTCCTACACAACTCATTTAATACCATCTTATATTCGTTATTCAAAGCAAGAGGAAAGTTTTAATTCAAATGTGACCAGAAGCAGTAGTACACAAGGTCACAATTCATTTTCTTTATCAAAATGTTGCCATGTCAATCAAGAAACAGAAATGTAGCTGCAAAAAAACTAAAAAGAAATCTAAGCATTCAGTACTGCAAGCAGTAAGTATGCTAACCTGTTTTGCTTGGGCTTTTTGTTTGGTTTTACATTGTGTTTTGGTTTTGTTTTGTTTTTTCTAATTGTGCTGATGAGCATATTTTAACGCCCAGGGTTGTTATAAGCCAACGTGGCTTCTCTCTCTTCCTGTTTTTCTTTCATATAGGATTATTCCATGTACATACCGGCTGTGGGATTTTTATGGATTAAGACAGAAGCCAGCAGCATTCTTTATTCGCTGCTTTTGGCATTAAAACACCACTTTGATTGCTTTCCTTTTTTTTTCCCTACTTAATCATGTTTTAGACAGACAGCATCCAGATTTAGCTCATCCAGGCTCTGCTTTGTCATTTCCCTTTAGCTAGAGACAGAGGTTACAAAGAGCAAGGAAAAGGTAATGTAATATTTAGTTCAATGACTAAAGAATCTTGAGAACCTGTGCTGAGATCTCGATGTAACACCAGTGACTTATGATGCAAAATCAGTGACATAAAGTGGTAACATGTTCATAAAGTCTTTAAGAGTTCATTAGCTATTGGAAATAAAGTATTAATATCTCTAATATGAGCCTTCTTAAGACAGGCACAATGAATTGCAGGCCCTGGGTCCATCTCATGCTGTTTATAACAATACAGATCCTGCTGAACAAGAAGTTGGAAAACCTGTCCACATAGGGAGCATAATAAAAATGAGCACCTATCATTTCCCTTGTGTTGCTTGGATCACTTAAGTTAAGCAAAGGGATGCCTCAACAGCTTGTGATGTATTTATTTTACAGGCAGGTGTAAGAACAATCCTAGCTGAAACTTTTTTAGAGAAAAAGCAAATTCCAGTGCCTTTTATCTCCTATAGTAACTCCCATTACCCAGGGATCAATCTGCATTCAAAGTGAACTGGAACAACTCTCATCTGCCAAAGAACCTTCCCATGAAAACGAGCGCTTTGAGAAAACATTTGAGGACAAACCACAAGGGTGGGGTATATACATCTCATTCTTCCTTGCAAAAGATATTTTTCATTCTGGCAGCAAGAATATCCAGCAATACTCTACACAAGACAGGCAGGCATGACCTTCCTAAGCATGCTGATCCACACAATAAGCTTGCACTTGCTTCTAAGAAGGGCTTTTTTTCCATGCTTTTTGATCAGGAATGATTTACTTTGGGGGATTGTATGATACTAAGATTGCTAATAGGATACAGAGCCTTTCACCTGTAGGTCAGTGTCTTCAATTTCACCCCAGCTTATGAAGCTTGATCTTGCAGCATGCTGTGTGCTCTGCAGCGACTGCCCTCAGCTTCTGTAGACACCAGGAGCTGCTCCGGGCACTCAGCAGGGGACAAGAGCGCTCCGCGCTTGGGAGAAACAGGGGCTTGCTGCACGGAAACCAAGGTGAAACACAGAGCCCTTCTCAGATACATTCGTATTACATTAATGAAAGAAAATAGCAGGGCTGCCCGATTTGTTGTGTGAAATTGTGGTGATAGATGAGACTTCACCAGGTATGCACGAGACCTTACCACTTTTGGCAGCCTAGCTAGAAGAACCTGGTCACAGCACAGCAGCATGACATGCTCCAGCCAAGGGCTGATGATGCCTATGATTAGCCACAGAGCAAATAAATAGAGTGGCTCTCCAGCAATACAAATTCAGGGCTTTTTACATACACTAAGTCTCTCTCTCTTTTTTTTTTTTCTGCATTGTTTTGTATTGAAAAAGGGATAATGATGTCTTGAATAAACTAATGGCATCCCGTAGTTAGGGAAGAGTTACTCATATATATGCATTATTTAGACTAATCCTTTCCCCAGGAAATAATGAGCTGAGTAAGACCCTAACAATTCCAGCCTGAGGTACAATGGTGAAGAAAGTCACCCCCTCATTTGCATTTAACTGTGTTACAGCTTTCTCAATGTCTGCATTTGCATTATCAGTTTGGAAATATACTACAAGTCCCTGGGAAAAAAAGTAACAAAGTTATGTCACACAGCTGAACTGTTCAGCTACAGATAATGCCTCTTGGACTAGAAACCATTAGAATCAGCTAGAAAAATATTTCTTTGCCCTAGAAAACGCTTTAACATTTTTCAGGGGAAACAAATATGAGTGATTTGTCCATGGGAACTGGTTAACTCATCTGAAAAGCTAATGCATTTACTTTTGACTGAGGTCAAAGTTGCATGGCATTGGAAGTCAAAACTGCAATTCTGACTATAAAATGGGATCTTATTTTACCTTTCAATCTCAAAAACTGGAATTAAAGTACTTTGTAAGTCAAAACTAAATTAGTTCAAAATATTTCCTTCTACTTATTATAGGAAGATGTCTTTTGACCAAATAAATATTTTCTATTAAATAGTAAATATGTTTTGACAAGATCATATTTTTGCTTAGAAAGCATTTTCCACAAGTAATTCAACCTACTCTAAAAAACTAGATGGTTTTGCATATGCTTGTTTTCTCACAAAAGAGGTGTCTGCTTCTCTTTTCTGTTGCCCTGTCCTCTGTCAAATAAAACTACTGTTAGAAATGCCATCACTGAACAATGGCTCAGAGTAGTTGGCATGCACCAGCCCAGTGTTCCAGTACACGTCTAGGCTTTGGCAAGATTTGACTGAAAAAAAAAGACTTTCAGCATCAAGAAATAAAAATTGTGAAGAAAATCTGATTTCATAATTGCTTTTTTAAAATGTAGAAATATACAATACACATATTATGAAACAACAGCCATCAGAAAACACAAAACCAAATATAAAATCCCTACCAGTTTATCAATTCTAGGCCCATAACTGTGATATTTAGAACTTTCTGCTTACTGATATATATTCTGCTAGCTGTCACATTGTATTTCTAAATTGCTAAAAAAAACCCCAACAAAACAAAAAACCCAAAACCACTAAACCACATTACCTATCAGCCCCTAAGGCATTCATTTTTCCCTGGACTTTATAAAAACTAGAACATGTTTCTGTGATATTTCTTTTACAATAGGAGACCTGTTAAAAACAGCATCATGAATATTCTAGTTCTGACAGATATGAAAGGACATAATATCCAGGAAACAGTTCTTTCTTAACATATTCATGAAGGGGTCCCTGTCAATCACAGCTAGTGAATTGAATAAAAAAATAATACTTGGAGTCCTAGGAGGATACAACTGAGTTTTACATGCTGGAGATATAAAGACTGAAGCGAGACCAGGTTCCACTAACAAGATTCCTGGCCTGAAGTGCCTTTGTGAAATTATTCAGAAACCTGCCAATAATAGTATTTCAGGCTGCAGCTATCTCCTTCGTGGCTGTGCTCCGTGTGGGTCCATGTGTTATTGCCACACAGTTAATGGAGTCTCTCAGCTGGTGCTTTAAAGGAACAACGTCCCCAATCATCCATTCATCTTGGAGTTTCAAAACAATGTGTTTTATGTCCCTGCTTCTTTTGAACATGAAAAAAATTACATCTTGAAAAATTCTGGAAATAAGAAATAAAATGCCAGATGCCTTAAGCAGAAGAAGAAATTACAAGGCTACTTATATATATTTTCAAGTGAAGAAGCAACATTGTTTAGCATTTCTGCTGTGTTATCAACTTTTTCAGTGGTATCTGCATAGATAATTAAAGAAATGTTTATATTAAAACAGGTTTTTTTGCTGCCTTCGCTACTTTTAAATTTAATTCTGAAGTTAACAGTGTATCACCCAGTCAGATGACACTACAGTAAAAGTTTAGAGGGAACACAGGCAGGTGCAGGTAGCAAAGTAAAGCTGCATGAAATGGCAGCCTCACAACTGGTATTTTGGCATGGAGATCTCTTGTGCAAGTTTGGTTTAGGTAAAAATTAACCTTTAAGCCCACCAGCCTGACTCTAAAAGCCTTGCTACTGGACTCAAATGTTAAGTGTATACAAACCAAAAAAAACCCACAATTTAAATCCTGCATGAAGCTATGGACTACCTAAACTCAAAACACTGGGGTAAATTTACATCAGCTTTCAAACTGAGACTAACCATCAAGTGAATGTCTGAGATTAATCCACATCTGGAATTTCACAGCATTGCTCCTTCATGGAGATGGCACAAATTGTGTACTGCTGGGCGTTTTAGCTTAAAGAGCAATAGAGAGCGTTGACAGCTTTCATAGATTCAGTGTTTGGATCCTTTGCACAGTGCATCTGATTCAACCTACTTGGATTTATTTCCCCAAAAATAGGCTTCCATGCCTAGACTGCAGTGAAGAACTGAGATTTGCCAACTCTTGTTGCAGACACTTTTAAGGCTCACAGAAATCGTGGTTTGGTTTTGGTTGGGTTGTGGGGGTTTTTTTGTTTGTTTTGTTTTGCTTTTTTTGTTGTTGTTTTTAATAGGAAATAAAAATAATGTGAAGCAACATCACAGAGCATATTGCAATGAAACCTGAAAGCTCAAGGCAGAATACCAAATTGCCAAGAGACTGTTGCATGGAAGTGTCTCAGACTTTTCTGTTCACCTACTAGTGGCAGAATACACTGAATTGCAAACAGGAATACCCAAGCACATTTTGGAGTCCATTTGCAAGTACCAGTGGAATGCCAAATTAAAAACCAACCCAACCAACCAACCCCTCCCCTAAATATCTAAAAACATGTATGTCTGGCAGTCATACATTAGCAATACCTACTGTAGGTAATGTCTGGCACAGCACCACTTTTATTATGTGACTTACCCTATAAGGACAATTTTTCATCTGTATTACATTTAAAATATGACTGAATGAAGTTGAGCCTTGGTTTTAGACCCTTCTCCAGTTTGCATTAAAATAAACACATAGGTTTTCTGAGTCAAAGAGGCAAGGCTTAACCACACTCAAAAAGTTTGAACAAGCCAGTACAGCATCAGCATGTACCAATGTGAAAACTGTGAGAACAGTGAGGAACCACTGTTTGAAAACAAGACAAAACAGATCTGAAATGTAAAAGGATGCATTTTCTGTGCACACAAGCAATGCATTTCATACTTTTCCACTGGGAATCTAAGCTGATTCACCCTGGGTAAACTTGTTTCATTAGTGTATTAATTGACAGTTTTTTTCCTGTTCTAAGTGATTGCTTTCTAGTTCTATTATGTAGTGTCAGACAACAGCACATGATTAATTACAAATAAACCAAGAACTCGGCTAGCAATGAGATGTTTCAAAGCCTCCCACCCTCCCACCTTCAGAAAAGGACGTCTGCTACTCAGGTGGCTGGGACCTTTTTGGCAGCTTCCCCTGCAGTGTTTCAAACATTCGGCTGCAGTGGTCTCTCAAGAGAACTTGGCTGACATCTGAGCTTGATACAAAGAGTTGGGAAGCTTTTGTGCTTTAAAAACTGACCTCTTAAACACACAAAGTCCTATACCAGTGTTGGTCAGTACACAAAGCATCTATCAAATGAGAAATTAGAACATATAGAGAGGAAAGCAAAAGGCTATATATTAGCCACTTCACCGACCTTCAGCATGAAGTTCAGGTCCAATAGAAAGCTACCCCAGTCCTGTAGTCTCTTAAAGAATCCTCTGATCAATAGTGTGAAATTAAGATACTTCATTTTGCTGTCAATATAATTAATATGAACTCCACTGAAGTGAACAAATTATCTACGGTCTAACAGCTCACCAGAAAGAATTGGAAACTGAACATGTTGCAAGACCAAAGATATAAAGGAAGACAGCTGGATAGAGACCTCTGACAGGATATTTATCACCTACCTCAGCACTAATGGCAGGAGTTCATAATGATTAAGAAGATACATTCCATCTGAGGTTGAAGTTGAGGTGGTTTAACTTTTCCTTTCAAATCTGTTTGCAATGGATTTCCAGGGCTCTTACATGAACAGTTACTTGAATTATAGACCAAGCAGAAGTTCCTTAATCAAAATATGAACTTGAATTCCTTAAATGTTTATATGAGCTGATTGCCTAATTTCATATTCAATGAATATGAAGTCACTAAGTATCCCCTATATTTCTTTTGGGTTTATCTAAAAATTAGTTTCAGTAACTGACATTCCTGAAATTACAACAATAACTCCACACAGTCTGCCCTGTTGCTCTCTTTTAGAGCCTATCAAAACATTGGAATCACCTATACTGGAACAGTTTGCTATTCATACTGTACAATTTGAAGAGACCACATTTCCAAAGGAATGGAGCTACTGTTACTTAGGAAAAGCACACTTCCATGAGTGAAACGTTTTTCATCAGTTTCAATCACATTAACAGAAAATATTTATTACCTCTTGGAAAATGATTGTGGTCCTCACATTGTGTGGCCAAGATCAACAAAACACCAAAGATAGCTACACACTGCAGAAATGGAGACTATCAAATATTTATTTTGAAACACGGAACATGGGGGAATAATATTTATTCCTCTGAAAGCTATGGTGAATAGTTCTGGTATGGGCAGGACTCACGTTTTTGGGCAGGTTTAGTATGATAACTCTTAAGAACAAAGGGAATTTTAAGTAGATTTATCCCCCCCCAAATAAGATAGTCTATTATACAAAGATGGCCCATCATAAAATAAATAAAAACCCAAAACCAAAAACTAAACAACAAACACAACAATTAACTAGACCCTTCAGTGAAAACTATTAAAGTACATATTGGAAATCATGATTTGGGGGCAGTCAGGAAAACAAGAATAATGAAAACCAGTACTTTGATCTTTTGCACTTTTTACAACTTTTTGTTGTAAAAACAACTTTTTGTTGTAAAAAGCCAGCTATGCACAACTACACAAAAGTCTATTGGAAAGTGGAAATAACTCATCTGCCAAATTCCTTCGATCCTCAAACTGTAAATGGCCATGATTTACACAGCTTCTTTTACTTCTTGGAAAATTATTTTTATTTTTGTTTTAAAGCATTTTATTCAAAAGAAAGCCCAGTCTACAGTTGCCAAAGACTGAAAAACTAGCAAAGTCTAAACCTTCATACTTTTTCTATTTCAACCACCGTTAAGATGCCAAGATGAGGCATTTTCCTGGCTGTATTCTTCATTCATATATCTCTCTCGTTAAATATTACTTACTAAACTAGTGAGAAGAAAGAAGATGCATACTAAATGGTATCTGCATAGTCTCTGTAACAGTCACTCAAACGTATTTTTGCTAAAATTATGTCAGACAACATCATCCCTGGAACCAGTTTCATAACTATACAAGGAGAATTTTAAAAGGTGAATAAATCGCTTGTAAAAGCTTTCCTTCTATCACAATATCCTTCTTTTTCTGACAGGATTTTCTCAACTAAGCAATGATTTATTGCCACAAAGCACTAAATACTCATTTAAAAAAAATCTATTCACTTTTGAGAAGAACGTTATCTGTTTTATCAGAAACATTAATCTAAATTTTTTTATTAATATTCTGAAAAACATTCTAATTACACCCTTTCCTAATCCGTTCCTCCATACGCTTTTTATAGTGCAGAGATTATCCTGCTTTTGGGATAATTCTCTACAATCTTATCACACTTCTCTATACTATCTCACTGCTGACCTACTTCAGGTCAGATGCAAAGCCCAATGAAGTTAATTGATCATCTTTCCTCTATATAAAGTACACTTAGATCTTTTAGTCTCCCTTTAAAACCTGTGAAGTTATATTCCTCCATTGTTGCCTTGCTTCCATGCCTTCATGTTCAGCTGCTCTCTGCAAAGTCTCCAAAACAGAGAGATGAAGAGAGTGAGTGAGATCTGCTGCTGAGGGAAGGAAGAAGTGAGGCTTGTGGGTTAGGAGGAATTGAATTCACTGTATATTTGTGGCATATTCCAGAGGTAACAGATAAAGATACATTGTCCTATTAGGATAATAACAATTAGGGGACTGGAGCATCTCTCTTAGGAGGAGAAGCTGAGAGACCTGGAGCTCTTTAACCTAGAAAAAAGAGGACTGAGAGGGGATCTTATCAATGCATATAAATATCTAAAGGATGGAGATCACGAACATGGGACTGGGCTCTTTGTGGTGGCCAGTGATAGTACAGGGGGCAAAGGGCATAAACTAGAACACTGGAGGACTTGAACCTAATGAGAAACTTCTTTACTTTGAGGGTTCCAGAGCACTGGAACAGGATGCCCAGGGAGGTTGTGAAGTCTCCTTCCTTGGAAACTTCCTAAACCCACATGGACATGTTCCTTTGCAACCTGCTCTCTGCATACTTGAGTTAGCAGGGGGGCTGGACTAGATGATTCCAGAGGTCCCATCCAACACCTACCATTCTATGACTAATTTTCAGAAGGAATTTACTCAGCAGAAGAAATCCCAACAGAGGAGCCTGCATACTTGACACTGGCCCAGAAACACAGGTCTCAACACATCTATAAGTCACAGAAAAGTATTATTTTCAAAAATTACTCTCAGAGACATGCAATAAAATCAAGTGTTACAAAACCCTCAGCATTTCAAAAAGGAAATGGCTCTGTATATATTTTGTTTGGCTTAATCCTTTATGCCTAAAATTTAGGCACACAATGGAAGGCTATATAATCCTTTCACTATATTTCACTGCACTTTATAATAATTTAATGTTTCTGGGAATAAGCAATTTAAAAATAACTTGCAAGCAGAATTTGAAGAAATCTCGGCTGGTTTTTTTTTTTTGGTTAAAGTGGGAGAAATGAAGTAGCAGATGTATTTTAAAATCATACAACTGACAGAACTTTTCATAATTCCATTTATCAAATCTGCAAAAAAAAATCACTTTGTGCTTTGTCAGGAGCCATCAAGGACCAAAGAGTGAAAAACATAAAGGACAAAGTCTTGAATAAATGGAATGAAACAAAACAGTGCATTGTGCATGATGCAGAATCACTCCTTACTTTTACAGCTGACGTTCAGTGCAGGCAGAGAGCGAGTATCTTGAACAGAAATGAGCCAAACAAAACACTGCTGAATTCCTCTGAGCTTTAAATCCAGCTTTGGAAACAAACCCACTAGGTCAAGCCCCCTCTTGGGGCATTTTGCAGCCTTTCTGAAAGATTTGAATTGGGTGGGGTATGGAATGTAGGAGCTGAGTGCAATGAAAGGGAACAGACAGTTGGGAGCCCATGAGACCTACAAAGCCAGAGTCAAAGCTCAGGCTATAGGAGCACCTATGTCTTTCTATAAGCATCCAGCTAGAGTTCCATGAAAATTAACATATATAAGAATATACACATACAGAATCCTAGAAACAGCTACATAACCCAGAGTGTAATTTTGGTGCAGTTATAGTAAGTTTAATTGATTTTTCACAAATATGAGAGGGGGTGTTTTGCACACACACACACACCCACCCCCTTTCTTTTTTCTCTTTTTTTTTTTTTTTTTTTTTTTAATCCTGTCCCTTTGGAGTCAGGCACAGAAACATGATATTTTTCCACAAAGGATTTTTATTATGCCAGGACTCTAAAACCCAGAAGAAAAATGACAGAAGAAGGATTAAGAAAAGCACGTATGCTAGCAGAAAATAAGCAGGGCTGCTCAAGTGCTTCATCTGAAGCACAAGAAGTTCCCCCCCTTGGTAGAACACATGCATCTGAAAAACCCTTAATAGAACACATGCATTTGAAAACCCCCTCAATTTAAAAATATCGATGGCTGAAGAAAAAAATTTACAGATGTATTGGAACCTGCATGGTCACTAAACTGTCATGAGAAATTACAGTGCACTTGACCCCACTGCTCATGTGACTCCTCATGGAGCCCACAGTCTACTAAATCAGCAGAAACCTAGTCAGGCCAAAACACTGAGGTTTCAACTATCTAGTTTCAGGATAGTTTCATTTGGCTGCAAAAGCACAAAGCTCAGCACAGGGAACTAAGTGAATACTTGTTTGCTTAAACCACAGTGAGCTCTACGCTACCACAATTACTAACAAGATAAAACAAAGCCCAGATCTGTAGGACTAGCAATCAAAGCCATGTCAAGTGTGATTGTCCAATACCTCATGCTGGTGACATATTTAAATCAGCCTCTTTGAACACGTCCAGTGTGCTGCCTTGTATTTGTAACTATAATTCAGTACTGCTGTCACCTGCAACACTGCAGTTCAGCTGATTATGCACTGTCCATCTCCGCACCCTGCCAGACAGCCAGATGAACTGCAGCATCCTACCAGCCCTGTGCAGCAAGCCATCAGTCTCAGTTCCATGCAAGATCCAACCTACTGGAATACCTGGACATTGTATTCTTGCTCAGAGAACATTGCTTCTGGAAGAGCACCACCAGAAGAAGAGAGCAAAACTAAGTCTTGTTTATAATTCTGATGTCACTCTCAGTTAAAGCTAAAAGTTCTAACTAGTTACTAGCCTCTAGTGCTTCCCAGCAGCCTCTTTGGATCAGAGGTTAAAAGAAAGATTTTCTAAGATCACATGTTTAAAGCTATATTAAGGAACAGAACTAATCCTCAGCAAGATCTAACCCATCCTAATGCCATAATGCAATTTTCCTCTATTTCCATTTCAAACATTAATGGCTACTTAGATATTTACCAGAGCACCTTGTATTCCTCCATTAATGTAGACAGTTGCCTCTTTAAGGCAGGCACTGTGTTATTTAACTGTCTGATAAGTACCAGGAGCAGTTAGTGCACCACATAAACAACAGGATATATACATGAGAGACACTGAGCCCAAACAGCTAGGTGTCTTACCCCAAATCTATGACCAGTGTCAAAATCTGTGCAATCAACTTATAAAGAGCAGAGAATTTAAAAAACAAATCTGTCTCAAGCATAACCTACTTTTTTCCTAAGAAGAGAAATATTCAGCAGAGCTCAGAGACACATTAGCTATCAATAGACCAGGGGTCCAGAAGAGTGGTACAAAAAAGATGTGCCTTGGAACCACCTGCTTTGTGACTGCTCCTGGAGGAGAGGAAGGGCAGAAGGAAGCCTTTGTGCTATTTTCTGAGCAAAGTCTCAAACTAGAGACTCCTTCATTTCAACCTTTGTCATGTTCCCCCCTCCCTAAAAGCCCTACATCTTGGGTATTAGCAATGCAACAACCTGACTCCTTGACCATTCTATTACATGCCTTTTGGGGTTGGTATCATGTGGGATCTTTTGTTATCTTGCACAGAGCACAACAGATGATGCCTTCCAGAGAGCCTGTGCTCACGTGGACCCAGCTGTAAGGAATATTTTCCAGGAAAAGCTGAACATTCCATCCCCTCCATACTGTCATGTAACCTTTAATACTGACAGAACCACCTGCAAGAAACCATTAATCACTAAGCAAGAGAATCTTCCTATTATGTGATCCAAAGCAGAACTCTCACCCATTCTGATGGGAGAAACTTGGCCTGGGTTTTAAATGGGGGACAGCATTAACTACATTTTAAAAACAAAAACAAAACCACAAAAACAAAACACCAACATTTTTAAAAAGGTGTGCCTTAGGACAGGGTGAAACCCTGTCCTGCATCTGACCTGCAAATTATTCATCAACAAATCATCTGCAGCCCATCCTTGGGCTCAACAACATGGTGGAGGGAGGTGACTCTCCCCTTTGCTCCAGTGAGACCCCACCTGGAGTACTGAGTCCAGTTCTGGAGCCCCATTACAAGAAGGATCTGGACGTGCTGGAGAGTGTCCAGAGAAGGGCCACAAGGATGATCAGAGGGCTGGAGCACCTCTCCTATGAGGACAGACTGAGAGAGTTGGGGCTGTTCAATCTGGAGAAGAAAAGGCTCTGAAGAGACCTTATTGTGACCTTCCAGTATCTTAAAGAGGGCCTACAAGAAAGCTGGGAAGGGATTTTTTAGAGTGTCAGGTAATGATAGGACTAGGGAAAATGGAACAAAACTAGAAATTGGTAGATTCAGACTGGATGTTAGGGAGAAATTCTTCACCATGAGAAGACACTGGTGAGACACTGGTGAGACACAGGTTGCCCAAGGAGGTGGTGGAAGCCTCATCCTTGGAGGATTTTAAGACCAGGATGGATGTGACTCTGAGCAACCTGATCTAGTATGAGGTGTCCCTGCCCATGGCAGGGGGCTTGGAATTGGATGATCTTTGAGGTCCCTTCCAACCCTAACAATTCTATGAAGATCTAAATATCAAAGAGTTTCAAAGCACACAGAGATAAAACTATGCAGGAAAAACTGATTATATAAAAATTACCATAAATAAAAGCAGTTCTGTATTATTTTACCAGAATCCAGACATTATCCTTGACAATGTTTCAGTACCAAAAGCCTGCAAGCAAGCACAGACTAGGTACCAAATTGCATGCCTCATCAGTCTAAGTACAAATAAATCAAAGTATCCACCAGCTTCAAACCCACACTAAATTAGTGTTTTTTATAGTAACACATCCTTACTACTACACTGACAAATGTTTAGGTAAAATGTGCTTTAGGGAAGTATTTTGTTGACTGCTCATTATAGAACAAAAAGCTGGTTTAGATTGATTTTCTTAATACTAAATACCAGGCTTAACTTTAGCTTAAGGTTGTTCAGCAACTTCGTGCTTTAGCTGCTACACTGCACATTTTCTCAGGGTAGATGAGGACTATAAAACATGCATAGTAAAATTTGATAGCACTTTTTTTTGATAGCACTTTTTTTTTTTTTCCTCTTTTAACAGTGTTTATTTAAAAACACTAAATAAATCAATTAATAAACCAAAACAATGGAAAATCAGCAAAACCAACACAACAACAAAACCCCAAACAACCTCAAACAGAGCTTCTGGAAATTTGACAGGACGGTCAGGTTTGACACCAGAAAAAAAACCCTTCCCCCAGTGCAGAATCAGAGAATGGATGGGTTGGAAGGGACTTTAAAGATCATCTAGTTCCAACCTCCCCTTACATGAGCAGAGACACATCCTACTAGAACAGGTTGCTTAAGGCCCCATACAACCCAACCTTGAACACTTCAGGATTGGAAACTCCACAGCTTCTCTGTTGCAGCGTATGACTACCCTCATGTTGAAGAATTTCTTAATGTCTAATCTAAATCCAGCTTCTTCAAGTCTGAAGCTATTACCCTTCCCTCCTGCCACTACATCCCTTTGTAAAAAGTCCCTCTCCAGCTGTCCTGTAAGCCCCCTTCAAATACTGGAAGGCTGCTATAAGGTCTCCTGGAGCCCTCTCCAGGATGAACAGCCACAACTCTCTGTCTGTCTGTCTTCATAGCAGAGGTGCCTGAGTCCTCAGATGATCTTTGTGGTTATCCTCTGGATCTGCTCTAACAGTTCCATGTCCTTCTTGTGTTAGGAGCATCTGCGGCAACACATTCCCAGATGAATAGTGTTATATTTTCCTGGAGATGCTGTGAAGCCTCCATCAGCAAAGATCAGAAAGGAAAAAAGGTTAAACAAACATTTGAGATGCTGAGTACTGGCATAACCTAACACAGGCTGATACTACCCTGGGACAGCAGGGTACACTAAACTCTCTCTTGAGACCTTCAAGTCTATTTTTCTATGATTCTAAATTGTCTTTGTATGTATTTTTCCCCACAAAAGGCAAACATACATAGCCCAAGAGAAAGGCAATGTTTAGCTTCTAGATATAAAAGAAAGTGCTTCTCTGGGTGGGTAGAAATGGGAAAGGTTAAGAAATCCAAACATGGCTGAAATATTTTCAACACTGGCTTGAATATGTTTCACATTGTTTAAAAAGTTTCAGATATAGAAAGAATTTGTGAAAAAGCAGCTTTCTTGTGGCTCATCCCCAACACAGGAGCCTGTACGTTACAGGATGATATTTATGTAAAGTTGCATCTGTCAAAAGAATGCAGCTGCGCAAATAAGCATGGGTTCTTACAAGCAGTCACATTTCTACTTCTCAGTGCATCAATACTTCCAGTTATGAGCACACAAAGGATTTCACCTCATTGTTTCATGAAAGCCTCCCTATCACGGCAGCTGATGCACAAAACACCGCTGCACATACTACCAATGGCCTCTCCTCGCCATCTATTAATATGTATGGACTGAAGTTTGTGGACTAGTTTTAAAAGTTTCTCCAAGTAGAGAGGCAAAGAAGGAGGTATGACAGGAATTCTTTAACAGGTAAGAAGGTACACAGGAGGTCTTTTCATCTCTGCCTTTAAGGTGTCTGTCAAACTTTCCCACAGACTGGAGGGCTTTCTGGTCAGCACTGCAGTTAGCAAGGCATGCGGAGCAGCGACCCCAGCCTCAACAGATCAGGTTTTGTTCTGGGAGAGCAGTTCCACTGTTGAAGTTTTTCAGGCTGGTAACAGTTTAAGTATAGGATATTATTCCTGTATGATTTCTGGAGTCAGAGACTTCTATAAATTAGACATGCCAAGAAAAAGCTGAATTATGTGATGCGTGGTACAGCAGAGGGTAATATACAGACCTTTATTATATAATAAAACAATTGTGTGCTGGGGAGATATTTATGGCTTAAGGCTGCATGTCCTCATAGTACACTTTGGAAACATAGAATTTAATACGTACTGTATATTTTGGCTCTGTGTGTTTATATTTAAAGTAATGCAAACTTTGTTCTCTAAAATCCCAGTAATATATCTGGATAGGTTATTGCATGGCATACTGGTAAATGCTACCAGAAGCCATACACCCTTGAAAGAGGCCATTTACTGCTAGCGACTCGTTCTGCATATTTCATTAATATTTTTCTTTTTTAAGTCAGAGCAAGCTTCCCAAATACTTAATGAGTAAGCTCTAAGGCTTTAATTTTCAGCCAATCCTAACTTTATTATGAAAGTTTATCAAGCTATAAACACACTACTTCACTACGCTGTCATGTTTTTATAAAGTAGTTTATAAAAGGTGACATCTGGCAAAGAGGCAGATCTATAAAAATCATGCTGGTGGATGTAGTGTCATTTTTTCTGCCATCCTCCCAGAAAGAGTAATATTATTTTGACACACACATTCATCCCCACTGTCAAGCTTCTATTTTTATAGTTAGCTTACTGCACATATCCTTAAGCTATACAAAACCTTTGGGCTAATGTAAAGAATGACATTTCTGCATATTTATTATAACACTTATTTTAGGGGTTGACTTTGCCTGATAGGATTTTTCCAAGTACAATGTCATTTTCATGACAATACACTTAGTTCAGAAACAATAAATAAAGATGCACAATAAGTCATGAAAGGCCAAATATGCATGGACAAGTTTAGAGCAGCTCAGCTTGGCAAGCCCTACATTTGTCCTTCTTTAATATTTTATCAGATGTATGAACTGTATGTTGGAGTTTAATGTAAACTTCAGTGTATGAAACATAATGAAATCTCGCTAGGACATTATAGACTCCAGCAGAGTATAATTTTAATACTGTGGAGTTTTTAGCTCTGACATGTCGGGGAAAAAAATTTCTTTCAAAGAGTTCAGCTTTTTCTATGTTTATGTGGGCTCAGGCACAGCCAGGAAATAAGCAAGCAAAAGAGCACTGAAATCAGGAGGCTGACAAAGCACTTTTGTCGTTTAATTACAGCAAATAACTGATTAATCTCTGCTATGTCTTAGGTTATCTCCAGCCTTAATGATTCTGCGATTTTATGACATGAATCCTAACATACTACAGAAAGGTTATTTCATTTGATTGGGCAGAATGACTCATTCTTTCTAGTCTTCCTCCAATATAATAGATATTTTATTTTTAAAATGTGAAGCCTATCATCATTCACCTCTGTTGAAAGCTAGAATTCTATTCCACTATTCATGAAAAGCCTTTTTAGTGCCCTTTCCCAGTATTTAAATAAGGAATGGAAGTGTGTATTCACACCAACAAGGCCAGAAATTAGTTATTTCAGTGCTTTTGAACATGACACTGATGTAGACAAAACCAAAAATAGGAGTAGGAGTCTATTAATGGCAGCATTATTCTGCCATCAAAAGAGTTCAATGCTAGAACATTCCTGAGCAAGGATCATTATTGGCAGTTCACTAAACGATAATTTGGGTTAGAAGCAGCATTCTGATCCTCAGAGCACAGTCTTTGAAGTTGATTTTAGACTGTTCATTTTACACTGCATTTTTTACTGCTGTATTGAAACCAAAGAATCTCACAAATCTGCTAAGAAACCAATGTCACCCTCTGGATAGTTCACTATAATTGTGCTACAGATTAAGTTTTGTCTAACTTGATTGTTTTAGGTCAGAAATAATGATTCGATACAGTTTTTATTATTGTTGCCATTGCCCTTTTGCAAATGCTATTTTCAGATGCAATTAACCACAACATCCCACTTTCTAAGATTCCAGTTCCACAGCTGCACATGAATAGCCAGATCTTTGCATCTGTATGATGCCCTTACAAGCTTCAATTACAGAATCAGGGACTATTTTACTCTCTAATTAAAATAACTTCATTTTGAACCATATAAGAGAAAGTCCTCAAGTGCACTAAGCCTGGAATTTCATAGGATTTTGGCTTTTAGGGCACAAGTGACGGGAAGAGAGAATACAGAAATAGGAACCTGCTATGAATAGGAACTCATGAATCCATCCTCACATGTGCTGCTGTAACATCTTTCCATCTTTATATACAAACAATGTTTAAAAACAGGTCTTCAGAATACCATAATATATGCCTAATTGTACTGAAATTTATGTCTTAACATACAGTTGTCATCCAATTTGCCAGGCTACCTTCCCTAGGTACAGTCATAGCTCATTTGTGTCCACATGCTTCCTTTCACCACTGCATTATATTTAGTATAGAAATTCCAACTATAAAATGCTATTGACTACCTACATTGCATATGCACCTACTGAGAACTTGAAACAACCTTTCACATCCAAATATTCTGGCATGACCGGAAGAATCACTTCTTTTCCACAAAACTCTTGAGCAGTGTCTCTATCTTTCAATATCATCAAACATAGATCAGCAGGTTATGTTTATGGTGAGTAAGAAAAAAGGGGGCCACACACACACACAAGGTGAAAAGCATCACAGAAAGATTAGGGAGGGCATTCTGAAAAGCCTAGATTGAAAAATACTTTGCCGGAGAGTCATGTAAACGTAATGTGCTGGGAATACTCTTTATAGATCTGATCTATTTTTTATTAGTTTTTGTAGTGTTTTGTGAGGCAGTACGTTGTAGTGTCACGGTAATCAAGGACTGGAAGTATTATTACCTAGAGTCAGCAATAAAGAGAATAGAACCTTTAATTTCAAACTATAAGATAACACATTGATTAATAACCATGGAATGATTAGTCAATCCGAGACCTTAATGCACAATGGAGAAATTCATCCATTATCTGTTCAATGTAATTCTTCTTTCATCTTGGTGACTTTAAAAACAACCAAGGAAAATTACTGTCCCTCAGTGAAGGCTTTTGAATTTCATATGCATTTAATTAGATAACTGCCAGCCCAAGGACAGGAACCATGACAAATAGTTGTTCTTTTCAAATTAGAAGAATAGACTGTTCAATGAGCAATATTGATGTTCCCTTGTACTGAGTTATACAAGAGTTCTGCTACTACTTCCTTTAATTTATCTAACCTTTTTAAACATTTAATGAGTTTTTTTAACACGATTTTAGTTACATATGCTAGCTGGTCACTTTAAAAAACTGTTGCTAACAGTAACAGATACATACCTCACCACAATTCTCATGGAATTAAGAGCAAAAGTACAATTTACATAGGAAAAAGAGCATTGGAAATTAAGAGGCCATCTTTATGTTAGTGGAAAAACAACAGTTAATCCTGTTTAATCTGTTTAATTACTTCAATAGCCATAATAATAAAGATTAGCTGGCTGTGAAATACTTGCTATAAAACAAAAGAGGATTGTTTTCCATTTCTGGTTTTGAGATGTTTTCTGCTCTTGTGGGATGAGGATAGAATGGAGGAAAGGCTCTTTTTCAGAGTTTGTTCTTATGTTCTGGGGTTTGCTAGGATTCTGGTGGTAGGTTGATTTTTATTCTTTTAAAAACTTTGCAGTAATAGTCTATTCACCTTCCTTCCTGCAACATACAGATAAAAAGACTTCTTAGTAGATGAGGGATGGTTTATTTATTCATAGGAAGTCCCCGCTTCTATTGCACTGGGAGCCGAGACTTGACCATCCTGAGGTTTGTGCAATAAGAGTACTTTAGATTTAAAAGGTCAATCACAAAAAAAAAAAAAAAACCACAACCTCCTGAAAAGCTTTCTGGTTTGTTTTTTTTTTTTTCTTAAAGCAAGTTAGAATGAAATTGTGGTGTCAGTCTTGTCCTACCCAGGCACAGCAGAGAAGCAGGATTCCAGCTCCACTCTTGCTGTGGACTTACAAAACCTTCTTTATGATTAGAAAAACTACAAAGGCCATGGCTGTGCTAACTGCTGCCATCTCCAGCTGCCAGCCTAACATTAATTTAGGTTAAGTCAAAGTCAAGTTTAATCTGAAACCATCCTGGATTCATGTCTTGCTGTGGGGTCCCATGGAAGGCTACTGACTACTCCCAGAAGTGAATTTGGCCTCAGGCTTCCCTGGAGTTTTGGGCTCAGATTTTTCTGCCCACAAGGAGATTAACTGCATTCAGTAATCACCTATCAAAGATGTCTGCCTCAAAGGAAACCTTTCGTATGTTAAATGTCAGATCAGAAATAATTTATTCCTGAAAGGGTTAAGCCCACAGTACATTTTACTTGCTAAGTAAGACAGTGTGCTCTCTAAACATGACATACCAATACCCAGTGATAAAATATTTCCCAATCTTTAGACCATTTGATAATTCACTGTGTGTGTGTATTACACACAATCAAGATGTACAGGTTTCAGAGGGATTCTGAGCACATCGTTCAGACTGACAGAGCAAGTATTCCAGACAATTGGCTCCCTGAGGGTCAAGACAGTGATGCTCAATCAGGATTCAAACGGGTCATAAACCCTTCATGGATCTCGCTCAAGTGGGTGGTGATGTCTCCCTGGGGCAGCTCATCATTTTCTGCTACAGTCAAGCACTTGTCATTACAGACAAACTCCCCGTCAGTCTTCAGTACTCATTTAATCGAGTCTTTGTGAGAATAGCAAATATTATCAGTGTCACAAAAACCCCAAAGAGACAAATATATTAATCATAACTGCTGTGATGGTAATTTAAGACACTCTTAAAATTTTGCTGGTGGTCCTTATACAAAGACTACTTTTTAATGTAGACTCAGATTTTCAAATCTGGGTGCTGAAGTCAGGCACTGCCATTTGGTTTTAAACTCCTCAAGACAAGTGAACCACTACTGAGAAAAAGGGGTACCAGAGTACCCAGTTGCTGAGCATGGGAACTGTGAGTGTAGCAGAGCGCTCCTGAATGTTGGAAATCTTTCATTAAAAACTCAGGTAAAGATTTAACACTCTAATTTTAAGAACACAAAAAGGAAACAAGCCTTTAAACATCCAGAAATGCTCAGAATAACCCTAAACATTTGCTTTTGCAACAGTTCAGATAACCTGGCATATAACCAAGGCAGCTATAATACACTACAAGCCTGAAATAAAAACCTAACACAATCTTGGCAGCTTGAGACACGATGTTTTTATTGTTCTGTTTTCATATCTAATTATGCTCCCATGGAAAAAAAAAATCCAACAACAAACACACAAAACCAAAAAAAAAACCCACCAAAAACAACAAACAGCAAACAAACCAAAACCTGTTATGCACTAGAAAAGGATTGTGATTATCCAAAATTAGGCTTGACTGGCTTTATAAAACCTTCCACACAAGGTTTGCTCCTTTTCCCCACACCATCCTACAACTACACAATTCCTCACTGGTACAGTCCTAAATTTAATCTAGCTCAGAATCTCTGAACTGCTATAAACAGCTAGGGTTTTTATGTTCAGATCATGTTTTAGAGCAAAGCTGAACACATGATAATTTATTTCTTGGCTTGCTGTAGCATGCAGAATGAGCTCCTCGCTCATTTAGCTGCACACGCACAGGTGTAAACTTAAGGCTGGATTATTTTTTCCTTCTCCAGCAAAGGAGTCAATGTAAGAGTGATGTTAGGATCCCATGAGGACAAAGCCCCCCAGTGATATAAATCACTGCTGTTATGCTACAAACTAAACAACTTACTGAAAAAAGACCCCAAATCCCAACGGTTTCCAACCATTCCTTTCCATCTGGTTCTGGTCTTACAGGATCTCTATCTCTGTTTTCACTTGTGACACTCCTCTCACTACCTGCTGTTTTTCTCTTGCCTTCCCAAGGAATTTCAGTGCTAACATGCTCAAAGATGCAGTGGTGCACACCAATAAACAAACCAGGCTCTGTCTGTGCACCTAGTCTCCAGGAAGCCCAGTTAACACGCACAGCCCCAAACCTTTTGCAATTACCAATGTCTAGTGGCTTGACTGATCCATCTGCTGTCTCCAGGTATGTTCCCCATAGAAAAGCATAAACATCTTTTCTGTCTGGTCTCCCTGAGGGATGGCTGACACTCCCATGAGCCTAAAACTGCTTACACATCAGAGAGCAGTGTTTAGCACCCATCGGTTCCCTTCACACGCACATGTATCTTAGATGCTTCAATCTTCAGTCTGTCTGGAAACCGGAACACTTCAGTTCTAAACTAAATTTCCTCTGCACTTTTATCAGAAAATCCAGGAATATATAAAATAAATATCTATATAGCAGGCAGCTAAGATATATTTTATTAATGTAAAACTGTTTTAGAGTTGAAAGTCTTGTGATTATATTCTACTATATTAAAGCATAGATCAAAGTATCATTTAGCAGGATAAACAAAATCAGAAGGTATATTTCAGTAATGGGGCTTTACAAGCTGCTTGTGCTCAGTTTTCAACACTAATATCAGCAGGACAATAAAAAAATAAATGAGGCTAACAAGGCTACTCCTGCTATTACATAAGCTTCTTGATCCTAAACTTCCTGACATTTTTCTTCAAAGGCCTCAGATCTGACCAATACCTATAATTAAACAGGTCTGAAAATCAATCTACTTGTGCTTTCAATCCCCCATATTTTATGAAAAATAAACAAACTATTGCATGTGAAACAAAAGCAGATAACCCAAAGCAATGTGAAACCTTTTTACAATACTCAAGACAGATTAGTGTAAACAGATTCAGTGACCTTATTTACTAATAGATAATAATGTTATACACATAGTGACCACATCAGAAAACTCTGCAAATAATATAGAGCTAATCATACACAAGTAAAAAGTTAATAAAACCTGAAAAGAATTGCAATATTGGACATTAAAGCACTGTCCAGCAAAGTATACAGAATTTTGGATTGACTTAACTGTTCACAAGTTCTGGATCAATTTAGGTAGTATTTGTGTAACAACTTACTGAAAATAAATTACCTATAAGAATAAAATAAAGTTTTGTTTCCTAAACCAGTAAAGATCTTTTAATAAAGATCTCTATCAAAATTCAGAAGAAATTAAAAAAACAACCAAACAAAACCCCAGCAAAAACAACAAACCAAATTAAAAACACCAAACCACCAAACAAAAGCCTCAGATATGAAAAGAGCTGTAATTGTCCAGTGATAAGGAGCCTAGAAGGGTTGCAAACTTTAAGTTGGACAAGCATCAATCAGGTATAATTTAGGCTCAACTGAGCATAGGGATAAAATGGATAAACTCTCAAGGTCTCTTCCAGCCTATGGATTTTCTGAAGTGACTTGGGATCTATAAAGCAAAATCCATCATATAAACATAAAAGGGCAAAATTCTGCTCTTTCTCTGGTGTGTAAGGCCCCAAACACAGAGGGAGAAACAAGCTTTCACTTCAAAAGCATGAAAAGCTTTAGTGCAAAGCCCAGTGGTATGATCAAACGGAGGCCTGAGGTCTTGCATTGGACAGGAAAGAAGAGAGTCTACCACTGCTGCTGCAAAGCAGGCAACAAGGAGGGCCAAGGGTGCATACTTACTCTTGCAAAGTAAATAGGCATCATGTCATGAGAAGTGTCTTCTCTTAAATTCTTGCAGACACAAGTAAAAGCAGCTTGCTACCTAGACCCACATTGTCTGAAAACATCTACAAACAACCGGCAAGGTGGAAAGCATGAGCTCACCCTTAAAACTCTGCCAGAATTCTGCATGTCAAAACACAGCTAAAACACATCATTGGGGATTACAGTAATTTTAAAACGAGAAAATATTTTTCTACTCAAGATTCTTCCCTGATGCCTGTTGTTTATGATATGAAACTACAACACTGGGTCTTTATTTTCCACCTATTTGAATTTTTAGTCTCCTGAAAATAAAGGAACAAAATATGCTTGCTCGAGATTTCACTGAAATACTAAGAATGAACACACAATTCATTGTGTCACCAAGGGAGCATTTAGTAAACTTATAATTGAATAGAAAAATAGCATCTTAAGTTTACAAGTTTCTTTCCATAAACAAGTTCCATTTCTCTTGGCTAATAACAATATTTTGGATTGATCCATGCATAGCAGGATATTGCTGTGTTGCAAAAACAAAAGAAAAACAAAAATACTTAAAAACATGAAACCTAAAATAAACACAGGAACAAAGCAGCTGTTCAAAAGCATCCACTTATTTAAACATGAAGTCTGTTCACTTGCTGTTATGTGCTGCAACTCAACACCATTTTAACAAACCTTCATTTTGCTTGACCTCAGCTCTTGAGGCTCCTTTTTGGAGTTCACAGTGAGAGTCCTATACTATAGAGGAACTTACAACAGTACAGATCATTTAAGTAGCAACATGGATTCACCCTCATTTCCAATGAGTGGAGATGAGAATTCATGATAAGCACAATCACAGCACCTGCCTTGTTGGACTACAACTCTGTCAGAGCCATTGCACAGGTTCATGACTTGGTGTCTAGCAATTAATGCTATACTCTTAAGAAAAGTGGTGTGAAGAATATTGAAAAATATCATAAAAAGGCAAATTAATTAATAAAACCAGCACAAGTAGGGTGAACATTGCTAACAAGTACTACTTATGTAGATCAGAATTTATTCTGATGAACTTTCCTTCTTTTTCAAACCATTTCCATTTGTTTGTGTGTGAAGGTGAAGTAGATATGGTGAAAAACAACCCTAATGCAAAATCAGCATTTAGCTCAAGAGTTAGCTTCACTTGATAATTGCCAAGTAGTGGAGCAAAGGCAGAGGGAGACAGAGATATGTTTGCAAAAGGCCAGTCTTTCACTCCCCACCTTCAAAACTAAAGACACTGTGGCACCAAATGCCATTTTTCTAGTAGTGCAGAATGCTGTGTATCTTCACAAAGAAACACTCACTCACTAAAATTAAAGAATCTTGAGTGTAGTTCCTGGACAAGTGCATGTGTCTTCAGAATATTCAAGTGTTCTTCCATTTTGTACCACAAACACTTTTTCTTTTCTGGTTGCACTGTAAGGAAGTAAGGATAGCTGCCAGTCTTGTGACTTGAAAGTCTTATTTCCTGCCATAATCCCTATTCTTTGCTGTCTCTATGAAAAGTAAGAGTGGGTTGTCATTTCTACTTTATTGAATGAACACTAGTGCATGGAAATTTCTATTAATGTCAGGAAAAGTGAATTTTCATTTTTCTCTAAAGCAACTAACCAAACTAGAACAAGGACACATGCTAGAGCATGCCAGTGATAGTCCTGAATTTGTCTATCTAAATTGAGTTTACCAAGATCCCACCTAGAGTACTGCACTCAAATCTGGGGCATCTAATAAAAGAAGGACCTGTTGGAGTTGAGTCCAGAGGAGGGCCACAAAGGTGACCAGAGATCTAGGGCAGCTCTCCTATGAAGACAGGCTGAGAGAATTGGGGTTGTTCAGCCTGGAGAAGAGAAGGATCCAGGAAGACACTATAGCTGCTTTCCATTACCTAAAGGGACCTATAAGAAGGCTGGAGAGGGACTTCTTACAAAGAGACATAGTGACAGGACAAAGGGGTAATGGCTTTAAACTGAATAAGGATAGATTCGGATTAGATGTAAGGAAGAAGTTCTTCACTATTAGAATAGTGAGGCACTGGAACAGGTTGCCCAGAGAGGTTGTGGATATCCCATTCCTGGAATTGTTCAAGCTCAAGTTGGACGAGGCTTTGAGCAACCTGTTCTAGTAAAAGGTATCCCTGGCCATGGCAAGGGGGTTGGAACAAGATGATCTTCAATGTCCTTTCCAACCCAACCATTCAATGATTCTATAAAATGGTCATGAAAAAATTCAACATCTATGAATACTGGGAAGAGTTTTAAAATATTGTGGCAAATATGATGAGTTTTCATAAGTCAAGCCTTTGGATTTTCTGTAGTAATAGATTACATTCAGTATCTTTTACACATCAAGGGTTATGCTTCAGGTAACTTCTATAGATCTGAGTACAGAAGTAGTGTGATCATTTCGATATTATGGGACTTCTCTGTCAGAAAATCTTTAGTTTCCTCTAGGAATTGCACATGGGAAATAACCAAAAAGAAGGCATCAGATTCAACACCTGGATCTTAACTCTCCAGCTTCCCTTCCTGACATAGAATTGCCTACAACAATGAGGAGTTTCAATTCATCATGGAGCCACTCACATTTCATTTCATGAGATTAAGAGGAGAGAGTTCAAATTCAGGAACAGAAAAAAATTCCATATGGGTCTCACAAAATCCCCTTATTTGGGAGGTTAAAACTCTGCCAAAGAAACAAGAGGAGGAGGAACTACCTATATTTTGATCAGTCACTGCTCTGATCATTTTGTATTCATGCTCTGCCTTCCCCTTCCTCCTGTGCTGGAAGTCCACAGGGGACAGAATTATGTGTTAGTGGGTTGTCTACTAACATACAATAAAGAGACAAGATTGAGAAAATAAACTTCTTTTCCTCTGTCTGACCCCTGCCTCTAGCAGTGAGAAGATAAAAAAGATCAACTGTCCAGTTATTGCAGATAGAAATAATGGACAGCCAACAAGCATCCAGATCCTCAGAAGTGAGATTGTGTGTTCGGTTAAAGACCATTGATCTGCCTCTCCTTGTTGGCCTAAAAGGCCTGAAAAGGTATAGAGGAGCAAAGAGAAATCCAGCTTTTGTAATCAAGCTGTTTTGCATTTCAAATTAATATTTTCATATTCACTGTAATCTAAAGATGTTCAGATCAGCACATATTACCGAGCTGCTTCGGCAAGGCATAATTTGAATTCTTGCAGTTTGTCACTTGCTTTCCAGACAATAATGTCATGTTGTTTCTAAACATGGATCATAGTCACTTTCTCACTTTGTGTGTCCTGCAAATTGCTTTGTTTTACACAGCCATGCTCTGATATATTTTCAATTACAGTCACATTTTCTAACTCTGACATTCTTAAAAGTACTATATGTTAATATATTAATTCAAGGAACGTCAGATGAAGTGTGCAGACTTCGCACAGAACGTATTCTGACAGACTTGACGAAAAACCATGAAAAATGTGTGCTTTCTATCATAATGATTATTTTTCAGATAACACCAGCTGTGCAACTATTAAACCAAGTGACTGCTTTTCCATATAACACCAAGTACCAGCATTCAATCATGAAAGAAATATAAATCTCCGTGGGCTTTTCCCACATGCTTTAAATCAGCAGCAATCTGTGCCATTTGTATCTGCACTGAAAACATGGTAAAAACTGGGAATGTCTTCCAGCTGGAAACTTTTTGGCATCTTTATTGATAGAGAGTATGAATGGTTAGGTAGTTCAATGTTTATAGGGATGTAGTTCAGTTTTACTAAGTTCCAAGTTAATATCACACACACACAAAAGATTTCACCAAGAAAGTAATGTTAGCAGCTCCAGCATCTATGGAATCTTTCATTTCATCCTTCCCATTACTTTATTCTGGAAGCTTTGACTTGGTCATCAACTTTAGGTTAAAACTCTTCAAATCAAATGAACAACAAAAGGGATCATTTTCCTTATGAAACTCAGCTTTTAAAGGGGTCTTCACTAATTCCTGGGTATTACAAAATTTTGTTGACAAGCTGCATGTCTAAGGACAACCTTTCCTGACTGCTAACTAAATGGATAATGTCAGCCTACATCAGACATTGCAAGGCAAAACCAGTTTTCTGCTTTTTTTTTCATCTTACTCGTGAGTTCAGATGTGCTTATTTAATCCTCTTTTATGTTCATTTCAGCCCCAGAATCACACATCATCACTGTATCTTAGATCCTGAGGACATGAAATGAAAACACAGTCATTTTTCTGGGTACGCTGTTTGTATACGTGGTGAGCTATGAATTCTATAGGACCTTTTGAAATAATGAAGTTTTGAACTGCTCTGTGACCTCATAATAAAATAATGGAAGAATGGAAGAATGTAATAATTACATTAAAATATCTGATTTGGACTGTAACAGCAATTCTGGACTTAGAAGATGCAAAAAATACTCTGCAAAGAAAGTTTGTGGGTTATGATGTGGAACAAATCAGCATACCTCAGGTTTGGCTTGGTACATGTAGGGCATGTAACTGTGGCTTGTGAGTAATAAGGCTCATAAAAGGTCTGATCTCACCGAGTGATAAACAGTTGCTTTGGGCCAGCATGAATTAACCAAAGAAGCAAACTTATGTCAAGGCAAAGCAAGAGCAACCTTGTACAGTGCAATGAAAGATGAGCAAACCCCTTCCCTGGAGCTTCTGCTGGCTCGCTCCCAAATCTGCCAGATTCTGTTTCATTTCTCTCATTTATGACTATGGAAGAGAAAATCAAGACCGTTTGCAAAACTTTTTTAATCCTAATTGGGTTGAGCTGGCTGCTTACCACAAATGTTGCTGCTTCTTTGTATTTCACACAAATATAGTATTGGAACAAAACAGAAAAGTAACAATAAAGGTGAAAAAAACCCCAACAAAACATGGTTCTCTTCAGTAGTCTTTTCCCCCCTCCCAGCTCCAGAAGCCACAGGGAAAAAATGTTCCAGAAGACTAAAAAGCTCATATACCAGTAAGACACCTGGTCAGAAAAAAATCACAGAATCTAAGTCAATATAAAATAAAAAAAAAGAAAAAAGAGGCAAATGTTCTACTATGTCACTGTATTTATACAGAAAACAGAGTTAAGCTGTGTCTAAACACACTAGATACTAACATTCCTATGCTTTAGTGGAAGACAAGAGAATACTTGTGACTGCCCATCAAGCACTCAAGACACTCTAACTTCCCAAACTCCTTCAGCACACACATTACAGCAATGCCCTCTCTCTCTATCCCGTAAGCATTTAGTTTCTAACAGCTCTGTGGGTCCTTCAGCATTCAACTCTACTCACGAACTACATCATGTTGAAATTCCTTAACAGCCTAAACCATATCTCCACAGTTTCTTACAATGATCTTTTCTGGTTTATGGATCACGGTAAGAGGTAAAAACCTATCAGAATGAAAACAAAACCACCAAGCAACCAAACAAAAAACCAAAAAACCCAGCACCAACAACCATCTTTATCAAATAACAGATAATTTTCTGATTCTTAGCAGGTTTAAATCACATGAATAGTTGAAATTATCTGCCAAACAGATCTCCCAGAAAGGCCCCTAGATCTTTGCATCCATCCACTGGTAACTTACCCAAGAAGGTTATTTGCTATTCAATATGGCTCTTCAGCAAATTATTACTCTGTTTGGAATGTCTAAGAACAGGGATTTCACTGTGGTCAGTGGACCTTTCCCTCAGAAAAAAAAAAAAAAAAAAAAAAAGAAGAAAAAGGCAGAGAAGTACACTGCCAATCAGGTGCAGCAAGCACGATCTAAACAAGTTACATTCTTTGGGGTGATTTTTCATGCAAATATTTTAATTCCAGATAAGGCATGGTTTCTCTTGTTTCAAAATCTTTTTCATTTTGGCTTACCAGACTTAGAAATATTACTCTTAAACAGTTATGACTCCACAACACAACATAACACTGAATTACTTGCTCGTTAATGAGTGAACCTATTAAGGAACATACTGGCATAAAAAGCTACAAAATGGAGTCCACTTGGAAATGTCAGCAGGAGAAATGTGAATCCTTAGCCATTTCTGTTTGGCCTGGAAAATAAACTGAGACAAGTCCCTAGTAGGCTAAGTTGGCCTGCTAACTGTTGTTTTTCCAAACTGTTGATTCTACCTACCTGTCAGGTCTTGTCAGAAGTAGAAGTACCACAGTACCACAGTACATAAGAGGTTGGAAGGGACCTCAAGTGATCATCAAGTCTAATGCCCCTGCCAAAGCAGGATGACTTGGGTAGTTCGCACAGGAATGCATCCAGGTGGGTTTTGAAAGTGTCCAGAGAAGGGGACTCCACAACCTCTCACAGGATCACAGGATGTCAGGGGTTGGAAGGGACCTAAAGAGATCATCGAGTCCAACCCCCCTGCCAGAGCAGGACCATACAATCTAGCTCAGGTCACAGAGGAACACATCCAGATGGGCCTTGAAAGTCTCCAGAGAAGGAGACTCCACAACCTCTCTGGGGAGCCTGTTCCAGTAGTCTGGGACGCTTACAGTAAAGAAGTTCCCCCTTGTGTTGAGGTGGAACCTCCTGTGCTGCAGCTTACATCCACTGCATCCTATCACAGGGAGCAAGTGAGAAGAGCCTGTCCCCTCCCTCCTGACACCCAGCCCTCTCTGGGCAGCTTGTTCCAGTGCTCAGTCACCCTCACTGTAAAGAAGTTTCTCCTCATGTTGAGGTGAAATCATCTATGTTCAAGCTTGAATCTGTTGTTTCTTGTCTTATTATTGAGCAGCATAGGCAGAGGGAGTTGTTTTTGGTGAGTTTGCTAAGCACTGCTGTTCAGGTCACCACCATATGGATTGCACATACAGATGGCACACCTAACAGTATCAGCTGCACAACATTTTTTTCAAGGCTAAAATCAAGAGACTGCCAAAGAACTAATGGTTTCTTTCTCTGAACAGCCCAGTAATCCACAGTTTTCTTGACAAAAATGAAGCTCTGAAGTCTACCCATGAAAGTTGTTCACTCTGTAGAAGCAGCTGAAAATGCAGTGGAAACAACAAGCAGGAACCAAGCATATTTTTGAGTCAAACAAGTCAGGTTCAACCTCTTGTTCCTTCTAATTCCTTTGATTTGTATGGAAACCTAAGAAATTAGTATTTGAAAGAAGAACTTCCCTTCCACTGAAGCCATGAAGGTGCTCCTTAAGCTTGACCACATCTGTTCGGCCTTTAGATCTGACTTTTCCTCTCAGTCTTTTATGGATTTTACCTTTTTAAATCGTATGATTTTCAGTCCAGGAGATAATATCCTTCCAGGTATTCAAATACTTGGTTTGGACCATTAAACTTTAACAAATAACAATAAGCATTTCCATAGCTAGCTTCTTCATTTTCTAACTGGGCTAAAGAGGGACACAGAGAAACTATAGTCCAAGGTGGCAAAAATAAATGCAATAAGTTATGTAGTTCCTTAGTCCATGGTGCAGAATGACAAACATCTGCAGTGCATGTGGGTGCACACACAGGCCTGTGTGATTCATATACACACATTTCCATCCCTCTTGAACAGCAATATTGACTTTCTGAGGTATAGAATAGCCATAGAAGTATTACAGAAAGAGACAGCCACAGCCTTTAGAGGCAAGTGGCAAAGTGCTTGTTGTTGCACAGCAGCCATTATGCACTCAGCAAGCTGACCTACAACCGTGAAAGTCAGTGTTGCAGGTTTATCAGAGTATTAAGTGATCGAGAGGCTGTTAGGCAGAACTTCTCTATTTGCTCTTGTTCTGAATCCTGTCACGTTATCTTTCAAATTTATCTAAACCACCATGACAAACAAGCAGACAGGCTCTCAGTTTTCAGCTGCACTTCAAGCAGCTTAATCCAGAGCATTGCACTTTTTATTGCCAGGCACAAGATAAAGGGTACGTGGAGCTGGGTCATCTGCCATCACCCAAGGCAGGCCAAGAACAGTGAAGCACAATCGTTTCCTCGTTTTTTATGACGTGTGGTGTTAAACACTCCATAGAATCCCAGAATCATAAAATGGTTTGTGTTAGAAGGGACCTCCAAAGGTCATCTAGTCCAACAACCCTGCAGTGAGCCCCTAGGGACATCCTCCATTAGATCAGATTGCCCAGAGCCCTGTTGAGCCTGACTTTGAATGTCTGCAAGGGTGGGGCTTCAACTACCTCCCTGGGCAACCTGTTCCAGTGTTCCACTACCCTCATGGTAAAGAACTTCCTTCTAACACCCAACCTAAATCTGCTCTTCTCTAACTTAAAACCATTGCCCCTCACCCCATCACTACCAGCCTTTGTAAAGAGTCCCTTTCCAGCCTTCTTGAAGGCCCCCTTCAAGTACCTGATGGCTGCTATTAGGTCTCCCCATAGTCTTCTCTTCTCCAGGCTGAACAGCCCCAGCTCCCTCAGCTCCAGATTTTGAGCACTTCAAGAGGACCAATAATTGACCAGTAATTGGTCTAACCAATACTCTTCCATTGGCCTTGGTAGTTCTTTTCATGCTCATATTGGTCACTGCCTCTTGCATTGTATATTTCCTTATCAGCTTGTGGTAGCACAAAATAACTGGGATTGTATTGCACACAGCACAAAGCATGGTGGATAACAAAGAATCTCAACTAATACAGCAAGCACTATGATTATATCTGACTGATTTTCCATATCTAACAGAAGACCTACACTGGGATCATGTGCCTCAAATACAGAACACTGGTCCTTTTTCTGGATATAGATTTCACAGTTCGATTCATGCCCAGGTTAGTGGGGGAGTAACAATATTTTTTTTTCAATATCAGCTGTATAATACATGACAGTCTTCTCTATAAAACCTATCCAAGTCAGTTCTAGATAATGAACTTAAATCCATTTTTCTCACCTCATAAATGCTTAAGGGATGGAATAGGATAGATTTTTTTTAATTATTTTTTTAAACATACTTTCTCATCAATTCCTTTGTCCAGGCTTGACACAGTGAATTACTTTTCCTGTAACAGAATCGGCAGACTTGGAAGTGCAATATTATGGATTTCTCCTGCCAGCATGCCTAGCAGATTGGTCTAACAGACTGGTAATACAATACTGTGTTTTCTCTAATGCGTGGAGCCCTCCTTCACAACATTCTGCTTACAAGCAAGAAAAAAGCCTACCTTTTCCACACCTTTCTGGATAGAAATTCAATCATTTCTGCAGTTCAGTAAACCAATAAAACCCCCTGCAATATTTCTGGGTTTTCAAACTGTGTTACACTTAACTTTGCCGCACAGAAATTCTTTTATGAAGCGATTCAGTGCTCTGTGCAGACCTCAACCCTCTTTAGAAATCTGGTGCTGTTGACTGCAATAGATTTTTCAACAGAACAGTCAAACAACACAAGTGATTTGCAACATTGCAGGACCCAGCAATTCCACTATTCATCTTTTCAGAAGAGCTATGAATCCAATGAAGATTTATAAGCACAAAGTCACTTTCATTCTCAAATAATGTACAACTGGCACTACAACACACACAATTTTAGCAGACTCTGCTTATAAGATGCTGCATAGCTTTGTGTTATGACATGCTGTAAAGTCTGACCTAATTTGACACGACAGCTAAAATTTAAAGGATGACATTTCCCACTTCACTTCCAAATGGGATAGCTGCAACGTTCCAACAAAAGCTGGCCAGAGAAGAAGGGCAGACGGGAAAGTGTTTGTGGTCTGCCAACTTCAAATTACTGTTGAGTAGTTCAGCATATCTCTAGAAAAATAAACCCTTAAAAGAGTAATTAATCATCGTTTAGGAGGAGTCTTCAGTGAAGTGCATTTATTGTCTTTTAGTCAGGAATTCCAGTTTATAAGCAAACTCTGAACTCTTTTGCACACAGGTGTCCATACCAGTGGCAATTCTAAGACAGTAGCTTTGTACAGGCAGAAAAATGTGGTCATTCTAAACCCAAAGCAAAATGTTCTCAGAGGTACCTTAATATTCTCCAATTGTCTGAAGTTCTTTTCTGGAGGTGTTTGAATCCAGTGTCCAGTGACTTGGATACTTCACTATTAATGCCCTCCTATAATAGTCTCTTTGAAACTGTGTAATGTACACTTATAGAAATAAACAAATGACAAAATAAAATCTGAGTTTCCAGGATTGCAACAAAACAAGTTAGTGATTCAGGTCAGAAGAGCAAATCCAGAGAGCAACAAATATCTCCTAACCACTACAAAACTTCTGCATTATGATTTTAATCTCTGTGTACCATGGGTAACATCCTGAATGATTTCTCCTTCCTACCAGGATACACCCAGGACCTGACATCTCCTTACAGTACATAAGAAAATTATCAAATCTGTTTCAAGTTCTTAACTCAATATTAATTTCCCTCTTCACCAAAATACAGTTTTAAAATAATAATCTAATTTGCATCAAACAGTAGAAACTAAATCAAAATGCCACCTCAAATTTATATTTAGCTCCATTAAACCAATTATACACCTCTGCATTGTAGAAGTTAACAAATATTTTTTAAAAAAAGTAATTTCCATAAGTCAAAAACTTCAACCCAGTAACTGCAGCCTGCATTGTATTTCAATCCCCAGTCAAGCAGACATTAGAGTTCAGAACACAGTCAAAGCCCAAGAAAAATGCCACTCAATCAAAGCAAATCCTAATCTTTTGTGCATTTTATGATGGAGGGACATTTAGAAAATGGGATAATTTTCCCAAATCATCTTAATGTGTAGAAGTCATATGAAAATCTCCATTTTCCATCACCTCTGTACTTCTTTCCCTGAATGCATGCCTGAGGCAATCATTTTAAAATGCTACTTAAAAAAAGCCGGGGCGGTAGAAGCAAGCTTGCTGGCAATGCTTGCCTTTATCTGCTTCAAAATTAGTTGTGATTGTAGAAGACCTAAAAAACATTAGTAAATTCATTTTTCATCTTTAATGATGCCTTCAAAATCTTGAGGGATGTGAATGAACTCTTGCTTGTGCTATCTAAGTCTTAATGAAATACTTAGAGCAGTGCAAAGGCACTACTTTCTCTGAAAGAGATAAAATAATAATTTTTATAGTAACTCTTATTTCTTCAGTGAATTAATAACATTTCAAAGAAGACTTCTGACCTATCCTTTCAACCTAAATCATCCAATTATAATTACCTGGTAAAATATTATGGCATTTCCATACATGTGGCTAAACCTGGCCTTCTCTTGACTCTGTCTGATTACATTCTAGAGCTGTAAATGACATATTTCTGATATCCTTAGAAAATTAAAATATATTAAAAAATAAATTGAGCAATGTGAATCTCATTAGGGAATCATCTATGGTAGTTCAAGCAAACATCTCATTTATAACTTATAACCAGTTTGATTTTTTTTTTTTTAATGCCACTGGCACATCCCTAGAAGTTTTGTGCAGTGACATTTGATACTGATCTCTCAAGAATTCAAAGAAAATATTTCTCTTCATTAAGAAAATTCCCCATTCAGCATGGAAGAGGCTATGGCTTTATTCTAACAATCCCTCTCTACTATCCACTTTCAGGTATTCCTCTAAGTGCTCATCTCAGAAATATTACAATAAAACAATGGAAATCTAGAATAGTTGTAAATATTTTTGCAACCTGGATATTTTTTTCTTTTTTTTTAATATACTGAGCTGTAATGTGAACCCTTATGGGCCAAAGAAATGTTGTTATTTATAGCCATTTAAAATGGGTGGGATGGGAGTTTGCCAGTTTGGTTATGTTCCATGACCTATCCAGTGTGTTGTTTGAAATTCTGACTCCACCAGATGTTTCATAGGGATGAGCAAGAATCACTGCAGTGTGCTGAAATAAAACAGGTTGTGTCCTCCACTGAAGATCTCAGAATAATTCTCAGCAGTTCATGACTGGATTCAAACCCCTCATAATGGAGCCTTTTTCTACTTCCAAGCCTCCTTGGGTTATAACAAACTCTGAATATACTTGTTACTCTTTTAAATACGCAATCTTTCTAAGAAAATTGCCTTGACATTATTTGCTGTATAATCCACATTCACCACATGAAAGCATTAATAAAACTAAGCTTCAACACCCCTCTGAAACCACAAAGAACCCTCAATGTTTCCTACTGGAAAACACTGATGGGGACTTGCCCAGCTGCAGCCTGTTGTAAATATAGCAGTTTCTCACTGCATATTTTATATCTCCCATCCACAGGACCCTTATTTTTCTCCCCATATTGCAGAGCCCTTAGATTCAGCAGCTGAAAATGTCACTTTTAGAGATGTCTTCAAACAATGTAATAAAATAAGGTATTCAACTTTAGTGTTTCCATCAAAGAGTGGGCAAAGTGTGGCCTAAACCAACTAGGATGCTTGAGAATAAACTGCTGAGGTCAAACTTTACCTTACACTGCAGCTCAATTCAAAATTTTAAATTCTCTAGTATATAAATTATAGTTTGCAACATTCTTTGAGGCTCTTTCACTCAATCTAAATACAAAGATTCCCAGGCTGTCTACAAAGGGAACTATTCTAGTCATGAAACATTACCTTCCCAGCATGTGGTATGCCTATCAGCAGAAAAGTGGTAAAAAAGAACTGACTAACTTTATTTATTACATTTGTATTGCTTACAAAACCATTTACTTAATGGATGAGTATCATTAGCAGTCCACCACAAGAAAAGAATACAATAATGTGTTTCGTAGGTTCATTAAAACAATATTTCAAAGCAATCATTAGAACAAGAATCTAAAGATCCTAGAGACAGTAAGTTATCTGCAAATAAATGAGGCAGAACAAACATGTTTTGAAGTTAAGAAACATGTTTACAAATATATTACACCATAAAGAAAGCAGGGCATGAAGCTTGGAGACTGCTGCTCATGTAACTTACTAAACAGAGAGAAAGTGGCAACTAGTTTTGAATCAAAGGTCCACAGACAGGATCAGCCTTCTCTGCTATAGAAAATGTGCTTGAATACACGGCATACAAGAGTTCACAAAGCACCATAAAGGTAGGGTTATGCATAAGACTCCCTTTGAGTAAAGCCAGAACACTATAGACATTGTCATCCCCTATTTTGTTTAAAAACAAACAAACAAAACCAAAACAAACAAAAAAAAAAACCATGAAAACCCAAACCAACCAATAAAGATCCCACACACTACTGCAGGAACAAAGAGAGTATCATTATGCTCACAGATTTCCATGGTGAAATTGAATGTTTTCCAGTAGATAAGAAAAATGTTGCCCTTACGATAAATTCAGTCATAGAAAAGTATATATGAAAGTTCTTAAACACTATAGCAATTTACTGCAATAGCTATTAGCAGAAAATGGAAGAAGAGAAATAAGAGGAAAATAGATTTGTCCAAGCATAAATGTAAAAGGATGGTACTCAAATTATGCTGGAAAAATGCAACATAAATAGTCATATTAGAAGAAAGTTTAGAGAAAGACAAAATACAAAGGTATAAAACCTATTTCTTATCAAGAACTACTAAACAAGATTAGGACTTTTCAGTTTAGAAAAAGAAACAACAAAAACAGCTGAGTGAGGACACAGCAGACATCTATGAACTTGCAAGTGGCATTGAAAAAGTGAATTCAGCTGTTTATGGTAACTTCCAGCACATCACCCCAGAATTAGGGAGATGCTAAGCTATCAGGTAACAGTACCACAAGGGAGACAGCTCCTCATACAGTGTATGGCTGAGCTGTGAGTAGTTTTGTCCTGCAGTACTAAAGACTGTAAAACCTATTTTGATTTACAGGAGTGGCTGAACATGGACAAGACATTCATTGCCAGGTATAACACATACAGACATACTCTGGCTCAGAAAGTCTAGAATTCCAGTGCAAGACATCAGTTTCCTTTGTGACTTCCCTTTTTTCTTGTAGCCCTTACTATGAGCCTCTCTTCTCCCTATTTTTAATGCCTCAGGCTCAAGCAGCCAACAGTGAGATAAGAGGTAATCATCACATGAGCCTGCACCCAGTGGTCCTTTCTGCTCCCTTGTGCCTGCTTGCCTTCAGAAGCAGGATCAGATTTGAAAAAACTTCTAGTGCTAGTAGTCCCACTTCACTTTAACATATTCCTCTTCTCTCTAAAAAGGGAGTGTGAATGTTGCTGTTGGTGATGATTTTTAAATAAAATTTAGCCTAACTAGAAGGAAAATAAAGAATATCATTAGCATGAAAGCTTTCCTCATTTCATTACATATTAAATGCTCTGGCTGATTTCCATTGTTTTTCTGAATCTTCCATCTTTAAAAAATGTAAACAATTGTTGCTGTCATGAAACTACAAGGATTAATAACTCTAGCCTATAATCAGCTGCTTAGAATTGTCAGCACCTTTAATTTTCTGGACCACCTCCTATCTAATGAAATTAAGAAAGCTGTCCTCCAGAAATCAAAACATAGAGCAGCTGACTATTTGAGAGGAACTCTTGTGCTCCCAAAACCGCCTGTGCCACAAATGTTTTGTTATGGGCCAGCAGTTACACAACTGTGCCTGCGTCAAACAAGAAGCATGATAGAATGATTTAATCAAGAATATACTGAAGGAGGAAGCAAAGAACATTATGGAAAGGAAGCAACAGCTCCTGAGTTAAAGCTGCAATCAAACCTTAGTACAAAGCTCTCTTTTAGATGTCTTATAATCAAAACTAGATTGAAAAAGATGCTCAGCTCAAAAATCATCAGATCTACTCTGAGAGCAAAAGGGAAAGTTTACACCAGCCTCAGCTCTACCCTGTTAAAATATTTCCATGTTTCAAAAATGCCTGTCACATTTCTTAGCACCATTCTCTCTTAAAAAGAAATATTAACCTTTCTCCAACCCCAGTGTATCTTGCAGCTTTATACCATACTTACCACATCTTGAGCTGAGGAGGATCATTACACACTGTGATAAGTCACAGTAATTAAAAGCAAGCCTATGCATTGCTGCTGTGGATAGTTTGGATCATATCTAAGATACTTGGGAGTCTTACCATTTGCTTTGGTAAAATTTTCTGCATGCATGAGTGTGCACTGCCTAGAGGAAAATAATAAAGGATTTGGGGGAACCCAAACCAGACCAGAAGAACACTTTTACAAGTGACAGAGACATTCCTGCAAGGAGGAACAGATATTTATTTGGAGAGGAAGTGTAAATGTTCATGAGACTCATAGCTGTGTACTGTCACAGAGGATTAAGCGACAGTTTTCTACAAGGAGCAGGACAACTCAGATTCAATTAAAATTCCAAACCAAGAAATATTACAGGATTTCACAGAACTGATGTCTAAACAAGAGCTCTCCAAAGTCGAAAAGTCTACTGGCTGACTTCAGGCAACAGGAATATGTTCTGAATGCAGATGAAGCCTGAATTTAAGTCATGGGAATTTACTCCTTCCTAAAATTTTCATATACTCCTTTAAAAACCTACACCAGCCCACCAAATCAAACACTGATATTGACACTAGACATGGAACAGGCAGTTTTTCTGGCCAGAAACAACATGCTGTATTGATATGAAATCAATCAATGTTTGCAAAGCAGATGCAGAGACATCATCAGACTGTATGACATGCACTGCAGTGAATGGTGTCAATGAATGTGCCAAAAAAGCCAGACATGATGTTCCATCAATGAATTAGAGAATGGCTCATGTTGGAATGGATCTCTGGAGGTTATCTTATCCATCCCTGCTGAACCCCTCTGTTCAAGTGGAGTCTTATACAGAAGGTTGCCCAGGACCATGTCCAGAAGGATTTTTTTAATATCTCTAAGGACAGAGGCTCTGCAGAGAGCAATGTCAGCCTGCTCCAGTGCTCAGTCACCCCGAATGAAAAGTCTTTCTTCTGAGATATGAATTCTTCTAAATTATTTTACTTCTAAGAAATGAAAGACTTGTAAGAACTCAACCAATACCTTGGAAAAAACAAAGCTGACCCCAAGTTATCTTCAGCTTCTAAACTAATTTAAGATCTTACTGAAGAAACCTTTTACAGCCTGGGAAATTGTGTTTTCATTTTTATTTCATACCAATAGGTTCTCTTAATTGAATCAGAAATGGTTTATATCTTTTTTTTTAAGGGGAGGGGCAGTGAGGGAAGAGGTTATAGTTTTGCACTTAAGCAAGTTGAAGTGATTTACTTATATATATATATATATATACACAAAAGATAACACAGACTAGAGAAAAGCAATGCTGATCTTTTAACTTATTCAATTAAGTATTAATTCAATGCATTAAATACTTAATATATCTTGCTATTGGAAAACTCAGACTTGTTTAGTATATTAGAATAGAAGCTGACAAAGAGATCTCTGTTGTTGTAATACCTATGAGAAACTGGGATGAGAGAGAAAAAGACAAAGGAGGCAAAAGCTGTTAAGCTAAGGAAGAGGGTAAGCAAAAAGATAAATAATTATAAATCAGTAAAGGGGGTTGTGTTTGTTTAGAATTTAAGTATAAAAAATGAAGCTATGAATCATATGTCTTAGGAAATCAGAAATCATACCCATGGAAGAAATTGCTACCACATAATGAAACTACTCGGCTAGGTAATGCTCTAAGTGAGGGCAGTTTCTGCCCGGGGCAAGGAAAGCCCTGCTCAGCACATCCAGGTTTGCATGCAGCTCCCTGAGGCAACTGCTGTTAGGCTTCAGACCTGATGTTCCTTGTCTCAGGACAATTCATGGGTGCAACTGGGGCTTCAGCCTATAAAAGAATGCCCAAGGGTCTTTGAATAAATGAAACTAGAAAAATATAAACCAAGCAAGCAAGTGACCCAGTTTGATCATGCCATTTTCACTGACTCTGCCTTCAGGCTAATGCAGATTAATCTTTGTCTCTGAATAACAACATAAGGAAAGAAAATAAAGTTCTCAAAAAATGTGTGGAGTGCCAGCACCTGCATATTTCCACAAATGGCAGCTTCTAGAGTAAGCAAATCCTGGCCAGCATAGTGACAGGGCATAGTGACCTCTGTGCACATCCCTGCCAAAGCAAGGACTGCAAAAGTCCATGGTGTTCTCAAAGAGGAACACCGAGGAAAATTCTAGTAAAGCAGATGAGGAGAGTCATAAATTCATTGATTAGGGCAACAGGCTCACTGCAGGAGAACAAATACATATTTTTACATTAACTTACCAGTTACCAAACCAATACATTTCAATTTAAGGGCCTTCATATTGCAAATGCACTACAGACTCTGAACTAGTAAGAGATCTATACCTATTAACTTTTACTTGTGATGAGACATGATAGAGGACTACTCATTGCAGAAGAATCAGCCAATTTTTACCCTTGCACTTTCAAGACCTACCATATTAAAAGTGCCTATAATTCTGTTAACTAGTAAGGGTTTAACTAGTAAGGATTAAAGAACTAGTAAGGATTAAAGATAAGAGAAGCTAGTAGAAACCATACATCACATGAAGTATTAGAGACATCTGAGTATGACCTGAGATGGTACATCCCTAATATAATCCACAGCTGATTATCAGTATTGACAAGATTAAAAACATTACTCAGTGATTATTTCAATACATAATAATAATAATCTACTACCTGCATCTCATGCCTACCTAAGCAAAAGATAGTATTTTCAAATGCAGTGACCAACACTCAAAATTTTTGGCACAATCAAAAAAAATTTCTTGCATGCACAAGTCCAGCTACATGGAAATAGATATAATTTCAAGTTTTTTAAAAAATGTATCATTAGGGTTTATTTTGATCCTTAGCTCTTGGAGATCAGAACAGGTTTAAATATTTTGAGGAACAAAGTTAAGAATGATTCAAGGGAATGCAGATGAGAATCTCTCGGATTTTCTGGCTAAAAAAAATTGTTCTTTGCTTTGAAGGAAAACTAGAAACACAGAAATGTTAAGTTTCAACAACTTGGGGTTTTTTTGGTATCAGGTTTATGTAACAGCTGTAAGAAACCTCAATCATCACAGGTAGAAGAATCACTATCTTAAGAAAAGAACATTATTGTCACTAAAAGTAAACCAAACTTGACAACAGCAAACCCTTCCACCCACAGGGTAAGGACTGTTCCAGGCAGAATGACCTGACTGGCTTTGGAAGCTCCCAAAACCCAGAATTTTCTGCTGAATAGGCAGTAGAAGGTAGAGAAATAGCTTGACTGTTATGTGAAGTGAGAATTTCACGAGGAAAAAAAAAAAAAAGATTAAAAAAATCTTTCCGCACAAACTGGCAGGTAAGGATTCAGCCTATTTTCTGAACATCTTCTGAATATAATTCTGCCAGCATAGAAGAATGAGGATTCTCCTCCCTCACAAAAGTAACGTCATTTGCAAAGAATTTCAAAATTGAATAATGAATTCATGAATATGTAAAATTAGTCAAATAATTTTTTTTTTAAACAAATGAACGAATTTGTTGGAAGTTGACACATAAAATTCTGTAACCAAGTCCTAAATATTGTAGCATTTGCCTTCATTAGAAAGACAAGGAATTTATTTTTAGTTTGAAATAATATTGATTACAAGTTTGAGTTTTAGTTACTGGAGTTGGAGAGATGTTTGGACAGCAGAGAAAATGGAAGTATCAAAATGGCAGAAGCGATAATTGCATCGTGCACAATCAGGTGCTGACTTGTTCAGAAATTACAAACATGAATTTGTAAATTTAAAGTGGAGGCATTAACATATTTCTTCAAAGGACACAGCCTCAGACCAAGTTACTAAACATTTTCATTTCAGACAAAAATGAGTGATATGACATTTTCAAGTATAAAAAGCCACATACTTTTAAGTGCTATAAATGGACTTGCTCCAGAAAGACTGCAAACAGTACATTAATATGGATAAGAACAGCCAATTTCATTGCTCCTATGATGGGAAGTCACTGAAATTCAGCTGTGCTTATCTGTACAACAAAGTTTGTCTTCTATGCTATTAGAAGTCTGATATACCAAAGTGAAACTACTAAAAACCACAGCATCAGTGACCCTCTAAGTGCTGGTAAGAGAGGAGAACTGAGACAGTGAACCAAACCAAAGTGGAGAAGTGAAACACTCAACTTCCAGTTTCAGGCTGGTTTTCTCAGCTGTGCATTGAATAGAAAACATGAAAAGCACAAAGAAATAGACTATTGTCCTTGAAGACTCTGCCCCACTAAAATGAATCAAGGTTGCTTGCTCTGTCTTCTCAGGCTGGAACTATTTGGTCTGAGATAGTTTTCTTTAATGAAATTTATGCCACATAAATAAGGGTATTGCCTAGTCAATTCAAATGGATTTCTGACCTGCATAAATTTGAGCCCTGTGGATTGCAAGCAATTCAGTCTTTGAGAAATACCAAGAAACTTTATTTCAGAAGTGAAGAGTACTCAGCAGCAAGAATGGACAGTGTGAAGTACTTTTTCATATGCAGATACCTGCATACACTCTATTCAGTATTTGTTGCAAGTTTCATCACTGCTTTAGAGTTGAGAATGAAGAAAAATAACTTTATAGGCAAAAAGCACTCAATAGAAACATACTGTGTCTCTCCTTTAATATGAAGGTAAATCCTCTCTTACAGAACAAAAAGATAGCCTGGTGTCTATCCACACTTGCTGCTTACTACATGTTTTTTGGTGGCTTTAGGCTTAAAAAGTAGGGATGTGATCTGGCCCAAAACAAACAAGTAGGATCTGCTTAGTTATGACCTGAGTTCACTCTTTCAGCAGTCAGGTAACGCTCTTGGCCACAGCTTTGCTTGTGTATAATATATGCAATTAATAGAACACACTGCTGCTTAGCATAGCCCTCCAGTTCCATAGCCTCAAAGCTCTTCAAAAAGGAGAAAAAAAAAAAAAAAAAAAAAAGGCCCAAGGAGGGGGAGCAGGGATTTGAAAAAGAGAAAAGCTTTCAAGGAGTACTCTTAGCATTGCTGACTCCCAGAGACCCATCTCTAGGCATACAAAGAATTAATTACTCCATGAGGTTCACAACTACATCATCACTTGAAACCATGTGACATTTTGGGATAGTTCCCAGACATTTGTAGCCAACACGTGTCTCATAGCTGCACAATTTTCTAATTAGTTCATGTGCTATACTTCAAAACTAATTACTAAAATGGCTGGATTATAATGTTGCAGGGAGTCATTCATGTGCCACCTACCATTAAGGGGAGGGAAGTTTTGTGAAGGTTAATTAGCATTTTTAAAGTACTTTGGAGATGAAAAGCTTTAACTATATGCCTAATAAAAGAAGTAAAGGTAATACTTTCTGTTCTCTGAATTCCTTTTTTAAATTGAAAGTGAATTACAAGGGTTGCTTTAAGTCTGAGAACATAAATTTTCACGTACAAGGAATTAAATCAACCCCCAACAGGATCAACCTGTTAGGGAGTGGAGAACTCCAACAAGAACCAAGTCAGCAGAGGTGACTAAGGTACCCTGGTGCAAAAGGGCCAGTGCTGGTTTCCAGACAGAGATTCTGTGCAATTAAAAGCAGAGATTTTTCTGTAGTATGCCTTTGAAGAGGTCAAATAATCTAACAATTATGAATGGGTATCCTTTTAACCAAAATAAGGCACAGATATTCTCCTCAGGTCATCTCCTGGCTGTTCTCTGCCCTGGTAACACCCGCTGGCCTCTCCAAGAGGAAACCTATGTGTATCTTTCACTGAAGTTGCATCCTCAGAATTTTGCACTTTTCTTGACTACTGTTAAAATTTTTAGAGTGATGAAGGACTTTAAAGATATTTTCTGTAAAAAAAAAAAAAAAATTTCCCCAGACTTAGAGTTACATGCATTACTTTTAATGAACTTATAATTGCTTTTAGTGAGCTTAGGAGATAATATACAAGGCATTATTAAGCATACACACATATTTTGTATAAATTTTGTTTCTTCACTAGAGCAATAAGAAAAAAATAAAAAGACTATTCATTAATTAAAAAAATGCATTCCAATTATTTGGTTCCTATGACTGCTATTTATGCTGTAAATCCAAAATTGTCACTGACTTCAAAAGTTATTACTGTCATCAATAGAAAGATTATTCTAGTGATACAGATGGTTGTCCTTTTATGGGTCATTTTAATGACTTGTTCTTATCTAATCTGTTGTGCATTATTTTGTTGTCATTATGAACTTTTTAAGTTTCATATCAATCCATTTTGATGTTTACTAAACAGATGGTGTTACCAAAAAAAAAAAAAAAAAGGAAAAGCATAATAATGACATTTAGTTTTCAAAAATACTCAAACAGCTACAAATTTATTTTGTCAAATATTGAATCTGTCATTTGTTTTTATAAAAAAAATTACATGAGAAAAAATTATTCATAAGTTGTAAACTCAAACAGCTTACGAAGCAGAGCATGAAATCAGCTAAAAGAAGGTTTTTCTGAAAAGAGGTTATTGAACTTCAAAAATGTTTGTCAATTAAGACACATTAGGAAGCTGCTTACTGTAGTTGTCAGTGCTCCTTTCTTTGTACAAAGTACTATTGGCAAATAGTTGCAGCAATTGCTAAGTGATGTAGATGATTATTTTATACACAGGTGTCACTCAAGTCAGCTGCTTGAAATCTACTTGTGAGTTGCAGTAATTGTGTAAGCATCTTGATTTACAGGAATTTTTGCCTTTGTGATTCCTCTGTTTAATCAGTGCACCATCATCAAATCGACACAAAGACTTGGAGAGCTGAGCACTACAGCAAACAAAATTACTCACACCTAAATGAACTAAGAGCTCAGAGGCCTGTAAATAACGATCTACATCAGAACAGTAACACAGTTCAATCCAACTTCACCAGTATGAGCTGAGAAACCTTTCCCTCCCCCAGTTACAAGTTCTAAGATTTTGCAGAAATCTGTGTCAAAACAAGAATATGACAAAGTGAAGCACTCTTAGGAGATTCCAGACTTCAGGATCTCTTAACTCTACATCCTCCATACTTGCATTACAATACAGGCTTCAGTACTAGGGTTACCTTGCTCCACAGAATACCAACAAGGCTCCAAATTTCAAACAGCAAACAAAACTTCTTTGAGTTCACCTGATTAATCTTCTGTTTCTAACAAATATTATAGTGGATAAGAGGGAAACATTATAACAATCATTGGAACATATCTCACAGCCTTCCCAAGCTTTCTGCCAAAAAAGATGTTTCCCCTGACATCAAAACAGAATTTCCCTTGCTGCAGCTTGTGCCTGTTGCCCTCTGTCCTTTCAAGCTGCTCCTCTGAAAAGAGCCTGGCTCCACCTTCTCTCCAATCTCATCCCAGTGGTGAAGGGCTGCAACTGTGTCCCTCTTTCACTTTGCTCTCCTCCAGGCTCAATAAACTCCATCTCTCTGCCTCTTCATTCAGTATGTTTTCTCTAAAGAGTTCAGGGGACAATGTATCACGCTTCCAATGTGTACAACCAGTCCTCCTGTTCCTCATCAGAAATAAATCAACTTCAGGTGACAATTGATGGGACTAGAGTAACAACACCCCAATAACCAATTCCACCTGATGAACCTAAACACGATTTTAGATGGCCAAGGAAACATTTTCCACTTGCTTTGTAGAACAGGAAAAAGAAGAGAAACCAGGAAAATTGATGTTTCACATTCCAAGTATTCCTTCTTAGTAAGCTTGTTATTGAGCTTTCCAGCAATTTAGGAGGTTTTATAGTTGTGATAAAATATTATGCATAAAATGCAACTAATTAGCCTTTGTTAATTGTTACCTGTTTACAATATGTTGCAGTATCTTTGTATATTTGCTCTCTTATTTAGCTAACAGATGTTTCCCCAGCAGGAAATTCCTTCTACAATATATACTTATAATTCCCACAAAATGTGGGCTTCTCTTGGCATAGGAAAAACACTGAAAAGGAGGTTAAAAAAAAGGCATGTTACAGATGTATTGCTTTTGCCCAGGGAAATGAGTAAAGCCTGTCAGTTTATACAATTGTTTCCATGAGGGAAGGACACTTTCTAAATTCCCATTGCCCTAACAAGGACAAACATCTGTTAGTGCAGCAAGTGGCTCACTGGACATAACACAGGCCTTGGTGCTTGTATTCTTGGTATCCAGACTGGGAAAAACTTATCTCTGCTACAGCTCTGTTTAAGTCATTGGAATTCCACCAAGTCTGCATTTGATATGATGGTGATCATTAGCAATAAGCTAAAGGAAGGGCTATTAGCAAGGCTGATGTCATTGCCTTTCATCAGTCTTCTACAGGAGAAAAATTAGAGCAGACTTGAACTCAGGATGACTTCAGTTTTTTCAAAAATATATTTGGACTAGTACAATATCAGTTTCTCATTAAACTAAACCTATTCAGGTAATGATTGCAGGGAACAAAAGTCAAAAATTTCCCACCTTTTCCAAATAATATATCTATTTTTAAAGCACTGAAGACTATCTTATTCATTACAGAAGCACAACTGCAAGCCGTCTCTAAGCACACTCATACAGAAGTGAATGAAACGCAGTACCTGTGGCTGCAAACTCATATTTAATGAGGAACATTTAGGTTCCTAAACAGACAAAATCAAGTTCTTTTAATGCACCAATTACTCCCTGTTTTATCTGCATAGTCTTGCTCCATTTACATGTCTGCTATGCCAACTGTTATCCTTTAAATTAATGCAATCATCTGTTCACAAGAAAAAAAAAAAAGGAAACACTAAACTATATTTAACAAGATGAAAGGTTTAGATAAAAGACATCTCAGAGACAAGCTTTATGCCATGTCAGTGATGAGAGGTGCCTCAAATAACCCTGGCTGTAAGCATATTCGTTTTAAAACAGACTCACTGTCCCCAGGTGTTATCTGGGCTATACTGAGTGGCCTGGATTCAGTGCACTCTACTTTGGGCCACAGTGGGAGGCAAAAGGAAGACTCATATTCCCTTGTCTACAGAGTGGCAGAGGCTGAATATACCACAGTCATAAAGAAATATGAATGATGGGTATCAGAATAGACATGTCTTTAAACTGCCACATGGAATGGTACCTCCTGAAGGTGATCTGAGTAGCAGTCAGAAATCATCACCCCTAGCTTTAGACTGGATGTTTATGAGAAACAAGGCTTACCGTGTACTAAAAGAGACTCCCAATAGATCAGTTCCTCAGAGACTCCAGAAATGCTCCATCATAGACACAGTCATAGCTTAATGATCAGAGGGCTGGAACACCTCTTCTATGAAGACAAGCTGAGAGAGTTGGAGTTTTCTAGCCTGGAGAAGGGGAGACCTTCTTGCACCCTTTCAATACTTCAAAGGTGCTTATAAAAAAGATAGTGAGAGACTTTTACTAGGGCCTGTAGTGACTGGATAAGGTGCAATAGTTTTAAATTAAAATAGGTAGATTTAGATTAGCCATAAGGAAGACATTCTTTACTTTGAGGGTGATGAGACACTAGAACAGAGAAGCTGTGGATGCCCCATCCCTGAAAGTATTCCAGGTCAGGTTGGCTGGGGCTTTGAGCAACCTGATCTAGAGAAAGATGTCCCTTCCCACAGCAGGAGTGTTGGGATAGATGATTTTTAAGCTCCCTTTCAACTCAAACCATTTATGATTTCCATCCTTTGATTCTGCTTTTGGTTTGGGGCTTTACCTTTACACTGTATATTTTACCTGTAGTGGAGCTCTCCTTAGAGCTCTCTACTCCATGTCTGGGCTTAACGCAGAAGACAGTAACTAGAGGCAAGCAAGAATGACCAATAAAAAGCAGGAATAACACAGAGAGATGCAGAGACAGATGCCCTTATCAAACAGTTGCTCCAAAGTGGGCCTTCTGACAAAGTGTAGAGCACAAGATTTAAAGAAAGTGTGACACAGACCAGAGAGCTCCCCCAAGAGCACTCAAGATCTTTCCAGAGGGCCTGCAGCATTCCCTGCTTTAGCTAAAAAGCATCAGGAATCCAGGGACATCTGGCCACTTGTCTACTTCTCACAATGAACAGGGCAAAATGGCTTCTGCTCAATTTAAGGTCTGCAAATCTCCCTCTCTTTACTGGGGGGCAGCAAACCTAGGCTCCAACCAGGCTATCCCAAGCATGTGAAAGTACTGATTCTCCCATGAACAGGGAGTGGCCTTATAATAGTTTTGCTGCACCACAAAGAAATCTATCAGTAACTGGTAGGGCTTCCCTCCTTCCCCATTCTCCATTTATTATTCAAATGTCAAGATCCTTCTCACTTTTCTCTGCAAAAGGAATTCCTGCTCATTCGTAATACTAAGGTTATCATTTCTAGATCAGCAGGGCTCATGTAATTAAAAAAGGAGGAGAAAATGTGTAGCAGTTTTTCAAGCATTTTGGTCATTTGTTTAAAGAATAACCTTCCCAGTTTCTGTCTGCATGAAACTTCTTTGTTAACTTTTAGAACTATGTTCAAAAAAAAAAAAAAAACCCAAACCAAAACACAACCAGGGTCTGAAGAGCTGCTGCTGCTATCTGAAGTAATTCAGAACAATTTCATGGAAAGGTTAAACAAATTCTGCTGGATGCTTGATTTAATTCTGTACCAAAGATAATGAGACCACCTTGCTGTCTGTAATTTTCCATTATTATTTAACAAACTCTCTGGCAGCTCTGTCTATAAATATTCCTATTTTCCGTAATTCTGTGACTTTCACAGCCAAATCCATTAACCAGTTGTGGTGGTTTTTGTTTGTTTGTTTGTTTTGTTTTTTTTTTTTTTTCCCCAGTGACTGTACATAGAAGCATCACTTGGAGTCTGAAAGTTATTTTATTAGGAGAGGCTGAAAACACACAGAAATTGCAGAGAAATATACAGAAAAAACTAGGACTGCATGAAAATTAGAACAGCTTTCTGATGTGCTTTTTGGTACTCTAGCTCTTTCATCAGTGAGAAAATCTCTTCTTGCCTATCAGACCAAACACATGAAGTGAAGTTTGATTGGGTTTTCAGCTCCTCTTGTGCTTAATTTCAATGCTGTCTCTTTCTCTCCTTTTTCATCTTTATTTTCAAGCAAAATGATGGATGTGAATGTTTCACGTGAAGACTCTTCTCAAACACACTGTCCCTTAGGAGATGCTGACATCAGCTCAGCATCAGAACTCCATGAAGCCTATAAAATTTTTCCATGGGAGAAACCACTGGAACATCACAGGATCACAGATCACAGGATCACAGGATGTCAGGGGTTGGAAGGGACCCAAGGAGATCATCAAGTCCAACCCCCCTGCCAGAGCAGGACCATACAATCTAGTCCAGGTCACAGAGGAACACATCCAGATGGGCCTTGAAAGTCTCCAGAGAAGGAGACTCCACAACCTCTCTGGGCAGCCTGTTCCAGTGCTCTGGGACCCTTACAGTAAAGAAGTTCCCCCTTGTGTTGAGGTGGAACCTCCTGTGCTGCAGCTTACATCCATTGCTCCTTGTCCTATTGCAGGAAGCAAGTGAGCAGAGCCTGTCCCCTCCCTCCTGACACCCAGCCCTCAAATATCTATAAACATTTATTAAATCCCCTCTAAGTCTTCTCTTTTCCAGACTAAAAAGCCCCAGGTCCCTCAGCCTCTCCTCATAAGGCACATTCTCCAGTCCCCTAATATCCTCATAGCCCTCCTCTGGACCCTATCCAGCAGATCCCTGTCCCTCCTAAACTTGAGATGAGGTCTCACCAGGCCAGAGCAGAGGGGGAGGAGAACCTCCCTCGATCTGCTGGACACACTCTTCTTCATACACCCCAGGATCCCATTGGCCTTCTTGGCCACAAGGGCACACTGCTGTCCCATGGATAACTTGTTATCCACCAGGACTCCCAGATCCCTCTCCACAGGGCTGCTCTCCAGCAGATCACCTCCCAACCTCTACTGGTGCAGTTTATTATTCTTCCCCAGATGCAGGACGCTGCACATGTCCTTGTTGAACCTCATTAGGTTCCTCTTTGCCCAGCTCTTCAGTCTGTCCAAGTCACACTGGATGGCTACACAGCCCTCAGCTGTATCAGCCAAGCCTCCCAGCTTGGTGTCATCAGGAAACTTGCTGAGCAGACTCTCTGTTCCTTCATCAATGTCATTGATGAAGATGGTGAACAGCACTGGACCCAGCATTGATCCCTGGGGGACCCCACTAGTTACAGCTCTTCAGCTGGACCTGGCACCATTAACCAGCTCTCTTTGAACTCTGTCTTGTAACCAGTTCCTAATCCACCTCACTGTCTGTTCTTCCATCCCATACTTCCTGAGCTTACTCACTAGGATGTCACAGGAGACGGTGTCAAAGGCCTTGCCAAGTTCCAGGTAGACTACATCCACTGGTCTCCCTAAATCTACCCATTCAGTTATAGCATCATAGAATGCTACCAGATTAGTCAAGCAGGATTTCCCCTGGGTAAATCCATGCTGAATACTCCTGATAACCTCCTTCTCCTCAAAGTGCCTTGAGATGCCCTCCAGAAAGAGCTGCTCCATCATTTTACCAGGGATGATTTTCAAAGCCAACATTTTCCTTAATATTCTTTTTGGGAAAAGATTAATAACTTCATCTAAATTTTGCAATATAACCAACAACGACAAAAAAAAGAGTAAATGTGCAATGAAACCACTCAGCCTAGGACCTAAAATGTGTCTGTATCTTGCATGAAAGAGCTTAGCCCTGAAGATAATACCTGGAAGAGCTATGAGCAAATGAAAACAAGATGTTTGAATGGGATATTTTGGATGTCTCTATATCAGTGCCATGTATAAAAATGTCAATTTGTAATTTTAGAACAGTTTTGAATGACACTTGCAAAACTACAAGTCCATCGTGTGAAGCTGGCCACAAGTTTCTGTTTAATAATATTGAGCTCCTACTCCATGTGGATTTCGTTACCTCGAAGCAATTTTAAAACACATCAATCAAATCTCTATGAATCAGCAAAAGCAGATGCTGCTGTTACAGGCAATATCACTTGAAGTTTCATTTTCTGCAGTGTTCATTTAATGTAAAATGCATAGGCAGTCCTTGGAGTGGAGAGTAGATCAAGGGATTCCTGCCTTTAACTAAGTTTCCTAAATTCCTCAATCTCTAGACTGCAGTGTTAGGTTCCCCTTTCCCTCTCTCTGGTTGCTTGAAGCTTCAAAATATTCATAAATGTGTAAACACATACTTTTCTCTCTTTTTTTCACTTTACAAAAGGCAGACTCATCTGGAAGAGTGAAGCATGCCTTCATGGCAAACCAGTCTGTCCTGGCAGACAAGGAACTTTCCAGAGACATGAGAGCTGGGGCTGAACTGACTTGATAAAGCTTGACATCCCAAAGGAGCCCTACCTCATCCACTGTGTGAAAGAGGCATCATCACCACCCCCCTTCCAAGTCTGCTAACAAAGAGGTATTCCCTGTTGAATTTTTGATGAGTGCCCAACTTCAAGGGGCCTGTGATTCTCTGCCAGAAGTAAGTACAATACCCCACACCTGCTAAGCTTTAAACAACACTTTTTCTTCAGTATTCATCATGAATAAGCTCAGGTACAAAAGGCAGTGGCTGTTATATCTCTCTGTTCCCCCCATTACAGTGTAGGAGACCAGACATTAGCCTAGCATTAAGTCCAAAAGCCACTTATCCACTGTGACAACTCAGCATCAGAAGGTACAAGTCACTCTGTAGATTTGGTCAATAGGGCACTATTGACCACTGTTTGGTCAATAACAGCAGCCAGTCTAATTTCCTGTATGTTTTAAAGAATTATTATGGGAAAGAATTGGGTAACCCTAGGGACTGTGCATATGTAAATTAAATGTTAAAGTGGCAGAAACGCTTTGTGCCTTTAAGCCACAGAATAACTATGGGCCATAAACCACTGTTGGCTCACACACAGACCTCTCACTGCTGTCAGTGGGAATCTCAAACACAGACTAAGCTCTGTATCTGCCCCCAAGAGCCTTTATTCAAATAAGAAATTTAAATGACTGGCAGTGCTGCAGGGAAAATAAAAGTCAAACCCAAACCCTACCGCCTTTAACACTGATAACTGAAAATTATGGTTTCTGCCAATTATATCTCAAATTTCCTTTTTAATTTCATGAAAACAGAGAGTTAATGCTTCCAGCTTTCCTTTCTTTCTCCCAGAAGCCATGTTCTGGCTGTGGAAATGATGAAGAATCCCTCTGAAAACAGCAAAAGTATACTTTGGGCCAAATATCTCACTTTGCCTATAGTTGAACCTTGCTTATTTAACACTCAGAAAAATGTTTGATGACAGTTTGGGCTCATTTTCATATCAGATCAAGCCCACTAAATTTTATTGATTCTTACAATTGTCGTGTAGAACTGTTTTATTTCTGGTGGGGAAAAAAAATACTTTTCAAAAACTCAACCCAAAGCACAACAAGTTAAATCAAAACAAAAAGAATCACAAAACCACAGCAGATTAATTTCCTATTAGTTTGGCGTGTCACACAAGAATTTTACTTTCATCAAGGAAAGTTTTCCCTTTCATGCAATGGGAATTAAGCAATTTGCCAGCTAGTACAGCTGTCTGGAAAAGCGAACGTTTTCTAATAGGATAAAACCTTCTACAATGAGGACTACAAGCCAATCAATTAGACCTTAGAGGGGAATTACTGATAGTAATAAGTATTTGCTTTCTGTAAGGATGTCTTTATAAGTAGATGTGATCCAGAAAATGTAAGCTAACAGCGAGTGAATCACTCCGTGTGCGTATGTGTGTCTAAGTAAAATGAGGATAAACCTGAAGCTAATGGATATTTAAGGAACTCCAGCTCTGTGCTGCCAAGACAAATCCACCCTATTCTTCAATAGCAGGTCAAAGAGTAGTTCTGGGAATTCAAAATCTCTGAACTAAATGACTTGAATCAATAGGAGTGAATGCAGAAACAGGCTAAGTACTGACCACAGTGTGCTCCCTTTTAGCTAAGACTTAGCTTTACTAAATACTAGCTTTAAATTACACAAAGTATTAGAAAATTCCCTGTGAGCTTGATCAATGTGATCTATAGCAGCAATAAACTGCTCAAAAAGCCTGTCATTATATTAGGAACAAAATATTGTTCCTTTGTATTGGTACAGTGAGCTTTGTCTATACTAAATCAGACACTCTGAGGTAGAAAGCATACAATTCTCACAAAAGATAAAATAATTTGGTAAGAAAACTGATTTTCAAAATCACAGAACAAAATGCTAAAGTTTAACCTATTAATTACTGGAATTATTTCCAGAATAGGAATGCTATCTTTTGTTATATTGTTGGAATATGCTATCTTTTGTTCATCCTTAAAATACATATAGAGAAAGAATGGTTTAGTATTAGAAATATTAGGAAGCAATCACATCAAAATAATCTGACATTGGTGGAAAACCTCTTATTGAAGCTTACATTGAATATCTGCAAAACACTGAAATTCATAGTCCATATTCTGGAACTAAAAATATGACTTCTGTTCCCTACAGTTTTGGTTTGCCCCTATCCTTGGCCTGTATATTGTGCAACTCACAGAGGAGATAAAAGGTGGCAACATTCTTCCACCCCCATTTCTACAGTTAACTTCAAAGACCTGGAAACCTAGAGTGTTATCTTTTATCCCAGGATCAATTTTTTGCCTTTCAATTTACAAGTTAGAGGCTGCTTCAGAAGACACAGAATTTGAAGAAAGTCTGTTCTTCCCTGCAACAATTGAAAAGCAGAGCAGGAAACTGGCAACCAAAAGCCTGAACAGAACAAGTCAGAACTTCAAATTTGTATTTATGAAAATCATAGTATGGAGGCAATTATGTCTGTTTATCAAAAGTTATTTTTATGTCAGAAAAAGAGTTTTTAAAAAAAGTACAACTAATGTGTCATGCCTCTGAAAGATGGTTACTAGCATGAAGGAACGTGATTTGAAATAACTATTTGAAAATATATTTTTTCCCCCTCAAAGTTTACACAAAAGACTACTAAGGAAAATAAGTACTGAGGGATGAGAAGTCAAGCATGCCTTTTGGTGAAAATTTGTCTTAAACAGTACAGACATTAATTAAGATGACACTAATTAAGGCAAAAGTGAGAGGTCATAAAATGTAGCACAGATATTCCTAATGAATTCTCCTTATTAAAGAACAATATATTTTTAATTGTTAGAAGATAATTTCCCCAGACATTCATTCCCTCTCCCCTCACCCATGACATAAAAAGCCAATCAAAGATAGGGGCCCAAAATTTTGGTACAGCAACTTGACAGAAACAAACCTCAGATGATACCTTTCTAAGGCACAAGTGCAGGGACAGTAAGAAGAGAGAGAACTGCATGTTCACACACTTTAAGTGCTAGAAGACAGCCATAACATTAGAATTTTTCTTCCTAACCTCTACCAAGGACCATGTCATACAGTAAGTGAATTGTTTCATTTTCCTTTCAGCCTTTGATTTTCAGCACTGTTAGAGAAATAGGATAATGGATAAGATAGACCACTAGCATGGTACTGTAAAGCAATTCTTCCATTCCCAAGGTACATTAAAAGGATCTGTTCTTCACTGAAGCAGGGAAAGCACAATTTGTTTATCAGAATTCACACTACCGTGACTGATTAACAATTAATACATACAAGAGATATGAGACAACACTACACACTGAATAGGAGAGGTTCTCCTGATACCAGTTTGGCATCTCAGTATCATTTCTAAAAAATAGTGAGAAATAAGATATTAATCATTTGGAATGGACAGCATCTTAACTTAGCATCAGCTACTCTTTTATTAAATGTGCTTAAATTTAAACTTTCTTTTTTTTTTTTTTTAAGACAAATGAAGAAAAGAAATTAATTTTGTCATCAGGCTTTGTCACAGAGATGACACAACTCCTGGTCACATCTGTCAAACTAAATCAGTATATTGAAATGTGACATCAACTGCATTCAATCTTCGTAGAGCCCCCAAAATATAAAATCCACGAGCATCACATAATTATTTTGTTGTGCTGTACTTTGCAATGCATATTATCATTATTATACTCTATTGTATTATACACAGTGTATTTCAAGTGTGATTAAAAAATTAAAATCCTGTAGGATTTCTTACTAAGGTTCCATTTTTGCAGCTTTTTAGAGTCAACAAGAGTTGAACTCCCACAGAAAATTATTCCACTGAATGACAGGTAGGGAAAGGGAGAAGAAGGGAAATGAAGTGGACATCTGTCTTTTTTATGTCTTTTTCTAAAAGCATCTACTAATAAGGAAAAAAAATACAAAATGAATGTAAAAGTAGTTCAAAACCTTCAGCCCTTCTGCTGAGGTTCTTCACAAACAAATCTGTATCAGCTCCTTCGACAAGGCTCTGAAAAAGTCAAATATCAATGACAGCCACCTCAGCAACATCTGATGTTTGAACTCTTGAAAAAATTAATACTTGGAACCCTTAGGACATGAAGTGTCACATGTCCAATGATTCCACGAGCCCTGGACAAACCTCAAAGTACTTAGACTTCATTGAAATTCCTCCCTGAGTGCAAGCATAATCCAAACTGTCTGTCAAGGGAAGATAAAATGTATCTACTGCTTGTCTTGGATATCCTTTACATTTCTCAAGCCCTTGCTCTTCTGAAACTGTTTGTAATAGTTCAATTACAATTCTCAGTTCCACATGGTCATAAGAAATACCAAAAGATAGCAGATGCAAGCAGCGACAGCTATTTCAGCTATAGAAAATCTAACGTATGCAAGAGAACAGATTGTTTGAAAGTCTATATACTTGTCCAAGACTTGAATGTGTCTTTGTCATGGTAGGGCCATGACATGGCCCAGTACAAACCCAGACAGGTCTTCAGATGTCTAGACAAGATCTCTTTCTCTGCCTTCCTTCCTGCAGAAAAACAGGGCAACGTGGGAAAAAGAACAAAGGGGACAGGACCCCTGCCTGCCTGGTAAATAAGTTGTTTATCTGGGGTGACAGCACGTAAGCTGACCACTGCTTCCCAGATACAAGGTCTTTGCTTCTGCCTTTTATGGTTATAGCCTGGCAGAACACCTTTCCATTGGGCAGCTACACGTCAGCCTCCGTGCCCCATTGGAACAATGGATCTCTGGCAATTCGTACATATACAAGTGACTTGGTAGTCAGCTTTGCCTTGCTTCAAGCCTTGCTCAAGCCTTGCTTTCAAGCCTACTTGGACCCCTCTCATAGAAACTGCTTTGAGTTGCCCTGCCCTGCCTCGAATGCCTGGTCCAGAGCCTGGGATACAGCCACGAGCCCATACACAGCAAGCCAGAGAAGCCACAAGCCTGAAGCCAGATCCACCTAGCCTGCTTTCCCTTGCCACCATAACTGTGCCATGCCTCAGTTTCCCCAGGAACCAAGCCAGCGCCTGTCGCCAAGAGCGTTGTTAACTGCCCACCATCTGCTGCAGCCAGAGCAGCCTGGGACCACGCAGGAAACTCTCCTTGCTGGCAATCTGCTGTGCCCACACCCTATGAGAGCACCCCAAAGCTAACACAGCAGCATCCCCCATGTGGGTAAAACCAGTTGGAGTAATTGATTCACTGCCCTTTGGGTTTAAAGGTTCTTATCAAGCCTCCCCCCCCCTGTAATTGAGCACCACCTGATCTCAGGGACCTTCTCTTTCCAAGTTGTTGCCTCCTAGTTTGCATAAAATTGTTTATATTTGCCCTAAGACTGCATATTCCCATTGTAAATATATCTTCCAACTGTACAACGATACTATTCAACCAGTTTTGGCAATTTTCATTAATAAAGGGTTACTAATATTTTATTAATAGCTGTTTGCCATATCATTTATTATTATTGTAAGGGTAATTAAGTAATTCTCCCTGTCTAGACAGTCTTCAATTAGGATTTATATTTTTTCATTAAAAAAAATGAGGTTCACGTTGAACCTCGAAGCATATAAGAGTTCAAAGTACAACACCATTTCCACTGCTAGAACCATCAAATATAAACAAGGTGAGACAGAACCACAAGTGACCTACCACTCTCCTACTAGAGAAAATTAATTACCCCTTGACATGAAGTATCATTTTCATGCACAGTCTGGGCCATAATGAGGTCTTTACTATGCAACCATATTTCAAGTAATTGTCATCTTAAGTAAACATGTTTTAATTACTGTCATTTTTTTCATTACTCATTCTCAAGCCTACAATACCTGTCAGGGTTTAACGGATTGTCATCTCCTGCTACTTTCCTGTGGCAACATATGTCCCCATTTTTTTCACCAGCAAACTAATTAAAATACACAGGCTATGCAGTGAATTTAAGGTAAATTTGATGGTGATGGTGTTGCAGTGGTCCGTCCTAACAAGTCTTCAGAGCTTTTATCTGCTTCTCTGAATACTTTCATGGCTCTTTATAACTGGAAATAAGGTGCTGTGTGACTGTTGCTGACAAAGTGACTTCTGCAACAGGCACTGTCATTTCGAAGAATATCCAAGGAGCAAAAAGGAAATCAACGTAACCACCAGATATCAACTTTAAATTTTGATTCAATTACATATATTGAGAGCAATTTCAGTTCATCTAGTGTAGGGAAGGAAGTGTACCTTCTGGAATAAAATACTGCCTTCTCTTCTGTCTAATTATTAATAACTTTAAAATGAAACAAGTTCACCATATATGGAGGCTGCTTGATATTTTATTTATATTGGTTTTCACCATTAACTGTGGTCCACTGAGAACCTGAAAGACAATTTATTCTGCCACTTAATGATGTTCCTAAAATGTCTACAACTTGCATTACAAATCAAGTATCTCAAACATTCAACTAGCTGCCATATTCACACTTGTTGGATCTTCTTGGTCCAGCAGTCTGTCATCAACTCCTGATAAATGTTTTCCTGAAGTACTGAAGGGAAGGCAACAACTGGGGATTGTTCTGTGCCAATAATTGTGACAAAAAGCAGCTTCAGAACAAATATCCCCATTTTTGCACTTAAAATGCAAATTAAAAATAAAATGTAAGAGGGGTAATAGCAGGAGCAAAAGAAGAAAAAAACAGAGGAAAATAGTAGCAGCCTACATTATGTCTATTTTAACCTCCCTGACTATAGGGTATTTACATGAGAGATTATACCAGATACATCCTGCTCTTGGAGCTATTTGTGCTATTTGGAAGGTAGTTGTCATATGTACAGTGAATTACATTTGACTCATTTCCAACATTTCTGCTCTGAATGGAGACAGTAAGAGTGCAGTGCCTGCAGAAAATAAATGCACATGCCTTATCGGTAGAAATTCTGATCGGCACTATGAAGTAAAAGATTAATTTAATACTTTTAATCCCATAAAGACTCAGTGGCTTGTTTCTCTAAGTCACATACAGAGAAGTATCTTCTTGAAAGTCAAGTTCTGAAATTAGCATCTGTCTGTTTCTACCTATCAAACACAATCACACCAGGCATGGCTGAAACTCTTACTGCTTTCCTGACAGACACCTGGAGCCAGTGCTGTCATTGCTCCTTTTTGTAAGCAGCGTGGAAGTGAATGAAATGGACAGTTCTTCAAAGAAATGTTTAACAAAAAGCAGACTGAAGCCTTTCACAAGGACATCACCTTTTGCAATTCAAAAAGGTTCTTTTTGTTTGACTTTCTAGCACTGCCATATTTAGCGGTTCACCTTCTCTCTTCTCAGACATTTTTTCCCTATGATGAACCTACATTATGAAGAAGGCCAAGAAAATTGCCCAAAAGCTGATGGAGGAATTCAGGTCAGGTTTTGAAGGTGAGGTAAGGGGAAGATGTGATTCAAGTAGAGACCTATACAGGCATTGCCAGGTCCTGGAGCAGCACAAGCAGAAGCTGAAACCCTGCTGTACTTCTGAGGAGCACACACAAGATTATTCCTCAGTTCCAGGGTCACTGGGGCAGCGGTCAAGGCTCTCACTTCACCTCCTGCTCTTTCTGGAACAAGAATTAGCCATGAATTACTCCAGGCAAGCCCTGTGTTAGTACAGGAACTGCTTAAAATATTCTTTTTCCATCTGACACTGCAGAAACTGGACTCTATTCATTCCTGATGAAAGCACACTGACATCACTTCTGGGCTAGCGAGCAGCTGTAGGAGCTGGGGGGTTCACAATAATTCTGGTCCTGTTTGGATGCCCTTAATCTGTGTCAAATAGACCACACTGACTGCTGTGATGATATTGCAAACATGCCTGTGGCATCCCAGAAACCTTTAAAAAGGTTCAGTGAAGCCTCTACTTATGTATATGCTGGAGAGCTAGTGCCAGAGACATCCCAGCACAGTAAGGATTGTGATACCTTAGGACAGTATCAGCACACCACTGAATAAAATCTTTAAATGGCCAACAGTATTTTGAAGCTGCCAGGAGAGAGTCATTTACTCCGAACTATAACCTATTTCTAATCACTGCTCCTTCTCCAAGTGATAAGAAATACTTTCTTTTCTTCATCAGAAAGCAACCGTAGCTGCTGGAGCCACGGTGAATTATTTCTTTCATATCCTTGGAAACATATTATACAGCCTTAATTAAAAGAGATTTCCAAAAGAATAGTAAAACACTCTTAATGGAAAAAGGACATTCTGGCTTTCAATAGCAAGAAAAATAGAACACATTTGTTTACTTCCCTTGATATTTTACAAGCCAGGAAAGATCCTCTCTCCATATCTCATCTCCCAAAGGTTTGATCAGGTCTATCCTGCAGTATTTCACTTTCAGGGAAGAACAGGGGCTGTAACAGGACAGTCTTCTCTTACAATAATTTTATTTCTCCTCTGTACCTACATTTAATACAAGCCATTCTTTAAAAAGAAGAAAAATATATCAGGAAAATAGGTTCTCCAAGGCCTCAGCATTCAGAAGGGTGGACAACAAACCTCCTTGAAAAAAAAAAAAAAAAGAGAGAGCAAGAGTAGACTGTAAATCAAACACTAATTTCATTAAATTGGAAAACTCTAACAAGCCCCTTGGGAAGCCTCTTAGCAGAGGAAGCAGAAACAAGGTATAGAGTGGTGCAGGTTACACATCATTGAATCAGGCACAACAGTGTCATATGAACCACATTCGTATCTGTGTGAGAAGGGAGGTAAGAAATTACTACTATAGTGCAAATAGACCAAAGATGGTCTGAAAGAAGAAAAATTGACAATTAGGAGCAATTACTCAAAGAAGACTCATCAACAAGCCTTCTATCAAGAGAAAAAAATATTTCTTTTTTACATTAACTACAAAATTCATACGGATTTTTATTTGGGAAATTGGATTTATTTGGGCATATGTTGAAACACAATGCCAAATATGGTTTAAAAGCATATACAGAAATGCAGCTGCAAATATATGTTAATACAATAGGTAAAAAAAGATAGTAAGACAGACCTGTAATAAACATGTAGGAAAACTAAGATTAATTTTCTTGTACTATTCCCTATGATAAGTCTCAGGAGTACAGTATAATTACATTTCCGTTCATTGTCCAATCAATATCTAGGCATTCCAGCAGCAAAGATTATTCTCTTAGTATATGGACAAAAAACACCTACGAGAAAACACATACACATTTAGAAATAGGGTGAGAAAGGCTGTGTCCTGCTCTACAGCTGTTTTGTCTCCATGATCATTAGGACATAGTTATTCTAAAGATCTTTGTGATCACAGCTATCTTTAAGGGTAGAACTTAAGAGGTTTCATTTAAAAAGAAAAAAAGAAGAAGAATAAAACCCTCACATCTTTCCTAGTTCCTCAGCATCACAAACCAGCCCTGTGCAGACTTTCAGTCATCATGTTTAAGCATCAGATGCTTTCTATAATCAAAGATACACAGTGATCACCTTCCAGTGTATTGCCCTTTCCTCATTCCTTTCACTTCAAACAAATGGACTCACCTCAAGAGAAATTAGTGAGCAAGCTTCAGGAATTCTTGCTTCTAGGAAAGCAAGTCTATCAAATATTGTATCTTATTTTTCTCTTTAGTAACTTTTGTCTTCATTTTTCTTGCTATATTAGCCTAAGTTTCTACTGCAAATTGAACAAAGGTCAAATAAAATGAGCTACCTTGGAAGAAATTCACAGTGCAGATAAAAATACAGTGGATCCTCTTAAAGTCAAGATCTCACTCCCAAGATTTTTCTTTGTTAACAAACAAAACGTAACCTACTTTACTCTGTGAATATAGTTTCCTGAAATCCATTCCAGTTGCTTCAATTAAATGTGGCACATAAACCAAGAATACAGAATTAGTTAGATTATACCTGACACAAAGGAACAAGTTTAACCTTAAAAATATTTACAATAAATAAGCCCCTTGCAAAGTCAAGATCAGTGAGGTTAGACAAATTCTGCTGTGAACGTCCTTTCTTTAAATATTGATCACATGTGGAATCCTGTCAAAGGATGTTGCCAGAAAAATACAAACATGTCACACTGTCCAAATTTCTAAACATGGAAATGATATGCCTTGAATGTTCTCAGTAGATTACATCCTTCCCCATGAACCACTGAGATTCAGTAATAATGTAGTGCTCACAGATCCATCTGAAACCAAGATTTTGCTCATGTGAAACTCTTGCTTCATTACCATTCACCCAAATGTGAGGTTTTGTCCATTTACCTATAACTATCACGTCCCACTATCAATCCTCTGAGTCATCCCCTCTGTCCCATACTGCACAGAGAACAGCAAAGCACAGAGAGACAGCCTGATGATATAAAAAATAATTTAGTCCAAAGCTAAAATGTTGACAATCAGAGAAGGAAAGGTTAATCCTCCATTCTCCAGATCTGCACACAAACAGTAACACCATCCCAGACACCTTTCTCAAAGTTCTGTATGTGCAGAAAGTGACAATGGTATATAAAAAAAAGTTATGTCAATATTGGTGGGAAATTTTTCCAGTGTGGAATTCAGTTGTGGAACACACTTCTACAGAACAGCATGTAAGACAAGGGCATAAGAGGATTCCTATAAAAAGCAGCTAGGTTACTTATTCTCCATGACTTGATGATTGCTAACAATGATGCAACAACTTACAGACTTGTCAAGTCTGTAAATCACTGGGACTTCAAGATGGAATGTATACTAAGGGAAAACATATCTTGTAACTATCCACGAGCAACTGCTACTGGGTACTGGATTCTTACTCTGTTTTGAGTATGTGTGCATAGTTTGAACTGCGCCACTAACCACTCTCATTGGCAAAGTGTTCCAGCAAAGTGTTACACAAAAGGAAATGAAAACCTGCTGTAGGATCACCTTAACTCGTGGCCTTAAGCATTTTCTGCTGTAATTAAATATTCATGGGTGACTCCAAGAAAGATGAGTGCAGTTTTCCAAGTTTACAGAACTGCCTGTAGACATGGCCAAGACCACCAAGTAAATATTTCATGTTCAAAATATTTACTCTGTGTGTGAGCAAAACATCACAGCTCTTATGTAACATGTTTGGGACAGATAGCTTGTCAAACCACAGACCCCGGTATGGCTTAGTGAATTCTACTACAGTGTCCCAACATTTGCACTAAAAAGATACAACTAATTAGCACATGCTACAGAAAACCAGCAACTAGAAATATTTTAAAACAACTGCAAAAAGAGATTCGTTAATCCTACTTCAGGAATGCTCTCCTTCCTCCTGAGGTTGTTCTCAGGAGCTAAGCATTACTGTAGCAAAGAGAAAGCTTATTCCATTTCCCCCCCCCAGACAAATGCAATCAAACAAGGACTTTCTGAAACATATTATAGCTTGTCTCTCAGACATCTGGAGCCAGGGCTGCCACAGACTCTCTGCTGTTCAGAAGAAAAGTGAAAAAGACAGACAGCACTTCAAAATAAATCAATTGCATTTATTATCTTCTTTTACTGATGTTTTTGGGAAGGAAGGAACGGAAGGGAGAAGAAAGGATGAGGTTTTCAGCATTGAATGTCTTATTTTCTTTGCTATTTAAAACTCCTATTAGTTCTAGTCCAGATCAATGGCACTGTACATTTTCCAGTAATTTGTCTGAGATAAAACTAGAGCTATAAAAGTTTCAGGATTTACTAAGGACATCTATTTCCATTCCAAGAGCCAAATAAAACCAGAAAGGCAGATCAATTTGAGCCCAGCATAGTTGGGCATATAGTTCCATTTCCACACACTGAAGCCAAGTCTGACTCAAGTTTGCCTTGAAGAAGTTCAGAAGTCAAAACGTTTGCTTGCACAGATTTAGGAATATAATTTGTAATAGTTCACACATTGCTCTATACTGACACCTCAGAAGCACAATGATAAGCACATATTTTAGGAACTACATTGCAGTCACTGCAACATTCTGGAAAGTGGACTTTTTCACCTAAAACCAAAAGCTGAGTGTTTTATGAAGTCCATAAGGAACTGACCATCAGCAAGAACAAATACAAAACCTTATAATAATTGGATTGGAAGAGTAAGTCATCATGTTCAAGGCTTCCCTCAGAAGGCTGGATATACTGTTTCTCAACTCAAAATGAAGTCTTCTAGTCCTTCTTTCAGACACCAAAATAAATCTGATAAGTTGTCAGAATAGTGGAGCTTTCTGAGCTGCATGCAATTGCATTGTCTCATTTTTCTTAAAATAATGCTTGTCAACACAATTAAACACAGAAATAGAGCATTCAATTCATTAAATTCACTTTTCCTTTACAGTACCATAAATCAGGAGAGATGAGGTGAAATAAACTGAGTTAATTCCTGATTTGTACTGATGACAGAATCTGGCTTAAATATGATCATCTGCTAAAATACATGAACTAAGAATTTCAAAACAAAACAAAGTCTCTTCCTACAGAAGGCGACTGTAGAAAACAGATGTCTCTGCTGTAAGAATGTGCAGTTTTATGCTATTTATAATTATAAACCCCAAGATCCATGGAAACTTTCTTCCTGTTGGAAAATATAAAATGGTTTACTTCACTAAAGCAAACAAAAAAAAAATCTGCCATGTAAAACGGCCAAACAAACCTACACTGCTGTTGCAGTCATTAACAGTACCCTCCTCCATTCCAAATTTCTCTTGGTCTTTCTCATGACCTGAATAAGGTCCCAAAATACTAAAATGCTGTTTTGAAATATTTATGATTCTGCTTGGCTTCACAGTGAAAGCTTTGGTGTATGAGTGGGAGGGGAATGGGAAGGCAAGAGTACAAACAAACTGTCGCTGTGGGCATCACACTAACCATCAAAAAAGGCTACACTCAGTTCCATACAATTATGCAGAAAAGAGGTAGGCACCTTCTGAGGCTACAGACATTGAGCTCATGGCAGTGCATAAAACTAGTCTGAAACAAATTCTGTAGCACCAAAGATCATAAACAGAGTAAATATTAAAAAGAATAGATGTATCTTCTTGTTACCTACAATGCTAATCAGCACTCCTGTGACTACCAACTACAGTTACTTCAAAGCAGGCTCGGTAAAGCAGTCCCAACCACCTCAAATTTTCCTCCATCAAGCTCTAGGGATTCCCAAGGCTGGCTGAAGCACTGCAATTATTATTTGCCCTACCCAAGATTTATATCAAGAATTCCTTTCCCCAAAGACTTTCCAAAATAAGCTTTTACATCTTGATCTTGGCTTTGAAGCTGACACCTGTCAGATGTGCATCAATTTACAGACAGAAATAAAGAGGTTTTTGCTCAGACTCAGTTTAATTGAAAATTATTCTTTTGCAGAGTCTCAGAAGCAACACTCCAACCAAGCTACAGCCACTGCACTCTGTTCCTCTACACAAGAAGCAACTGCCAGAACTCTTGTTGCTAAATAAGCCTGGGGTTTTCAATGCTTCCCAATGTCTGTCAGATGTTTTAGATTTAACAGAATCACAGAATTAACCAGGTTGGAAAAGACCTAACCATACAAACCAGCTCACACTCCTGCCATAAATGGACTGAACGAGACTGCGTTTACAAAATGTGTAATGCAGAAACAGTTAACTTCAGAAAGAATAAAATTGAACCTTCCACTTGCAAGCTGATGACTCAGGCCAATCTTAGAAACTAGCATTCATTATTTGCAGCAACAGATTCTGGTTGAAAAGAAGAAAGTGAATTTTTACTGGTTGACCTCTGTACTTGTATCTATATAGAGATAGCGATATCAGCTCAGCAAGTCACACGGACAAACATATGTGGTTATACAATGTTTAATTGTTGACTGAAACAAAACAATTAAATACACTTTGTTGCTCCTTTGAGTCATTTAATGGTACTGGGCAGCTCTGCACCTCCAAAAAGCAGTAGGAATAGTGGAATACTGGAATAGTTTATACGGAATAACTTTTGGCATAGAGCCACGAGGTTGATTAGGGGACTTGAGCATCTCCCCTATGAAGAGAGACTGAGAGCCCTGGGGCTGTTTAGCCTGGAGAAGAGAAGACTGAGAGGGGATCTGATCAATGTCTATCAAAATCTGAAGGGTGGATGTCAAGTGGAGGGGGCCAGGCTCTTTTAGGTGGTTCACAGTGATAAGGCAAGGAACAATGGGTTCAAACTAGAACACAGAAGTTTTCACCTCAACAGTGAGGGTGACAGAGCACTGGAACAGGCTTCTCGGGGGGGTTGTGGAGTCTCCTTCCCTAGACACTTTCAAAACCCACCTGGATGCGTTCCTGTGCAAACTATCCTAGGTGATCCTGCTCTGGCAGGGGGGTTGGACCTGATGATCTCTTGAGGTCCCTTCCAACCTCTGATATACTGTGATACTGTGATAGAGTCTCATGTGATTGTTCTGACTCCCTGATAGAGATGACATAATCAAAAATACATGTTACAGAAATCCAGGGAAAATGCAAAAGAATTTCAATTTGTTTTCATAGCCTTGAGTCAGACCAAGGCAGCATCTTCCTTATGAACACTGCAGTGTGCGTTTTGGGATCAGAAAAGGACAACCTGCTACCAGACCTTTATATCATTTTTACTGTGTCCATTATACATTTCTCAAAGATATCAAAGTCAAATTACTGAAAGGCATTAGAGAGGTCAAAGTCCTTCTGGAGAAACTTTCAAAAATCTGCAGAGCTCTGTCTCTGCCACTAAAAATCTCAGAATCTGAAGGAAATACAACACAGCTATAGCTGCCTCCTGCTTTATGAATGAAGAAATAGAGCATTGAGTATTCTATTCTATCAGCAAGTTAATGAGCAGCAATGACTAGGCAATAGAATCTACTTTCTGGAACCTACATAGCTTCCATTGATACAACATACAGGTGCCATCTAACCGTAAAGAATCCATGTGTTTTCTAGTCTGAAATAAGATGGAATATGTACATTGACTGCACTTACAAAATCACAAAATCAATATTGCTATGCATTCACACAAAGACAAAATATTACATAACACTGCCTGTCATTAAAGCACTCAGAACAACACAAACTTGAAGTGCAAAAAACTGAAAAGGGAAAGAAAATTACACTTGTGACTATTTAAGACTTGCTAAAGAACCACAGACCTCTGAATTACTAAAACCTACTCAACAAAAGTATTTGTACAAAAGACATTGCTGAGGGGGAAAAATACATTCGAACACTTTTCAGACATTTCCAGGAAGTGATTTATCTACTGGAGCAAAGGTTAAGGGCTCAGAGAAATAGACAGGTTAATTTTGAATGCAGGAAAGAAGACTACAGAGCCTGTTCTATATATCAAGGAAGAGAAATCCCAAGTTTTGACATCTATTCCAAATCTTCTTTTATCCAGAGAAGAGACAAAATTGTTGTGCTCTTTGAAAGTCAAAGATGTCTTCCTAGCAAAATTAAAGGAAAGCATGGCTTAAGTTGGCAAACAGTTATGCAGAACTGTAAGCCCGTCACAGGTTAAATAAGGCAATGCAGAAGAGATGAACGAGGTCTCAAAATGAACTAGAGTAAAGAAAACACATATCCAGCAACCCTACAACTTGTTACTTGCCAAAATGGCACAAGTTAATACCACATTTGTTGTGAGAATTGATGCAGATTTACAGAGGGTCTTGTACTAGATCACAGCACTACAGACTCAGAAGTTAAAATAATTTGGAAAGTGGTAAGTCCATAATAAGCTTCAATCACTTTTCATTCTTTTGAGTGTAGGAGAAATGAAAAGAAAAAAGAAATACCAAATACCCACATTTAAGTTATGGGTACTTTGGATTATGGCTATTCTGCATGTGTATTAAGAGCTTTCCCAAGGAATTTTACCATATCTTTTAGTGCACATAACAGACAGCAATGGCTCCCATTAGGAAAAATTATATGTCCTTAATAAAAGCATATAGAAAGGTATCTTTCTTTTAGAGCAGCCAAGCACCACTCAATACTAGCAACCTTTTCAAAGACAAAGTTACACAACAGATATTATACAAGCCTCTTAGTGCTAAGAAAACAGCACACCACACATTTTCTTGCCTCTTGGCTCTGATTCTGGTCCTTCACTACCTGCACTGAGGATGCTTTTTCCCCATCCCCCAGTTACTATCTGGTCCATGTTCATCTCCTGATTTTCTCCAGACTCTGCTCATCAGAAGTTTACAATTGGTGTGATCATTTTTCTTTTCTAACCATAGTTTCTGAGTGCGTTCCATTTTCCACCTGCTCTCTCTGTATCTGTGTGATATCTTCATCTCCCTCATTCAGAATTCCCATGTACTGATTCTGGGCTTGTTTCTTGACTCACTTACTGTGCTATTTTGTATCAGTTGCGAAGAGTTTCTCCTGACTTCCCAGGCAATATCTTAAACTACCTGAGGTCTATGGGAACTGGCTGCTGAGTCCACTGGATCAGAATTTCACTTTTCATGTAAGGAAATGCTGCAGATAGTTTTCTAATCCCCACGATCACTTCAAGGATCTGTGATCAAAATCTCAGATTTTAAGTCCTATATAAATGACAGAATCATTAATCTCTCACACCAATCAAAAGTCATATGCCAAACACTGCCAACAGCAGAAAGCATTGTTGTTTCTTCTTCCAGGAACATTGCCTACATGGTTTTAATCATCATGTTGCAAGACATATTCTTTGCATAATGCTAATTATTAGTGGATACACAACTCCATGCTGTGCTAACAGCATAGCTGGAAACATTGTTATAAATTTGATCAGCAAGGTACATAATGACCTGCACAAGTTTCTTAGAGAACTCTGGAGCAAAACAGCCACTAGTACAACCAGCATTAATGGCAAAACAGATCTAAGACCCTCAGGCTTCGTTAGAATCACAGAATTGCAATATTTACACCAACCAGATTCAACTTCTGCTTGGAACATCTCTGTTAATCTAGTAAGAAGAATGAAATGGAGGTTATGTGACTTTTTCCTTTCAGGCAAAGGCTGGAAAGAGAGGTAAAGGCTAAATCAACTAAATCTAAAGAAAGTCATAACAAAAATACAGAAACATGAGAACTCATTCCCAACTCTGACAGCACAGGATTCCCCTTCCACACAAACCATTTGATTGAAGAAAAGTGATCCCAAAGGCTGCTCTAACAAGCAATTCTGCTAGCTTCAAACTTGCCATCATGCTCAGAGCTTGCCATCTACTTGACCAACACATTGTTGGGAAAACCATGCAGCCTAATGGTGAAGTAGAAGTTTATACAATGGTGAAAATGTTGAAGTTGCCACTTGGTGCAATGAATTGTAAAGCCAGAATATCTTAATTAAGTGAAATAATTTCATATAGAACATAATAAGAAGTTGCAAAGAAGACTTGGAAATTACATACTAAAACTATTTTTACCTAAGACATTGACAATAATGCTCTACAAGGTTCTAGTTAAGCAGTACTCTAAAACATATTTCATGACCTTTTTGAAGGCAAATAGATACAAAGATGGACAATAGTTCAACTGCCTGTCCAACTTAGGCAAGGAAATGCTTTCAAATCTAAGAAAACAATGAAGAACATGTATTCATTAACAGTTCCCATCTTGGGTAGTTTGGACTGATTCTTTACTTATTCTAGTTGCAAATATCATCATTCTTCAATGATCTTAAGACTGGTGGAAGCATTAGGAAAATGTAATGTGGATCTCACTATAAAGCATTCCAGGCTCCAACTGGCATTAGGTTCCCTAACCAGATTAGAGTAAGAGGCGGGTCACAGCAGATGCCCTGTCTTGGTTCATTACTCAACACCTGCTAAACTTGATTAACAGCCTCAGCTAATTATCTGTTAAGAGTAACTCATGCTGTAACAGATCCCAGAGGTCTGGGAAGCTGACTTCATTTACATGTTTGTTCCCTTTCACAAGGTCTTAGTTAAGCATCACCAAAAAGATGCCTTCCAGAAAACAACAATAAAACCCTTTTAAACTAGAATACTATTGGCACTCATATGACCTACTTTATAGTTTCAGATGTATACCTGGAGGGAAAGCTTTACAACAGGATTTGAAATGCTCCAAATTCACACCTGCACTGCAATTTAAAACTGTCTTCATACAATGTGCAATAAACTATAGCCATGTGCACTGTAGCAGCTGAGACAGATGTCATGGCAGCCAAACAAAAATATGTTCTAATTTCAAATTCAAACCTCTGTGCTCGCACAAACATGATTTTCCTAACATAACTCAAAAGAAGTAATATTTCCAGGTGCTGAATGCAATACAGATATGTACTATAAATTCTGCTGCTTAGCAAGGTAGAGTTGACACTATCACTCTATATAGGCCAACAGTTATCATACCTGTTTCAGTACTTTCCTAGATCTAAAAATCATTTTAGATCAGGCTCTGCTACCAATAACTCCTACAGTCCATGAAGTAAGAGATTCTGGGTTTGATGGTTACACTGTTTTGTAGGACACTGATTCCTAGCAAACATGATTTCCTGTAAGCAAGCTGGGTATCTGATCACATGATATGCACCATAGATTGCTTTCCAACATTTGTTAGTCTGTTTTGGTGAAACAAATCATGCTGTGGCAGTCATTTTACTCTGTTCTACAGATGTGTAATAACATGTAATAAAATAAACGATATCCTCCTTCCACAAAACAGTACAAAAATGTATAGACTACATAGTGTTTTTTTTTTTTTCTTTTCCAAGCAAGTCTCATTGCCAGAACTGAACCTCCTTTCTCTCCTAAGACCAATTCCCTTTGCCCTGGGAACAGTGACAACGTGTTCCTCTGAGCTGCTATCACTTCCTCCTTGCACATTTTCCATCTCTTAATCATCCATGATGACTGGCTATTAGATGAGGTGTGCCACATCTTTTGCCTGGTATTGGTGTCCTCAGAGCAGAAATTTGCATATCAGCAACACTCACTGCTGAATCTTACATGTCTCCATCCCAGGGCACCTCCTCAGCTCTGCAGGAAGACCCACTGGTGTTATTTGCCAGAGCTCTCCATCCAAAAACCTTCCTCTACTGTATGGTGTAAATGCTAACTGAGAGCACGACAAGTACACACATCTTGTATTCTGCACAAATGCTTCCATCTTCTTCCAAACTGCAAAGTGATTTTGCTAAGATCCAAAATTCAAAAGAACTGTCTAGGTACCACCCTTCCACATGGAGGTGCCTTTTAAAAACAATGAGGCACCATGCACTAAAATCACTGAAGATGCAGCCTGGATGTAAGACTGAATAAAAGCAGCCTACATGCTTTTCCTTCAAGAAGCTTAAAAACACTCTTCAAGTACAGAATAGATTATCCTGATTTGTTGCATGTTTTCCAGCTCTTCCCTTATAATTGTACTAAGCCTTACCATAAAATGAAGGGGGAGTATCAGCTTTAGTGCAATCTCTTTATTCAGTCAACGAGCAAACAAAATGTTGTTTTGTAGTCATTTTGCAATTTGCAAAATTTGCTATATGCAAGCAGACATGACAATTTCAGACCATGCTTACAAAAGTGAAAAACCCAGTCATTTTCCTACCTCCCAGTGTTTCCCTGCTAACTGACTTTTAGAGCAAACCAACACGTTACAGTAGTCATGTTAGTGGCACACTAGGCAACCACACTTCAGGTGGAAAGGGGAGGTTTAAAATTACATTAGTATCATTTAGAGTCAATGGGGCACAAAATCTCAAAAGAGAAAACATCCTACCTCATCTTAATGACAGAAGAAATTTCTGCATCTGAGAAGAACTTTCTGTCTGTTGTGAATTTTAAGAGAACACGTGTACAATCTATAAAACCTAAAACACCTACAAAACCCGATGCCAAGCAGCCAGTTCAGTTTGTGATTAGGTATTTTTTCCATTGTGCCACCATATTTCCTAAGACTGAACTTGAATTCCCAACACAACTCAAAGATGAATGATTATGTCCTACAAGGACAGGCTGAGGGAGCTAGGGGTTTTCAGCCTCAAGAAAAGAAGCCTCCAGGAAGACCTGGAGTGAAGATATTCAAGGTCAGGCTTGACAAGGCTCTGAGCAACTTGATCTACCGGAGGATGACAGGGAGGTTGGACTCGACCTGTGGAGGTCCCTTCCAACCCAAACTCTACTAGTAGAGGCCTTCCAGTACATGAAGGGGGCTTACAAGAAGGCTGGAGAAGGACTGTTTACAAAGACCTGTAGTTATAGGACAAGGGATAATGGTTTTAAATTAGAGAAAAGTAGATTTAGACTGGATCTTAGGAACAAATTCTTTACTGTGAGGGTGGTGGAACCCTGGAACAGGTTGCCTAGGGATGTAGTTGAGGCCCCATCCCTGAAGACATTCAAGGTCAGGCTGGACAAGGCTCTGAGCAACTTGATCTACCAGAGGATGGCAGGGAGGTTGGGCTGGATGACCTGTGCAGGTCCCTTCCAACCCAAACCATTCTGTGATTCTATGACTGTGCAATTATAAGAGGGAAAGAGAGTACTAAGTAGATCAGGACACATATACTGCAAATGGATGATGGCTAAAGAGCTAAAACCGTGATTTTGTCTGAAAATACAGTGTTTTTTTCCCCAGCAATACCAGATGATCTAATAAAAAAACCTTATTCCTCATAACCATTATACTACTTATGATTATTCTACCATTTCTTTAGTATCTTAAATGCCATTTCTTTAGTATCTTAAATGAATAATTTTTACCTGTTCTTACACATTTCATGTATTCCATCCACTTGGTACTATTGAATCAACCCAGCTACAATCAAGGACTCTTCTGTTTCTCCTTTCTTTGTGTCTTGTGTGCATTTTTTTGGACATGAAGTAACTGGTTAAAAAGTGCTGTAAGGAAGGGCAAAAAATATAGTAGCTATATTTACAGTTATTTTTGCCTGCATTAAAGAAAAATTTCTACATTTCTGAAACTGCACAGTTTTTTACACCAGCTAAACAGACAGAGAATAGTTAAAGAATCTGGATTTCTTCTGTAAACTCAAAATGAAAAAAAAAAAAAAAGGTTCTTTTAGCCTCAGATTTTTTTTCCTTTTTCTCTTTTTTCTGGAAGAACTGCACTTGAAATGATACAACACAGGAAGCAAAATAAATTGCACTGCTGTCAGAAAGCCATATATTTTTGCATTTTGTCTAGATTTCCTAACAGTAGCCAGTATTGAAATCATTAATATATTTCTCTCTTTTATTCAGACTATCATTTTCTGCTTTACATTCCTACTTTCTTCTCTTTCCACAGTACCTTATATATAAATATATTTACTAACAAGGTCTTAAATCAATTCTGTCCATCAGTTAGACCAGCACTGTCTTGTTATTATTCTCCTCCTTTATAAGCAACATCTAATTTTCTAATTTCCCAATTTCCCCTTTCTGGTATCACATCAAAATGGAGAACTGTGATTCAAAATGTTTATATCATCAAATATTAGTTACTACCCTCAGTTATGGAACAGTTGCAGTCCCTTCAAAAACTAAGCACCTTTTCTCATACTTCCAGCTTGTAGCAAGAAATATTTTATAGAATGTCTGTAAATACAGACACTACACACGTTCATTTCACACCTACAGAAGATTTTCGTGACAGTGTATGATAGTCCAAGACGTGTTTCTTTCAGAAATAACAGATCATAGATACATGAAAAGATGCAATTTCAAGCTCCAGGAGCAGGAGTGAAATTATCATGTCACCAGTCGAAACGTCACCTTTTATTTTACCTCCTACCACCAGGTTCATGTTCAAAATGCAAGCATTAGCTAGCCTGACAACGACATCAGCACATTTGTTGTCACCTTTCCTTCATTTCTTTCTTTAGAAAAATCAGTTTCTGATTCATGATAAACTCTTCTTTTTATCCTCATATGTATGGAAATATTAATTGTTGCACAGCATGTACATCTCTAAATAATACACAGATGGATGAAATAGTTCATAGTAGTAACAGTGAAATAGAGAAAGATCTTTTTCATCACTATTATGCCTCTGTGAAAGAAACAGAAGGCAACAATTCCATGGGCAACATTCAACTTGAATCTATAGCAGAAACAAATAATAACTGGTCATGCCAGAAAAACCTCTTGTAATTCTCCAGTTTACCTTTACACATTACATGGGATGGATGTATCTTGATTTTATTTGGTTTTTAAGAGGAAAAAAAAATATTTATCTGTTCCACTGAACAAAAAGAGTTTAAAATTTTCTTTTGCTTAGGGGAGACAAGTTTCTACACTCGTAGATGTGACACAACAAAGGGAGAAGAGCAAAGAGTAGAATAAAGATGGTGCTGTCACAGAAAGTAAAGACTAATAAGGGCCATGCTGATTTACTTGGAAGGCAGAGCTAGTACAAAGGAAGAAACTAGTTCATTAGGAAATACATATATTCATAAAGCAGGAAAAATTGACAAGGATAGGCTGAAAAATAGTTTAATGCTGTCATTTTTTTTTTTTTAATTTTCAGAATAAGAGCCCTCATTTCCTTTCACAATTTTGGAAGTCATCATTTATGCTAAAAGAAATACTAATAGCCATTCAGGAGCTAAAATAAATACCAATAGCCATTCAGCAGAGTATAGTTCATCTAACACCTCACCTTTGCAGTATGATGGGAACTCTCACAGAATCACACAATGTTAGGGGTTAGAAGGGACCTCGAAAGATCATCCAGTCTAACCCCCCTGCCAGAGAAGGACCACCTAGAGCAGGTCACACAAGAATGCATCCAGGCAGCTTTTGAGTATCTCCAGAGTAGGAGACTTCACAACTTCCCTGGACAGCCTGTTCTGTCATCCTCACAGCAGAAAAATTTTTCCTCTCAAACTCTATTGTAACCTATTGGAAAAGCTGACATAGACTTACAGAAAATAAAGTGGCAGACAAAAAGAATAAAATGGGCTGAAAACAATGCTGAGGGAGAAAAAAACAAACCACAATAATAGTTTCTTTAATAAGAATAAACAATGAGGAAGATGATTGCTCTATAGGACTAGTTCCAGGCTGTGAAAAGACTCAGACTCCACTAAAACATGTGTTTCACTTCATTCCTTAAAAGTTTGCATTGCAGAGGGGGCAGCAAGAAAGAAATTGCCACCCAAGGAAAATACAGCAAGTTTATTTTACCTGAAAAAAATTCATGGCATAGAAATTACATTTTCAATATGCAAACTGTAGGCCTGGTTATGAATAAGAAATGGCAAACAAAGCTCAAAAAAACAAAACAAAAAAAAAAACCAAACCAAAACAACAATTCCAAAACCTGCCTCAACAGTGCAAACAGCTAATGAAATAAAACTATTCCATGAGGCAGAAGCAGCAGTTAGAACTGATCTCTTGCAGAGGATGCACAGCATGCCTCTAACATCACAAGGACACCTAAATACTGCAGGACACAACAAAATATACAAGTTAATATGTCACATACACACATGTTAAAAAAAAAAAAAAAAAAAAAAAGGTATTTTTCCTTTCTGGAGAAGCTAACCTCTAAATGCCATTTGAATCTGCTGGGGAAAAGAAAAACTTCATTGAACGGACCATAAAGTTAGAAAAGTAATAGACCAAGAGCAAAAGTGACAAAACTATCTGTGAAGATAAATTTGAAAACTAGTAACAAAGGCAGGAAAAACCCTACCAGAATATGGTTACCCTATTTCAGTTGTTTATCACAGAGGACCAAAATCATCAGCTAACTCATGTCACCCAAAAATGTTTGTCATTTTAAACTTTTAGCACTTTTTTGGGAGATGTACCTGCTCATCTTAACAGCACCCTCATTTTACAGTTGCAAGTTATTACACAAGCAGCAAAAGAGTAATCAAGCTGAAAAAATAATAATTTTTTTTTCTTTTGCCCACAGGCATCCGCAGGATGTGAAGACATGAAGTTTACTGTAATACCTCTCCTTCCTTTTTAATCAACAGTACTTCAGCCAAAAGGGAACGATTAGAAATATCACCACTTATCACTTGCCTCCCGTACGAAGAAGCTGGGTGTGCAGACAGAGGCATTTTTGGTTTATTTGGATTGTTTATCACTTCTGTTGAAGTTCAGGATGCATCAGTGTGCATGTGGCTTCCTGCCAGGCCCACGAGAGATTGACATGCAAACCACAAACACCTTCTGCTACTTAACACAAAGCTTAAGATACAGAATATAAAAACGTGTCCATAAGAACCAAAAACTCTCTCCTTATATTTTGATGGATGTTAGGGTAAACTGGTAGGTTAAACAATTCCAGGAAAACCACAGTCATACCTAGCATGCTGCATAGCTCTGGAGATTGTCTCCCATACATCCAGCCTTGCTGTAAAACACTTTCTACTTGAAACCAGCTCTTTTCATCCATAAGAAAAGTGACAGATAGTGTAAATACCTCAAGATTAATGGAAGCACAACGATTTATACCTGCTGGGACCCTAGATACTTATTTTACTATAAATATCTTCTTAAACTGTGCAAATTATTTAAAAGCTATATATTCATCCTTTTCAACTCCAGTGCACAGAGCAAACTATTACTCTGTATTTAACATGCCAGGTCCAACATTTTCTTTTTTTTCCCTTTGCCCTAGTCTTTTTTTTTTTTTTTTTTTTTTACACAAAACTTTCATTTATGCTTAAAGTATTTTAATTTTAGTTTTTAAAACTGCATCCATATTTTGTCAGTTAAACTTTTATGAAGAATAATGCACATGTGCAACTCAAAATATCAAAATAAAACATTTTAATTTACCTGGGTAAGGATGCATGAAGGCAAATGTCTTTCACAACTTGATAAAGGTAAATTCACTCTTTTGGAAATGCTTTATAATGATGATAAATGAAGACATTGAGAGCATTTTTGAAGCACATTGAGTGAATGTACATCCTCATAGAGGGAGGTAATTATGTTTTCCTTCTTTTTTCCTGATAGCAACAGACTTTATTATGGTCAACACCTTATTTTTACTTTCTAAAAATGTCTTTGATATTATCTGGCGCACACATTAAAAGAAGTAGTTGAGCACTGCTTCTGATACCACCTCAGATTTCAGTACTGAATAAACATGCACAGGGTATGGTCATTATTTTGTCCACTTGTAAAAAAAATAAAAAGATCACATTAAATACAACAGCTATGGGCAGTCTGCCTTCTCTCCTAGAGCTTTACTTATGGCACAAGCAAGCCAGTGGAGGTTGCTGCACTGCGTACCACCACAAATGAATTTTTTGCAAGTACGTTGGGTCACGAATCAGTTCATGGTTTGATAATAAGAGGAACAGTGTAAATAACTGCATTTCTGGCTGAATGCTGGAACTGGGAAGTGGAAAAAAAACCCAAGCAAACACCAGTCTAAAGAACCCCAAACTGGTTTTGATTAAGCTATTCCATTATTTATCTTGTTTTTTTCCCATCAGACTTCAATGAAGCAGCACAAAATTTTCTCAGTTCAGTACAAGATGGTTAATTCAACTTGACATAAAATATTTATCACAGGTATCTGTAAGCACAGCAAAGGGAAAACAAGACCATGCTTCCAAAATATTGAAGGTAGAGCCCGTTCCCTTTTAATGCTACAGCTGAGAACTTAAAATGCCCTTCCATGAGCCTAGAGGTCTGTGTTCATTATCCTCCTCTTTACCTCCCTGGAGATGTGTTATGGACTACTCTGCTGATGAAGTATGCTCATTCTCCAAGTGAATGCTGTACAACTGCATTCACTGAAGCAAGTTTGGTACTCCAGAAATCCTCCATAGAGTATGAAGTTATTCCTTCTCTCTCCTTAAATGATTACTGCAGTGTTTCAAGGCAAAGAAAACACTTCCAGAAGGAACGAAAAGTGCTCAGATAGTCACAGTATTGAAGCAGAATTTCAGCTTAATCGTTATTGTACTCACTCCAAGAAAGGGACTTGGGCTCTTCTTGTGGAAGTCTTGTAGAACCATTCCCTAAAATAGTCTGAAGCAAGTGCAGCTACACAACACTCCAAACTTCATTTTCTAAGAGTGCACATAATCTTACTAACACAAAAGAATAAAGGAAAACATCACTTTCTATATACTTATTTCCTAGCAGTGTTTTTTTTCTCCATCATTGAAGGACTTGAGAAGTTACAAGAGCTTATAAATATGTGTATTCATACACAGAAAAACAAGTAATAAGAAAAACATTTACACACATTGAGAAGCTCTAAGAAAGAAAACACACGGAAGGAAAATGTTACAACATGTACCTTCTAAAGACATTGACATCATTTAATGACATTTTTATGTTAAATCAAGTTCTAGAACTAGGACAATATTTTCTGATTTGCATCTATTAATTCATTCAAACGAAGGCAAATTTCATAACTGACCACTTTAAAAAGTAATGTTCTACATGTGGCAGTTCAGAGTTTTGGGCACTTAATACATCAGAACTTAATAATTATTTTTGAAAATTTTTTTTGCAAATACAGTTAAGACTGTCACTTAAAATCACTCATGACAGAGTAATTTTATTTAGCTTGCCCTGCTTGAACCTCACAAAGTTCCATTTCTTTATACAACACAGCCTGACAAGCAGCATCATATGTTATTGTATTTTTACAGAACAAAAAAAAAAAAATCCCCAAAGTTGTTTATATGCAAAAACACAGTAGCAGATAAAATTTGTGACTAGCAATTTGTAAAAAATAAATGCAGATGCTCTTTTCTAAGAAATCACATCTGCAGACAAAGTAAAAACAATCCTACCTAATTTAAAGACAAAAACCAAGCACACAAAATCATTTAGAACAATCAGCCAGGGGACACAATATGAGCCTTCAACTAATTTGTCATCTCAATTTGCTCCCAAAACCTACTACTTCTTCAGTATTCTCATCATGGAGAAAACTCAATTGCAAAAAAAATATTTGATTAATGTTCCATTACTTGTACCAAATAAATACAACACAGACAACTATATCCTCATTACCATCTAATGAAGTGGTCTGTAGATGAGCCCTCTGGACAGTTGCTTTAAAAATAGGCAATAACACTGGAAAATGGACAGAGTGAAATGCAGAACTTCAAGTTTGAATGTAAATTACTTCCTGTTGTTACTGAAGCTAAACATTTTAGAGCTTGCCTACACAGGAATATCTTGTAACTTGACCAGGTATTTTTATGACACTTGAGATCAATGATTTTACTGTAAACTGGTTCACAGTAATAAGAGAAGGAACAATGGGTTCAAACTTGAACATAGAGGATTTCACCTCAACATGAGGAGAAACTTCTTCGCAGTGAGGGTGACAGCACTGGAACAGGCTGCCCAGGGGGGTTGTGGAGTCTCCTTCTCTGGAGACTTTCAAAACCCACCTGGATGCGTTCCTACCCTAAGTGATCCTGCTCTGGCAGGGGGTTGGACCTGATGAACTCTTGAGGTCCCTTCCAACCTCTGATATACTGTGAGACTGTGAAACATGTTTACCAAGAGCATACACACACAATCTCCTTTCCACACACATAGACACAGGAGCCTATCAAAACATAAGTTTTTAGTGAAGCTCACAAATGGCTACAGAAAAGCTTGCAGAAGCCCAATCAGGTTACTCTGGCTGCCTGCTCTCCCCATTTTGGGTGTTAAATATCACAGTGACTGCAGGAACTTACTGTGGAAAAAATATCCTAAGCAGATCTTTGCTGAAGATTGATTTACTATCCAATATGAACAGACAAACTAGAATGTGCTTTCTGCAACAAACAGATGAAAGCCAAGTTTCAGTCTTGTATTATATTCTATTTTGCAAAATGGACTATTTGCACACATTTAGTAATCAAATTATTTTATTCTCCTGGTAAATATGATTCACATACCAACTCTAAAGAAGCATGAACAGGATTACACAACACATTCAGCAGAACTGTGCTGACCCAGGAAATCTCTCACTTTTTTTAACAAATTCGTGTTTATAATACTAAGCTTACAAACCAAAGAGAAAACCAAAATAAAAAAAAATCAAACAAAAACACAAACAAAAAAAATGCAACCAAACAAAAAAACACCAAAAAACCCACACCAAAACTGCTCAAGATTCAGTCATGTTCCTCAAATGATCCATTTCTAGATTTTATGCTATAATAAAATATTTAGATTTACAGTTCTGATACCTCACTGGAAGTGCAGCCATTCTTTATACACTAAGACTGAATTAATAGATCCAGAACTTTCCAGTTGCAGTCCCAAAGGAACTAGCCCTCCACTCCAACCCCATTGTCAAGAAAGACTTTAAAAGCATTTGAACATTTGCACTTCAGTGAAGAGCTGTTAGAAATGTGCTGCACTTTTGCATGCAGGTTATTATCCAGCTGAATTCTCATTTAATGCCTACCACCATTGTTTCCAAGCAGCTGACATTTAACCAGCCTTTTCAGCTATTTTGGTCAACAAGCCTAGTGGTGATTTTTTAATTTTTTTTTTTTTTACCTGTTACAATTTTGGTGACCTTTTCCTTGATTATAAAACTGCAATTCAGGTGTCAGCAGTGGGAAGGAGGACCTCACTGGGCACTTTTGTCAAAAATCCCTCTACATTTGAATGTGCAGCTGAAGAAGTGATTCTGACATCATTGTGCAAATCTCTAGCATCACAGCAGAGACTCCACATGCTGAAGGTTGATGCTTCCCCATCTTAGTGCTAATGTGACAGGGTCCACTCAATTCATGAAAACCTCCCACAGGTTTCCCCTCCTCATGTATCTCTCATGGGATACAACTGCTTGTACAATACCCTCCCCACACATTCTCTCCTTTAGGCCACTAAAAACTGGCCTAAGCTGGGGGGGTTGGGGGGGGAAGGAATAAACCAATTGGTAAAATGTACCTTTAGATAAGGACTGCTGTACTAAGAAACATTTAAGCTTCTTTGTCCTGCTAAGAGCTCAGAGACCAAAAGAATTAGAGGTGAAGAAAGGGAAACAGAAGAGTTAAGGGTAAAGTCTTTGAAAAAGATCAAGTGAGGAAGAATCTGGTCAGGAAGAATCTGGTCAGGAAGTCAACTGGACATGACAGAAAAGGATAGAGATATTGAAGTGAAAGGGACAGGAGGATTGTGCACTACCTAGAAGAGGGCAGCACAAACTAGATCTGAATAAGTCACTACTGGTTTTTGCTCACTGAATATCCTTTAGTTTGGTGTAGTCCTGATTTGGAAAACTGCTTCTTCTTTACTCATAGATGCGTAACAGCAATGTTTATGCTCAAGCAGTGATGTTTATGCTCACTGTTGCTCAGCTTCACTTGCATAAACAAGGATAAACACCATCAAATAATTTCCCAACAGAGACAGCATGAGTAGAAGTTCATTACCTTTGTGAAGTTCATACATACAGTTGTGATAAGTGTCACCAGAAAGTCCATAAAGAAAATAACACTGCAGAAAGTCCTAGTGCAGTGCATAAAAACTAGGACCATATACTGAATCATGCAAGGAAGCAAAACTCAGCAGCTGCTTCTGAAGCTAGCACTACTCTTTGTGCATACTGAAAGGTGCAGAGATCTTAAAGAAAAAAATAATGCGATCGTATAATTTGAGATAGCATATGTACACAGGAGCTAAAAAAACCCTGTATAAATTATCTTAATTCTGGAATTTCCTAAGTCCTGACTGGCTTTGCAATGTCAGTAATGCTCCAGGTTTTCTCTGTTTATAGAAATATAGATAAGATTGAGTTATCTCAGAAGGATGACTCTCCTCTCTCTTACAGACTTCATTAGTTGTGGTTGGACTTCACACAGTCTGACAAGCTGCATCCAGTAAATAAAGACCTGTGCTATTTTCTGGTAATAATGATAGCTTTACTTCCTCTAAAGAAAAAAAAAGCTACTGTTATTAATTTACAGGACGACAGATATGCTGACACTGACTGTATTGGAACAAGATTATTGCTATTGAGATTATAATTAAAGCTTTCAAAGTTGACATGGGAGAAAGAAGGACTCTAAGCAGTTGTCATTTTGGGAAAGTGATAGGATTGTCATATTTAAATAAAATACTCTAAAATACAGCAGTGATTTCTGAGAACAGTGTGTTTGTATGTTAGATTTTAAATTACTGCCTGTAAGGATATCATGCAAAGTACAAACAATCACAGCAAGAAAGCAAAACAAGTTGAAAACAAGCTCAGACATGCAAAAGTGGATTGCAGCTGGTCCTGAAGAAAGGCACTTTGGTGATGTGGTGCACACTTTTCCAACATGCACTGTCTGTGACTGCAAAACTAACAAAGCAAGGGGATCTTGGTGTCTGACAGCAAGCTTGCAGAAAGCAACTGGGGTTTGGAGGGAAAAAAAAAAAGGGAGAGAGAATGTACCACTGGAACAGGTGTTTTGGACCTTTTGTAAGGTGCCATTGGTGTTACTTGGAAGAACACAAATAAAAGGAAAAGGAGGTGGTGGGGGTGGAGAAAACAGGAAAAATCATATAGTGTGGATTTTTTACTGATCTGAAGTTCTGTGTGACAACAAATTCTAGGAGCACCATGTAACACTATTTAAATTAAAATGCAAAGGAAAGGCTGTGGGTATGGACATTCAGCAAGAAGTGAAGAGAAAAATTATGTTCTTTTAGCTGCTTTTTTTTTTTTTAAATAAACCTGCCATGCTGCTTATGAACCTTTTAAATCATTGTATTCTCTTCAGCCTCCTCCCTAATGCCAATGAACTCTCCCTTTTTAGACCATCACTGGTAGGCAGCCCCTGGTTTGTTTCAGCCACCATTCTATAGTCTAAATTAATATTATATTTTAAGAACTGAAATAATAGGCTAGAAAAGGACTGTGCAACACTATCAGATCACTATGTTAGCCTGTATTATCTTCAACACACAAATGAAACCACAAGCTTTTAACTCTTCACGTCTTCCCTACTGCCATACTAAAAAGTTCTTGGCAACATGAATAGCAATGTAAATCTTGCTTTGAGGTCAAAAGCCAAACGTATTTGGAAAAATCAGACCAGAAGCTGTCTGGAATCAGCAGAGGGGGAACAGAGGTGCTTTCATACTGCTGAACCTATTCTTCAAGTGAATAATGAGCTTCTCTATGAGAGTGCTAAGAGTATGTATTTCATTAAGCACATTTGGAAAAAGTGATACATTTCTGACAGCTTCCTCAATTCCCCACCAAATACTCTCAGGCAGGCAATACTGCTGCAAACAAGATCTCTTCTTACAGCACACTTCTGCATTTCTATAAACTGCATTCTTGAGGTATTGCTCTCTCTTCCTCACAATGCATAAAGCATCAACAACCTGAAGAATCTGTCTGTTGAAATACATAATTTCTGACAACTAGCACCTTTGCATATGAAATTATCTCTGATTCTTCTGCCAGTGAGATACAGTTTGTGGCCATTCAGAACAGACCACTACACCCTGCCTGCATACAAGCTGCTGCTTACGATAGGATTACTTCAAATTCAGTATACAGTGGTATATTTCTTGCTCTAGAATAACCTGACTTTGTAGCAGCTGGACATATGCCAGGTTTTAATTGTTTGTCTTTAGACTGCTGGCTTTCTCCTAATTATTCTCATCTTGGGATACTTGGCTCATGTGCTCCTGACTTTGTGCTAAATATTCCTTATAAAGTCTGTATAAGCCTTCTTGCCTTCTTATATGACTATGGTTTTCAATACAAAATGAAGTCTTCAATTATTCTAAGCCTGGCAGTCAAAACCTTTCCAAGTTTAAAAGCCCATGCTATCTCAATTTTCCTTCCTTTTAGCCAACAGGCATTTCAGTGACTTCTCAGCACTTGAAACCTGCAGACCTCTCTATAACAAGTTACTAAGGCATTTTACAGTATGTTACAGGGAGATTGCAAAGCCTTGTTTTTTCCTTCTGTACCTTGTGTCCACTTTGATGCTGCATTGTGGTAAATGAAGACATCTTCCTGGCACTTAGATTATAAACTGTCTTTCCATTTCTTCCTTTGTCTGGTCAAAGCTCCATATGTCAAAAGGCCAGGGGACAATGGACTTCCACTGTTCATATACAATGCTATTAAAAGAATTATATGCAATTTGTGTGTAATTTACACTCATCTTTTTGGGGCAGGAATATCTTTTGTTCAGTGTCTATACTGCAATTAATATAAAAGCCCCAATGAATTCCAGGCCATGGCCCCAGGAGCCAATGTAAAATGAATATATACTAATATTAAACCTGTGAAAAGGATCAGGCTGTTTTTAAAATGCTATGCTGCTGTTTCCTGGTGCTAGTTTATAACTTGGCATCATACTCACCCTGTCCACTACACAAACAACAAAAGAGGTCAACTGCCAATAGAGCTATGGCTAGCTACCAGTATTGTTGTACGAATCAAAGCTACCTAGTATTGTAACTTATTACCTAACTTCTTTTTTCTTGATGAGAATTGCAACTGGTATTTTACACACTTTTAAAAAGAAAACCTTTGTATCCAAATTTTAAACCACCTCTCTGGCTTCCAGAGTAAGCACTATGTCTGATAAAGAAATTAACACTTCTAATTCATCTTTTAAACTCAGACTGTTTAGTAATTTATACATTAATTTATACTAAAAATAGCTCCTTATTATGCTTCATGCATAATAAGGGAGAGTCTGTCTCAAAAAGGTTACAATTTAATGAGTACATTAAAAAAAAAAAAACATAGGAGAGAAGTGAAACAATTATTCTGTCCTGTTATATGGAGAAACTGAGACATGGAATCTTAGATTCCTCTTAATTAGCAAGCCTGCTGATTTAGGCTCACTCTATCATCCATGGAGAAATTGGCGCTTCCTGCATCATTTCAGAACCTAACTGAAATCTGAGTTCTTGGAATTACACCAACCATGAGTATAGTTTCACTGTCACTAAAACGGAGAAAATGAGGCAGGAAAAGGCAAAAAACTTTAAGGTCAAAGTTGGTCACAGGAAGACCTGAGACTTGACCTCAAGTCTGGTAAGATTCAGTCAGCTTTCAATCCTCTTTTCCATCTTGAGTCAACCCTGCTGAATTCAATGGTCAGACTCTTGTCAGTCACTATGATTAAATCTTCCACTAAAACCCCCAAACTGCACAGTTACTCACTCTCACTCCATACAATGAATTGAACTATAAGAAAGAGTGCCTTTAAATATCTTAAGATTTAATGATAAGTACAGTACTAATTGACCACAAGCTTTCAGGAATAATGGCTGCTTTAAAAAAAAAATATTTTTTCATAGCAAAAAATCAAACCAAACCATACCAAACACAACCCCCCAAAAACTTAACTTAGGGGGAAACCCCCACATGTATATTTATAGCTTTCAAGGTATAATTTAAAATACGTCTCTTTTTTTTTTTTTAACTAAATAAATGAGAGCACAGCATGGACAATAAAAGCCACATTAGACTGTTGCACAGACTTAAATAAGAGCCCAATGGCACTTCCCATACTGGATTTCTATGTTGAAGTTCACACTAACGCAGCAAATTTTTGCAGATGATTACAAACTTACAGTATGTATTCATGTGAAAAATGAAATCATTTCATCATGTATTCAGCCTCCTAAAAGTACCAAGAAAATTTAAAAGAACCAGGTTACCCCAAGTCCTGCATGTTTGTCACAATCAAAGAGGGAAATCAGGAGGTGTGGCAGGGAACGACTACCTTACCAAACCAATTTACATAGGTAGTAGTAACTTACAGACTTCACACAAACTTCAAGTGGTTTTCCAAGTTTTGGGGTTTGAAAATAAACTCAAAGCAGATCCTCTAGGAAATGTTAAAATAGAATTAAACACCATTACAGAGATTTTGACACTCTGCCCTCCAATGATCCAAATCACAGAAACAGGACTGTCTACATAATGATGTAATTACATGCAGTCATGAACAGTTAAATTACTGAATGCCTGAGTGAGCTGCATTTTTTTAAATTTGAGGGCACTGTTGGAATTTTCTTACTTCTATACCTGACTGATTTTAAGTATATCAATAATACAATTTAGACCTAGATTACAATGTCAGCATTCAGAAATTACTTCTCTTCTGAAGCAGCACAAATAAAAAGCAAGTACACATCACAGATGACAAAATCAGTAACAGGCATTAAATGATACTTAGTGCTTCTCAAAAAATACTGCCTGTGGTCAGACAGAACTATGAAAGGTCTTCTTTAAAAATTAATATGCATCAAAGTAATTTCAAAGTTGTTGCTGGATAATCAGCTGCATGTTTAGTGCCTGAACACTTCTTAAAGTCTCTCCTCGGCTCTTACATGGTTTCATAGAAAAACTGCGACGCATCTGATGCACAAAGCAGGGTCCCCTGAGGACTGCACTCTACTGCAAAGAAAGCTCCCAAAACCCCATTTTGGGACAGGCTAATGCAATGCTGCTCATTGCATAACTAAGTTGCAAAGCCATTTGCATTAAAGAAAAACATGCACTATCAGTGAAGGGCTCCACACAACTCTGTCTGCAGGTTCTGCTGGCATGCTAGGAGCTGCTTCAGGTGGACAGTTGTACAAGATTGTTACCTGGATCACACTGTTAGGCAATAACAGCTTTCCCTGGAATTTTCCTGAATTTCAGTAATCACTTCTTATATACCAATGAATTTGACAATTTTTATGCTTTTTTAATACAACCTTCTCCTTAGTGCTTCCATTGGATTAGCCAAACCCAGTGAGTAATACTTTTCATAAGATTGCCTAAGGTTCATGAGACAGCAAGGAATGAACTGTGTGGCATTGCAAAGGAGGGAGAGAGCACTAAACTGGTTGTCCTTCATTATGGGAAAAGCCAGCGGGATTTGTGGATGAGAAAGGGAAATCAAAAGCAGGTCTTCAATTTTCAGTTACAAAGCAGACAGATGCATGTCTTAACACATTTGTACACTTTGCACTAAAAAGACATGAAGACTCTTGTTTTACTTTGCAGCACTGCAAGCTACAATTAAGTTAAATCTCCAGTATGCATAACTCCTTAATTAGAATTCACAACCACATTTCTTATGCTAAAACTCCATCCTTGCTCATCTAACCATCTGAAAATACCACACAAACATGCTAAGAATCTACAGCTGTACTGGGCCATCCCACATTTCCACTGACAGTGATTTTAAATTCTACTCCCTTTTGTGAACAGCCCCACCAAACAGAGGAACATTTGCATCCACATAAAACACTCCTCTGTCACATGAACTCTACAGGCTTGACAGTTGCTATGCCCAGTCCCACATCTGCCAGGGAGAAGACAACAAAACAGAGATATATTAGAGCAGAGATGGAGAGCAGGTAGATGGCAATTTAAAATTTAAACCATTAAGAATATTTTTTTTGTTTTATTGTAAGCTTGGCTCTGCCTCAAGCCAATTCTCATTATTAAATATAATCAATTCATCATTTCATAAGTGGGAATATGCATTGCCAAAAGTGAAAGCACCCAACTTTGCTGACCAGTAAATTGCTCAAAAACTTTTACAGAGGAACACTTTTTCTTAAGAATAACATTAATTTTCTGTTCTTGATTAAAACAAAAAGATACCCTCAATGCAACCATTGCTAAAGCCATGCCTCTATTCATATTAAGACCAAAAGTAAAATATCTTTGAGACTGAAAGGAAGGCAAGTCTGATTAACATTCAGAAACCTTCCTCAAGCTGGAATCACTTCAGACCTGCACAGTACTTTCTGTTCAACAAGAAGCCTCTTTTCCTCTGTATCATCAGTTCTTTACAGTCCACTACTAATTTAAGCACTGCCCTGTCTAGTAATTAGCTTTAAATGTAATTAAAAGTGCGGTAGCGCTTCCTGGGGGGAAAAGCATCTCAAAATTTAAACTGTAATTTTAGGAAGAGGAGGATGGCAGCAGCAAGGCAGATGATGGAATGAGCATTACCACCCCCACATGCACTAGTGGCTCAAGTTATATCCCAGTGTTCCACTTGGTAGTTTCAGACCATTCACGGGAGCTACTGCGGGACGTTGGAATAACTAGTGGTACATCACATGGAAATGCAGATGATAACTCATGTCAGCTCCACTGGGTCCTGCTTTTAAAACATACTTTAAGACAACACTAATTGCAGAGAAAACCCTATTTGCTTTAGACTTCTTTTTTTTCCAAGGGTTCAGCTGTTTATCTCCCTGCAGATCCAAACATTTACTGTACTCTGAGAGTTCACTGTACTCTAGCAATTAAATTAATGGCTGCAGCAACAGCAAGAAATCCTTTAAACCCCTGTGGGCTTGTTCCTTTGATTAGACTAGATCAGTGAAGCTACAGCTATTTGCAGGCAGATTAGATAGGCTAGGTTTTTATTGCCATTTGCACTAGAGATTGAAAGGTCATGTTTGTTGACATCTTACCAAAATCCATCTGCGAAAGTTTACTTTAAAAGTTGTTCTTCAGGAATATTTTTAATTTTTAAGGAGTACCATATGGATTTAAGAATAAAAAATGACCTAACCCTACCAATACAAAGCAGAGCACTACATACTGTTTTGCAGCGAGCAGCAGAATATATCTAACACCCTGCCCATATATTTTCTCTTCCCTAAAAGCAGTTTCAACAAATTACAAAACCTAGGGCACAATTATTGTTAGGCTTTGGGGATGAATCTAAGGTCTGCATCTCTCATCATGAATCATAATCTGCACTTCTCTCAGATTTTATAATGGCTAAAAGAATGGATTCAAGGAAGGCCTTTATCTCGTGTTTAACTGCGCCATGCTATTTTTACCTGTATCATTTTTTTCCCATTAATTAAGAATTACTATGATGACAGTGTTGTAGGTACAAAGAGCATCTCAGAACATCTTGCAAACATTAATGTTCCCATGCTATCTAAGATGTCAAAAGACAAACACTGAAAGTACCACCACAACCCTGTTAGAACAGCACTGCAATTCTGAGCTTGAAACAAAGATGAAAGATCATGAAAGCTAGTGGCAGAGCTGGGACCTGAATGCAGTCTTCTGAAAACCTTATCACCTACCTTACCAATGAGATGCTCACTTTCTCAGATAGTTTGCTGCTTGACATTAATACAACATTTGTGCTTTGAACAGTAATAATGCTTTAAGAACTTCTCCAACAAACAGCAAGATGACAACAGAAGCTAAAGAAAAAACTATAAAAAGAGAGCTCCTTATATTTCCACTGCAATGAAACAGCAGTAAGCTAATAGGGTTTTGATAAAAATGTTACATTCCATATAATCAACCAAAGCAAGGCCTTTCCCCCTGCCTGTTCACTCCTTAGGCAGTAGAGCTCACAGGCACACAGAGCTCAAACTACTGAACTGTTTGCTTTTATATCAACACTAACATCAACAATACTTATCAAAAAAAAAAAAAAGACATAGGCTAAAAAGAAAGTTCTGTGTATTTTGATACCACATTATTTATATCACCAAAATATTTTACTTCTTTCAGATTTAAGTTCCTATCTAAAGCCACTGATCACCAAATAGGGTATATCTTATTTTCTTGAAAGACCATACAAAAGTGCATCCAGAAACAACATCTTTTCTTTGACCAGTCACCAGTCAACTCTTTGAAAATGCTATTTTTGCTGATACCAGTGTATTCCTACTGTTTAGAGATTTAGGATGTCTGCAGGGTGAGGAGTTTCTCTTGGATAGACTAGAGAAGACTGGAGATCAATGTCACATATCTTAATAGTCACACAGATCAAGAAACGCTCTTGCAACGTCTTTGAATGCCTCCAAAGGCAAAATTCCCAGACTATTCCTTACACACAGCCACAACATCCTGTTTTGTGAATCTTGGGCAACTGTAATCTGTGACAGTGATGGGAAAGACTAATGGAAATTAAACTGAGAACATATTAATGGCAATTCTATAATTCTTCCTTGTCCTTTTCATTTTAAAGAAAATGATGTAGAATACTTGAGGAAATAGCCTGGAAAGAAGCTGGACATGCAATGCATCAGGTTCCTGAGACCACAAGCTGCTGCTTATGATCTTGGCTTTCCAAATGAATGTTGTGAATAGCCAGTGCTGAGCTTCAGGGACCAAATCTCAGACTGTAAGGTAGACTCACAGCTCAACCCCACTTCCACAGGGATAGCAGGAAACACAAGATTTTGTCCATAATACAAATCAGCTATTTTCAACTCCTACAAAGCACCCATCTCAAAACCAAGCACAAATAGTTCTTCATTTCTACTTGATATTTTCTAAATATTTATATGGCTCTACAGAACGTGTTCTAAAGTAAAAAGTAGAACATAATAAAATTGATTTTAAATATTTCCAATTTCAAAAACCACCCCAAGTATTACACAGCTTTTATACCTACAGTTTTTCAGTTTGATATCTGTGCAGGACTCCCCTGAGCACAAGCAAGTAAGAAAAACACAGCGCCGCAAGAAATCCGAGTTGTGACTTACCTCCTGATATCATCACTCCTTCATTTCTTCACACCCTGAAGCACTAGATCACACATTTGTTAAACAGACTTAGGAAAGGTGTTATCATTTCATATGTAAGGCAGTAGCCACAAAAATATCTCTTAGACTTATTTTTTTATTTCTCTGCATTCTAAAGGGGGAGCAAGAAAGCAAGAAACCTACTGGGTAAAGTTTCCAGATTGGTTTTCTAAAGAGCAGCTGCCTCCTACCAGAGAATAAAAATCTTTGCATTCAAATGGAATTCTCTAACTCTTCCCCAAAATCTTCATTTTAGCTGCAAAGGAAAAATTATTTTATTCTTTACCTAAATGAAGTTCACAAAAGAGAAATAAGGAAATACATCAACACTATGGCACCTTTGATTTTTTTTTATTTGTATTCTATCTTTATGCCCTGCACTGGTAATAAAACAGAAAAGTTAATCATTTGGAGAACTGATGTAATTCAATAAATCACTGAACTTGAATACTCATCTTGGGTAATAGAGGTTTACTAGGTGCACGATCTCTGCAGTTCTGAAGGGAAAATTCAATTATCAAGCCCAGATTTTCTCTGCCTTTCTCCCAGGCTCTACTCTCTCTCATTTTGATTTTTATAGTAAAAAATCAACATCAACTACAGAACATGTTGATTCAGGTTTTCTCATGCTACACCATCACTAGAAGTCAGCCATAAGTAACCCTTAACTCAGAGTGACTAAGGAAACATGGCCCAATAACTTTAGTTTATAAAATACAAATACAATAGATGTATGATATAAATATGACATACAGAAGAGAGACAAAAATATGTTCTTGAAACCACTGCATGTACTCCAGAAAAACAGTGTTACATACCAGCTACAACTCCTGGATGAATTCTGTAGGAAGTTAACTCATTCCTTCCCCTGGGTTTTTACATTCACCAAGTTTTAAACCTTGCCAGCTGTTCTTTCTTTCCCTTGTTTGGAATTTAAGGCTTTGTCTCAGTCTGGAAAGGAAGTTTTTATACCTAGGAAAGCCTATTAGCCATTGCTTTGCAGTGACATAGCTTCCTAGAAAATTTATCAAACGTATGACACCTACCAGATGTTGCTTCTCTGTAGGAAGCCTCTCCAATTGCCTAGCAGATACATTTCCCTTCCTCACAGGGCTGTTTTCCTTAGACTTTCTCTTCTAATTTTATGGCATTAAAAGATGCCTCAGTTATCTGCAAAAAGTAAAACAATGCATATTAAAATATTATAGTGCCCAGGTCATAGAACTATTGGGGTCCTATACTATCATTAGACTGGGAGGCAATTTTCTTTTCCTTTTTTTTTTTTTTTTTGTGATGCCTTCTGTCCCAGATTAGCCTTGCTTAATTTTTCTAATACTCATCAGCCTAGAAGACCTTCCCAGGCTTTATTATCACCAATTGAGAGCTTTCTTTCCAGAGAAAACATGAACAGCATTTGAGTTCTACAGTCTTCCTGCTCAAGGACACCATAAAATAACAGTAAAGTTTCACACAACTGATATTTTAATACACCAGTAAATAGGCAGATGGAATGAGGTAATACTCTAGAAAGTTTGCTGTTAACTGCTATCAACATCTGGGTTATAAATTTAGGTTGCTAATTTGTCATGTTAGAACACACTCAGTATCATTCAGAGAAACATACATGTACAAGGACTTGGATGCACATGCTTTCATTCTTGTCTGATAATATTTTGTTGTTTTAACCCATAATCTGTTTCTGCTGGGTGAGGCTCATTTTCTAGATATTTAATTGTGATCAAACGTTAATTGGCATGGGATCTAGGTTAATTGTCTTTGGGACTAGTTCATACCGAAAGCACTTCCTAGGGGAAATATTATCAGCTACATTAAATATTCCATTGCTTAACCCCAGTGATCTTTGTTAGTAAAAATGACTGTATAAAAATAGATGTAAAGCTACATAAACTAGAGCCCTTTCTTGTGACTATGCTTATGACAAAGTACTGTATGTATGGTCCACCACAGCCTGGAGCGTGGACTTCATTCCTGACCACATCACTTCAGCAAGTCTGTCGCTGGACATACTGCACAAATTTCCATTACATCCAGTAGCTTTACAAATCCTTTGGGAGGTGTCAGGAAATCACATAGTATTGATTGAGATCTGCACCCTAAAGAGTTTGTTTGCCTTGTGCTAATATCAAGACTGAGGCCACAGATCTTACAGAAAACTGCTACCAAAGAGAAGATTGGATCAATCACACTATAAAAAACAGGTTTTTGGGAAGGATGTGAAGTAGGAAGGCTGAACAGCTAGAAATAAGTAAGCTGTCCTAAGCACAGCTTGATAAAACTTCAGAACCAGCTAGAGAAGAAAGCATTTTTCACAGCTATTGTCACCAAACCAGAGTTTGTGTTATGACCAGCATGCCTCATGCTGTCCCCCAACAAGGCCTCTCAGGACACATCAACTTAACCAGTAAAAGGCTGCAGACGCTTCTGCAGTGCTGCAGAGAGGGTATTGAACTTCACTGCTTTACAGGACATAGCACAGAATCACAAAATGTCAGGGGTTGGAACAGACCTTGAAAGATCATATAATCCAATCCCCCTGCCAGAGCAGGATCACCTAGAGTAGGTCACACAGGAACACATCCAGGCAGGGTTGGAATGACTCCAGAGGAGACTCTACAAAAGCTTGTGTCAAGGGCTGAATCTCGATAGATTGCAACAAGGGAGCTGCTTTGCTGCATACATAACCCTGACACAGAATCAGGTCCTCTATGAATGCTTGAGCACTGGGTGCCCCACATTCATGTGGTACGTGATGAGAGAGAGGAGCCACCATATCTGTCCACCCCCCCAGTCCTGACCACGAGTGGTGCTCCCCACTGGGGGTGGCCAGCCAGCTACCACAGGCTGCAGTATCCCACTGCTGCAGTATCACAACACCTAGGTGGGATTCTGACTTAGAAGCGTTCAGTGATATACCCACAGACAATAGCCTGGCACCAGTGGCTCCTCCTCAGCCAAGTACACACACCAGGAATCTGAACCTGCAGTTCCTCTCCTACTGAGCAGGATTACTATTGCACCAGCACATCATCAGTAGAGTAAAACTAACCAGTCTCATGACAACAGGATGTCTGTGTGACACTCACAATGGAGAGACATTTTAAGAAGCACTTTCCTGAAAATACAAAAATTAAAGTGCAGCACTACGCTAACTGCATTTATTTCTAGTCCACGGATATCAGTTTGGGAATATTCTTTTCCTATCATCTTTTATTTTCATTTTCAATGAAGAGGCATTGCTTACACATCAGAGAGTTCATTTGTTAGAATTCAAAACTTTCTTATAACACTATAACAGCTTTCTCTCAACAACAGCTTTTTTTAATCTCTAATTGCATATTTGTATACATATACATACATCTTCCTCATTGCAGATGCATTATATTGAAGTTCAGTACAGAGATATTTTTATTCCAATACTGGCATTTCATAGATTTCCAGTGTGCTTAATTCTCCCTCACTGACAAAGCTCTCCATGGTATTCATTTCTCACAGAGAACCATCATATTTCATGCACTTCCTCAAATATACTATAAAAATTGGGGATTTTCTTTTTTCTTAATGCTTTTGTACATTTTGGATTAACAAAATGTCTCAAACCCCCAAATGATATTAATGATCATATGAAGAGGAATGGCTTTTTGATCTTAAAATTGCAGCAATTATCAGGTCTCATAAATTGCAGGAAAACCAAGTAGCTTGAATGAACACTAGTTGCTTCCCCCACCCCCCAAAAAAGCATCATGTAGCATCTGCCTCACTGAATACTAAAGCATGCAAGAGAACAGGCTGCTGTTTTTCTTTGTTATCTGATGTAGATCAAGTGTCATTAACAATAACATGCGCATAGTATCAAAAAACTCTGTTAAGTCTTGATTTTTCAAAAACAGCAAATAAATCAGGATTATTGAGTCTAACTTGTTACCATCAATAAGCCAGTAAAAAAACGCTGTGTAAAAGCAGAACCCTTTTTAGAACTGAAGAGCTTTGGGATGAGGTCCCTCAGGCCTTATTTTCCCAGATGCCAAAGACTCTCAGGGATTTTTAAAATGCTTATTAAATCCTCTAATAGAACTTCTCCACAAGCACAGAACTCTTCTCCTATTACGCTGCAGTATTGGTTTTAACCCTTAATTTCTAAATATAGAAAACATAGCAGACTGTAGAGACAATGATAGTATATCCTATTCTCACAAACTTTTCTGACAGGCAAAACCTCTGCTGACTCTTTTTCTTCCACCCCATTGTATCTTATTAACTGTCACATTGCTTCTTATGACTTGATAAAAGTTTCTTTTGTATCTGAACATTGCATAGCAATCCATCATTTCCCATGGTTGTAAGGTACACCTCCCCTCAAAGAACAACTTCCTTGCCTTCTTTGACAATTGCATTCACTTTGATATTCATTGTGACAGTATTTATGACAGAGTGTCTGAAATGGAACAGTATTCTCCTCCATCATGACTGCTGAGGTGGAAGATACACACTGGAGACTATATTGAGTCAATATGCCAGGTATTCTCAAATCAACACCAAATATAGATTGCTTTTGGCTTGATATCACTGCACCATGCAGTTCAAAGCCATAATTAGTTGATCAAATCACATGACAAGTTTGTTTATTCACCATCTGTCAGTACCTCTAGGTGGTTACCTTCTTCCAGAAGAGTATCTATGCCTGTATTCTTACTCTCCCAGATGTTATGGTGATTTTTCCTACCTGTATCCTATCCATCAAAGCCATGTAACAACCTGCTGGAAGCACACACAGCAATGTTGGACAAATTTACTGCAAAGCCTTTTGCTATTTGCCAGGAGGCAACAACAGATTTAGCACAACCCAGCTTAATGATACTCAAACACGCTCCTCCAGCTGGAACTCTCAAAGACACACTCTGAGCATTATGAATTGTTTGGGAAGGCTGAAAACGACTTTGAGATTCTCTTTCTTGGGATTCTGCTGTTCTGGAGATGCACTGCCCTTCCAATGTCTAGAAAATGTGTCACTCTTCTGTTAATGGACTTGAAGAACGCTAAAGGAAAACATGGCTGCTGTTTGGGAAAACAAATCTCTTCCTCCCACTCCAACAAGAGTGATGAATAGAGGTTTTTTTGCCCCTTCCCCACTGATATTTATGTGAGTACATGGGGCAATATTCTTACAGCCTCTCCAGTACAGATGAAACGGCAATAAGACAGATGTTTACAGCCTGAATGCTGAAACAGCAAAGCACAAGGATATAGAAATAGAAATTCAATGCAGGTGACTAGCTAGGGAAGTCTGTCAGGAAAGGAGTTGAATACTTTCTCTTGAAAAAGGAAAAGCTCAATAAAAATTGGTTTTAAGCATTCCTTTAAAAGATACACTAAAATACAGAAATATTTTGTTAATTGACACTATTTTCTAAAATAAATATTTTTGTAACTTAAAAAAAAAAAAATCTTTTATGTTCCACAAATGAACAAACCCTTTGGATAGAATCAAAATGAAAATGTTGGAACATTTTCATTCCATTCTCGACACAGAATAATATAGCAAAGGAAAACATTAAGACCACCATTCAACATTACCTTCTGAGGGCTGAGCAGGATTTCTGCTAATATTATCTTAGTTACTGAATTTCTCAGTCAGCAGATTTCTCTGTCTTGGTATTTTATTGTGTCTCTTCTCACATCCAGTATGTCCTGAGTTTTCAGTCTTAACTTTGCAAACAGCTACACAGAGCATCAAAGGGTACATGAGCTAGCACAAATAAACCAGCAAGAGAAGACACCACTCTAGGTGACAGGCTCCCAAGCAATTTGATGCTTATGTTTCCACAACTGCAATTAAACTTACTGATCAAAAAAGGTTATGAATTAATTGTAAATTTTCACTCTCTGACATCAATATGGTTTGCTGATGCGAATTTTTCCTTTTTTTTTATTTTTTGCTGATCAATCTGATCAGCAAAACTGTGATTTCTGTTCAGCTGGGTCGCTGTGCTTCTTTCTTTAAGCGAGTATATAAAGAGCCAATTTAAATTAAAACTCAATGTTTCTACTTGCAAAGTTCAGCATAAACGAAAGGATTAGACACAAGACTTTCCACTGTCAGTTCAGTGTATCAAAGAACTTGTATGGCAGGAAGCATTGTGGCACATCAAAGAATGAAAAGCTACAGTCTTCTTTTTTAACATTTATTAGCTTCTAAATTTAATGTACTTGATACATGTGCATCTCTCTCACTACTTGGAAATCTTCATAATGCATTCCTTGATTAATATTCAGCAATGCAAAACACAGAGTACATGGGATTCAGCATCCCAGTCACACCAGCTCTAGATAAGTTACCCTTCACTATTCATGCACTACTTCATGTCACAGTCTTCAATGCTGCTGACTGTAGTTCTCCTAGCATTGAAAGAAAGGAAGAAAAATCAAAACAGCTCTGAAAGCTGCATTTTTCATCAATTACAAAGTAGCATAATCTAAATCTTTCCACTGGAGCTGCTACACAACAAACAACCACCTCGACCCTGGAAAAAACATATATATTACACACAGTGCTTTTCTCAAGCCCTGAGTAACCTTGCTGAGTTCTGGGGGACTTGTTTGTGTACTGTTTGTCAACTGTGTGAATGTTTCTTTACAGGAAAGAGAAGCAAGAAGAAACACATGGAAAAAGGAATACAGCTGAGGGGAAAAACCTGTAACACCAAACCAAGGTTTATTAGTCCATGGCAGATTTTTCTACATTCAGACATACCAAAAATTTTGCAATTAGATCCTTATATATTTTTCATTTGTATCACTGGCTACAGCAGATTCTCTAGATGTTGTAGTTGGATACAGTCTCAAAATTTTTGGTTGCTTATTTATTTATTTTTGTTAAAGAACGTTACAAGTATCAAACCTTCCTCAAAAAGCAAGAAATATTCCTAGGACAATTTTTTTGAATCCTTTCCTGTTCAGAAACCTATATTCAACCCACCATGTTCCCATACAAGTCTGGCAATTGTGCCAGTGTTCCAACACCTGTATTTTCAAAGCTCATTCACTTTCCTACCAGGACTGTGGGAGGGAAACCAAAACAAAAACACACAGAATTCTTGTATTCTACTCAGACTAGAGTACAAAACAGCTCCAGTCTCATGCTTTTTCCACCAATACACAAATAAGCATGTGTTTTAGTAATATATATAGAATCTACAATAAATACCTTAACGTTAGCAAGGTGAGGCAGCATCTGTCAGAGAGACAAAAAAATGTATGGGAGTATATGTAAAGTAGTGTATATTCCCCACCATTTGTGATTTACTAGCCTTTATGAATTAGAATAAGAGATTTTGAGGTTTATGTTTTCGTTTTTAATGTTGAGCACTCTTAATTGATTTCCAGCTAAGTTTTTGTTTGCTGGAATATAAACTTGAACATTCTCTGTTAGTTACTGATTAATTTCTCTTAGTTCAGTCTCAGCACATGCCTGCACTTTCATGTATGGCAACTCAAAAATCTGAAATTAAACAGTTCAGAGCCCAGTGGATCCTTACATGATCACAGTGCAATGCCCAAATTACCTGCCACACATATGCTTTGAGAGAACCTGTCTTTTTAATTCTCAGTTTATTTATTGTGATACTACCATGAAAGAGCTGAACAGAAAAGCAGCATAAAGTCAGTCCAGTGACTTCAGGGTTGCCATGGTAATTTGTCTGTTTGAGTTCCTCTGTGTGTATTTGGACGTCAGGAAATTCTGTATTGAGTACAGTGAGCAGATAAGAAGGTTTATAGTTTATTTTAGGCTAAAGAAGCTTGTAGAAAAAGCCTGCATCCCACAGCCAAATTATGCAAGGAAGTTGGCATCAGTAATGTTTTTTAATTTCTGTAAGCATCTTACAACTATGAATAATTGATGTATAAACCCAAAAGCACCATATCACCCTCATTCAACCAGAGAACCCAATGATGACTTCAGCCTCTAGCTGGGTTTCGTATGCTAAGCGCCCACCGACGTGATCAGATCAGTGATCAGCAACCAGTCACTAGAGCTAATGTAAGAAGTTTAAAATGGAAAAATAATTTTAAATTACTACATTTCAAAGAGCTTATAGGCAGAAATTTTCTTGCTGTGGTACTATCTTACTGTAGTTTTTGTTTCTGCCCTCTAAAACGCCCCAGTTCTGTGTCACAGTTCTGAATGCTCATGTAACAATTACCTGTAAATACCTGGCAAGTTGCTCCTTTATCAAGTCTCTCTTTCTAAATAACTCTGAATGTTTCCTTTTAGAATCATGTCCAAAGCAGGAAATTTGCATACAGACACACTGCAAAGAAAGGCCTTTTGCTAAGGACTGAAGATTCCTCACCCCCTCTCTAGCAATCTGTTAATTCTAAGCAAATAATTACAATTTTATTTTCTTTACAAACCTGTTTTCATCTGGGAAAAAAAAAAAAAAAGAGTTGTATTAAAATGGAAACATTTTTCAAGAAGACCTGTTTTTGAGGTCTACAGGTCCTACAGGTGAATACAAATTAATTCTCACCTTATGATACCCTCAAAACTTCCAATGTTATCATTTTAATTAATTTTATTTTAGTCCTTCTAAAGAGTAAAACATTTCAGTTGAGTAGCACTCATACTTTGTGTAAACGATTAAATTCATCAGCAGGAGCTATTTCCATACTAGAAAAAAAATATATTCACATACCACATAAATTACAGTTTCCTTACGATCCAAACACTGTATTTTCATTACTGTAATTGAAACCAACCTAAGTTTATGTTGTGAAAAATTAATATTTGGACTTCTGATATATTTCCAATTATTTTCCTTTATTTATTTATGCTTAAAGAGAACTTTCTACAGGATTTTATTGCTACTTGCTCCCAAGATCTCTCCCCAAATTGCATTAACAGCTTCGTACATTGATATTACCTTACTCCAAAGTTACTCCTTATTTTACAATTCAGGATATAGACTCATGGAATCACTAAGGTTGGAAAAGACCTCTAAGATCAAGTCCAACCATCAAGCCAACATCACCACTTCCACTACATCATATCCCAGAGTGCCATGTCTACATATTTTCTCAACACCTCCAGGGATGGTGCCTCCACCACTACCCTGTGCAGCTTCTTCCCATGCCTGACCATGCTTGTTCTTCATTCATAAGCAAAAAATGCCACTGATGGCCTGGCTATTCTGGGTAGGGATTACAAAGTCATATATATATCAGTTCATATTCATATATATAAATTCATATGATATCAAGGGTATGTTTATTTTCCTCTGTGTGTGTGCATACACACACATTTACATACACTTTTAATTATTTGGAAAAAAATAATCCTTTGAGATATTCTGCTCGCTTGCTTGGTTGATTTTGTTTCTTTTTGGTTTTTTTCGGTTTGGTTTGGGATTTTTTTTTTTTTTTTTGACACTATACCCCACAATTTGAACAGATTGAAAAAAGCTTCAAAAATACTTTCCAAAGAACCCTATTCCAGACTGAGCATGCTGCTGTCTACAGTATTACTGAAAATGGCCAGTAAAACCAGGTGCATTAAAAAAAAAAAAAAGAAAGAAATTTCTGTAGTTCTGCCAAAAGGAGGTAAAACATGCAATCACAACAAGAAATGGGTACAATTTTCTTTGGTGTTTTTCATTCCTCCACTCGTGTAGCGAAAGCTCCAGCTCCTTTCCTGATGTTCCAGTTTGAGATTGCATTTTAACAAATGCCTTTCTGATCCCACTAAGTGGTATAACATGTCCTTTTCAGGTCCATGCTTTCTGGAACATAATGTTTCCAGTCTAATTACAAAATTTGTAGGAAATCCTGATACTACCCAGGGCAATGAAGTCCTGGCTAATAGAAACGGCTTCTCTATTTATTTTCAGGGAGGGAGAGTCAATAATTAAAGCCTGGAGCTTACCCACTTCTCTGAGCAGCCGTAATAACTAAAGGGAAGCTCATTTTGTTGGAAGTAGCCTGGTGAGATAGGCGTTTTAAAAATAGGCAGAAAAAAAAAGGAAGTGAGCATGGTAGGCCTATTTTCAGCTTTTATTTCATATTTCTCTTGTGAAAAGGTCAAACATGGGCAGCAGCATGCAATTCTTAAATGAACAAAGCCCTTAGTGTTTTCCCAGCTCTCTTTTTGCTCTAATATGTGAAACATCCTTACTTTTAACAACACTAAGTGCAAAATCTTTTGAATGCTGTGTTCCAAAAGTCTGTCTCTCAGTTCCTTCATCAAACTTACTTAGAACCATTGATACCAATTATACAATGGTTAAAATTTTCACAATTCACATGCAAACTGCTTTAAACGTTACTATTAAAGAAAAACTAAATTTCACCTTCAGAAGGAAGACAGGTAAACCACCATACATTATATTACATTCACTAGTGTACTTCTGGTTGATAATCTAAATAATTCACTTTGAAACACAAATAAGCAAAAACAACAGGAGAAAAAAAAAGTTTCTTACTAATAGATAGTGAATTTTGTAATTTTTAGTTTATATTATATCAAGACACAAGATACAAGCATAAATACATCTGATAATAACATTAGCAATAAACTGCAGAGAACATACATTTTCAGATGTTTTATTATCCATTCATTGTTACACTCCAGGTTCTCAAGTATGCAGATTTTTTTCAAGAAACATGGGGAATCATCAGCTGTTGAAAATCCATTTATTATCACAAAAGGAACCATTTGAACACATATTAAGTCACTGTTACACTCACAGGCCCATCTTTTTATAAAAACAATTCTACTTGAGATACAAACCAGAGACATATCAGAAAGTACCTTTTTGCTGGTTATAAAAATAAATAATTAAATAAATAAAATCAAGCAGTTACAACTGTAGATATCCTTATTACATTTCCTTTTTAAAAGCATATTCTAAGGGCAATTAAGCCTTAATTCTTTAGAAAGCAAACCTCTTGCACTCTTATTTGCAAGAGCATCATCTACATTTCCATTATAAAAATGGTAGCACAAAAAGAAAGGTTTGCATTGTAATCACTTAATTTAAATAACACTTCTCTTTTTTTCTTTTTTTAATAGAGGGAATGATCAAATAAAGACATAAGGATTTGACTCAGACTCCAGTACCTAACACATTCTGTAGATTACAAATGAATACAGGAGATTAAAACTCTCTTTTCATAGGAAATATGCTTAGACTAGCAGGATTTTGAAAAGTTGGACAGCTCTAAAACTTGCAAGTCTCTTTCAAACAAGTATCAAACAAAAAATGCAGGTCCTTAACAGATCATCTCAACATTTCCTCATGCACTACATAACAAAACTTCAAGCAGTTCTCAAAAAATAACTCATTGATCTGAAAACTGAGCTATACACCACCTCAAAATATACATAACTGCATCTAAGTCTGCAGACTTGCTTTATACTCTCATTCGCTTTGGACCAAAAATCCTCCAGCTAGGCTTGCCACCTACTTTTGTCCCTCAAGCTACGTTGTCTTTCCAGTGTTTTCCATTAAAAAATTTATGATATGGATACCTGGAAGCAGCACAGAACATTGTTATAAAAAGTCACAGAATCTCCAATACCTCCATTTGGTTTACTCCTCTTGAATCCCTTATAGTCAAAGTACATCAGTGACAATTGGAAAGACAAGATTTCTCAAGTCTTATATCCACAGGAATACTCCATTGCTGCTAGTCTGTTCAAATAACTTCTCTAACTAAAGAATACCTGTTAAATTTTACTTATTTTCTCCTGGTATTGCCTAAAACATATCAACTAGTAAATCGTAATAGACAGGGGAAAGCTCTGAAATGATGCAGGTTTATTGATATGTTTCCCTAATAAAGGGCCTGATAGATTAACAGAATTTAAATTTGGTATTGTGCTTAATAAATATTATTTATAGAAAAGAATCCACTATCTCAATGAGAAAATGGAAGAAAGATTAATTAATAGGTTAAAAATGTCAGTGTAATTGTCGGGTCTGAGGACGATTTTATTCCCAGGTTAAAAGCCTTGGGGAAAAACCATATGAGAGCCCAATGCTGCTATAACATTCTGGCCATTACAAACACAACACTGTCTTCTTTTTTTTTTTTTTTTTTGTGATTGCCAACTGGTTGAAAGAATTGCCATTCGGAACAAAACTGTAATTTCTTGCTGGAAACAGTCAATCAGAATTCTTGGATTACAGAAAACTCATACAAGACACTTATCTATACAGCCACAGCCAGAAGATGTCAGGGAATCAATTCATATAACATGCCAGCTTAATAAAATCTGCATACAAAATTTATGAGTACAGTAATATTCCTTTATATCACAAGTTATTAATGGTCAATTTAATGAATATCTACAGCTGAAGTGCTTTGGTTCTGTATGATATTTTAATCATCTTCAGCCATGTATTTATAAATGCATTTCATTTTATAGCCACCAGCTCCTTACAGATAAGGCAGCCTTTACATTTGCATGGAGACATTTGAGGTAGCTACTAATTCTGTCTTTATGCTATTATTGATTCCCTTAAAATTTACTACATCAGGAAGAGAACTACACGTGTCTTTACACCACTACTTGTTTTAAAGCCCAGACTAGACTAAAAAGGTGTTTATAAGAAGTACTACATGCATAACCAATCTAATATTTCTTTATATTTGCTTTGCTGGAAATGTAAACATTCCCTTCACATAAAGGAAAAAAGGTTGAATCCAAATGCCAGGATCCTTAAGATGATGCAGTGTTCTTCCATATGTACATCAAAACAACGGACTCATTAAAAGCTTATTTTTATTTTATTTTAATGAAGGTATTATTCCAAAGTTCATTTTGTTATTTCTGTATTGGAACAAACAGTTATGAAGATAAATAGCCTTGTAATAGCTATCTGAAACTTCTACTTGCACACAAGGTAGGGCAGGAAGGCAAACTAAAGAAAGCATGTCCTAGGAGATTTTATTATTATTATACAGGAAAAGAGCATCTTTTACATCAAAGCTAATTTTTTTCAATGGAATTCACTATGAAAGACCTCAGAATCCCTACAGCAGAAAAGACAGATTTCAAGACCGGACATAGCAGGCATAGCTTTACTAAAGAATTCCAGCTGCTGAAACCTAACAGCCTAAAAAAAAACATAGGTTTTGTTCATGGTCCTTGAATTCTGCATTGAAAGTGAGAAGATCTGTTTGGCTCTGTCATATGCATCTCTATTGTCTTTCTGGGATATGAACTCTTTTGAAATAGCATACAGCAAAAAAATGATTGCAATAGAAAAATGACAAAGCTCTTTCCAATAAAGCTTAAGCTTTTACTAACCTTAAAAGGAGCATGCCATCCATAAACAGATTTTCTGAGAAACATACTTTCTACTGTGAAATTCATGTGCTACTTATAAGTGTACACAACCTCACAACCACATTTGTTTCCATAGTTGTTAACAGCTGAATTACAAAACTCATGCTGAACATGTGGCCTGACTAATAACATCTACAAATAAAATTGATCAGATCCAATTTTCATGCTACTATTTTTTTGAGACAAGTAATCAATCATAAAATTAGGATATTCTTTTCACTGGCTGTTTGTTTGGCATGTATAGCCAAAGGAAAAAGAGTTAAGAGACTGCAAAAAGAGATAAAGGACATCACATAGGACACTTGGTCATGAACAGTCTTCAAGTAAAGTATACGGCAAATGTATACTCCTATGGAATGCCTAAGTCACCTGGACTTGAAAGGATGAAAAACTAAAAGTCATGCTCATTTTTTATACTGTTACTCAGTTTCTCTTATCATTCATTTTGAGCTAAATAAAAAATCTTTGCACCCTTATAGAATTTAGATCTCCTCCTAGAACTCTAACCGCCCACAAAGCTATTTCTACTTGAGTAGACATTATGAATACAGGTAATTATAATTCATTAAAAAATTAATTTTAATCCATTTCAGTTTTCCCCATCGCATCAAGCTGAAATTCCCCCCCCCCACCGACAATAACCAGGCTAGCCCAGTCTGGAAGCAAATGAAAAGCTGTATTTACAAGCAGAGTCTAAAATCTACAGTGAAATGAAATGAATATGTACAAATATACAAAATTCACAACATTCACAAATATATACAATCAACAGAAAAAGCACAATCGATCTCCCTTTGCTTCCCCCCAAGGGGACCCTCCCAAAGGGGGCCTCCCTCTCCCAGGAGCTTCCCCCCCAGACCCCCCTGGACAGAGAAGCAGAGTTTAGTTAGAGCAGAAAGTTGTTAACTTAGCTGCCAAGGTCAGTAGTGTTATCTTCAGCCAGAAGAGAAGAAGAAACAGCAGCCAGACAGCCCAGCAACTGCCCCCACTGCCGAACGCAGAATGTGCAGAATGCCTACTTTGTTTTGGGTAATAGTTCTTAAACATTTTTATCTATCCAATGGAAGTGTTTAGAACAATCGTTATTTTGCTTTCTTACACCCAATAGTGACTTATTTACATTCTTTCACTTTCTCTGTTTTGAACTTTGCAAGGAAAAATTAAAAAGACAGTTTCAAACCATCACAGTAACATATGCACAAGCTATTGAACTGAAGGAACAAACTCACTTGTGAATGGAATCAGGAAAATTAAATTATACTGTACTAATGGTCAAAAATAAAATATGTGCCTGATAAACAACACCAGGAGTATCTGAATATATTAATTACATTCTCATACAGATATATTTTAAACTCTAGTGTGATTACAATATTATATACATATTATTAAAATATTTCTAAGACATCAGGAGAAATATTATTCTTAAGTAGGAACACGCTTTAATTTCTATATCATTAACGATACTATAAACAAAGTGGTTTATGAGCAGTGGAAACGATGGGGAAAAAAAATAAAACCAAAGCAGACTTAAACTGTTTTCCTATGGATTGATGCCTTGAGGAGTCAGTTTGGTATGATTTCTCTACTGCCTAATGAAAGGAAAGACCCCATAAAATCTTCACTATGGGACACCATTACTATTTTTCCTGCACTCTGCTGCCTGCTTACATTTGATATCTGCCTGCTTCTTGTCAGTTTAGTCAAAACTGATACTCTCAGGAAACCAGTTGAATCTCTGAAACAGTAATGTACTGTCCTCACATAAATCAATCCTTTTATGTTGAATAAGACATAAATATGCAAAGGCAGTAATGTGCAATAAGGTATTTTTGTTATAATTTTTAAAAGTTTAAAATTTTGTTCTTGTTATATAAATACAGCATCAGCTCCCACAAAGTTTGACTCCAGCTAGTTGGATTAAGTGACCTCAGTTCAATCAGTAGGAAAAGCTTAGATTAATAGGGACTATCCATAACACTACACAAAAGCCAAATTAGCATCACCTTCACTGCTCTTTTGTGGTTTATTCTGTTCTGTAAAATTCACGCAATAAGATAACAGAATCTGATTTTTAAAATCACATAGGAATCGCTTAGCCTAGGGCTCTGACCTGCAGTTTGCTAGTGTAGGTTTTTCTTCTGAAACTGCTTTTCAAGCCAGGGACCTCTCTTTTCAGGAGGGCAACACAATATGCATATATGCACAAGACAGCTTGCAAGCATTTGATAAGCACTGTTACCATTCTGCTACCTTTGCAGTAGGTGCAGCTCCCTGGGTATGTAAGGGATTGCCCAACCAACTGCTAGAGGGCTGAACTGATAAACTGGAATTGTATTCCAGTGCTTTAAAAATAAATTAATAAAAAAAGATGTGGCAACAATAACATCTCTCTTCCCCATTGCCAGACTTTCATAATTGGTAAAGGGTTATGTCTCATCATCTTTTGCATAGTCAAGGATAGGCTACTTTTCAGCTCCCTGGTAAAAGCACATACTTCAAAACCACACACAGACCATGTTTAAGGTTTCCATTTACTGCTTGAGCAGTCATTTGACAACCTGTGAAGTGGGAGTTCTGGTGAGATTAAAAACCTGTTGACTGAGGTAGAAACCCAGAGCAGCAGGGAGCAAAAGAAGATTCAGAAGTTTTTAACACCCTGAAAATAAGTACTGGAAATCATACTGCAAATCACCTAGCCTTCTGTTAGCCCATTCAAGCACATATACCTTGTACAGGGACCTGAGAGAAAACATGCTTCCACATAGATTCCAAAGCTGCCAACTTCAGCTTGATTTTAAGACTTAAAAATCATGAAGAAAAGGTAAATTTGATCGTTGGGGTTGTGGCTTACTCTTAATATACAAATCAAGAAGCACTCCAAATTACTGTGGGCATACCTATAGGGAAGAAAACAGGAGGGAAAAAAAGAGACATTTCAGCTGATGCTCTATAGAGTTCAATAGAAGTTACAGAATTCACCAGTGAGGAAAGGCAAAAGCCAATCTTACTAAACCCTATGCTTTATGTGGTTAAAATGTAAGAGTACTTCTAGAGGGAAATAATTTTGGTATCTTCACATGCAATATATTTACCTAAGTGCCTACAGGATTGAGGAGAGGTGTTAGCCATGTACCATGGTTCATCATGGCTTTTATAAAGCACCAAAGTAATTGCATTAGGAAGCAAGTAGAGAAGTCTATCCCTGACTAAAGCTGTGAACACCCCCCATATAAACCAAAGCAAAGGCACAATCCCATCTCAACATAAAGGTATTGACCCTACAGCATGACGTGCAATTACATCTGCACCACTTTCCTCTTCACTGTGTTTGCCCCTGGCCACACCACACTGACACCACTATCCTATCTATATAAAACTTCTTACTAATAAAAGTCAATTTATAACCCAAATATACATTATAGGGCCCACTCCAATCCTCTGGAAACCCCAAGAATTTTGAGAAAACTGGCTGTCAGTGAAGTAATTTTAAGCTTCATCCTATTTTCTCTGTGAACATAGCAGTTGATCCTTCAGCCACTTAACCATGCCACCTTCCACTGATGAGAGCAGTGCTGAACGGATCTGCAGGTGAGGGCCTCAAAATTAGCTTTGGGCAAGACTCAGATCCAACAGTAAGCATGTCATAAAACAGTATTACAGGTTTTGTTCTGACAGGCAAAGTTCATTTTCACAGCTTATTCATGTCTCAGGTGTAAGATCTTAATTATCCAAATCAGCCCACGTTACTCATCATCTATTTCTATAGGCTGTAACTCCACAAACTGCATAAGCATATGCTCAGCTTTAGGCATCTGGATGGCCTGTCTGAAAGCATATTGTAGCTCCTGACTGAGACCATCAACTCCTTGTGGATTTAAGTGAAGGAAAAATACCTAGCGGAGATTTCAGTTTAAAGTCTAAAGAGTAACCTCCTGGAAGAAAATTCTGAACTCTGCATTTAGGCTTCTGAGAAGAGGGTGAAATTGCAGTTCTGCTGCAAACAGCCTGTATGGTAGTTTTTCTTTCTACTGATGAAAAATGTCAACCAGAAAACTATGATTATTGATATCTTCCTATGCTGCAAAACCATGCAATCTAAAGTTGTTTTCAATATTTAGCAGAAGCAAAAGTAGAAGTTAAAATATTATCACTAGTACTTATTCTTAGATACTTAATACACAACCTGACCTACTGAAAATACTTTTTCTGATATTATTGACATTTGTTTAACCTATAACATTAATTCTTTGTAGCTCAATAAATCTGAGTATCTTCCCCCTGTATCATCAAGAGATTGGCACTGACAAAGAAAGTCAATCTGTGGCCCACACACAAATAATAGCTTTCCATTACATTTGCCATTTCACCTGAATAATTCCTGATAATCATGAATAATGATGTTACTTGACATTCTAATGATATCATGCTGTGCAACTTCAATCCATCAGTCACTGTCAGGAAGGTCAAATATTTGTATCCCATTACATTATGCAGAGTTCATTAAACAGTTAAATGACATTATACACCTTAATTATACTTCCAAATGAAACTAGCACATATCGTTTAGATTTTAGAGTCTATGTGATGCATCTACATTTAAAAGGAGGATCAGGATTTTGAATATTCATTCCTGACAATGAAATGTATTGAAACTTCACACAATAGTTTTTCAGCTCTGTCAACTCCTGCTGTAAAGGTAGGTTTACTTTCTACACCCAAGCTTATGTTTTCCAGTGTGTTGCTCTGGATGCTATATAGACATGGATGCTCTATGCTCTTGAGCCACGAGGATGATTAGGGGACTTGAGCATCTCCCCTATGAAGAGAGAGACTGAGATCCCTGGGGCTGTTTAGTCTGCAGAAGAGAAGACAGAGGGGATCTGATCAATGTTTATAAATATCTGAGGGGTGGGTGTCAGGAGGAGGGGGTCAGGCTCTTTTAGGTGGTACACAGTGATAGGACAAGACAATGGGTTCAAACTAGAACATAGAAAATTGCACCTCAACATGAGGAGAAACTTCTTTACAGTGAGGGTGACAGAGCACTGGAACAGGCTCCCCAGGGGGGTTGTGGAGTCTCCTTCTCTGGAGACTTTCAAAACCCACCTGGATGCATTCCTGTGCAGACTATCCTAAGTGATCCTGCTCTGGCAGGGGGTTGGACGTGATGAACTCTTGAGGTCCCTTCCAACCTCTGATATACTGTGAGACTGTGATTACCACTTACTGATCCTAACAAGGGCTCAAATACAGAGACACAACTGATATAGAAAACCAATTATTGACTAGAGCTATCTGTACACAAGACAAGAATATAATATTTATGTAAGAAAACAGGCAGGTCAGAAGAACAAGAGAAATTTTGTTGTCAGCAATATTTTATTCTTGAAATTAACAATTTAAAATATATCCCAACTCAAAAACTACTGTGCATCAAAACTGTCATAAGAAAACAGGAGGAAGCATATTCAATTACGGCATTCAAAGAATACTATTTTATTAATACCTAATATTTAAAAATGTCAACTGTATCTCAGGTTATCGATATAAATATTTACTAACTACTAGAGCAAGTAATTTAAAAGACTTGTTTTGCATGAATAGAGTTTTGGGGGTTGTTCCCCCTCCTCTCCCCCACCCCCACCCCCCATCAAACACATTTTCCTCAGGAAAACAACAACACAACAATATGGGGTTCTAAGATGGTCATTAAGTAGCCACCAGAAGCTATGTATTGATTTTTAAGCAGACTTTTTAAGAACCCATAGCCTTTGTGATTGTACTGAGAATCTCCACTTAACCACAATCTTCTAAATGAGACACACATAATAGGCAGACAAATGCAAAGATTCATCCAAGGGAAAATACATTTTAAATCCACAAAAAGTACAAGTGGGGACAAGACCTTTGTTAGATTAATGTAGTTTACCATCTTAAAAAAGGTTCATCCAAATGCAGGTTTTTTCTTAGCTACAAATTGTCTTCTTCCTAAACCAGTCTAATATTAATAGACCATACCCAACCTTTTTATCAGATCCTCTTTAATTCATAACAGCATTTTTCATACAGGAAAAGAAGCAAATTCATTAGATTACAGCAGACACTAGGTGTGTTCTTCAGTGCTGTAAGCTACCTTGAACCACTGATGGGCAATGTGATTGCAAGCAATCAAAATCAATTTAATTATGCATAAACCTGGAGAAAAGGCAACCAAACACCATAGAAAAAAAAAAAAAAAAAAAAAAGATATCCCCTCCTCCACCAGAACTTGTCACAGTGTATTCACAGCCTAAGTTTGAAGAATTCACACATGGAAATCAGATTTTAAAGGTCAGCTCAAAAAAGCAACTTATGTTTGCTTATTCTTAATTATTTTTTTTAGCTTAGCAAAATTTCAAGAATTCTGTTGAATGTGACCTGAGTAAATAATAGTTTCCTTCTCCATATTAGCTTAGCCTCACTTGTAAGGTTATGTATGTTGGCACCTCTCATTTACAGAAATAGAGTTGAAACAACCAAACCAATACAGTTTTGGAGGAAAAAATTCAGACATTAATTGGGTCAGTAACTACCCCCATACAGACCTAGGCAATGTAAAAAGTTTATTTAAGTGTAATAATCTTCCTTTCACTATGCTATCTGTCTTTGCTTTCTGAAGAATTGGGGTGGGAAATGCTTCTTGCCTTCAGATTACTTCTTTCACTGTCCTAAATGTCTCACAGCAGCCAGAAGGTATTGGAGGGAACTAGTAAATAAACAATAACAGCCTTCTGGTTTGGGAGTTATTCTGTATTGTTTCTACAGCTTCAGTAAAAGAAATTTTCAAGTTATTGGAAAGCATTTCTACATGTCCATCACTTGGCTTATTTCTATATTCCAAAGTCCACAGTCAAACCCAATTAATTGCTTTACTATTTCCTTTTGTCAGTGTCAAATGCACCATCACATTCTTATTACCAAATTTTGCACACAGTGAAGGCCAGGCCTGGGGCATCAGTTTTTGATAGAGTAGATTCAAGGCATTAAAAGAAAATGGCACATAATGTTACATCCTCAGCATTCAGTGTGGCTAACACAACTAATTCCAAGGAGTGTGACAAAAAAAATGATGGCTGCCTTTTACTTTCTATGAAATGAATTTTTTTTCAGCTCAACCTTCAACTGAATCTACATTAGGAAGTTTTAGACTTAAATTAAGCCTTAAAAAAATATTAAAAAAAAAAAAATCAGGCTAACACTTTTTCATCAGGAGTCACAAAACAAGTAATATCATAAGGCGAAACATGACTCTGAAATCAATCTTAAACTTCACTAATTGGGCAAATTGAATTGCTTTCAGTATATGCAGCACACTTATGCTTCCCTTTACTTAAACGAAATACAGACAATCCAGTAGTAACTAAGGTAATGATATTTAATTACTCAGTGTGAATGGCAGTTTTTCAAGGTTTATCACTGTGCAGCATATATTATATGTTTATATTAGAACTAATTTTGAAAGTTTCCCATCTCATTATTATACTGAACAAAGCAGGACTGTCATGAAATATAATTACAAAGTCACAAAGGACCTTCTTAAACAGATACTCAGAATTCTGTGGCTCTGACAGCAGAGACTTTGCGGAGTGCAGCAGCTCGACTGACAATGAACAAAAATTAGATTTAAGATTAGGAATGACTTTAGGTTCATATAAATCTGCTGGCTTTCATTGCACCCTAGTACTGTGGGACAAGGAACCCTCACAGCCCTACAATAGTAGGACAGTCAAATATTCACTGTCTCTCATGAGAAAGACAGGAAACATTATTATGCCTCCACACTGTTCTCTTTTCTGTCCAGTATTTGTATTGGCATTTTTAGGTTTGAAATTAATGTGTCAGTGTGAGCTGAAATTCCGCCCCCCCCCCAAAAAAAAAATATATTAAATATTTGGTTTTAAAGGACATGTGTTACAAATTATCTGGATTCCAACTGGAAAATGTTCTCAAATTCCTTAGGTATAAAAGTATCTCACACTATCTTTGTGGGTAGAAATGGACAACAATCTGTGACTACTGACCAACTGGTGCAGCATAAAAAAACAAGAATACACATCTTGCTTAAGAAGGACAAATAGTGATTGTAAGTTAATGAAACTGCCTTCTTCACACCTGCAAATGGAAACAATTATCATAGGAGTCACTTATAATTTCAGCAATGGCTTTGCAAAATCTAAGACACCAAACATACATGGATTAAAAACCTTAAACACCATTTTCCTCTTTGACTCAGCTCTGGTGAGACCAAACCTCGAGAACTGCGTTTAGTTTTGGGCACCTCGGTACAAGAGAGACGTGGAGGTGCTGGAGAGAGTGCAGAGGAGGGCAAGGAAGCTGGGGAAGGGCCTGGAGAATAAATCTTATGATGAGTGACTGAAGGAGCTGGGGCTGTTCAGTTTGGAAAAGAGGAGGCTGGGGGGAGACCTCATTGGTGTCTACAACTACCTGAAAGGATGTTGTGGAGAGGCTGGTGCTGGTCTCTTCTCACAGGTAATTAGCGATAGAACAAGAGGGAACAGCCTCAAGCTGTGACTGGGTAGGTTTAGACTGGACATCAGTAAAAAAATTTCCATGGAAAGAGTGGTCAGGCATTGGAATGTGCTGCCCAGGGAGCTGGTTGAGTCACCAACCCTGGATATGTTTAAAGGTTGCTTGGATGTGGTGCTTGGGGATATGGTTTAGGGGTGAACCTTGGAGAGTGGGGTAATCAGTTGGACTTGGTGATCCCAACGGTTTTCTCCAACCTGAATGTTTCTGTGATTTTGAACAGCCACATGAACTAAAAACATTATTAGATTAGGTAAATCATTATTTTTCTCCTGAAGTCTGCAGGGATAAGCAGTATAGGATGTCACTGTGACAACTGATGACAGTATTATCTTGACACAAAATCACCAATTCAGCAAAAAGATTTTAAAATAACTATGTATCTTTAAGTTGTGCAGTAAATGGGCACAGCAAACACTTCAGATCTACAACAGTTGATGATTTTTCTTACAAAGATTAAAAAGTTTCAAAAGGGAAAGGGAAGTAATGAGATAGAACATCGTGACTGCTACTGAATCCTCTGACAGATCAGATGACAATTCTGATTCAGCTTTCATTATTTGAAAAGACAAATGGAGCATCTCTCCTTGACTTTTCAGTTGTGACAAAATACAATAATCAAATCCTATTACCTTCTTTACTCTGGTATCTTGTAGGCAATATAAAATGGTCCCCTATGGACAACACTAACTGAAGTACAGTTAATTCACATCCAGGTACAATCAATGTGACAGAACAGATCAAGGAGGATCTCAGCTAAAGCTGGACAGCACAACATCGCCTTTCACCTGACAGATCCCTTCCCCCTGCCCTACCCATTTTGGGGAAAAAGGAGAAACACTTCAAAAGCAGTAATTGTTTTGAATATAAAAAGTACAACAGCAATCCAACCATTGCACAGACAAGGCCCTTGCATATCTATAATTTTTTTCTCCTTTATTTAACAATGCCAGACAATTTGTATCCATTTCATATCAAAATACTCATTATGCATCCTGTTATTTCATTTGGGGAAAAAAAAAAAAAAAGCAAACCACATTACATTTCCAAATATATCCTACATATAATTCTTCCAATTCTGAACTAAGGCAGCTACATAAGCATCATTCCTCTAGTTTTCGCAGTCAGTGTTACAAACTATCCTATACTCTGCAAGCACTGTAATATATATGAATAAGGAGAAGAATCCACCAATGAATGTTAGAAAAAAAACTTATCAACTGATACAAAGAATCCACAATACATATCAGGGTTAGACTAAAATAAACAATGCTGCTGTGAATGCCATATAAAGGGGTCTGATCTTTCTTGTTTAAGGATGAATAAAGCCTGATCCTGATTCTCACTAAGGATTTGGATTAAGTGGATTCACATACACAGCAAAAACCCCCACAATCTTATCTTGACATTGTGTCCCTGCAGTTTAAAAATGGGTCAAACAAGTTTCAGATTTGCATATACCACTCACTCTATGATTCTATAAATAGATAATGTTACAAAAACAATCACCACAAGAGAGAACTCAACACACAGGTGAAAGAACACAGCATAGACACAGACCTGCACACAGTGCTACAGCCCCTTGCTCGCTACATAAAACTTATTATTTCCACACAAGGCATCACCTGAGCCTGATCCATTTTCTAACAAATACAATTTAATTGGTTCTCTCTTTGGTGCTTCAGTCAGAATAAGATCTGAGGCAACTCCATTATTGTTAATGACTACAACCGAACTAAAACATTTCCTCCCACTTTTAACTGTGTAAACCCCAATAAAATTATGCAATAAATGACTAGTTGTTCTACATGATAAAAACCAAGCTAGATGTTATAAGCATTAAGGAAAGTAGTTCAATTTAGTTCAACATTTTCTCCCATTTTTGTCTTTCAGCTGAATACATAAACACTCTGGTAAGCTGTTTCTGGGTGTTTGCTCTCTGAAAACATCTCTGCATCAGATCCTTGTGTTTAATGCCTAACCTTCATGTAAGAAACATTTATCCACATTCAAAATACATAATTCAATACTTAGGAGGTATTTATAAGCAAGTAATAATTGATATTAAATGCACTGCATTCTATTTTGATGAGGAAGTGGAAAGAAAAAAGATACTTTCACTGTCTGCTAAGCTAAAATAACGTCAGCAAAATATTATTCTAAGTCAGCAGTGATCCATTAATGTCACTGTTTTCAGATTAAACTGCAAAATACAATTACACAACTCCACAATATTTTTGTGATTAACTTCCTTCAGGTCAAATTCAGATATAGTTGACTGTCTTGAAAACAAGTAACTTTTTTTTTTTTTTTAATTGATAAGGCCAAAGTAGGGAAACATTAATTGAGCAGAGATGGCATTAGCACCATTCCACATGACTGGATACTAATTAGGTGGCTTTTTTTTTTTAAAGTATTCCTACTACCTAAGAAGGGTAGAGGTTCACATTCTACATTGATTCAAAATGACTGCAGGAAAAACAAACAAACAAAAAAAAACCAACAAAAAACCCAAAACACATTAAAAGCCCTCTTGCAATGCTCTGTTAGTTCCTCTGGAAGTTCATGTAAGCAGTTACGTCTGAAGACTTTCACTAAAACTTAAGGAGAATTGTTTGAAAAATCCACTGATCCTATTTCAAAGTGCTGTTTTCACATTTTTTGTGACGTTTTCACAGTTGGACTCCGGGTTTCTTCTCAGCCAGTAATACCACTTGCTTATGAACAATATTTTTTCTCAGCTTCATCCTCAGAGTATGAATGAAACAAACTAGGTACTAAATGAGCTAGGTTCTATTCCAACTGATTCATCATTAACAAAACTGAGCCTAAGGAAGTGTTCCTGAAAAGAACACATACAGTAACTCAACTGCAATGCCTCAATTCTAGAGATGTGAATTTCTATAACATAACATAAATACATAATCCGTCTCATGTATTTTTTTTTCCTGCAACCAAATTCTACTTAGGAGTGAAAGAAAAATAAAGAACCACACGACACGAAGACACATTTGTTAAACACATTCATATATAGTTACATTTCTACATGAGGAGAGCAAATCCCTTTCATTCAGCTACATAAAGTTCATCAGAGCTGACTGCATAAAAAGCATGTCTAAATTCACCTAAACTCATATTCACTGCACATAATTCCCAATTCTCTGAAAACAGCAGCAATGAGGTCATCTCAATGTATTCCCTATTATTAACTGATAAAAATAATAAATCCTGAACTAAAACTAACTGCTCTTAGGCAGCTTCTGTAGAGAGGTCAACTCATCTGAATGCAGTATGACATTAAACTGAAGAGCATGAGATGGGGAATTTTCAGCTTTTATTGTACTACATGAACATCTGCTGAAGAAAGCTTGCTCTGTTTAGGTTTTCATCAGAAACAGTAGAAGTCAGCAGGTTACAAGAAGCAGCAAAATGTAAAATACACTAACAAATGAATAGCAGACTACACACACTTGTTCAGCTTCAGAAACCTTGATACATTACGACTGATACAGAAAAATACCTGATTCAATGAATTATGCACTCCATTTCCTACTCTAGCCTCATTTTACAAGAAAGCCTCCATTGTCTGCTATGTTCACATCTAACTTTACACAAGACAACTTATTAAAACACAATTTACCCAATTACCTTGCTCAGAGAAGGTGCTTGACCCTCAGCTGAAGCTCTGCAAAGCAATTATAGGGCCACTTGGAATCACTGTCTTTGATAGCCTCCCCTGCCAGTTTCAAGTTGCAGAAGAAAGCATTTCCTAAGCAAACAAAGGAACACAAGTGAGCAGCTTTGGGAACATGGCAAGGTGGGAGTCACTGTATGTGCTACCTTCCTGAGCAGGCAGCAGAGGAAAGCACACCTCTGGGTATGAGTTAACTGTGCTACAGGGATGGAGAGGAGGAAAGGAGGAGGGAAGGCCTTTGCCCTACCTGAAAGACAACAGATGCCAAAAGGGGGAATCTCGAAGGAATTAGGGCCTTGCACCTCAAAAATCAATTATTTTGGATAGGAATCCAGAAGTCTAGTATTGCTTCAGAGTAAATCATTTGTAATTCAAAATTATTCCTTTTGTGAACAGTTTTCCTTAATTTGCATCTGAAGAAATCTGTGTCAGTGACTGGACTGCTCAGACCTCTGCATCTGCACTCGCTGGAAGAACTTATTTACCCTCAAAAGATGGACAACCACACTAGGTATTCTGGTGATCATTTATCACTCTTTACACCCTGTACATTGTATGATGGTAAGAGGAAATGGCCTCAAACTGCAGCAGGGAAGGTTTAGGTTACAGATTAGAAGAATGTTCTTTGCAGGGTTATCAAACATGGGGTATGATCCCCAGGGAGGTGGTTCAATCCCCATCGTTGGAGGTATTTAGAAGACACAGAGATGTGGTGCTAAGAGACATAGTTTAGCATCAAACTTGGTATAGTTAGATAATGAATAGACTTGATGGTCTTAAAAATATTTTCTAACTGAAATGATTCTATGCTCTTTTTTCCCCTTCTTCATGGTGGGAGGTTGTACTGGTTTTGTCTGGGAAAGAGTTACTTTTCTTTATAGTAGCTAGTGCAGGGCTATATGTCATGGTGAAAACAGCACTGCCAACACACTTTCGTTCCTGATGAACAGTGTAAAGGCCTTCCCCGCTTTTCACCAGCAGCTAAGCCAGAGGTGCACAAGAAGCTGGAAGGCAGCACAGCTGTGACAGCTGACTCCACTGATCAAAAGGATATTCCAGACCATAGGAAATCATGCTCAGCATATAATGCTGGAAGAAGAAGGGAGAGAGGTTCAGACCAGTAGCGTTTTTCTTCTCAAGTCATAGTTACACATGACGGAGCCTGGCTTTTTAGGAAATGGCCTGCTGATGGGAAGCAGTGAATGAATTCCTTATCCCACTTTGCTTGTGCACACACCTTGTGCTTTGAACTGTTCTCTATGTTCACCCATAAGTTTTCCCTCACTTTTACCCTTTCACTTCTCCCCCCCATCCCACCAGGGGGAGCGAGCAAGTCGCTGTGTGGGCCTTAGCTGTTGACTGCTGTTAAACACCGACAGAGATCCTTTAAAGACAAGGACTACAAGATGATTACTTGTGAGATTATGAAATATCTTCTTAAGATTATAATTATGGTACACCAAGGAATACTAATGTTGGTTTCAAATTAAAAATACCTTATATTAGGCTCTTCACAGCAAACAGAAGAGAAGACAGTTTAGCGTTGTACCACTGGATTTCCTCTTAGGAGATGAAACAAGAAATTCATGTCAGATGCCTCTTAAAAACATGTACGTGAAGAAAACACATAGTTGTATTACACTGAATAGCACAAAATACTCCAATATGCTAGAAACAATAAGCAATAAATGAAATTTCCAATTGACTTTCCAGCAAATCTATTTTCATTACAAATGGAGATTCTGCATGTACTGCATTACTTATGGTAATTGTGTGACATCTATTATGAATAACCATGTATTCCAATCATCTCTTTTAATTATATTCTGCCATAAAAGCAAGCCATGCAATACCTTGCCCAGACTCAGTTAACTGTGTGTGTGCTGCAGATCACCTTCTGATGCCTATGTGGAGGATAGCAGGTCCTAGACATGCATGGACTGTAATGGGAATGGCTTGTAACTGTCACCTCCTTCATCAGCCAGAAACTGCTGAAAAGTAATAAAAGCTGAATTTAAATCCAGTTATTCACTGAGGAATTGAGAAAAAAAAAAAATCTTTTATTCCTCTTTTTTATAAAGTTCATGCTAATTGATACCTGAATGCAATGTACATGGCTAGCTACTAGTAATGCAGGTACTTGAATTTTCTGCAGTGTCAAAATTACAATGGCAGCAAACATCTCCTTTGTTACCTATTGTCCATTTATGGCTGTTGAGTTTAGGTTTACTGATGTGATAAAAAGAATTAAATTACAGGTTTGTTCAATAACCACACCAATTATAAATTTGTTCTCTGCTAGACTAGAAAATAACTGCTGGACTGAAAGTATTTATTATTTATGAACAGAAGTTCATGCTTTTTAAACAAGAATGCCAATTATTATGTTAATCTTCACAGGAAACATTCATTTTATCTCTTATGAATCCTACCTCAGTTTTTCTGCCACTTTTCATACAAAGGTCTGATGCCTTAATTTTACTTCCTTCTGCATAGCTTTGCTTTTCTATCTTTTAAATTTGACTCCTCCAGCTCTTTAGAATGAGGCTTTTCTCACCAAACATTTAGCCAGGCTTATTGCTATGCTAAAACACAACTGGGTAAACTTTTTTCCAGGTATTTCTGTCACTCCAATGACAGAAACCTCAAAGTAAATTCACCTTAGTTACTATAAAAGTATAAGTGTAAGTCAATGTGAAATTGTTATCACGCTTCACAACTGAATGAGGATAAACATGACAAAACAGGAGGCTGTAACTATCCTGGCATACAGTGAAACAAGTTTAAATCTGATTATGAACTTTGTTTTATATGAAAGCAGCTTATTTTTTGATAGTTGAAAAAAAAACTGTCTCAAAACAATGATGTCATAGAAACCATAAGGGACAGTAGGCAGCCTCTATGAAATTTATCTCCTACAGAAATCATCAGTCAACTGATCTAAAATGTTGATACTCTACACTTCTTCATGATAATAACAGGTTTTCCATGATGTAACCATGCAGAATAGATACTACAATGGTGAGACTAGGTTTCAAAATCTCTTCTGCATGTCCTTGGAGCTTGTAAGGACAAGCAATTCCACTTCTAGAGACATGCATTAGTAACATACCTTTAAAACTGTACAGTGAGTGCCTCTGTAGTGCACAAAGCAGTAGAGAGGTTCAATGTATTACATGGTTTTAAGTCATTTACAAGTTCCAAATGAAGATGCTGAACAGGTGAATAAAGGCATTAGACAAAAATGGAACTGGAATTTTTTGGATGGATTTCAGCATGTGTTCACAATGTAGCCAAAAAAAATTAATTGCACAGGTCCAGTCTATTATGATATGCACCTTCTGAGCCCATTTTTCAGAGATCACAGTACTCTCTGTATAGCTAAGTTTGAAGGTCAGGTGAACACATCATTAACAAGAGACTGCTCCGTGGCATTTGGTAAGATGCACCAGGGTCCCACCTCAGAGATACCACCTCTCCCAGATGCAGCCTCCAAGACAGATTTTTAATACTTGTTCCAAAGCAGGTTGGCTATACCCTGAGAAATTCTGCATCACCAATCTGCTGTATGCAGAATACATGCTGAATGCATGTAAATGAAAAATTCAATTGGTAACTTTGTTTGCAAAAAAGCAAAAAAAAAAATACGTTTGATTTCATTACTTCCATTTTTTTCCTTCCATTTAAAATACTGGCATGAAGCATTTAGAATGGGATTGCATCAACACCATTATATTAATACAACTATAACAATACAAACAGAAAAGGTAAATCCTTATGGTGAAGTATCTTCTGCTTCAATAGAGAGCACCTTTCAAGCAAGACAAGGTTTGAAGGGAAAGCATTTTTATCAGACCAAATAATACAGTTGAACTCCACCTCCATAAATAAGACAGACAGACAAGCTTTTGTGCACAGAGCCCTGAATCTATTATCTTCAGAAGCAGCATTTCTTAATGTGAGTCAAACACCATCCCTTTGTTTGTAGACTGCAAACAAAATGACTCCAGCCCTGAGATAATTAACTGGCCTCTCTAAATTCAACTACTAAATTCAAGAGATTCGCATACACAGAGCAGAGCAGTCATTCTTTGAGCTGTTTGAGAAGAACCTTTTCCCAGAAGGTAGTTTGAGAATACAGGGAAGCTGATCTACTGGCTTGCTGCTGCCAAGGGTGCAGTCCCACACCATATCCTCTGCACAGCATAGTTTAATTTAGTTAGAAATTATTAAGCATAGGAACTGCTTTTCTTACTGTCATCTGTGCAAGTAAACATTATGGCACTCATAAGTTCTATTTGAGGGATCATGGCTGCTCATGTAAGGAAGAGCTATAGTACAGCTTTATTTGGGATCTGAGAAGACAGGAAAACAAAACAAAACAATTTTGGGACTTTCCACTGATTCCCAAAAGCTTCGGATGTCTCAAAAAGGATTTACTAAATTCTCACAAGACAAAGTCTAAATCTCTTCTGTATTCCTGATGAAGGAATATATTCTATACTTCCTCCCCCCGTTTTCACACAAGATCCATCACTTGTATATGTTCCTCTCATTCAGGATGTCTTTTCTATACCAGCAAAGGTACTTCATCCTCTTCCATGTATTGTCTTCTTCTAGAGTTACTAGACATTTGGAGAAATTCAGACACGTAGTTCACTCCTAGTATCAAATAATTTGTCTCCACATGATTCCCTTGCTATCTCCAGCAGCACGTAGGTTACAAAGTCTACCAAACCCCTTATTCTTAGGTCTTTTCTAAAGAACTGAAAAGAGCATGACTACTCCTTAGTACTGTGCTAAAGCAAACTAATAATAATAGAAATGCATATGAGGTGCTCCTGTTGCAAGCACTAAAGAATATTTTCCCACAGGGTTCAATATGTATAACATGTAGTTGTTAAAGTTCAGCATAGATTATTGCAATATGTAAATGCAAATTTATATATTCTGCAATATAATTGAATTTTATTTTCCAAATCTTAGTTTTATGGAAAATATTAACATTTTTTTAGGCTAAACCCCATAAAATTCATAATTGTGTGGCATAAACACAGATGTGATAAATGCACAATGCACAAACTAGCTAAATCACAATAAAGAGCAGCTCTGTAACTTTATGAAGAACTAAAATTTCATATGCATGCTAAACACTATGGTTTTAAACTAAACTTGTGAGCGAAAACTGCTGCTCTTTCCACAGCCAGTGTGCTACCTTCAATGGAATTCTCTCAGGACTGTAATTAAAATAAAAGTTTCTTTTGGAATATATAACAAACAACTCTACTCAAAAAGATTATTTCTTTTTAACTGAAAATATTTTAGCTTTTTTTGTTTTTAAATCATGTTGGCAGTATTACGACAATACAAAACACACCAGTCTCAAGGAATATAGCAATTCTGACAGCATACGACAGGGAAGATCAGAGAAATCTTATAGCAAAGCTGATGTTACTCTTACATTGCACGACCCTGGATCCAATCCTATCCATGCAACAGACCCAGAACAATTACACTGCAGCAGCTTAGGGTGTTATCACATGTCTTTGAAGGAGCATCTGGTTCAGCTAATGCTTCCTCCACTCGTTAATAAAAGGAACAAGCTGCAGCAACTCACAGTACAGCATGCTGTCTTGGTGACAAATAACAACCATTAACTTCACATAGGGATGAAGTTGCCAGAAAAGTATCACATGCTTTGGGCTGTTATATATGGTTTATTCCCCACAACCAAGAGTATTTGCTGGTGGGAAACACTAGATCTCTGTGGAAAGAGCAATACCAAATAGTCCAGCAAAATCCAGTATATAACAGTCAAAAAGTGTGTCTTTTGTTTCCTTTTAAACCTTTTCATAGTCAAGATGCAAAGTTACTGTAATGTGTTTACTCTAATTCACTAGACACACATGCACATACACTTACTGAAGGAGTCAAACTGTCCACCACAAATTCCTATGAAATTGCTTGATCCTGATAACCCTCAGCTCACTGTTCCCAGATGGAAAGTCGGTTCTTTTTAATAACCAATTCAATAACTGTTGAAAAATGCTTTGTATAATATAATAGTGCCACAGATCTGATGTTTGTCTCTGTCATTACATATTGCATTCAAATCAATTTACAAATGTTGCTGTGTTCCTTTTCTGCTAGTTCTTATGGCATCCTGAACACAAATCCAAAGATCAATACCTTGTCTACTGGGAGAAAAAAAAAAAAAAGACATAACAAATGAATAATTTTATTTATAATAAAAAGTCCTAGACCCCAAATGGATTCTACTAATGTTCAAATTCATTTTTCATGTTTAGCACGAGATGAAAGCAAGTACACTGCACAATGAAATGGGAAAGGCAGTGGCAAAAAAAAAAAAAAGTTCATATTTACTGAAGATATGAGTAAAACCATGTAAAGCTATGGTATAGGGCTAGGAAAGCATCAATAAAATGCCAGGTCATTCACAAAGTACTTGTTACCATATTAAAGAGCAAAAGTCCATGTCAAGGAGTAGATGAATTTTGTCTACAAAGACACTACTGTACTGCTCTGAACTACAGAAGCGGCAAGGCACTGAATGAAGTAATTTAAATAAGAAGATAATTATAAGTTTAGCTCGTGCTGATTGCAGGAGCTGTTTCCATTTGTCATGTACTTTTTGTGTGACAGAAGCAGTGCATTTACTGACAATAGACACATCCCTGCACTATTCCAGTTATTGAATGACTCCCTCCTCTAAAACAACATAGTTGTTCAAGGGAGCCACAAACGACTTCTTTCACAATCATTCTTTGCAGAGCAGCACGCTAACAGAACTTACAGGAAACAGGGATTCTGTTTTTCATAGACAACTGTACTGGTACCTGTATAAGCATACACATCACAGCAAGCTTACAGAATAACCAGTTCCTCTCCACCTCACTCCCAGGCTAACTGCTAAAATGTGCATTGTATGCAGTATTCCCAACCAAGCTCTTGGCTCCACAACAATTCATAGGCATTAGCAAAACAAAATCATATCATTCTGTACCAAACAGAAAACCAACATAAAACACACTCAAAAAAATCCCAACATCTCATCAATCAAGACTGTCCCAGATATCATGTGCCTGGACACTCTGAAAGAAGACAGAGGGGTAGAAAGGGCAAGGAAGCCCCATCTTCCTCTCTGAATTATATGCAAGAACAGAGAAGGTATGCACTCCTCAGTCATGGGAGTTGAATGACTTGATGTCTTCAGACATGATCAGACACCTTGAACCTTAGATGTTTTCCTATTAGGTGACAGCAATGGGACTGGAGGTCCTGATGCAAATATGCAATAATCCTGTACACTGACCATGTGTAGCACTCCCCCTCCATTGGATTGTGCCAACAACGGTAAATGAGTTTGCTACTACTTTCTAACATGCACAAATTTAACTTGCACAGTAGAGATTCCAGTCTAATGCCAGATATCCTTTACTCAATAGTAAGATACCAGTTGTTTCCTAATTAAAAAATCTGCAATAATCACTCAAAAGGATCCTATTACAAACAAATTCATGAGTCCATGAAAGAGCATGCCTATTAGACAGAAGTCAAATGCTGGGGAAAACGAGGCAGCTCTCTCCAGGAACAGGGCAACTCTTTCCTTACTATGAACACTACGTTCTTGCTATTCCTACTCTTGGTTACTATTAGCACAGTTTGACTTTCAGCTGTCAAGCTGAATTCACATGATTGGCAGCTGAAAATAAACAAACCAAAAACTTTGTAAAGTGTTAACTGAGCAAGCATGCTTTGGCACTGCTCACATCACTAACTCTGAACTCCACAAGACTATTTTGACTGATTTTATTCCAGAGTATAGCTTTATTTTTAAACTATTACAGCGAATTCACAAGCCCAATCCTACGTTCTGTTTCAAGATTGAATTTCAACCTTACTAGTTAATTAAAGCCACCACCTGGAGTGAGCTGGCTTTCAAACTGATTTCCTTTGTCTCTCTAATTCACATATATTAATATTTTATTCTCTACTGAAAAAAAAAAAAAGGACAGAAAAGGAATGTCACAATTGTGCTAAAGACAAGGCAGAGAAAATTATTGCAATAAAACAAAGAAAATACACTTGTTACTGCCAGATCTCAAGATGAATGCTCATTATACAGACATTTTAAAGGCTTACAATTGCAAAATGCTCTCCTTTACATACTGTAGTCTAGCCTTCACATCAAGATCATTTCTAATTTTTTCTTATTGTAATGAGAAAAGGGAAGGATTGGGTTTTTATTACCTGAACATTTATTCAACAGAGAAACAAAGACTACATCATACGTTACAACACATGAGCTATTAAAACAATGTGACACTATAAAATATGCTGCAATACTCATTATGGGATAACAAAGCTAAATATGAGCAAATAAATATATCTGCCAAACAGAAATAACTATACAGCTAAAGTTTATAATCTTTAATTATTTAAGAAGGAAAGAAGTTTGCAATAATTAAGTTTTATAGGCTTCTTAAATTGTCATTATTAGACGCTCACAAAATGTTAAAACACATATCTCAAATACCTCAGATAACTCTTCTTTATTTTTAACAACAGATGCAATTGTTCACTTAACTGATTAACTGGAAAAAAACAAAACAAAATAAAAAAACCCAGCACAACTTATAAAAAACAACCAACCCTAAATAACCACCAAAAAACACCCCACCAACCAAAACCAACTCATAAACATTAACTATTGTTTTTAAAACTTCCACTTAACATTCTATTTGCCCTCTGATCTGGACAATGCATATACCAACATACTGTGAAGGCATTTACAGGCTCAATGTAAAACTACAAAAAAACCAAGACAGTTTTCAATAAACACCTGATGACTTCTCCTCCTCTTCTCCAACAACACATTCAACCATTGCCTGAGTTCCTACTAACATTTTACCATAGACTTTCATGGAAATGACCACTTGAGTATTCTGAAAAGTTCCATCTCCAACCACTGAAATCAGCACAAGTTACACAGCAGAAGGGTTTTGACTGGAAAGTAATATGCCACACTACAAAATGCACTGAATAGGTACATTCAGTATCTTGCAGAATCAAGTTCCATATTTTCCTCAGGAAATGTGTGCCCTATACAGATGGTTTATTTAATCCATTCCTACCTAAATTAATCAAAGCAATCTGTCAAAAAAAAAATAAAAAAATAAATAAAAAAAAAAGAGTCTTCATACAGGATTCTGCTGCCATTTGACAAATCATGCACATTTAGCAAGAGAAGTTGAAAATCCTCCATGAAGAAGTTACCACATCTATAAATAAGTGACATTATTACAAGAGAAGCGGGATGTGCTATTTAGCATAAAATGAAATTTAAACAGTACCACCTCAGGTACATTTTAAAATGCTTTGAGTAGCACCTGGTTGTTTATACATCTTCTGTGGTGAAAAGGTCAATAGAAATTCACCTCTAAGGTCACGGTTGCTAAGCAACCGTTTTCAGCAGTTCTGCAACACTGATCAAGCATATTACGTTCCACTGCCTGGTTTCAGAATAAACCCCCATAGCATCCTACCTGGCCTTTGAAGCACCCCGAGCTCATCCTGCCTTTCCAAGAACGTGGGCACCCATGCTCCAGGCACGGCTCAAAAGGATACGCCCTGGGACCACTGGCTTCCTGTTGACGAGAGCGAAGGAGAGCTCAGTCTTCAGGAAGACCACAGAGGGCTTGATGAGATGTTGCCCGAATCTCAGCATGACAAATGAGAATCTTCAAGGTCTGAAAGAGACAACAGTTAAAATAATGAAGGGACTGACTTTGACTTTCCAAGCAACAGGAATAAGAAACCAAAATGTCTAGGCAGTTTCTGAAAGAAAGTACCTCCTAGGCTCACCAAGGCATGGGGTGTTTGGGAAAGGTTGGTAAGTCTTTTCTTAAAGTATCACTTCTAAATGGTGGTGGAAAAGGCTTCTTTCCAAAGCAAAAATTTTACATCCCTTTTCTCATCATCTTGGCAGGGCTACAAAATTCTAGACAGTTTCTCCCTTAAATTTTCATTTGCTCTGTATTGGATACATTTGAGTGATAAGTGCTTGGAGATGTATCAATAGTATTTCATATGCCCTTTGCCACGATTCAGATCAATGCACACAGGATTTTGCAAAACAAAGAAACTACATTTTAAGTATCAGTTTCTCCATTAACCATTTCAGTTGAAGAAGTACTGACAAATTAAGGAAAGCATATTATTTTCCATCCATGCTTTCTAGTTTGGGCAACTGAATATGAAGACAGTCAGTAGTTGTGTGCAATGTTATTTCTTACACAGAGAAAGCCAAAGACTTCCACTTTCATTCACTAAAATTTTTTACTGTTAAGGATGAAAATCCTCCTTAAATAACTGAGGCACAATCCTAATAGTGTCTATTTTAGATCTTTAAGCCCTAGAGTATTTAAAGTATTTAATTCAATCAGAAATATCCAAGGTGTTGCAGGGTGAAATATGAAGTAATGAAGAATTTCATGTGACAATACTTAAGACACACCGAATGCATTAAACTAACATTACCTTGCTTGAACTAAGTGACTCATCAAAAAACTCAGTTTTACAAGTTGCTTCAGATGGGGAAGGCTTTTGCTACAGTTCTTTATTGCCAGGCTACCGTTTTCAGTAAGACACAAACTTGGTTCTTGATCTAAAAGATTTATTCTAATTTAAGGTCCCACTCCCTGTATCCGCTACAACAAAAATGTGCAGCAACTTCTAAGTGTACAGAGCTTGAAAGTGTCTTTGAGGAGTGCTTGGTCTTTAGAAGGAAGTTCTGTGCTTTTAGCTCTCTGATTCCACAAAATAGCTTAACTACATTAAGGGTAGCATAAGCACCTAGCTAGGCTTTTAAACCAGAAAAAAAAATGTGTAAAAATAAATACAGTAACCAATCAGATGACTACACATTCAAGTAAGAGACATTCAAGAGACATCAAGTCTTGTGTTATTTTTTCACAGATGAAAGGAAATGCTTGAGCAGAAGATATTAACCACCTATTAGAAGAATTGGTTACAGTGGAAACACCAGCTATCTAGTCCTGATGTCTGGGGGAAAAAAAAAAAAAAAAAAAACAACCGAACAAAAAAACCCCAACCCAAACCAAAACTCTTAGGATCTTCAATCTTCCTCATTTCTCTTAAGCATCAACCACCACCTGCCAAGGTTTCTCATTCTAATTAAAACATGGAAGAATATTTTTGTATAATATGATAAAGAGACATGGTTCTTTTTGCAATGGAGAAAATGTTTCTCATTAAGGAGCACAACGCATTAAATAGCCAGGACTATCATGTAGTGATGAAACTGTAAGCTAGCATGTCCAGTAGACAGAAAGCCAAATGTACCACCACACCTACCACTGAAGATCAGAGGGCTCCTCTCCTATGAGGACAGGATGAGTTGGGGTTGTTCAGTTTGGAGAAGAGAAGGCTCCAAGGAGACCTTACTGTGGTCTTCCAATATCTGAAGGGGGCCTACAAGAAAGCTGGTGACTTTTTAGGGGGTCAGGTAGTGATAGGACTGGGAGGAATGGATCCAAGCTAGAGGGTAGATTTAGATTAGACGTGAGGAGAAATGCTTCACCATGAGGGTGGTGAGACACTAGAACAGGTTGCCCAAAGAGGTGGTGGAAGCTCCATCCCTGGAAGATTTTAAGGCCAGGCTGGATGTGGCTCTGGGCAACCTGATCTAGTGGAAAGTGTCCCTGGCCCATGGCAGGGGGTTGAAACTGGACGATCCTTTAGGTCCTTTCCAACCCTGACAATTCTGTGATTCTGTGATCTAGCAATACTATTGAAGAAATAAAAGTACTACCAATCATTTCTTATTCTCTCTTCTAGATTGCTGATAATTAGAAGCACTGTACAGAGACGTGGAATAGACTTAAACACAGCAGCAAGGATTTCAAATAACAGATGCCAATTTTAAAGTCTGATAAATTTGAAATTCAATTTAAGGAGCCAGAGAACCTGAGAAATTGGTAATCAGTAGGAGAAATCCTCTGGGCATTTATTGCCATAAGCAAAAAAACAACAAACAGCTGCAGGATGAGGTTGATGATATAGGAAATAAAGCCTGGACCACATGCTTCAACAACTAAGACTCCAGGAAAGTTGGAAATTGGTGGCCTGTGCTTTTCTATTCTATCTGAAATTAGAAGGAGCTCCTATGAGTCCTGTCAGTCTAACGGTGACTCTGAAACTCACTGTTAAAAATAAACAAATCCCACTCTGCGATGTTTGTTTTGAAATTCCTCAAGTTGCAGAACAGAACAAATATTGATACACATAAACCAAAGCTACATTGGTGTTAAATTCATGTTAAGAGCAAGAGCATCCCCAAGCGTAAAATTTTGCTAAGCCAAAACATCACTACAGGTAGTGGACTGGGGACAGACTGGCACCATACCAGCAGTTTGATAAGCAATAAAAAGCATTTTTATTTGAACAAGAAATTCAATATGAAGATCCATTTCTCCTAGATTAAATACACAAATACCCTGAATATTTAACTATGTACCTAAGTATCCTACGATCCATGCAAAAAAAAAAAAAAAAAACCAACCAAACCAACCAACTAAAAAAACCTTCCCCTTTCTAACTCTGAGGGTTTGGAATTCTATTAGACTTTATAGCAGACTACTAATCTGGCCTTAAGACCTCTATTTAACACCTGCTTACAAGAGATGCTAAATTCATGGGAAATCCTGAGTGTTCAATATCTCAAAACAGGAAGAGCTAGTACCACAAAGCAGTGGGTAGAAAATACCAGGATGATGGAATGGAGCCCAAATTCCAAAACTGACATCTGGGTTTGCCTGAAGTCAAACAGAGCATTGTAGCCAGTAGGAACTGCTCCAGTAGGGAAGTGACAGAATTCCCTGGCCCAAAAAGTTCCTTCACCACTAGAAATCAAGGCTGTGACTCCACAAATCTTTACACCATCATTGGAAGTTTATGAAACCTCCAGTGAACCTATGGAGGATACGTCTACTATCAACTGTTAACACCATAAAGAAGGGTATCTTCAGAATATCAGTTACTGAGCCTACTTTTATCATTGGAATATCTTTATTAAAATTATCTCTCAACTGTATTGAGAGAAACACATATCTGATGGCCCTATCAGAACAGTGCCATATATCCTTTTTCAGCTTTCAAGAGAGATTTTCAATAAAGATTTTGTCAGTTGAGTTGACATTCTGTAAAAATATATTCAACAGTTGCCAAAATAAGCCCTAAACTTGCTGTCTAATATTGATGAGTATTTTCATTGCTTTAAAAAAAAAAAAAATTTTCAAATGAATTTTCAGAAAATGCTTCATGGATCCATACACAGATTCTGTGGACCACAAAGTTTAGGCTGACTACACCACGTATTCATGATACACCTACCAACTGCATCTTGACTTATTTCACTGTCATCTTGTTTAAAAAGTCCAGAAAGGATCAGGAAAGTAAAAGCACTGATCTCACAGCTCTCTAAGTGATAGTTTGAAGAATCAGGGTGCAGCTCAGCTTAAATCAGGATTATTAGAACATTTCTAAATTGCATGCACGGAATTAATGCAGGTATTAAAACTTTTTCTATTTGCCTAAAATACAATAATACATCTGAAAAAAATTATTTTTAAGTCTTGATTCAGACTAAATAAACATAGCATGAGTTTCAAACAAATATGTCAGTTATATTGGTTACACTAAGTAATATTGCAGACTTTCCAGTTCTGTTCTCTCCAGTTCTGAAAAGGGATTACAGGAAATTCTTTCCTTAAACAACTATTTATGATCTATTATATATTACTTAAGCTGTTTCCTGCCCTAGTGATCTTTGATGTTTTTCTGTAAAGCATGATCATGTGTGCTCAGAACCAATACAAATGCTAAAAAACACATTAGAGAAATGAGTAATGGGTATAACTGAAAAAAACCCTAGCTGCACAGCAAGACACTGCAGCAAGGTTGGAATATTCCAGAGTGCAGCAAAGCAGGAAACTGCTACCAGCAGAGCAAGTTTTCAGTCATCTGAATTATAGCTGCTTATGGCTTGAATGGCCTGTAAACAAGCAGAAATCAATACAATACAGGTGCATGCATGCAGGTCATGAAATGCAAATAGTGTGTGCACAAGTTTTCCCAGCTGACTGGAATCACCTCACTAAGTCTGTTCCTCTGGGGATTTCCATTTTTCACATAAAGAGGAGGTCATTGCCAGCTAAAACAGAAACTAAACATAATTGGTGAAAGATGTTTCTTCTGTAATGAGAGCAGTCTTTCTAATTCCCCTGTAATAAGGAGGACAATTACATTGTAATATTAGAAAATGAAAGAAATCCATTTCTGATAAAATTTCAGCCCTGTTTAACACAGTTTCTATTCTGACTATTCAGATGAAAAGTGTATTTACTCTCCTTCAGATTGCACATATACATTACATTACCTATTTCATCTGCCTCATTTTCCTAATTAAATTTCCTTCTAGCTGCATTCCTGCAGTTGTAGGTAGGAATATGGTATTAAAGGCTAGGATAGCAAGTAGACTAATTTTACAGCCACACCAAATCTCAGATTCATATAACTTGCAACAGAAAAAAATAAATTACATTGGCATTCTACATTAAACCCTAAAAAATAAAGGTACTAAAATTAAGAAAATTTGGAAGTATTTTCAACTATTATTATATTTCTTTCATATGCCATGAATAGGCACATTGCACTTGCTATACTTGTATTTTTGAGGAGAAATCCAAACACAGGTCTGAATTCTCCAAGTTTGTATTTTGCGGCTAGGAGGATTTTTTTTGTGCGTCTTTTAAATTACGTAAGATGTAGAATCGTTGGTGTCAAACACCCAAGGAGAACTTTGACCAGAAGGTTCACCTAAGGACAGGGCCCTAGGACATCAAGGTAGGTGTCTCCTTGACACATGTCTTCTTTAGAGTCATAGACCAATAGCCTGGAATACCATAGAAAATTGCTTTCTCTGTACTTACTCTACAGAGTGATGCCACTAATTCTTTAAGGCTGTCTCCCTGACAGACCTCCCCACTGGATGCTTAGTTCATGTGGTGCTAGTACTCCAAAATGCCTCTTTATTTAATCACACAATTACTTGTTCTTAACAACAAGGTGTTGAGATCATCACCTGCTGGGAACAAAGCTCAAGGCTTTTGCTAAGCAATCCCATGAGCACCGTTCTAGGAAAGCTACAATCTGGTTGTCATGAGAGAACATAAAATAATGCCAAATGGGCTCCTAACTTGAAGTGTGTATATTAAAGAAAATCAATTACAATACCACTGTCTCTCTGTGCTCATACAAATGAATATTTTAGAAACAATCTGAGAAGCAGTCTTAAAGTTCATCCTTGTACCACATTAAGGTCACCTGTTCATTAATTTTGATATTCCTGATTCTGCTACTCAATTTCACTGTAAAAACAATGCAAACATATAGCAACATAAGAACTTTGCTGACTTTTATTTCTTTCTATAGTCTTACCAAATTTTTTTTTATACAGCAATACAAGACAAATTGTATCACACACTGCAGCTAAGGGAACACAGCAACTCTCCAGTAACTGATGTTTATGGCTAACTTTAGATTTTCCACTGCATTTTCTAAGCTGCCCTTTAACCTAGCAAAGTGTATCTTCACATGTATACTTGTCATTTTTCCCTCTAAAAGATGTGATTATGTAGAAAGTGATAATCCTACTTACACATCCAAATTCTGCACTGAGTTCAAAAAACAATGAACTGCCCTGAACACTACCTCCCCGTCTTCATGCTTTGTTATTTTTTCACTCATGCCCTCCCTTCACTGCCACTTCATGAGCATGAAATCCACACAGCTCAGAATATTATTTATTCACCACAAGTACATAGCAAGGAATGTCGTTGTTCCCAGCAGCTGGGATTTGCCATTTTGATCAAAGAATACTTACAAATACTAACAAAAAATAAATAATGTTATTCTAAAATCACTTGGGTTTTCTACTAGCATTTTGTACCTAGATGAGCTTTCTCTCTTTCAGCATCCTATACTCCTACCTTGTACAAGTTTTAACTACCTATTTTGAGTTCTTTCACTTTCAAAAAAGGGCTTTTAATTAAAAATAAAAATATTTCCTTCTCAGTGAGACAAAATAACACACGCTACTGCTATTTCTGTTCTGAAAAAGCCAAGAATTAAAATACCTGAAAAGGTGCTCAAGTATCTTTGACAGCCATAGCCTAGATTCTCTCCACTGGGATGTTATTTAATGCACTACAAGGGATTGAGGGGAAAAGCTTGTTTGGATTGTTTTCCATTTGCACCACCCACAGGAGCAACTGAACAGAAAACCCATTAAACATGATGCATGTGACCAGTCCTGGCAGTGTTGACAAGGACTGATTTCTTATGTCATATGCAGATTATGATGGACTTGAATCCACTACACGTGGCCTCCTCTGCCTAATCTAGCAGGGAAGAAAACATCAAAATTATTACTCTTTTGATATATTGCCATTTTCTTAGCACGGTCAATCAAGCTAAATTATCTACACTTAAAATAGACTGCAGTCTGTTGCATAGTACCAAAGCACCTTAAAGTGCATGATGGTAAGAGTAAACCATTTGCAATCCTATAGCCAGCCTTCCCCTTGCAGGTATGTTTCTTTTCACTCAAGCTGCAGCAGCATTTTCCAGTTGCTCTGGGACAGTATTTTTCCATTCCTCCTCTCACAGTGCTGATCTCACAGATTTGCACCTGGAAGTCCTGGTATTGCTGTTACAGCATATTCTACTAGGGCATGACTGTGACCACCATGAGAATTATCCCTTCATCTGCCTCTTTCTCTGACTGCCTGTTTGTAGCTTTTGGGTTACACCAGCAGACTCAAGAAGATGCCTACACAAAACTTGACCTAGCAGCACCCAACCCTAAGCACAGCACATCCCAGTTAACATTCATAACATCACAAGCAAGAACTTTAGTTTTCATTGGGACTCCCTCAACAGTTTCCAATTGTACTGGGTCTGACTGGGATGGGCTTAACTTCTATCACAGTAGCTGTTATAGTACTGTGGTTTTGTGACTAAAACCATGCTGACAACAGACCAACATTCTGGCTATTGTTGTACAAGGCTTTTTCTTTTTCCCTGCTCTGCCCACCACCAGAATTGATGTATGTCTTCACCTGGGCTAGAGCTGCATGCCTCTAAACCTGTTTTAATACCTTTTGCACAACCAGTCTCGCTCTCAACATATTTCAAGTGGGAGATACACAAAATACAGTCAGGCTATTTAAAGGCTACAGGTCAAACACAACACTAGCACACACCACTTGTATTGGGATCAGAAATCATAGCCACCAGAATAAAGCAAAAACTCAGATCCAGTTCATATGTCAATAAAAACAAACAAACAAAAAAAAAAAACAACAAACAAAACAAAACAAAAAAAAACATTTCCATCAGCCCCTCCTTGGAACTGTTTTTTGGTTTTTTTCCTCATTTATTTGAGTAAACTTTATACATTTTTTTTCCACATTGTTTCTCTTCAGGCATTAAACAGCTTGTCTACTGTGCCAGCTAAGCCAATGTGTGGGTACACACAGACACAGGTAGATAAGTCTGTCCTCAGTTTTCTCTCTCCTAATTCTCTGATCCTTGCCATAAGTTTCACAACTTTTAACAAAACAAAAAAAAAAACAAAAAAACCACAAAACCCACCACCAACCAACAACAGAATAAATAACACAGCCTCCCCCTCTGCCCCCCAAAACACACACACCTAAAAATCACTTCAAACTTGAAAAGACCCAGGTCTTTTGTTAACCAAGAAGGACAGACACCTAAAAGGAAGTGAACAGCTCTGTAGCAACACTATAAAGCAATCAACACTGGCAAATTAATCAACAAGCGCAGAATCAAGATATGTATCAAAAGCTATAAACCATCTAGAGGGCATAAATATTTTTAAATGGTGTAGAAGTTGTTGTCAAATTCATTTCTGTAGTGAACACTTGGGAATACAAATTAGGCCAACTTGTTTCTTTCTTGTAATTCAGGTAGAGTGTAAAGTTATAAACAATAAATGAAAAGGTTTGTAGAGGCAAAGAAAAGAAAAAAAAAAACAAACAGAAAACTTGTATGATGCATTAAACTTAAAGAAAAATTAGGTCTTACAAGAATCATGAAAGCACTAAACCCGTTCTCCATTCTTCAGCTGTCCATATATATATATATATATAAATACATAATGTGTTCACTAGAAGGTGACTCATCTAATATTTAACCATACTGAGAAAAATCATTCTGGCAATGGAAGATCATTGTCTGCCTCTGAGGACAGCAAACAGCTTGATTTTCCCATATATTAGGGCTTTTTTTGACATACCACTTTTTTGTTGTTGTTATTTTGACATTCTAGCTATACATGCAACTTTATACCTTCCAAGAATTTCTATAATGACCAACATCAAAAAAAAGTCCTGTCTTGCATTATACTGAGCTGGTTTATGTCCATTTTACGTCAGAATACACAAGCACAAACTTAACACACTGCGATACTTCAGAAGATATCTTTCAAACAGAATCCCAGTCCCAAGACTCGATCTAGAGCTTCACAATCCTCTGTGATAGACATTTGTGCCCACTTTTGTTCATATTAGTAGAGATGATCCTAGATTATGATTCTATCTCCCATCACCATCCAAGAAAATAGTATGAACCCCAAATCTATGACATTTTCAAATTCCATGCACTATATCAGTAATTTTAAGGAGGATATAGATGACTTCCGATAGCCGAAGGGATCCTACAGGAAGGATGGAGAGAGGCTCTTCATAACGGTGTCTAGCAATAAGACAAGGGGGAATTATTTTAAACTGAGGGAAAGTAGGTTTAGACTGGATCTTTGAAATAAGTTCTTCAGTACAAAGGTGGTGAGACTCTGGAATAGGCTGCCCAGGGAGTGGGGGTGTTCAAAGACAGGTTAGATGAGCAGCCAAGTCTAGTTGAGGGATGTACCTGCCCATGGCAAGGAGGTTGGATCTCTAAGGTCCCTTTCAACCTAAGCCATTCTATGGTAATTTATGAAATAGGATACAACCAACATGTTCATCTCCTCACTGACTTCTACTGAAGTGCAAAATATGTACAAGCACATACAAGCAATAAAATGAAAGATGCTCACAAATCTTTTCATTTTAAGCTCTAAGTAAAAAAAAAAAAAAAAAAAACAACCAACCAAACCCCACAAACCACCACCACCAAAAAGAAACAGAAAACCAAAAAAGCAAACCCATACATTATACTTTAAACATTGTTTAATAACTTGCATGCACCATAGCTATTATCCTGATGCATGGAGAACTCAAGGGTTTAGGTTTGCCTCTGCAAGTCATTCTGATGAACGAGACCTTTAGTGTTGTAATAACTTTTGTGATTAATGGAACAACCAATGGCTTTTATTAAGAAGGAACACTGAATAATGTATTGTCAACACTAAGATCATGGAAAAATACATTTTTGTCAGGGAAAACATATTAATTTCAATCATGCCATTTTTTAAAGCAGAAAGGTGAAAGCTAGAAAAGGAAAAAAATTAAGGAAATGCTACACAGTATGAAGTAAATGGCAGAATTTATACTGTGAAAAATCCTTTTTACAAGGGTGGCTACCTAGGGCTACATTACATGCTAAAGGAACAGTAAAAGATTGTGACATTTTTTGAGATATGTAAGTGTGAAGAAAACTCTGCCCTGGTAAAAGAGCGATATGGAGGTGTAAGGTCACTATAGAGACTAGCACACTGTACATAGAAAGACTTGAGTTTAAGCTCATTTCTTTTGAGGCAACAACCTAAGAGAGCTGACATGATGGAACAACTTGGAATGCTCTTTTGCTATATCCTTCAGTGGAAAAAGGTGGCTGTAAAAAATGTGGAGAAAAGAAAAAGCTGCCGCATTTTAGCATTTTTATTTATTACTTATATAGCACTACATAAAGTCACTTTATAGGCTTCAGAAATACACAAGACGACTAAGCCTTCCCCTGAAATGCCTTACTATTTCCTTTGAGTGAATGCAATTTGGACATCTATAGTATTGGACAGATGAGATGGGGCAAATAGAGTTGCAAAAGTGCAGGTCGGTAGGTGAAAAGATTCAAGGAACAAAAGTCCATGGTGAGAAGACAGAAATGCACAATCAGAAAGAGAGAGGGCACAGGGAGTCCACACAACTCAGGGCCAGCACAAGTCCAGACAACACAAAGTATGCAAGGAGCAAGAGATGCCACCTAGTTTCCAAACACTGCCCACCATTTTTATATTTGCATCACAGAGAAACCAGCTGCATCACTTCAGAACCCCCTGGGAGGCAGCATGAACTTCTGAAGACTGATTTTCTGTATTTCAGGCTTTTGTCTTTTAAACTTTTTTGATACTTAGCACCAGAAAATTTGGAAAATGCGAGTTTCACCTTCTTCATATGAGACTACTTTAAAAGACTGCAAAATTGAAGTAAATCCAGTCTTGCTAAAAAGAAAATATTAACAGAAAGATTGAGGCAGCTGACACTTCTGAAAATGTACAAAGAAAAGAGCCACATTTATACAGTCCTGACCATATGCTTTGCCCATGTAAAGAACAATACGAAGCAAAAAGTACAAGTCTAAGATAACTGTTATCATACTTCATTCTGAATGCACTGCATTAATACTAGACCAGGATTTTGCCTCTACATAATACTACAATTTTTTTAAAAAATTTGGAGCAATTCCTGCAATGCCCAAGTGTCTCCACAAACATTTTATCTTGCTGAATTAATAAATATAACACAACTATTTAGAGGAAAATGCAAACACTGTACTTTACCTAACAACTCCTCAGGCATATAGAGATGAAAAGAGTCATTTTAACTAACATTTATTGTCAGATTTACATTTATACATAGGTAATAATACCAGATAGTGACTTTACATTTATGTGCAGTGCATTTATGCCTAATGCTAGATGCTGGACTCTTTAAGACATCTCATTAGCTTTCATGTTACCACCTTATGCAACTAAGTGCTCCAAAATAAAGCCATTTAAGCTAACTTGTTCCATGGGCACTGCTATTATCGAAGGCTCATTTCAAAGGGTTTATGTCTCCATCTTTCCCACATTTCCCTTTATCCCCCTACCCAAGAATGAGAGCCCTCCCCCATTGCCCTTTGAACATCCCAGCCAGGTGAGTTACAGCAGTGCTGTGGTTGACTCAGGCTTCCAACCGTGTAATGCTGCAGTAAGGCTTACCTAGAGCAGGGAAATGGCTACTACACTACCTGCTGAAATAGCCATCATTTTATCATGCATCTCCTAAGCATGTTTTATATTTAATGATGTCTACTTTAAACTGTTTTCTTTGAGTCTTTCCCCACTGAAGACATGAGCTCCTCACAAGTTAACCATTGAAATGTATCATACAGTTTTCTAGCTCCAGGAGGTTGCTTTCAGAATCAGGACTTAAGGCCAGTATTTTCTCCTTCAATTAATTTACACAAGCAAAAGAAGTCAAAGATAATACTGTCAATATATTTAAATTTCAAAAACATTGTTGCAATAAGGAATTCTCTCTACTATAATACTTGCAGCAGAAATACAGTGAAGTCAAAACCAGAGAAGATGCGGTGGTAAAGAGCCTAGACATGAATTTTCAATATGTTGTCCTGCACCTTCTTTGGTAAAAGACTAAGAGCTACCCTAAGGATCCTGGTGTATTTTTGTGGGTTTTTTCCTTATTTCATTTTACATAGTAGTCTACATGGTCCTTTTTTTGCCTAGTGTCACCAATACAGAATCACATGAATCAGATAATCAAGCCATCAACAAAAGTGAATAGTTTTGTCTGGTTTTGCTGTATTTCTGGTTTCCTTTCCAACTTTGCATCACCTCAGGCGCCAACAAAAAACCCTCACTTCTTAGTGGTAATTCTTTTAAATTTTGCAAGGTTTTAGAAAAATAGTTATGGTCACACAGTGAATTGGAATAACTAAGACAGTTACATGCTCCCATTTGTCAATAAACCTGATGACATTTTAAACAAGAATTGGGTGCCAGATGACTCTTCTGCAACTAATTCTGGAACAAATTTCTGTATAATCTACTGAAAGTGCTTTGGCTTTCCTTGCCAGCAAGGCTTTCTAATAAGGTATTCCTGAGTAATTAGAAATCTATAGACATGATTAAATCTTAATCTACAACCTTCAGGATGAATGTGTAGGCTGAAGCACAGCAAATTGGCAGAGAACTCAACTGGAGATCTCACTGTAGATTCAAAAATTTGGCTGGCATTTGTCAAAGCTGAAACTGATTTATTTTTGAATTCCTCAGACTGCACTGGTTTCCAGTTGAAAAATAACTCATAAAACAGGCTGCTAACTCAGTTCCACAGCCCTCCAGTTACAGCCCTGACTACTTGAGTACTGTATCAAATATTTTACAGAAGATGGGAAAAAACTGGTTATTCTTTAAAAAAAAAAAAAAAAACAAACACTTTGGACTACTATTGCACCTCTTAAATACTGGATGTAATTTGCCTGCTCTTTATTATTTAAAATGTCATCTACATGACACATATGTACTACACAAAATATCCAGAAGATAATTATACTTAGTCAAGCAAAGTTCTCACTATCTTTCAGTTTTTCCTTAACAACAAGCAGTCATTCTGTAAGTAATGCCACAGCTGTACCATAATGCTCTGGGAATAGCTAGCTCTAAGCAGCCTGGAAATGGTTACAACAAAAGAGACTGACTGAAACTCCCGAAAAATTCATTTTATCTTATAACAACAAGAGAAGTTTTGGTTTACACAAGTGCACTTCATAGCCAGGAGAAAACCTCCCAACTTTCAACAAATAGAATAGTCTACCATTTCTACAATAGCTACACACTTGGCACAGTATGAGGAATGCAGTCTAACAACAAGCTAAACTTAGGCTAACACTAAAAAGGTGCTTGAAGAAACTGCTTCTGATAGGCAGAGCCACACTGAACTCAAGTAACATTTCACTTCTCTAAACGTTGTCTGCTAAAAGTTTCAGAGAGCTTTGGGTAAATATATAGAATTACCCATTTTATGGATAAGAAAATCAAGCACACACAGATTTAGGAGAGAACAAATTGCCAGAAAAAGGATACAGTATAATCTTTTTTTCCTCGGTCACCTTCTAATTACATGAACAATCTCCAAAATTAACAGAAAGAATAAAAAAAATTTTTTTTTAATTAAAAATAATTTTTAAAAAATCACTATATTTAACCTTGATTCAAATCCATACTGCTGGTTTAAAAAAGACTATGGAGAACTAATGTGTTATCTTGAATTATTTATGCTACACTTTTAAGCAGCCAGAAAGGCTGAAAGAAGAAATAACATAAAACAAACTGCCAGCAGAGAAGATATAAGTAAGATCAGGTATTTGCTATACAAAATGTGGGCATAACACAAAAATCACCAATTAAACTTTTCCTCTACAGAGGAATATTATTTCGCAAGACTCAGTCATGCAGCTTATGGTATTTAGAATATCTTCAGAGAGGAAAGGAAATCTGAATGTGCTATGAAAATAAATAAAAGTACATTTATGATAGAAGAACAGTACTACCTCTTAGTCAATATAGTTTCTCAATCAATATTCATCCCAAAAATAAACTGGGTCACAAATTTCAATATTCTCAATCTTGTCCGTTGCAAAAATCAAACAATAACACTTACAAGGATGAGAATTCAGGTAGCTTTTGTACTTCCAATTTATGTGGAAACATTAAGAAACACTCTTTAATCACAAAATGATGTATTAGATTTTTCAACAGGACCCATGGCAAGTGATTCCCTGAAGTTTTGTCTCTTTCAGAGAATGCTCAGAGTTTGTGACACTACACAAGTTGTCAAAGACAACATTTTCCTTAGCAACCAATTGTGCCATGTAAGTTTCCAGTTTATACACTTCGGATTCTGAAGAAGATATCTAGACACACGAAAAACACACCTGAAGTACCAGGTGCAGTTTTCTGAACACAGCATATACTATATGATCTGAAGGGCTCTAAAAATCCAATCTCATGTCTTATTCAAATCTGGTGAATTTTTCCGACCTTAATCTCTGTCGGTTCCCCATCTGTAGAATAGAGATAATACTGCATTCCTCACTGGGGTTTTGTGGAGATAAATTTAATTTAAAACCTGTGAAGCACTTGGATACAGCTGTGATGAGCAGCACAGAAAAGCCTATGAGGAAATTAATAATTCCAGCTTCCGAGCAGGGTCTGAACGACTTGCTGTAAATATGGCTTAGGGCCATGTATGAAACACTGAGGATAAAATGATGTCTTGAATAGCTGCTCATTAATTGAGTACTGTCCATCTTGTGTACTGAGTAAGGAAGAAGTCTTCCGTAAAACTATTATGTGTTCTTGTATTTCAAGACTTCTTCATAATGCATATGCATAAGAGAAGCTGACTTTAGGTTGCAATGCCAGCTTTAATGTTAACACTCTTCTCTCGACTGCTTGCTTTTGCATTCGTAATAAAGTTCTCTCCATGCAGTTGGTACATGTAACATACACAGAATGAATTATGATCTCATTCAGGATCTCTGATTTCCATGCACAAGAGGTAATGAACAAAGCTTGCTTTAAAAAAAAAATCCATTAGGAAAACAAAATGCCAGGCTTGCCTAGACTTGGTAAATTCAGCAGGGTTTCTATTGAATTTTCTCTTCAATTGCTTGAATTGGTCCAAGTGCTACTTCTCTTAACACTTACTATCTATTACCAAAAGAGATATGGGAAAGCAAAATATATCAGGGGACTGTCCTTTCAATTTTTAATCAAAGGCGTTGAGTTTTAATACTCAACAATAACAGAAGCTGACTTGTTCCCTTTGCTAGTACCTGTGAGAACGAATCAGACAGAAATTAAGCTAGAAGTGGACATGGGAATCAAGAAGAAATACCATCTCCCCAATACGCTGTCCAGTGCCTACTTCCTCTTCCAAAAAAAGTCCCTCTGTACCTTGTAGGAGCAGGTGACAGATGATCTTGTGAGGGTTTATATACAAGTTCTTTTCTAGTGATAGCCACCTCCTTCTCCAGACTGCACAAACACATTCTCAAGGTAGAAGAGTTACACCTAGCAACAGATGATCAGATCCAGATCCTTCAGCTTTCAGCTCAACAAGTTCCCTAGCACTCAGGTACTGAAATAACAGAATGCATTCAAATTAAAATGAAATTTTGGAAGAAGAAATCATTTGAATGTGATGATAATTTGAAAATTTATATTCTCTTTTAATTAATTTTATCTGTGTAAAATTATCAGTGGTCTTAAATATCATCAAGACAAGTGAAATCTATTATATACCAGCTAAAACACATGTCTTTGGAGAGTACTAGAAGACATTTGTCCAGCTCAAGAGTATTCACTATAGCGAACTTACATATTTATAACAATTTTATAGTAATCCAAATCTAGAATATGTTGTACATGAAATAGTCTACCTTCCCAAAAGGGCAACAGAAAGTCAACATGTTTTAAATATTTAATTAGAACGAAAATCAAATTTACATAGCAATATGTCACATTTTCAGCTACTGATGAAGACAAACATCTCTGCACATTATCAGTACTCGAAAGAGTAGCCATTTGTATTTAACTTTGCTTACAGAGTGTCTCCAGAGATTTTTCACACTATTGTGCATTATTTCAAATGCTTCTTTCAGTTTTTTATTTAACTAGTTCATTGTTGATACAAGTTGGGATATTACCCAAAGTTTGAGGTATGCCCTAAAATAATTGTATTTGCCCTTAGCAAACATTTTATTTGAGTTTTGAACAAAACTGCTGATGGAAATTACTCTAGCTTGGAATGGACTGGCAGATGTGCTATATAGCAAAGGATTTCCCCTGGAAATTTTCTAATTTCCTTTCTCTAATTTAGAAAAGGTTTGTTTAAAAACTGTTACTATGTACTGAAGTACAGAGTAACACAATATATGAAGAAAGAAAAGGTACCTGAGAAACTTCAGCTGTGGTACCTCAAAATGGTAAAAATTCATTCAGAAACCCTAAATATTTTAAATGATTAAACATTTGTTTAAAACAAAAAAAAAAAAAAAGGGAGGGGTGGGGGAATCACCACAAAAGCTACAATTTAATCACCTTTTAACTTACCATTAAATTAAGAATTAATAAAATAGACATGCATTTCTCACTTTGCAAGCTCTTGAAAAAAAAGGAAAAGGGAAAAAAAAAATCCAGCAGAAGTTGTGCTATGTACTATGGGCATCTTAACTTATTCAATGTTTTGACTTTTAAAGATTCTACAAGTTCCCACACGGATGTTATCACCTACAGGAAAAATTGCCTTTTGCAAAGTATGAAATAATTTAATTTAGTCATTAATCATAAATCCCCAAATGACAACATATCTAAAACAAACAAAAAAACCTCTTACCTTTAACCTTCATTTAGCAAATAATTTTCTTTATTCTAACAGCAATGCAACCAGATAAATTGTGCATTTCCCCCTCTTCCCAGCATTAAAGATCAGGAAGTCAAAGATGCAGAGAGAAATAGTAGCTATGTTTATCAAAACCATCAAGCTAATAAGAAATGTTGGCTGGAAGGGATCTCTACAGGTATTGCCCCCAAACTCAGAACAAAAGCTTAACTATGGCAAACACCAGCACATTTCAACCATGACTTTGGCCAAATGAATCTCCAAGGATGGACTTTCCTCAACAAACCCTAGAAAGCTGTCCTACAAAAACAATGTAGATTATGAATGAGTATCGAAGAAAAAAAAAATCATTAGATTTCCACTAACAATATCATAAGCCTTATGGAGAAGCTGGCTTTTAGGTTAACTAAGTATTACTTCCTCAACTTGCTAGATGACATCTTGCCACAGACTGGCTGCCTAATAATCATTAAGAAACAGGGAAGGTTGTGGTTTTCCCAAGTCTTCCCTTCCAATCTCTTTCCACTGCTTCCTTGTATGGTTAGCACAAGCAAGAGGAAGCACATCTCTTCCACTCAAAGCAGTTACAAGTGCACTGAAGAAAGCTCCTTTCATCTCATCATAATTAAGTTCTCCTAACTTGCCTCTTACAATGATATTGAGAAAACCCTCTCTGCAGTAGAAATAGGTAAACTAGCTGATATTTTGCTATTTGATTAAACTAGATGTTTGTATATATGTGTGTATTAACAGTGTGAATTTCCAGAAACAGATCATCTCTATATCAGATACATTTTTGAAACGTTAAAATTTTATAAATGAATGCAGTTTAACAGGTAAACTATTTAATCATTTCCAAGGGAAGCTTTTCTCTGACAGTACATTTTAACAATTCTTATGCTGTCTAAAGTAACAGCATTAATAATGTATCCTGAGTTGATCCAGGTTATTTAGTATTAATCTTGGTAACTGATTCTTATTTTTACACATGCCCATTAACTTTGCTTTGCAAAAGCTGAGTGAAGCTCCTAGCCTCTAGCAGACCACTGTGGTCCCTACAGGCTCCCCTTTGACCTGTTCCATAGCCCTTAAATGAGTGACACAGCATAGGTGTTCACTTTCCAGTCTCACACTGCTACAACTTCAAATCTCAGAAGCCCACATTCAGAACATTTCCTGAATACAGTGTTTGAAGTGATTAAAACACTTGAAGACCATTTTCTGTTATTTTGCTTGGGCATAACACACTCCTAACGCATTTAACTAAATGGAAAGTGAAACTCAATTGCTACATAACAACATGCACCAAAATGTCCCAGTCCCATGTGCAGCACATTACAAGCTGTGACTAACCTGTGTCTTATTGTTAAATAATAGAATTTTGGGTCTTACTCTTTAAGGTATAAGACTGATATTTTTTAATTTTTTGTTTTAACTGAAGAATGTATACAAGTTGCTATAGCAATAGCTGAATACTCAAAATTACTGCTTTTACAAAGTGCTTTGATATGCCTGTATTTCAGAATAGACAGCACAGGATACTACATCTCTAGATGTGATCAGATGCAGCCTCTCAGTCTGGAGTAGTGCCCTAGATGTTTGCACTCTTAAAGCGTGCAAGTATGCTTTTGTGAGTCTTCATATTACTGATAAAGAAGCTACTCTTAGAATTAACAATTTAGGATAAGTAATCCTGGATGAAAGAGTTGCATAATGTCACAAGAAGTTCCTGAAGCAAGTGCATCTCTTGAAGTGTGATTTCAAACTCAGAAGTGGTGTGGGGAGCAGCTGCATTCTCCCATGGGGAACCCCTGTAGTTCTGCGAAGGAGTGCAAGCAGAGCACCATGACCCTGTTTTGCAGGAGATGTTACCTTCTGAAAGGCACAAAGAGGGAACCATGCTTGTGACTACCCTACTCAGATAGTGAGGCTATTTATTTTCCTCCAATTTCTATATGTCCACAGAGGAAAGCGGGCTTAATTTGCAAACCAGCTTTTCTATTAAAAGAAGAAATATAAATACGATTAATTATTTGGAGTGTTGCATTCCATGGCAGAATTCTGAAGACAAATAAAAGCATATTATTAGTACATCATTAATTTTGCCAACATTTGGTGCACACACATAACCACTCAAAAAAATGAAGGGGGAAAAAAACAGTTCTGTTGCAAACATTTTTGTCAGTTGTTCTCTATGATGAAGAAAAACCTTAATTGAGGATATTTCTTCAGCTAGGTACAATCCCTTTTGTCTTTTCCATACTTTTGGTATACCTTATCCCTACTGCACACACACACACAGAGGTAAACATCTCTTTGGTACACAGGAAACAAGCCAAGGCACCAGGAGCCAGAGCTATTTCTTTCAAGTTCAGAATGTAGAGTGTACCCACCCTGGCACAGGATGTTCAGGGGAAAGACATATGAGAGTAGGATGATAAGATGAATCTGGACTGAGCAATCCTTTGTTCTGCAAATAGATCATGCTAATACAGTTGCATACACATGATCAGCTCTTCCCAAGAGGCAGCCCTATCCCCCAACAAAGACATGGAATTTGACATGACAAATACTTATTTCCCCAGAGGGATTTATTTTCCAAACACAAGTGAAGTATTATCACAAATCAGCCATCAAAACTCAGCAGCACTTTGCATTTAGAGACATTTAAAACTATTATAGAGTTGTGCATATAATATGTAAATAACCAGGTAAGCCTCAGTGAAATATCTATTTACATACAATTCCTGAATGTGTTGGATATGTGTTGTCATACTTCATTATTTCTGAATCAACAGTGTTTAAAATTAATTTCTTGGTTTATTTCGGTTTAATTCACTAAAGGCACAATCCAAAGCCTTTTCACAAGAAGAAAAAATTCCCTTCACACTCGAAGTGACTTGATACATTCTCAGAAATACTATTTATCACAATAATATTGTGGATCTATTCCTCTCTACTATTGTTTAGAGCCACTTCACTTCCATAATGTTAAACAAGGTAAATTTCCTCTGGTTTTACTGTTTAAAAGAATTTATAACCTCTTTACCTATTTCATATGGATCTCCCAGATGTTAGACTAGTATTTGACCCAGACTTAACTGACTTAAATAATTTAATGTTCCCCAAACTTGAAGAGAAATAGGAAGTGAATTATAGCTGAATATACCTGTTCCATTCACACATACTCATCCTATTCTTTCAACATGAATATATCAAAATATTAATATGAAATAACATGGAAACTGAAGAATTTAATTCTTAAATGATATATACAGCTCTCTGACATTCCTCTGATGAATAAAATGCATCTGCTACTATTCCACTTCTAATTTAGTCTACTAACTCATTTTTTGCATGATTTATTTGAACTGCCTATTCAGGGCAGAGAGCTATTGGCAATCAAAGGTAACCCTAAAAAGATACTACTTAATTGTCACCTGATTCACATTCAGCAGTATGTATACTCCTGCACTGTTACAGCTAGCACACTGTACATCAGTTTTATACCAGAAAAACATTCATATATAAGAGGAGCAAGACCAAACCAAAGCAGAATTTTTGCATTCACAAAGTATCAGCTGGAAAAAGTAAAAAGGCCATAACCAAAAACTTACTACTCTCACATGTCCTTTTTAACAAGATGACCCAGGAACAGTTTTATGTCTTCATTCAAGTGAGGAAGAAGATTCATACAATGATCATGCTCATCAAGCTTACACTCAAACTCACCATCTATGGATGGTATTGTTTCAGTAGTCAATCTGCCAATTTCTACCAGCACAACTTGGATAATGTGCACCAGAGAATTTTGAGACAGCTAGCCAAGCAGCATCAGGGGTGTCAAAAGATCACACTGCTAAGCTTTAAAAAACAAGCAAAAAAAAAAAAAAAAAAAATCAAACTGCACAAATTGGGGAAGTCAGGCAATTGCATTCTTGTTAGACTGAAACCAACTAATGGCAAAATACTGGGATGGTTGATATATGACTTTACTAACAAGCTATTAAAACAAAGTAAAACTAATGCTATTTGAGATGGACTTATGGGACATAAAGTTAGCTATCTGCAATCCAGAAAAATTTTATATTGCTTGAAAGCTTGACTAATAAAAAAGGCTCAATTTTCAAAATGACATACATCTTGAAAAAAATAAAAACAAACAAAAACAATTTAGCAGCCTGTGACATTTTCATTAAGACACTGGAATTATGTAAAGTCAACATGATCTGCACAAAATGTACTTTTTCTAAAGAAATCATTAATAGACATCAGTAACTAACTGTAAATAAGGATGGTCTGGTTTCACCTGAACACTGCAGAATTTGGCACTTAACCCCATACTAACATTTTCAGTGGCATTCAAAAGGAAGCTTAGATCATTACAGATAAGGCTTGTGCATAATAAAGTGACAAGTGCTCCAACATTGAGTAGGACACCAGTGCTAAGAAAGAAAATGGGCTGACTGGGAATGCTGAGCAAAGAACAGAAGCTGTGCCCAACATCAAGTTTAACCAAAAATGTCATATTTGCATATCAAGAAACTGCACTGTGAATCAGCAGCTTACAAGAGACCTGGCATCACCACAATTAATCTGACAGGGAAAGTTCAGCATCATCACTGGATGTGCATTCAGGGAAATGGATGAGCATTCAGGGAAATTCTAAGCACACAGAGGGATGTTAAACCATTTCTGTATGAGGCACTGGTACAAGCACAGCTGGAATAAGGCCCCAATCAAGGATTTATAACTTTCTTAATCTAGTGGAGACACTGGAGAATTTTCAAGCAAGACAAACACAATAAATCAATTAGGAAACATACTCTGCAAAAGGGCACAGAATTCCATCTATCTTGCTTACTGAAGGGAAGTTTGAGGAGTGTCTTGAGTGCAAAAGCCACTACAAGCCACACAGACCTTCACAATCTAGAAACACAAAGGTATAAAAGCTGTTGTTCATGGAAAATGGTAATTATTTAAAAATATCAGATTCTAAATTAATTGCATGTTTTGTGTATTTCTCTTAATGAAAATTTATTATTTGAATAAACTGCCAAGAGCAGTGGCTTGCTATCAGGGGTAATCTATAATAAAGATAAAATTCTTAAGGATTTAGTCCAGCTATGAATTAATTCGGGGAAGTCATCTGGCCTTGTCCAGTGACTATGGAAACCAGATTAAGGTGACCACACTACTACCTGCCCCTCTAACCTCAGAAATGGTTCCTTTAAACAATCTTACTGCTGTTCACAGCAGGTTCACCAATATTTGGACGCTTTTATTGTCACGATAATAATCATTGAGCAGAGAGGTGTGGTAGGGGACTGGGTAAATGAGGTAATTTGTAATTAAAATTAAAATTAAATGCGAGTTTAATTTCAGTTACACCTTTGATTCTGTTATGAATGCTAGTCCAGTACTTCTGTAATAACCCACATTAATCAGCATTATCTTTGCACCTTTTTAAAAACTTGGTATGCAGCCTCTCTTCTCAGTGCCAGGAAAGTCTGCCACCAGAAGGAGGAAAACACTGATTTACATTCAAAATACAACTCTTAAGATTTTTTTTATGACTGTTGGAAGGCTGGCCATCACTAATCATACACATCTTAATTTGCAATCAGGTATAAAACTGAATTTAAAAAGCTGATTAAAGAGTAAATACTTTAAGTACAATATTTTGGTTTGTCAATAAGTAAACAAACATTTGGCTTTTTCTCTCTACAGTCTACTCTTCCAAAATTATGCAGTTCAAACTCAGCAAAGCTTATTCGAGTGAAAATAAACGAGGCAGATGGTTAAATGTCTGTATTGTCTGGAATTCCAGCAATTTACCAGCTACCAAATTACCACTAGGTACAATTGCTCATCACCAGTACCAGAAAAATTAATTAATCCTTGGAGAGTTGTGTAAACCAGCACATGGAACACTGGCCTTTCATCTCCAGTGGTCGTTCTCAAGTTTTGATTCCCGATGTAATTCATACAACATAGTTCTAAATTTTCAGAGATTCAGATCCTGCTGCCATCACCATATGTCACAGTGTCTCCCCAGGCAGAAGAAAGTGGTGTTTCTGCAGCTTGGAGATCAATTCAGAAATGCATTTACATACATTTTTCTCCGTATTTAAAAAAAAAAAAAAAGGGGGGGGGGGAAACCACCAAATAAACAAAAACCCCAAAACAAAACAAAAAACCGACCAGAAAAAACACAACAACTTTTTTTAAAAGCCATTCTTATTCCAGTCAACACTCAAACATGTGTTGACACTTTGGATGAATTTCAATGCCACCTAAAATATAAGCATTATTCTGAACAGGAAACCTTTGAAAAATGTAGGGAAAGACATGCCAACACAGCAACAGAAAAGTGCAGCAGTTTTGGGATCTTTACTACAGATCAAAGCATGCTCACTTATATTCCATTACAGCAAATGGCTGAATGAGTCTAGGAACAAAGATAAGCAATGAAAGCGTGTCTCTGCCAACTTCTGAAATGCATATCCACGCCATACAGAGCTGGTGCAAGGCTTATCAAAAGCCTGTTAAAGGCCTCCAGGAATCTTAAGAAAAAGTTACTATGGAAAAAGCCCTGCTGCAAGTCTAAAAAGTTTAAAAGGAAAAATCAAGTTCTGTAAAAGAAAATCCGTTTACACAGAGACCTCAGTTATGTTTCACCTGATAGCAACTCTTGCAACAAGAAAGGTGTATTTAAACAGATGATTACCTCCAAATAACCCAGCTTGCTTGAGAAACTGAGAAAAACCCCAACACTATTTACAGGTTGTTTAAACAAGAGTAATTTCTTTGATTCTGGAAGTGTAGCCATCTTTGGGATATGATACAGTAGTCATGCCACCAATCCAGAAACCCATCAGTATCTTCAGCTAGCAGTGATTAGCAATAACATTCAAGTTCATGAGCTCCAAACCCCTTAAAAGGTGAGCCAGAAGTACCATTAGTAAATCTCTTGTAAGAAACTAGCATTCAGCAGAATATAGTTTTTCTTAGTATCTCCATGTCTCTGTTGTGATTCACTCAACATATCCAGCCTTTTTTTGTTTGGGTTTTTTGAAGGTTTTTTTTGTTTGGTTGGTTTTGAGAGAAAATGAAACTTTCTGGCTCAGAGAGCTATGTGGATTCTGCTTTCTTCATGTTCCTTTCATTAGGATGTGGAGAAAAAAAAAAAAAAAAAGTCATTTCTCAGCATTACAGGAAAAAAAAAAAAAAAGGTATCCCAAATGCCCAGAAAAGTCTGGAGGACTAGGCCAGATCTTCAGTACAATTCCACAAGATAGAAGATGGTTTCACAGAGGGCCAAAAGTGAGAGAAGATTTGGTTGACACCAAATACCACCTCAGTGAGAAGCAGGTCTACAAGACCCAGACAGTTTCCCACATTTCAAGGAAAAAACAGCAAAGACTAGTGACTCCTAACACACACACACACAAATCCTACATTCCTTTAGAATCTCAAATTGAATTTTATTAGCCTCCCACTCTAATGATTGCAGAGTTTTGAATAGGAAGGGAACATCTCACTCTGCCTGAAGAGAATCATTTGATGATTACACTGTTGTACACAATGCCTCTGCTCACGGCATGTTTTCATTTGTTTGAAAACAGAAGTCTTGTAAAATGCAGCTTACTTTTTAATACAGGACAGACTGTGAAAAGAACTGTCTTAGCAGGAGGCCCTGTACCCTTTAGGGATTGAAAAGCAAAGAAAAGAACAACTTAGAATTTAATCAGCTTCAGTCAGCATTTTGGCCTCTTGGAAACAGGTATAGAGATCAAGAGCAAACAGATTATCAGTCCTTTAGGCAAGGCTTAAATCTTGATCTTATCTGTCACAAGGCAGGAACCAAAAACAATAAGAAAAGCTGAAGAGCAAGCTCTGTTTGATTTATATTTTACATTACTGAAAATTAGAAAGGTATAATATTTCTTAAGGGAGAGGATAAACATTTAATTACTTAAATGTTTAAATGTAAGCATATCAGACCTGAGCTCTGGATCTGTATTGGAGACTAATCCTCAAATGCATCCATTCAATGTTCATGATATCATTGATGAAGAAATTTATCTTTCAGTCCATGCTCATGTGTTATTCTAAATCGTGTGTGAATTAATTTTTCTCTAATAAATAGCTAAGTACACATAATTCACATTGTTTTTTTTCTGCATGTCTAGATTTTTTTGTTTGCCTGGAGAGAAATCAGAAAAAAATTACTGTTCTGGATACCTCATCCTAATATGTGGTAGGAATGCAGATTACCTACAGCAGCATTCAAATTCATGGAATATTTTTTTTTTCAATATAATTCTGTGGGTAGGGGGATGATGTGCACAAAGGTGCAGGCACTTCTTGGCTTTCTTAACATCTGATCTAATCACAAGTAATAGCAAATACTCTCTGGAGACTGGCAACAGCTGATACCTAAAGACTCGGCATCCAATCAGGATCTGGCCCTCACAGTGGTGCTGAGTACTTCTGCCAAAATTTGTTCTGAAGGCTGCAGATGTGCAATATGACGAAGAGGCTCTTTGATAAATGGGAAAAGAAGGGAAAAAAAGAGTTCATCAGATCACTTTTCTGTGCCAGTCCTAGAAACTGCTTTCCATTCTAATTACTTTTAAAATATTTCTTGTAAACACTTCTCTATTTTTCCTCACAAAGCTGTCAGCACTAAATTTTACAGCAGTGCCTCTACTCCACATCTTCTCTTATAGAAGCCCAGTGAAGCAAGTTTTATTTTTCATCCATGAGAACTGCAGAGATCCCTTCCCTATGGAAGTTAGTGCAGTCAGCCTGTGCTAGCAGAGCTACACCTTCATAAAGTCCATTTCAGTTCAATACTGTTGCTTGTTTCTCAAGATGAGATGCTGCACTCTGGCTGTCTTAATTATGCAGTTGTCAAAGGCTACCCTGGGAAGGATTGCATCTTGGAAACCAGCAGAACTACTTATGCATCTGGTACACAACAGAAGCTTCAGAGGTTTGCAAGCATGGCACTGCACTTCCTAGCAAATTCAAGCCATCTCACTTATATTTAATGTACACATATGGAACTGCAAAAGGAGACTATGTAACAGAGCCCTATCAGTCTTTAAACAAATTGAATTAGAGTCATATCTGATTTACACAAAGAAATTTACACACAATTATACTCAAAATTCATAGCTAGCCACAAAAAGCTCTTCTTGGTGCATCAAGAATTTAGACAGAGGCCATTACCTACTGCTGATTTTTTTTTTCAGCCTAGGAAAAGAAACTGCTTACCAGATGCTGAAATCTTCAGCAGAAGAGAATCTATCGTTCTCTTCTCATTACTGCGGTGTACATGAAAAGTACTTTCCCTTGACTTCAGTGCAGTTAGATGACTACAAACCAGAAAGAGAAGAAACAGCCCCTATGTTTTATTAAACACTTTAAAAATTGATACAAAGAGTGCTCCAGTAACAAGAGCTGACAGCTTTGATTAACGTAGCCACATTTCCTTCTGATCCCCATATCATATCCACTGTAATTGAAAAAAAACAAATAAAACCTCTTTCTACTTCATAAAGTCCACGAAACTTCTAAAAACTGCAGATATGTAAGTTTAAAGAAAACAGAAAATAAATCTAAAACTTTACTCCCCATAAGTGATGCTATATAATAGAAGGGGAAAAGCCTCTGCCACTATTGTGTGGTTAAACATAACATTAAGTACTTGACCAGGTGTCTAGAGTCACTACATTACATCCAGACAGAAAAAGCAGCATGATCTCTGCTCTAGACCATATTGTAGTGTGTATTAAACTTCCAAGCTTAGACTTCAAAGCAAAACCCTCTTGAAAAGATTTATGTATGACATAAAAATTAAACTGCAAGGAAAGCAGTGTTAAGAGCTTGTGGTTGACCATTGGAGCAGTAGAGCACGAAAGGACTGGGGATCATTTCAATCCTTGAAGTTTATACGTCAATTTAAAATGTTTAAGACAATTAAAGTGACTACTTTCATGTATGTGTAAACACTGACTGTGACAGCAGTAGCTGTTGAGTCCAACTGTCAGGGCATGTGCACATCTACATGCTTCCAGCACTGGAAATGCTCTGCTTTTGTGGACAGAAAGTTCTTCTATTACTTAGTGATGACTATTAATAATCAAATTCATTTCAGTAGGTCTATTTCCATGCTCACCAGCATTTCAACTGTGTGCACTACCAGAGCCCAACCAAGATTTTCTTTTCCTAGGCTCTTCTGGAAGCAGTTTAACAATGAAAATTACCACAGAAAAGACCGCATCATCTTATGCAAAAAATGAAAAGGCTAATGAAAGCCTTGCAATTTGCCTTTCCCCCCCCCCCAGCCCCCATTTTTCTGCTCAAACTGACTTAGACTTATGTTATTCTTTTAATTCTTGCTTTTGTCTTTGATCTAGCTATTAATGAATGTGCCACTGACCTTGGCTGAATGACAGAGGTAATTGTTTCCCAAGGATGAATTGCTCTTAAACAGTTCTTTAATATCAGACAAACCTGTGATTTCTTTTAAACACCATTCATGTCTCTATTCTTTTATTTATTTTGATAAAGCAAGCATGTAGCAAGCTAAATATCTATTTTATTTTCAGCTTAGTGTATTGCAGCATATAGATTACCTTCTATTTTCATCAAAGAGAAATGTATGCACTTCAATGAGAATTACTGGATATTGAACATTGTGAAAGTAACATTCAACTTACAGGAGCACATAGGAGGTTTAATCTTTAATTTTTTTGTTTGTTTGTTTTAACTTTTAATCTTCTTTACATCTAGCCAAAAAAAATATCAAAGTATTCAGCAATCAAAACCAGCTTATTCCAGTGCCTAGATAACAGATGTGGTAGACTTAATCAGCCCTGACATCTTATATAAACAGGCCAAACTTTTTTTTTTTTTTTTTTTTTGGTGCCAATTAGCCCTCTGGATGCCTCAAAATGGGAAAAATCTCCACCAGAAATGGTGTCATTTGCTCACAGAGGAAGAGAAGACTTTCCAGTGTCACTGCTATACTTTTGCCACTTTCTGCTCCTTATAGGACCATTGACAGAAAAAAAACAATTTTTTTCCTCTTATCTTCTGTATTCTTTTAGCAACTTATATCTCAGGATTTGATACATCCAGACACTTATTCTGACATAACTTTGTTTTTCTCCTTTCCTGCCCATCAACCAGTCTGCTGTTTTTCAGTATCACTATTAAAGGTGAAGTTTCTGAAATCCAGACTTTTTATTTGCATTACATGCATTTTCCCACCCATTCTGCCTATAGAATATGAGAAATATTGCCAAGTTGGTTGACATAATTTGCATTTTACAAATCTACATATCTGCAATGTAGAAAATCCTATTCCTGTATATTAGCACAAAATAATTCTCCTACTTTATGCAGTGTGACCTCATTTAAGTGAAATACCCTTTCTACCAAGGGGCAGAATGACACTAGTTCTTTTATGCACCTGAAGTTTAAAATGTTGACCAAGATTCGGAATAAACACCTATTTAGCTATCATCTCTGTGCCATCCAACAGGCTTATAAGAAGAATACTAGCTTTATAGAACAGGTTTCTGATCTGAGCAAAGAACATTTCACATACAAGCTCCCAAAATATCCCCTCTCAATGCAAAGTAACAAAATTCTTAAGAGGAATCTGGACTTCTATGAAGTTTTGTAGCCATTCGTTTGCCTGTTTGGATTTTCCCTCCACATCTTTGCTTGCCTCTTTTACACACAATGAAAAAGAAAGTTTGTTCTGATTTATCTGTGGCCATTTCTCCTTAGAACTGAATTCACTTTTTCCCACCTCTATGATCTTACTCTTTCCCCCCCCCCTGTTATTTAGCTTTATGAAGGCAGAGGAAGGAATAGATTACATTAGTCTTGCAAATTCTAATATGCAGGTTAATATTATATGCAAATACTTCATTATACATTGATGTACTCCTTTTCAAGTTCTCTTGTCTCAAAGAAGCTGAGACAAAAGGTTCTTTAAAAAACAATTACTGATGTCAAGCATTTCCATTTCTCAGTATTCAAATTAGAACACTAGAAAGGAGTATGATTTTTACTGATGATCTTTTTACTGAATGATATTTAGCCAAAAAGGCATGAACTGGCTTCATCACCTACTTCAAAGTAAAACATTCTTCATGGGGTGCACTCCTGCCAATTCCTTCCCAGCCTGTTCACCCTGTATCCTTCCCTCCAGCCAGATCATGCCACTACATCTCTGTTCTACCAGTGTAACCCAACTCCTGCAATTCTAGCAATCCTCCACTTCTCATGTGCCTTCTCTGCTGTATGCTTTCATGTACCAGTAATTAGAGAGAAGTACATCAAATCAGAATGGTTTCTTCACTGGAAGCTGCTTTACAGCATGTGGCTGCTCATCATCCAAATCCAACTCACTGAGATAAAAAAGTTACTACTTTTAAAACCGGTCACGGTCAATTGATGACTACTGTAGAACATTGTCTGAAAGTATGTATAGGGTAGTATCTGAGAAATGAATAGCTCAATGCTACTTAATGCAAGAAGCAATAATCAAGAACAAAAATAGTCTATTTAGTTTAAAATTGCTATTACTTAAACAGTAAACACAGCTCTCATAACAACTGTCAAGTGCAACTGCTTGTATTAACAGTAATTTTAGCAAGCTATTTGATATAATTTGCATGTCTGTTAGTGAAATTTAACTAATGGAAATAAGCAGGTACAAGACAACTCAAGGTTACCACAAAGCACAAGTTGATGCTCTTCTGACTGTGATTTCATAATCAGCTGCTCAAAGATATATGGTTTTCACTGAGGAGGCTAAATCAAGTTCCAAGGAAAGAGAGAGAATCAACTCCTTAGCAGTGATTCATTCTCAGACTTCAGATTATCTAAAAGAATCAGAATTTACCTCCATGAACTTCCCCTTCAAGATAAAGCCTTCACTACAGATACTATTAGTATTTTTAAAACAAAATACAAGCAGACCAGGAAAAGAAATCTGGAATAAATAAGGCAAAGCAATCATATGGTACAATCAAATCTTACCTGAAGGCAACAAGAGAAACTTGTGACTCTTACCGAGCCTATGAGGACTCCCCCCTACCAAGTTCCTTCTTTGAATGGTCAGAGCAATATACTATTTTCTTTATAGATGTACTTGTAGACATATACACTTACACATACATGTACTTGGATCAAGTGGAGGATACACAATGGATAACAGAAGGTGAGATGCTAGTTCTGTTAAGAGGAAGATACCTCCAGCAACATTAAAATAAATTCAGATTAAATTCACAAGCTGAAGACAAAGCCTTTTCCTGGTTAATGCATACACTCTGAGTCTACAGTCACAGCAGATAAAAATAAATTGCAGTGTCTGTTTCCAAAGAAGCAGACATGAAGCCTAATAAACCTAACCATGAGACTGAATTGGATAAACTTGCTGTTAACCAGCCAGTACCCTTTCTCTGATTCCCTTTAATGACTGACTTTTCAAATCTTAGTGGAAAGATTCGCAGGTTCCTGTGGCCCAACAGAAAGTGCACATATTTCAACAGCAACAATCTTCATTCTGTTTATTAGAGTAGAAAAAGCAGGGTGGAAAAACAAAGCCATTTCAGTCAAGCTAACTAAATTCTGAGTCAAGTGAAGTACAACTCGAGCACAATTACATGCTAGATTTGATAAGAATCAAGTGCAAAGCAGGGGCAGAGTTTTCAGCATCTTGTTCACCTCCCTCTCAAATATATACTTCTCACGTGAAGAAACTGAAATCCCCAGGCTACAGTTTGTCATCTTAGAGAAGAGCTACAAGGAGGGAAACTACTAATAAATGATCAAGGAGCATGAATACAGACAAAGAATAAAAATAGCAATGACTGATGCTAGGAAAATGACTGTTAGGACTATGGGCCATTACCTATGCTGCTGCATATTCTTCTTAATAGAAGATCATAGAATCAGTCAGGGTTGGAAGGGACCACAAGAATCATCTAGTTCCAACCCCCTTGCCATGGGCAGGGACACCTCACACTACATCAGGCTGGCCAGAGCCTCATCCAGCCTGGCCTTAAACACCTCCAGGGATGGGGCCTCAACCACCTCCCTGGACAACCCATTCCAGGCTCTCACCACCCTCATGAGGAAGAACTTCTTCCTCACTTCCAGCCTGAATCTCCCCACTTCCAGCTTTATTCCATTCCCCCTAGTCCTATCACTACCTGATATCCTAAAAAGTCCCTCCCCAGCTTTCTTGTAGCCTCCTTCAGATACTGGAAGGCCACAATAAGGTCAACTCGGAGCCTTCTCTTCTCCAGACTGAACAGCCCTAACTCTTTCAGTCTCTCCTCATAGGAGAGGTGCTCCAGCCCTCTGCTCATCCTGGTGGCCCTTCTCTGGACACCTTCCAGCATGTCCATATCCCTCTTGTAATAGAGGTTCCAGAACTGGACACAGTACTCCAGGTGGGGTCTCACCAGAGCTGAGCAGAGGAGGAGAATCACCTCCCTTGACCTGCTGGCCACACTTCTCCAGATGCAGCCCAGGCTCTGGTTGGCTTTCTGAGCTGCAAGTGCACATTGACAGCTCATGTTGAGCTTCTCGTCCACCAGCACCCCCAAGTCCCTCTCCTCAGGGCTGCTCTCCAGCCAGTCACTGCCCAGACTGTACTTGTGCTTGGGATTTCCTCGACCCAGATGCAGGACCTTACACTTGGTCATGTTGAACCTCATGAGGTTGGCTTGTGCCGACCTCTCCAGCCTGTCAAGGTCCCTCTGGATGGATCCCTTCCCTCCAGCATGTCTGCTGCACCACACAGCTTGGTGTCATCAGAAAACTTGCTGAGGGTGCACTCATGTGCACAGATATGCACAGTCCATGTCTGTAATGCTTTACATACTATGACTAAGCAAAACATGCATGCAAGCATGCAGCTATTTAATAGCTTGCAGCACTTTAAAGCATAACATTCCAGATAACTGTCTGAGTACCTTGGAAATCTCCAACTAAAAAACATGGCTTGGTACAAAACAAAGGAGAAACCTTGGATCAGAAAAGAAGGGATAGCATTTTAGAATAGTCAAAGCACAGGGAATAGTAGCTAAGGTAAGCTGGATTTGTCGCTTGAGCTGAAGTCAACACGTGGACTTATCTACAGTTTAGTTCTCTTGTTATTTCTGCTAACAGGTTATGTTGGGTTTTCTACACTCTTTTTTTTTTTCCCCCCTAGCTATCAAAGCAGAACTGCAGCAAGCAGTATCTCATCGGACCTGCACAATAATCATGGTTTATACTAAAATTGTGGTATCCCTAGGATCAGCCATTACACAAGAATCAAATAATACCTATTCAAGGCCAGGACAGGTGGAGACTGAAACTTTAACAGGCTGTGCCTGTTCGAGAGACAACAGGAGTGAGAGAAACGCAGGTAGCCTAGACACACGCCGGTTAGCTTCAGGCATCAGGTATTCAGTTATCAATGAAGAGACAGACATGCAAGCAGCCAGATAATTTAGCTGCTCAGCTTCTTCTAAGCAAACTATTATTTGGGTTGGCAGATTATTGAGAACACAATACAGTTTTAAAATAGCAATATGCTGAACCACTTAAAAGTAAAAGATGAAAAGGAAACTTGCTTGTTTTTCTCTCAGCTTTGCTGGAGTCCACTGGAGATGACGATCATCAGGGAATGCCAGCCAGCTTAATCAAAACAAGACAACAATGGGAATTTTGAAGTTACAGTGAAAGCAGTGTCTGCTCAAAGGCAGATAAAACCACATTCATAGAGATGGATCTACTGCTTATTTTCAAGCAACAGTCAACAAATCTGAACTTCAGCCTTAGAACTCAAATATTTTTCCTATCGTTAGCAATAAATTTTTCCCTTGTCCACAAAGGAAACTTAATCAGTGGCACTTTTTCCTAATAAGATAACATCTGGCAATAACAATTACATTGATTACTTGATTCCAGCTAGCTTTGCAGGACAAAGCTTTGGCCATGAATGAATAATTCTGTTCCCAGTATCAGGGTTTATTAGGTACTAAGACAATGATTGAACTGGTGAAGGAAGCTTTCTGCTGCTAGTCTGTCAGCTGTATTTAACTACCACCTACCTTCTTTTCCTAATAAACACACAGTGACTGGACAATTAAGCCTTATGCTATGTTTGCCAACTGTGATTGAGTTTTCAGGGCCCACTTCTGTTTAACTCCTCCTACAAGAGCAGGCAGAAAACCAGACTAGATGAGTAAACCACTGAATTGCTGCACTGTGAGAAGCACTCTGCCTTTATGACAGCAAAATTCTTTGTAAGAGATGCAAGAGAAATGAGCTTTAATAAATCACCTTATCCAAATCCCATCTCTTTTTAGTTAGAAAGTGGCTTCAATTATGCTTCTAGTGCATGAGAAAAAGTAACCTTCCATGTTGTGTCTTCCACCTTCTCTCTAATGTCCATTAAAAATACCCCCAAAACTACTCAAAACACCAGATACCTTTACCACCACCTTAGTGTAGGATCATGAAGATACCTGAGCTAAAATCTAGACACAGTTTGACACTAGGCTCCTGGCAGTTTACACTATGAAAAATTCTCCACAGTGAATTATAACTAATATCAAAAAATAAATACATCAGCAACATAGGGTAATATGCAAATGATGTTTGTAATTAACCACTCATTCCAAAAATACAAATATAATTCCATTTTGTAGATTGATTAATAGCAAATTGAAGAGATTATTTTTCTTGCTGTCCCATAGTCAGGGCTGTGTGCATTATGCAGCCACACAGCATTGATAAAACTACTACACTGTTATACAGAAATCCAGAGTGTAATTAGTATTCCACTTTGCATCTGCAATTGCTGCTACACTACAATAGAGAATTAGCTGATAAACAATATTCAGGAGACAAACATTTGCCCTCTTTCCAATCATTGTATTTCATAATGAAACAGCATCGCTCAATTTAGCCTCTAAATATCTTGAGAGTAATGAACTTGAGATGTTCTGGAAAGAAGGTGAGGGAATACTGCTTTGTGTTCTTATGACAAGAATGCACTAGTAAAATCTGCAAATATAAATACCACGAAACACTCAAGCTTGCAGGAGCTTCACAGTTTGCCACAATTTCATTTTCACACAAAACAGCAGCATAAATTAGGAAGGGCAGCTTCAGAGATGCCCATGTCTCTGTCTACCTGGTATTTGAGACTGCCTTGTTTGAAAAACAAGTTAAAATACTGACAGCATGGAGCATAAACCAGAAAGCTTACTCAAAGGATACCCTAAAGAAAACATCATCACATGAATTCTGCTATGGGGCTTTTTGGGTTTTTGTTTTGGTTTGGAGGGTTTTGTGTTTTTTTTCCTCTTGAAATCACTACATCAATACACTTAGTTGGATTCCATTTCTACCACTTCAGGAATCACCAAAGTATTATGCCAAACTCTCTTCCCGCTGTCATTTTATAACGGTTATGTTTCCTCTGTTCTTTCCCTGTTTTCTGCTCATGTTCAGGATAATATTTTACAGAAGAATGCTACTTCTTGAGGCATATTCACCTTACCAAGTGACACACTTTAAATGCTTTCACATTTTATGCTTTTACTTCACTCTCCTCTGGAAGTATAGTAAGTGTATAGGAGAAGAGTCACTGAAGAAAGTACTTGAATGGCTCAAAGACCTCAAATGCAGACAGAATTTTGCTTCCTTACCTCAAATCACAGTTCTCAGCACTCACAGATTGCTCTATATCAGCATCCAGAAAAGCACTGAAGAAGCACTCCAGTATTTTTTTTCATGGTATCCATCCATATTTACTCAGATGCTGCTGTTCACTTGGAACTAACAGTTGTTGTGGATAAGTGCCATCTACCCATTCTCTTCACAAGTAAAACACTTCTCTGAACTAAAACATACAGGTGAAATGAAGGGACACTCCCATTTCCAGAATACAGCACTTGACATCAAAAGCAAAAGCTTGTATCAGTGCTTAAGAAGGAAACAGAATGGCACAGCCAAAAGCAAGTTGGGATTAACCACCACCAGCTGCCTTCAGTTACATTTCAAATTCCTCTATTTTCTCCTTAAACAAACAGAAACCCTGCATGATTAATTAAGCCAAGATTTTCCAACTTGAACAACTCCAAATAAAGATTAGCTTCTCAAAATCTTTAACCTATCACTAAAACCTAAAGAGCACTACCAAAAAAAACGGAGCAGTTGCTAATTCACTGTAAAACAGCAAAAGATCACTCTCAGCTCTTCTGGTAGCAGCACCTTTTAACAGGGCTCACATTAACTCTCCCAAAGCACAGCTGTTCCCCAGATCTTGCAAGCAGGATACAGATTAGAGAACGTCTCCTCCCAAAAGATCAAAGTTGTTTTCAGAACTGAAGTTTACCACTAACACGTTTAGAAAAGCAATGTCACCACACTAAGTTTTTCACATCTTGAAAAGAGTTTACAACATTAAGCTGGCATCACTGGCCCTTTTTTACTGAACAAGGTATAAAAATAACATGGCAAAAGTCTTAACAGTGGCAAAGCTGGAGATGGAATTTATATATGACATTCTGTTTCTTATCTTACTTTCAAGGCTACACAGCTTCACGTTTATCCTATTATTTACATGAAAATACAAAGCCTACCAGTATTAGGGTATCTTTGCACCCAAAGAAAGTTTAAATATATTAAAAATACTGTGCCAGCAGCCTGTAAAACCTTTACTCAACAGGTTCTACTGCATGTCAGTGGGAATGTTTCAAGCTGGTCTGTAAAATTAATTCCTTTTTCTTTGTAGATGAACTTATCTGGAACCAGAACTAGTGTTAAGACATTTGGAAGGAAGAATTGCAATGTCCTATTTTGTACTTCATCTGACATCAAATCTGTGCTGGATATAAATCTCAAATATTGATTAGCTCCCAGCATAGAAGTTTGTAACATCTAAATTCTAGCTGCTTCTAAAAACATTTCAGAAGGAAAGCAGTTAGATCTTCCACAGTAAGTGAAATGGAAATTGTTTTTCCTAGCACTTTATTTTGCATCAAGACAAATTAATCTCTAGCATAATTTTACTCATTAAAATGGGGTTGGCTGATTATGTTTCACCAAAGCTCTACTACTACCATGCTACTGCTTCTTGATTTGTTAATTAAAAATGCAGGTCCATCAAACTAGCCAGAAAATGAGAACTCTCCTCGGAAATTGTAGTGTCTACAGCTGCTAATTTTTGCATGCCTAAAGCCAGTTTAGTACACAGGAGAGTAAACTATAAAAGATATTTTTTTTTTCTTTATGCCAGGGCAACGAACAATGAGTAATAAAAGGTATCAATTATTCACATTGCTTCCTAGCAGCTTAGATTTTCAAGAGGGAAAAAAAAAAAAAAAGAAATAGATGAAACTATACTACTTTTGAGTAAAGAGTAAAAATTTTTTGCCTACATGCAGATATCCCTGAACAGAGAATTTAGATAAACCAATTGCCATTCATTTGGAACCAAGAAAGATACACCCAGCTTCGCGTTTTTTCTTAGTGTTTTAATAATATGGATTCTTTGCCAAAATATAATTTCCAGAATTCAAAACTAAGATCAGAGAAGCCACTGAATAGCTCATACTTGATGTTACCAAGCCAAAAACTATTGTCTTGCAAGAGCTGATGCTTCTGGGAATGTTGAGAAACTGCAGCTGGCCCTTTGCCTCGTTGGCTTGAATCTGATACATTTATGCACCAACAGCTGAACATCTGAAGACTTGCTTGCACAGATATGGGGCCTGTCTCCAAATTACTGATGTTAGAAACAGTGTATATTTGACAAAGTCAGTTCCCCTTCAGTTTAGGTGGCTTTTTTTTTGTTAGCTAGTTTGGATTTTTTTGTTTTGGTTTTAAAAGAGGTAAGGAACAATAACAAAAGAAACAGGAAAACTGGAAGTGTCAAAAATGCTTCAAAATATTATTCATGAGTCAGTAAATATCACCTACTGATGAAGTAAACCTTTCCCCATGAATGTGGAGTATATGTTTTAAAAGTTTTCATCTTGGTATACACAAAGGGAATAACTAAAGTGAACATTTCTTCATCTTTCAGTATTAACCCATTTCCCTATTTCAGTATTAATCCATTCCCTCTCATTTACCCACACTAAAAATGCATTGCTTTACATTTAAGCTTGGTGGCCATTGTTTAACTCCAGTTCAAGCAGAAAAGAATAGGCAGTAACCTGGCATTAAGCAGAGTGCAGACCAAGTTCAGAGGGATAATCAGCAGAAAAGTTTTATGTTGCCTTTGAGAAGATACAGCATCAAAAGGACTGGAAAGAGTGGAAGTATGTTATAATTTGCAAAGATATTTTATAAAATACCAGAAATTGATTCTGTTATTAAAGGGATCAGAATTAGGTCTGATAGGTAAGGATCAAAGATGGCTACTCCAGATACTAGAAGGACTAAAAGAAGGGACTACAGTTAGGGACCCGATGCTCTCCCTGGAAAGCATCTCAAATTTCTGCTGTCAGACAGTGTTGTCCTAGATGTGCCACTGCACCAATGAAGGAGGATGTTTCACATAATATAAGTCAACTGAATTGAAACAGAAATGTTGAATATGACAACAAAGCAAGGACTAAAACAAGCAAAGGCGTAGAGAGGGAAAGCTCTGCACTGTAAAGTGAACAGAATTCTTTTTGAATATTACGATACAGAATCAGTCTTATAAATCTCAAGACAACAGCCTATGGCAGGAATCACAGACAGACCTAGCTGTGTCTAGCTCAAAATACTGAAATCAGGTTTTGGGGAACACACTTTAGGATTAGAATTAGTATTAAAAGACTTAAGGAAAGAAGTCACAAAATAAAAGCAACGGTTGTCCTGCATTGTATTCAGGCAGCTGCCACACCCACGGTAACAGCATTACCTGGTTTGCAAAAGCTGCAAAGAAAAGGTTAGCTTTCTAAGCCTTAAAATTAACCACCCTATCCATCAGGCAGTTGATGAATTTGTCCATTTGAGCTCTTCTTAGGAGGAGGGACCCAACAGAAGACTGACTTTTGGTTTTTTTTCCTTCCTTAAAGTCCTTAAATTATTACATTGGTTTAGAATATTGATACAGCTATGCATTTTTCTGAATAATAAAATATGAAGTAGGGATAGCTTTGCTTTATGGTATTTTCTTAATGAATTCAAGAGGGGGAAAAAAGGATATCAAGAGTTTATGAACTGTTTAAACATAAAGCTGAAAAATTATAGATAAAGTTCCAAACCATTAATCCATTATATACTGTGAATTGGACAACCCCAGTGAGATATCATTTCAAAAAATGAATAGAGCAAAGCCATCAGCAAATAGTTAACACCCTGAACCCCTGAAATACTCTTTGATTCAATTCAAGCTGCAAACCTCTATGTTTAGAAGCTAATTTACACTGAAATCTGGAATCCAATCATCTCTTCTCATGCATTTGAAAAAAGATGACTTTACTTCACATACTCTAAATTAACTTTGAAATTTTGCTTCACTTACTAATATAATATCTAGTCAGATATGCTGATCTTACCTTCAACAAAATTAATTGCTTGATTCCTCCTCTTAATATTATCCTGCTGCTGCTAAAATTTCCCTAGGCAGCACTATGAGATGCTCTGGACTTTGCTCAAATAGGGTAGCTTGTCTATAAAACCACATAAGGATCATCAGTGATAGGGAAAGAAACACTTTGTATAGATAGGAGGAAAGAAGAGATAGAAGGGAAGTAATTTTCTGTTTGATTCAAAGTTCACTAATTTCAAAATAAATCAGTCAAAGGCTATTGAAATAAATAAGAAAAAAAGCTGCATTTGCAAAATGACTGTAATGTTGAATTCTCCTTTCTTTCTCCCCACCCCTTGCTTTTGTTGATTATAAATCAATAAAACTTCTACCTGTGCCATTATCTTACTGCAAGAACACTACCAAAATGATTAGCTACAGATCTCTGAGAAGTCCAGATGTTCATGCAGTAGATTAAAGGGGAAAGCTTATGGTATTCTCTTCCTTGAGAAACAATTCTGCAACCAGTAAAAAGGGAGGAGAAAAAATACAACACATAATCAATATGAAGAGAGTCTTCCTATGCTTCTGACTGCATGAAGGTAGATGTGTTTCTTGATAAGAGTCCTCTAGCTCAGGAAGAAAAATGTCAAGTATTAGCACATCTAGTGGGTTTATTCTTGTTCAACATTTGAAGAGAACAACAAGTTCTTTGATCCTTCTAAGTCAAAATCCCTTTGCAGAATTACAATGCAGTCAGGCTCTCTCTTAATAAGACAAAACAGTGTAATATTAGAATAAGTTACTATTAGTTAACAAAACAAACATTTAAACTGGTTTATTATCACCAGGCTCTACTGACCCACAGGATCCTACCAATGATATTTCCACCAAACAGGATCTATGAGTTGACATTTTTAAGGAGACTTAAGAAATTCTGCAAGAGGAAAATCTATAGATGGATATCTTAAAAAGAAATTGCCATAAGGGGATAAGAATTTTATGGCAAACTGGAATAACCCTGTTGTGGTATCTCCATAAAGCATACTGGTCCACAGATTAAAGAAAGGCTTTGCTATTTCTACGTGATATTAGCTTCTTCCATTAAAGAGTAAGTAGATGCAATGAACTTTCAATCTATTTACAGCATGTTCACATTAATATGCTAGCTAAGTGTGTCAAGCCATTGTGATGTATTTATGTACCCAACAAATAAACCAGCAACATCATCTGTAGGTAAGGAAAAACACCTAATTTTACAGTATTTACATCACAAACTAGTAATTGTCCACTGCACAAAGACACTAATCCACTCTGCAGTGAAGCACTGGAGAGTACTCTGTGCATCTTTTTCTTCTTTATATTGTCAAAATAAAATGCCATTTCCTACCTATAAAATAATTTCCTTTTTGCCTCTTATGTTTAGTAAACTTGCAGCCAGTACTCAATTGTTAATATAGCTTGAAATGAGCTGAAATAATTCAGAAGCAATTATGGTCAATTGATGCTCAATATATTACTTTCCATTTGATGGCTTACACTACACTAAATTTCTATCTCACAACCACTTGATAAATTTCCTGCCTACTAAGCTAGGTTGAAGACTTCCAATGTCTTTTTTTCTTCTTCTGTTAGATTTTTATTTTAAAAGTTACAACAAAAACGTAAATGTAAACACTTATTCTTTGAGACACGTTTATTTAACATAAGTCAGCTCTAATTTAAAAACTAGTTTCTCTTTTTCTGTCCCTGAATATAGGCAAATTGCAAGATATCAGCTTCTCTACTTGGAAAAGAGTCAATGGCTCTGCAGACAGCCTCAGTACACATTCAACCTGAGTTCCAGCACAGAGACAAATAGCAAGGTTCAATCCATGATGGGAGTAATGCTCCAAGGTGACAAACATTGTGCTGAAACTTTTCTCCTCACTCAAAATGTCATGTTGCATCAGCATTATTCAGCTAACTTGAAAATTTCAATCCATTCTCTGATGAACCACAGCCACCAGCAGTTAACCAGGCAGAACAGTAAGCCAAGGTAAGCTTTAACAGCAGCATGAGTGAGGAATCCACAGCACTTGGTTCCAGCCAAAAATGAATCCATTTAAGATCACCCTGTACCTTTCTTAGGAACAACAAAGATGTGCTCAATTAGCTTCAACATTACTAGAAACATCAGAATCTATAACCATTCATGCCATTGACAAACTGACCACTGTGGGTTTACTGTTACTAGACAATACAATAATGCCAGCAAATTATATGTTTTCCTGCATGCAGCTCCTTTAAGTGATTAACCATGTAATGTCTAATTTCATTTGAGAACTAATACATTTCTGCCTTCAGGGAAAAAACCCTGAGAAATAATTGAAGTAAGCAGATAGAAGTGTATCCGGTTTACAATTTAAAGGGAAAAAAAACAACCAACCAACCAAACAAATTAAAAGCTTGTACAGTAATTTTCCAGGAAAAATGTGCAGTCAGGAAAAAAAAAATTAAAAATAAAGAAAAAAAATAAAAAAGAAATAAACAAAAAAAGAGAAAGAAACAAAAAAGAAGGAAAAAGTACTATGAAAAAAAGCAGGAATATAAATTGTGGGGAACATTTATGACAACACCAGTTCTTGAAACAAATGCTGTGTATAACAGATGCAGAAAATTCAAATACATGGGAACTGTTTTGACTTAGTATTCTTTTTAATTTATGTTTGGTAAGTCTCACAATGTGAAAGGCTAATCTGGAAGAATTATTTCCAAAATGGATTCCTACCCTATAATCTTTTCTGTATGCAGAAATGGAGCTTTATAGGTTTAACAACAAAAAAGACTAATGACCCTTGACATTAGAATTTTAAAATGCCCTTCATGCAAATACACTGCTTCCTTGATTCTTCTGTAATACAATTGTAAGCAGATATTAGAATGAGGGGGAAAATGCAAAAGGAGATGCATGGAAATTACACAATGAAGTAGTTTCATTATGATATTGAAAGGAGTATGAAATGAATACAAGATACAGTGATAAAGGGGTCCAGCAAGCCTTTTCCCCTCAAACCATCCATTCACTTAGACTGCATTCATTGTAAAAAAAAAAAAAAAATAAAACAAAAACATATTACATTATTTAATCTGCTTGGGAATAGCTTAAATAGCAGTAAATAATAATTAATTTTAGCAAGAAAATGAGAAGTTTCTTCTTAAAGTTATAGTGCCAAGTGAAACCGATCCACAACTTACCTACAATCACATCAGCTTTCAGAAAAATTGCATGACAGAATTTTGATATTTTAAAACTCTAGAAAATAACATTTAATAGAAGAAGTCTTTTGCCTTTTGGTACTTTTTAGCACAAACACAGCTGCACTGCATCACTACATGAAAGTCTAAAGAGTGAACATACAAAGGATGGCTGCAGCAGATCATAGTTTGATTCTGAAAGAGGAATCTATGTATGTCCCTGGAATTCCTCCTCCATGTCCCCTGTTCTCCCTGACACACTCCCTATGATCAGCTCTGGCACCCAGCATGGCCTTCAGAAAGCACACTCCAACCAACCCACCATACTGCACACTTTGTGTGACAAGTTGCATTAGTTCAATTCTCCCCACATGAGTTTGGGGAGAACAGAGTGACAGGTTGCCTGCCAGTGGTAGGGAGTAGTGAGAACAACTCAGCTGTCCTGCATTACTTTAAATGAAAGTAAATGTTAAATATTTTACTTTACAAAATCCAAGAAACAGAATAGAAAAGAAAATTAAGCACCTGTTATTGTAAAAAGTATTTTTATAGCTAATGTAATGTGGTTTTTTAAAAATGAAGATGTACATTAAGGTCATACCTGTCACTGTACTGAAACATAACAACATGAGACAGACTATCCATAGCAGATTACAAAGTTTATGACCTTAAAGGACCACTAATGATTTGAGATGGCCATGAACAACTACAGGGTTACATCTGATTTTAAGATGTTTTCTTTTTATCCATTCTGCCTTTTACAGATTTTAAAATACCTATATAAAACCTTATTTTTGAAAGAAAAAAAAAAAAACGAAGTATTGAAAGCATAAATCTTCCCTTAAAAAGTATAAGCTAAATTGTCTGTCTTAACTGCTAGCCCTTTAACACACCAAGGCATAGAAACAGACAAATTTGTCATGAGAGGGAAAAAAAAAGGTGCTCAGGTAAAAAGGGCACAGCTCCATTTTTACAGTTTCTAACTATTTGGTTTACTTTCTCCCACACTCACAATGATCTCAAATATTTCTGTTCTAAATGCCTTTTTCCACCAGTTTGGTCCTTTTCCATTGACAGGCTTCATTCTTAATGGAATGAATGATCTCCTTCCTTCCTAACAGAAAACCAGAGCAATGCTGGGTTGTGTAACTATTCATTTGCATCACCAGTGAATATTAGAATAACTCTGAGAACAGTTCCATTAAACATGTATTCCCTCTGCCATAGCAAACTCAAATATTACCTGACAAGATGCAACCAAGGAAAACTGGTTTTAAGATGCAAGAAAGTTGCCTACCATGGGGCAAGCAGTAAAGACACTGGAATGTTTCTCTTCATCATATCCAGAGCAGTGAGAAAACACTAAAGTAGCGGAGACATTAGACATTTACTGCTCGAACAGATACCTAAAGATGTGAATATCACACATTAAAACAGAATTTAAAAATCTGTGATAGCAAAACACAAAAATCAGAACAAAAATCTATTCTCAGACCTTGAGGGCCAGACTTCTGTTTACTTCAAAAGAGAAAGGCAATGGAACACATTGTTTGCTTTGATCCCAAACAGCTTTATTGCAGTTAGTGGTAGCTACAGCTACCTTCCAATAATCCAAACCCAAGACTAAACTGCTGCTGGGCCAGAGCCAATAACCACATCTTTAAGATTTGTAACACACTTCAAATCTCCTAACTACATCTAATGTAGAGTGCTGTATGTAACATTTAGCATTTTGGGGGTAAGACTGAAATAGAATCAAGTTATTATAGACAGGTATTAGACCAGTCTGACAAGGTTTTGTCTCTATCAAAGCCAGCATACCCTACAAGAATGATTAGAAGATGCTACAGCACAAATTAAAGAAAGATGAAAATAATTAGACATATAAAAAAGAAACTCAATTTTGCTTCATTTCCAAAGAGAGTAAATAAACTTAAGAATCAGACAAGGATATGTCTCATGGTTAAAGCTCTACACATCCTGAGCATTACCTCAAAACCAGATATTCTAAACTATAAAATAGAATGCATTAGGGGAAGAACAAGTGACCCTCAAACTTTAGTTTAACTACATATTACACAAGACAAATTGGAGAAGCAAAACAATTTGCTTTGCAGAACTCGTACAATGAAGTGCTATTTGCAGGAGGCTAAAAGTGTTCATACAATATTGCATGGTATTTGGACTATTTATTATATCAAGAGGCAAAAAAAATAAACATCTTGAAAAGCAGAACCACTTGTCATGATAAGAAATTTTCTGAGGAACAATAGAAGAGACTGTAAATTGAACTTAATCAAAAAGCAATCAAATTGCTCAAGTACCAAAGTTTAAATGGGAAAACATAAGCAAGATGTTCTGAGGGTATTTCTTGTCAATTAAAAGGATACAATTTTGTGAGGTCTTTACTTGATATTTCTGTACAGCAAGGACTAGAAGGACCACAACATTGGCTGTTATCTAAGATAGGGTCTATAAAGGATTGTTAAAATTCCTAGTTATGATCTATGATTCCTATTGAATAGAAAGATAAAAAAGTTGAAGAAATTCCGAACTTGATAAAATAGTCAATATCGAAGACTCTGGAAGCAGGAAAAGCTGTAGGAAGAAGAAAATTCCAGTCAGGAATATTTTCAACTTAAATATTCATAAAGGAAATAGAAGCAACAGAAACTTAGAAACCAATCTCACTTTGCATGTATTTCCTCCTCAGAAGTACATCTGACTGGCATGGGGAGGAGGCAGGTACTTTGTTAAGATTTTTTGATGAAAGATGTAGTATGAAATCAGTGATGAGTTCAAAAGACTGGAATTTATTTTTAAATGTTTTATATTAAAAAAATTATCTGTGGCAGGTGGCTTGACAGGCTTTCAGGATAGCTTTGAGCCTTTAGGCTACTGTTTCATACTTCTGAACATGTTTCTCATTGTTGTGGAGCTGTAGTCATTCTTGCTGGGACTTTAATAAAGTAGGACGCACCAATGTCAGTATTAACGGAGATCCATCCACACTGAAATTCAGATATCCCAGAATATATCTTAGTCTAAATCCCTGGCAGGAGTATGAATCTTAATGTCCTTGGACATATCCATATAGACATTAATTTTTAAATTCTACAGCACTTTGAGCAAACAAATCCTTCTTGTTACTGCATTTTTTTCAAATGATGGAATATGATTAGTCCCATTATGTGGACGTAGTTATGTAACAGCTTATAAATATATATGAAACTTTTTCTAGAGAAGATACAGTTTTTATTCCAAGGAACTTGCTGGGATGACAAATTTAGGAAAAAAAAATAAAAAAACAACAAACAAAACAACCCCACATGCACCCTGACAAACAAATGTCTCTTTCTCTCTTGAAAATGCCAAACCTATCTAAAACTTCCTGATAAATAGACAACATTTGTATCTTTTGCTTTGATTTTTCTGCACTTTTTATTTGAGCCCTTCTCATCCTTGAAGAGACATGGTAATTAATAACTAATTTATTGCTTTAGGTTATAATGAAAACTCCACCAAAATAATCAAGTTTCTTACTGCTCCATGTTTAAAAGGCTGCCCTTGGTTCTGCCCTGTAAACCTCATCCTGTACCTTTGGGGTTTAAATCCTGTGCTCTTTATCCCAAAGAATCAAAATGGTGGGCCTTGAGGCCATGCCACAGAGCAAAAATTCTCATGAAACCGAGAACTGATAGAGTTTTATAACAAAGAGCTGAAATCCTGCCTGTAACCTGTCACAGTTATTTTTAAGTAGGTTTCATGCATCGATCTGCTTTAGTCTTAAATAATGATTCTGAGACATACACTGAGGAAGGAACGTGTGTGCTGTCAGGGAAGGTCAAATAACTGAAATAGTAGTATAGTTCTAAGACACACCTGAAATATGTTCAAGTATAAAGCTCCTTAATTAGTAGATGGCTAGGACTTTTGTTAATGTTTGTCAGTCTCTTCAAAGTGCTGGCTTGAAAAATCATGTTTATACACATGATATATATATTTTTTTTTCCTAAGTTGGCCTCTAAAGTTGTCTTTATGCTGTCAAATTGCTTGTCTCTAAAAATATAGGTGTGCTTTTTATTTTTTTTTTCAGGATGAAGAGTGGAAGGTTTTTAATAGGATTAATAAGGAAGGCAAAATATTTTGGTGTTTTATGTGGTGAAGATTTCTTTTAACAGCTTGGATTCTATAATTACAATGGCTTCTGAAAGAGCAGTATTAAATCAGCTAGTCATGAATGAAAGGGGGGAAAAAAGACAGAGAGAAAGACAAATTATGACAGAGTCACAGAATATATCTGGTTGGAAGAAACCTCAAAGATCATCCAGTCCAACCCCTGACACAGGACTGAAGGGTCAACACTAAACCATATCTCTAGATGTCAGGTCCACACACTGCTTGAACCCCCAGACTTCACTGCTGCCCTGGGCAGACCATTCCAATGTTTAATAACCCTTTCAGTGAAGAAATATTTCCTAATGCCCAGCCTAAACCTCCCCTGGTGCAGCCTGACACCATTTCCTCTAATTCTCTCACTTGCCATCCAGGAGAAGAGGCTGGACCCCTCGTCACTCCAACATCCCTTCAGGTAGCTGTAGAGATCAATGAGGTCTCCCCTCACTCTCCTCTTCTCCAGACTGAACCACTCCAGCTCCCTCAGATGCTCCTTGTAGGTCATGTGCTCCAAGCCCTTCACAAGCCTCGCTGCCCTTCTCTGGACACCTTCCAGTACCTCAATATCCTTCCTTTAGTGAGGCACCCAGAACCAAACACTCAAGGTGTGGCTTCACCAGTGCTGAGTACAGGGAGATTCATTGCTAAAACACCAGTGAAAGCAACCACAGACCTTGCATACCTCAAGTGAAGTTGGTCTGAATGCTCGTCGCAGTGCATTTTATCCTTCCATGTTCTCCCAGCTGAAGGCTGTAAGTTTTGTAACAAAGGTAGGGTGTGCTGTTGCTTGAAACAGGAAAGAATGTGCACAGTAAACCCCCTAGAGGACTGTCACCCTGTAAAATGATTCCATGCTGTTTAAATGTCTTTATTAGATATCCCCTTCTAGTTGAGACAAAAGAATCAGCATTAATCTTCCTTCCCTTCTTCTTGGCAATAGTGAATACTAAAAGTTGTGAGTGACTGAACTTTAGTGTTGAGCCATAGAGACTCTTCAGAGCATGATATATGGACAACTCTGTATTCATAGAATATTTTGGACAGGAGGATCCATTCTTGCTTGTTCCTTAGCCCTGGCTTACACTACCAGAAAAGTAAAAGTAGGAGTCAAAAGCAAGCAAAAAATTGCTCTTAACTGTTACTGCTGTCACAGGTAATGATGAAGATGGCTTCCTGAAGCAACCTCTCAGTCTCAAAAAGTTACTTTTTAGTGTTTTGACCTTCCTTTGAGAATTGGTACTGGAATGATTGGCTGTTGCTGCTTCTCTCCAGACTTGGTTTCCCAGAATTGTTACCTACTAAAATTAAATTACCCATGCATTAGTTTATTCTTATTTTCCCTCAGAGGTACTTTTATCATCTGCTTAGTCCCGGAAAGATATTTCTTAGTGCAGATCCTTGTCTAGACATGGTACTCAGGACTGCTGAAACTTGTCAATGGACTATGTTACTCTGGCAGTGCTCCCAGTAGCTGATATTAAGTGATCTTTTCAGGGCATTTTCAGTTAGCTCTACAAATCCAGACTCTGGAGATCAACTCTGACATCTGCCAATTCTAATCCAGGTACAAGTAGCAGAGTGAACATCCTAGAGTGGTCATTGGCAGTCAAGTGTACCTTTTAAAGAGTCCTTAAAACACCGTATCTCTACCAACCAGAATTTTTACTTTCTTCAAGCCTTTCTTTCCTGTATCACTGACCTTTCACAATACCTAACACTGTGCCTATTGTTGTTCATTTTTTGTTTATGCTTGAAAAAGGTGCTTTGGAAGAATACAAAGTAAAATATGAATTTCTCCATTCTTCTGATTCAACGACAGTCAATTCCAAACACTGGAATTATGTTTCTAGAACAAGCTCTTTCCTCTTTATAGATGCTTATGCTACTTTACATGACCAAAAGGGGTTTATTGGATGAAAGTTATTCATATTGATGGCAACAAAACAATACACAAGTTACTGATGAGGAAATTACTGCCCCACAAAATGTGCACCTGCATAGAGGAATTTAACAGAATCAACTCTTACTTAAAACACTTTGTATTGTTAACCACTTTGTAGACTGACAAAATATCATATTAGGTTGATTCTGTTCATGGTGGCTTTGTTCTTACACCTAGAGAAATCTTCATGTCACTAACTTCCAGTTATAGTGTGGATTGTTGTGTATACTTGTCTCCTAAACATATGCTTGCGTTTCCTCCTAACTCGTTATCAAATCATATTTGGAAAAGGGAGTGCTGAGTTGCTCAGCTAGAATGCAGTCACAGGTTTGGCCTTACTCATGACCTTCACCAAGAGGCAGCTGCATACATCTTGGGCCTGACAGGAATATTTAATCTCCATTCTCCTACAATATACTAGTGTAATTGAGAGTGAAATGCATAGGGTCGCAATATCCCTTTCTTGCACACTACAAAATCACTCTAACCATCCTCTGCACTGAGCTATAGGGTATGGATTTTTTTCTTATCCTTGCAGCTAAAATACTTCTGTGGCTAAAGTAGATTCAAACAAGAAGCTCTTAACTGTACAAGAATGAAAAATACCTTTGCTCTTCTAGTCTCTTCAGACAATGCATTGGTTTACTGTATAGAAGGAGGAAGTTGATGTCATTTCATGTAAGCCTTTCAGATGATTGATCAGCTCTAGTTGTGCTCTCTGTGAGGATAGGGTTGTGACTTATTCTAAACAGAAGATATAATTAAAACTCAGAATTAATAACCTTTGGGCTGAGGCTTAGAAGAAAACCTGAATGAAAAGACGTAATGTTGAAGCTTCTCATCAAAGAAACATTACGTTTGTCAAGGTTTTGTTTTATGGCAAATTTTGGGTTTAGTGGTTTCTCCTAAAATGTATAGTATTGATGGTGATGGTTTCCACATATGATAGTGTTTACTAAACAGACCTTTTGGCAACTGGTACTTTAACAGGCAGCTGATGATTGATGCTCTGTTAATGATTATTGAAAAAAAAAGTATGGTTTTGAGGCAAAAGTACACTCTCGTTACTATACACAAAAAATAAAGTCAAATACGAATTGAGTTCCCCCAAATTGAATTGTTCTGAGGAGTTCAGTAATATTCCCATGGAGAATGCAGAATGCACCTCTTCCCAGGCAACTCTGTAATCCTCTCTGTTCAGACCTCTAAGTTGCATTTTCTTCTGTTAGACTGAGTATTACATAGGAGAAGCCTCCTGCAGCCTCCTCATGTAAGTATGTATTTCTCATATGAATGTATTTGCTCTGTTCACTGAGACAGGAGACCTAGCCAGTGGTTTCTTCATGTGGTTCTGATAGCAATGAACAAAATAATGAATAATAAAATCCATACTACAGATATCCATTTAAGTACCTATGTAAACAGTGTTTGGAAACAACTGTGGGGTAAAAAGCCCACCCCAAAACAGGAACCTCTGTGAGATTAAATCTGCGTATCTTGTATTTGAACTGGGAGTGCAATTTTGTGCATCAGAACATGTTAGAAAGAAACAGAAGGATTGCAACAGATCCAGCAGCTTTAAGTACTCAGGGCACAGGCTGTGCATAAGACTTTTCACTTGAATAAGGAATTAGGCTGGAGAGTCCAACCCCAGTAGACAGAGCTGGATTGATGGCTATTTCACAATCTCTGATGGAGTTTATTCCTGAGTATCTCTTGCAAAAATGTTTTAATCCAATCACAACAGCAGATTTTATGAAGCTTGGGAGGCTTGGGATTGGTAAATAGAGTACTCAGCTGTAGACCCTAACCTCTGAAGAGAGATTGACTTTCTGATGAAACGTGTTGCGAGGTATGCTCAAATACAGACCTTCTCCTGCTCTCCTCTGCTTTTCCTGCCTGTAGCCTTCTGAGTCTTCTAATACTTTGCCAAGGTAATGTGATTTAATAGGGAACTGAATTGTGCAGCTGGTGTGCCTATGAGAGTTCTGAAATTAATCTTTAGTCAAACCAGAGTTTGACTCTAGATACTGGAGCCTTCAGTCTTTTTTCCATTCAAATGTATGTGGCAACAACGGGACCCCAAGTGGGTCATGCTATTGAGCTGGTAACATAATATTAATTCCCTGAAGAAATTATGTAGTGAAATCAAGGTCTTTCAATACTGAAATGTTAGTTATGCAAGGAGAGAAAACCTCACTGGCTTTAAAGCTAAAAGAAAAAAAATAATATAAAACTACTTTTGCTTTGTGTAAGGAACTGACATGACATTCTGATTTGGGACACAAAGAAGCTTCTTATATTTCTGTTTCATTGGTCATGTTGTGGTGCCCTGCTCTAATAGGATTGTGGATTTGTTATGGCAAATTTTAGTGGAGTATGATGGAAATGATCCAAGAAACTATAAGATAATGTATGTGGCTGGCAGTACAGTGTGCTTAAGTATCACAGCTTTGGATATATCATCAATTAATCTTCTATGGTCTCAGATACTGTAAGTGGGGTGAAGTATGCTATGTTCCTACTTTGTAAATTTCTTGGCTTTTGGTTAAAGAGGAGCCTCACTTGATTTGTCATTTCTTGAGTACTTCTTAGGCTCCAGATTCCTAAGAATGAAGGCTATTTAACAAAACAAAACCAAAACAAACCCCCACTTTATGTCCTTAAAACCATAAATGACCATTGCAAAGTGGGGAATTTATTTTGTTTTTCCTAGGCTGAAACAGAACAGCTGAAAGAGAACACTTTGAAATTTAAACAACATTTAGGTTAGATTAAAAACACAGCAAGGCTAGTTAAACATGCAAATGGAGCAGAAATTCAGTAATCGTCCCATTATGAATATGAATAGGTTAGGACAAAACTTCTGTCAGGCTACCTTGCAACTCAGAGCTTCTTTGATCATCCTGAATAACCATAACAGCCAATAAAGAAATGACCTGGGTTTATCCTGCTGGAGGGTGAAAATAGGAACTACATAACATCCAGAGATAGTTGCTTGCCCTTTTACTCACTGAATGGCACAAAATGAACATGCTGCAGGAGAGAGGGATATCGAACTTCTCTCCTCTATTTGTATTTTTACGAAGACAACGATTTATCATCTGTCAATTTAAGAATAAACCTGTTGTTAAATGTGTAATGTGAAAGGGAAAATGGTTCATTTGAAGAGCAGTAGATACAATTTGATTAATTGTTAAGCATTATGCATAAAAATTGTTTTGAAATTGCTACTTGTGCAATACTTCAGCTATGGAATGAATAACTCAAGCAATTGATGTATTGGCAGACACATACATAGTAAATGAGTTCTAAATTATTCACTCTGACAACCAGCAGGTATCATATATGTTGATATTCATCCCTTTTCCCTTGTATAAAGCTGTGGATGGTCATTATCAACTCTTGTGGGAAGTAATTATTGCTTTTTGGTGACAGGGAGGAGAAGTTGTTTTTTAAGTTTGTGCTTTGTTTGAGGGATTTCTACTTCCTTACCTGTGAACAAGAATTTTTTTTGTTTGTTTCAAAACAGGTCTCTTGCAAAAGGGAAGCAAAATGCACAATTGTATCCCTTTCCTTTTGCACAAATCAATTCTTCTGGTTCTCACCCCGTAAGCTATGCTTTACTCTAGAGAAATGATGTCTTGTCCAGCACAAGGGTAGTCAAAGCTGACCAAATAGCAGGAGACATTTTCATTTTGGTGAAAGAGGGGAAGAAACAGATGTCTTCCCAGATCCCAGCTTTACAATTACAGTGAGAGAGAGGCAGGTGGTAGAGACTGAGTCTGTTAGAGACAGCCTCCTCCCCAGGGAAGGTAAAACATAGCAGTTGAATGCTGAGAATAATGTGGGATTTTTTCACCTCTCCTCCAATATTCTGATAGCCAAGTATATTTGTTTTAATCTTTGTTTTGAATGTGTAGCTATGATTTTTCAAATGTAGTGGCCTAAAGTTATGAATCCAAGGAAATGATTCTCTGTAACTGTCTTGATCTTCAAAGTACTCTTGACAGATAAGGAATGTGTTATTCCTTATCTTATAACTGGATCAACTCAAGGGCACACCTGGAATAATAAAACAGTTAGGGAGGGGGGGTTTCCATTGAAACAAAATTTAACATTTTTGCTAAATTCATAATATATTTTTCTTAAAATCTGAAAAGAGTGATTAAACATTTTGGATTGTTGCAAGGTACATAGTGTACTTGCTTTTGAGAAGAAGTTATAAATGAACATCAGACATTTTTAATACATGATGCATTTGACATCAGTTTAGTGAATCAGACAAGAGGTGCTTCTGAGTGGCTGCTAGCTGAGAACAAAGCACCTGGGATTTAATGGGGAAGTATTTAGAAAATACCCTCGTGTTCATGACCTATTGCATGATCTGACATCTGGTAAACTAACAAATTGCCATCCTTACAGTGAAAGTCATCACAAATCATTTAAGATATTAAGAACCATTCAACTTCTTTATGCTTTCTAAAATACACTAAGCATTGTAAAGATTGCTCATTTTAGCAGCATTAGCCAATGATGGTAACCCAAGACCAATCTCATAGTAGATTCTGTTAGCACAGACAGTAACAGATGTTAATTCCAGAAGTAGTTTCCCTCTTAGGCAAGCAGGGGGCTGTGGTTAGTGGAGGGTGTTTGCTGTATTGCATATGGTAGGACAGAGTGGAGATATTTTTTTAATTGAATCCTGTAATTTAAACTCTTTTATTGATCCCATCACTGAAGAAGTGAGCATCTGGAGCTGTCTTGATTATATTTGTTTCAGTGAGACTTCTCACGGTAAGAGTTTCTTTTTTCCTTTTGAAACTGTATATGTTTGCCCTTGAATATGCAACAAAGGTGATGCTAAGCTTTTTTAGAACTTTCCTGAGGATACAACTCCAAATGCAGCTTGGACTTTCTCAGAGCCTTGCCTGAATTATGACAGTTTCCCTTACCTATTTCAAAGCTGGTCAGAACTTTAAACGTAGTATTCAATTGTTCTTGATATTTCACAGAATTGGTAAAAATATTTTTTTTCTGACTTTTTAAAGTGTGGGGTTCAAGGTGATATCAAGGTGATACAAGATAGAAATTTTAATTTTTGTAATATGTGGTTTCAGTATATTTGTGAGGGGCAGCCATTTAAGATTATGTGTTTGGTATAAATTATGAAATCAGAACTTGTTCAAGTGGAAGAATCATTAAAAGAGAAATGAAGGCTCTGAAATAGATGGTACAGGATTTATTCTTTCACTGAAATGAGCAAGTTGAAGCAATAACATTTGGAGATGGAATCTCTAAGACCCATTTCAACTGTCAGGATCTTCTTGTTAGACTCCTCAGTTTAGTTTGGTGTCAATTTTCTCTTTTAGTGGACTTAGGAGGCAGCAGATAGGGATGTAATGCTGGTGATTTAAGGAGAGATGGATGCAAAGCCCGTTTTTGAAAAGGCCAGACATCTCTCTCTGCCTCTTTCTCTATCTGCACAATAACTGTCTTTCAAATGCTTGTCACCTTTTAAAGTTTATATCACTTGTTGCAAAGGTTGTCATAGTGGTTTATTTTCCATCGTAACTATTACGTGTAAAGCATTTCTTCCAACATTCTCTTTGAAGATGACCTTTCCTCAGCTTAAGTTCATGCTCTTTGTTGCTATATTTGACACAAGCTCCTGTAGCTTTATAAACCATACCATTGTTCTTGTACAAAAATCAAATGCCACTTGGCAAGGTCTACTTTTAATTTATTTTTTTCAAAGGCTAGACCTCCGTTCTCTAAGTTTTTTCTACTTATTATTCCAGATCTTCCGGTACCTGCATGATATCTTTATTTTTGTGTACTTCTCTTCAAGTGATTTGAAACATGAGCCTTGTTCCTCATGTGCTCTGAGTCTCACATATATATATACACAAAAGACAATATTTACACACAAAACCATTCAAAATTCTGTAAGTCATACTTGTTGCATTTGAACCCATAGTACTATAGGATTCATTACTCAGTATTTTTTTCATGATAACTTTTACTCAAAAAAAATATTTCCATGTCATTGGCAACTAAAGAAATGACCCAATTTACAGGCATAGTCTGCACTAAAAAAAAAAAAAAAGTCAATTACATATTGCAGTGTTGCTTTTTTATCAACTGAATAGTTATTCAAGATAATCTACCTGCTTTGAAAGTGTCCACACATGAATTTTCTCTCAATTTTGTAGCAATTGGTTTAAGCTCTTTTTGGTTCTGTAGAAATGAATTTACCACAGAAAGAGAAAAAATAATAGTTTTTGAAAGAATCTTCAAATGCTGTGTTAGAACTGTTGCTAAGCATCTTTTTTTAACCATCTTAAATTGTCTTTTACATTGAGGGCCCAGTTAGCTCTTGTGATAAGGAGTCTCTGCTATAAAAGAAGCGTCCCTTCATCCTTTATGGTTAATACTTTCTGTAATATCACAATTATTGATCGAATTACTAGGAAGTACTTTTCTCTTTTAAGTCTTTTGAATATCTTTTAATATAAATAACTAATTTTTCCCAAGTGAAGCTGCCTGGAGTCGTGAGAAGGCTGTGCAGGATAAACTAAATCTGATATGATTCCAAATGAGTATGCACTTCATGCAGGGCAAGTTACCCAACACACACTGGTTACTTGAACACTTAACTAAGTAATCATCTTAGAAGTACTGTTGCAACTAACAGTACAACTAACAAACTGTGGACATATTCTGTGCCTTACTTTATTACTTCTTCAATGTGTCCTCCAATCCAATTTGCATCTGTACCACTTCATTTTTTATTTCCTGAAATCAGCTCAACCTGTAACATTTTCTTGGTTTTGATTGTGCCAGGCTGCAGGGCTCATTTCAAGCATCTGTTGATTTCTTTTGCCTTCCTGTAAGGGAAGGGACCAATTTAATAATTGTCACATAAAATTCAGTTTTGCACTGCACAATATGATAGAAAACAGGCTTTAAGGAAACCATCCCAAAGGTTGATTAGATTATTTTTTTTCTGATTTTATTATTTATTCCTGGTAATAACCCTTCTCTCTTTTTATCCCTAGCACAGTTGTGAAAAACACCAACCAGATGAATATGATCCATCTCTGTTGACAAAACATCAATGGCATGGATACTGGCTTCAACACTGAACTATATTGTTAGTTCCCAGAATCACAGAATGTTAAGGGTTGGAATGGACCTCCAGAGATCATCATAGATGGTTTGAGCAAGCACTGTCTGACTAACCTTAGCCTTGAAGAAGGTACTTTATTTCAGAGTCTATTGTTTGACTAGATTGCTATATTTGAATTCTATGCCACCCATGAGTGGAAAGCTGAAAAAGCTATTTAACTATACAAACTATGACCAAAAGGGATGTAATGATGTGGTTTGCTTTTTTTTTTCTTTATGCAAAACAGACTATCATCATCATCATTTCCTAATTCTGTGAGGTAAAGGGTCAATATCAAAGTGTATTGTGGTGAAAAAGCAGCAGGATGTAGGAGTTAGTTGTGACTTCTTTATGGAAAGAGAGAATAATACAAGCAGAGGTCTAAGGAAAGAATGTCCGTGTTAAATAACTCAGTAGATTTAAGGATTCTTTCTGAAGATGAGGAAGAGGAATCCTGACTCCAGAGATTTTTTACATACACACACATACAAACCCAAAGGCTCATTCTTGGATCATGCACTCATCTGTGGCATGCATTTGGGCTGGTAGGCACAATTCTGTTCAGGTTCTGCTGTATAGGGATGAATAAGACATTCTTCTCCTACAGGTCTGAAGAGGGAGAAATGAAGCCATACTGGAACCTTGATTTGTATGAGGGAGAAAATAAAGAGCCAGATGAAAAGCCTCCCTAAGATTCTACAGGGTTTTTTTCCACTGTGTAATAATCGTCACTGACTTTGACTAAACATTTGTTTTAGCTTTGTCTTATGACAATAAAAATTATAATATTAAAAGAATTTCACTTTCTAATTCTTAGACCATATTGTCTCAAATCTGATATTCCTAGCATGGATCATTTTTCTGCATTTGCTCACAAATAGCTGGCAGTACCTTTCTGAGCAGAACAGGCTGTGAATACAAAATATTAATAAGCCAGAAACATGTAGTTCCAAGACAAGCAGTTTTTAAAAATTGCATTATGTATACTTAATGCCTAACTGACCTTTTCTGCTGTTTCTTAAATCTCTTAAAAATTCATCTAATTTCAAAGCCAGAGTATTAGCCCATTTATATGTAAATTGCCTTTAATTCATGCATTGATTTGAGAGACTAATCCAAAAGATCCTTTACCACAGGTGACCTTTTTGACATTGTACTTCTGGGAAGACTGTAAAGTGGTTTCTTATGACCTCACATCCACATGTTGCATAACATATGCCTACTTCAGTCTGTATAAATCAGTCATAAGAGAGTGGTTTTTCAACCAACATTGAATTATTAACACTATAGCTGTCTTGGTTACAGTTCTAGTTTTGAAAAAAGTCCCATTTAAACGAATTATTATTTTCTATTGGCATTCTTGCTTATTGTAGGCGTTAAGTGCAGTTTAGGTGTTCACTGATTATGTCCCTTGCATAATAACTAGTAGTATAATCTAACTTTTAAATGTCAGCTTCCAAAGGTTGTAAGTTTCCAAAAACATTCGGTATTTATTATTTCTCAGAATTCATGTCACTACAAGAGCTGCTAGAACAAATAGGCTAAAGCTGACTTCTGTTGACTAGAATGAAAATGAAATGCTTCCCTTTGCAGATGAGAGTATGCAAAACTGGCATTATTATGTGTTCGGGATTATAAATGTATGTTTTCATCCATTCATACTCCTGAAGGTGACTCTTAGTCTACATCTGCTGCAGCGTACATTTCACTACAGAGAGTGAAGTCTCACCTGGCTTGATGGGCAGTCTATTATTTACTATTTTCTCAGGCTCCATAACAATTCTGCTGAATTCCTACAGCTGTTTGTTGCTAATATTTACTGTTAAAGAAAACAAATGCTATTTTGTTTCTGATTTCTCTTTTCAAATTTTTTTTCCAACAATTAAAGCTTCAGAAGAAAAATGATACAAAAATCTAACATCGAAGACTGTTGCCAACTTGCACAGTCATCAATAAGACAACAAATTATCTGGTGTTCTGAAAATGCACTTTAGTTCAGTTATGATGAATTTTTTTTTGACCAAGGAAAACAAAAAATCTGTCTTTTGAAATCTCTTTAGGCAATGAAGCATACCAGACTGTGTATTTCTCTATTGTTATTCTTCAGTAAGTAAAGATTATTTTTGTGTTGCATGCTTCATATGAGAAGACATAAAATACTTTACCCTGAGTTATAATAAATGAATAATGCTTTGCCAAGCTATGTATAGTTGTGTAAAAAGAATGCAGTAACAGAAACACAAATGTGTGGAGATAATGAGCTCCGAATTGGCCTGTGTCTATAATTATCACATACATTTTGTCATGTCAGAATAGATAAATACTAATGGGCTTTGTGGGAGGACAGGCCTGGCTGCTGTTGCCCAAGGAGATATTTTTTTCAGAAGTATGAGAACAAGATGGCATCAGATGTGATGTGTTATCATTTGATGTTAGCAAACACAAGGGAAAAAAAAATCAACCCAAACCCACTACCCACCACTGTTTACAGGATAATACGTTATTTAAAGAAGATGATATGATAAAGCCACACAACAGAAGTGGGTGCTGGAAACAAGAACATATCTTGACAGACATTCTTAATAATTAAGCTATCTACTTACCTGCTTTTTTAGGCATAAGTTGTTACTTATATCCTAACTTGGCCTGTGGAGATTTCCTGCCATTAATAAAGTATATATCGCTACCGGATATAATTTTTTTTCCCTTATGAAATATTGATCAAGCATTTAGTTACCATGAGTAAATAGTGTTGTCTTGGCATATAAGGTTCAAAAGGAGTTTTATTTAATGCAAATAAATATGCAGGAACACTGGCAGAACACACCTGGTGAAAAAAGAAACTGGCATTTTGATGAGACTTGGAAAGTTTGCTAGAATGGAGAACGTGTGTTGAGAATGTTTTCAAAAAACTCAAATGAAAAACCCAAACCAACCAACTAAAAACAAACAAAAAGCCCCACCCAAAGCAACTACCCCAAACAACTACCCCAATCCCCCCCAGATGATGGGAGGATATCTTAATGCTTTGGCCTTGTACTGAAAGCTTGAATGTCTGTAGATGTAAAACTGACACACAGACAAGGATGTATGTCAGTATCCATGGCTGCTTTGCCTATGCATGTGACAACTCTTATTTGTTAAGGTAATACAATTCAGCAAACAATTAATTAAAGAAATGGCTACCGAATTAACTGCTGCCAAAAAGTAGTAGCTCATGCCAACAAATGTAATGGTGTTTGTGGCTGAGCCAAGACCAAGAAATAAGCTGTCTAATGTGAGACTGGTAATTCTTGAAACTTTTCTGGGTACCATGAAGAAGCTGAAACGGAAAGTTCTTCACAGAAAGAGTGATTGCCCATTGGAATGGGCTGCCCAGGGAAGTGGTGGGGTCAATGGAGGTCCTTAAGGAGAGACTGGATGAGGCACTTAGTGCCATGCTTTAGTTGATTAGAGAGGGTTGGGTGATTGGTTGGACTTGACGATCTTTGAGGTCTTTTCCAACCTGGTTGATTCTGTGAGTCTGTGATACTGGATTTCATTACCAAACTCAGGATATCAGGGTTGTCACCCTCTACCTGAAATGTGGTTACAGTGAGGTGGGAGTCAGCCTGTTTTCCCAAATAACAAGTGATAGGACAAGAAGAAACAGCCTCAAGTTGCACCATGGAAGATTTAGATCTTACTTCAGGAAAAATTTCTGCACAGAAAAGGTTGTCAAGCCCTGGAACAGGGTGTTCAGGGGAGTGGTGGAACCCCCATCTATGAAGGGATTTAAGAGACATGTAGATATGGTGCTGAGGGACATGGTTTAGTGGTCACCTGGCAGTGGTGGGTTAATGGTTAAACAGAATTTGTTAGCTTTTGGGTAGGCTGAAAAGAAAGACATATTTGAATTTGCCTTACACAAATATATCATAGAATAATAGAATTATGCTGCGATAGAATCCCTTGTGAGATGGGGGGGGAAACACGCTTTTGATTATTGCTAGTATTTAAATATTCTCATTATGTTTTCTTTGGCTGGATAATTGCATGGTTACTAAGAGGTGTTTTTCATCATTTTGTGGAGTGTACATGAGAAGGATGGAAAGGAAAAGCACAGAAAAACACCAACTTTTGAGTGTTTTTTGAATGAGCGAAAAATGTGTTGCACTATGAAGTGTGGTGAGCAATAATACTCTCAAAGCATTACTACAGTTTACTGCAGCTATGAATCTGTCCCAGTGATGACTGTTTCTGAAAGCTACATCCATTAACCTCCTTTCAGCTCTGGGCTGGGGTTTCATTTAGCTGATCTGAAAAATGGTGGATGTTGATATGGGGTAGCAGTACAGGAAAAAAAGACTTGAGTTTTCATTTATTTTAAATGAAAGGATTCATCTTCATGTTTTTATGCAGGCAAAGATTTGTAAGGTCCAACCCTTGTGCATACAAATACTTGTCTCTTATTTACTGTGTGCAAAGTATATGAAATTAAGAGCTTGATTTTTTTTTCTATTAACTATTCTGTTTCAGTATAAAGAGATATTCCAGTATGAAACAGGACATGGTGCTGCACTGAGCATTAAATTAAATACCAATTTAAACAAATAAATAAGTAATTGTTTAAATAGATAAATATTTATTTAAATAGATGGGGAAAATCATCTGGAGCTTCCAGTATTCCATGACTTGAACTCCTTGTATCCCCACTTGACTGCTGGTGAATGGTTCTCTTCACCACAGAATACAACAAATGTGTCTCAATAGTGCTACTTTCAGGTAATGTCTCTGTTGGAGCTGCTAGCATTTAATGGGGTGGGACTCACGACTTTATGGAAGTCAATTCCTGAGAGGTGAATTTATGTATGAACCTGGAAGGATCAGGGAGATTGATAATGATATATTCACAGGGTAACTGTCAGGAGGGACAGGATTGCAATACCAGGGATAAATGAAGATCTTTGCTCAGCAACATAATACTTCACAGGGTGACAGCAAAAATAAGATGACAGAATAGATTTATATTGATCAAAAGAAATACTAGCCTTGGGCTAAAGGAGCAAAGGGATTAACAAAAAGTGATGCAACTGGCATTCAATGACTAAATTCTGACATGATTCAGTGGACACACTTTGGACTACCTGTGAATTCATGTGCCAAGGAGATGGTTGGATGGCTGCATTAGTGCTGAAATACTCTTCAACTGGATGTAAACATAAAACAAAACAAAAGGGTATGTAAAGGGGGGTGTGAGATTATGGAGTGAGCTGTTTTCCAGTTTTCCTTAGACTGTCGTAGTGATGCCCCCAATATCACAGTTGAGGAGGGGCTGCATTAACTTGAGTGCCATGGAGATAGCTTTCTTCTGTGACTGTACTTTGTGCATGCAGGATGGTGTACATCGTACTGCCCACTGAACAGATAACTGGACTTGTCTTCATAAAAGATGTTCCAGTTCACCAGGTTTAATGTGCTATGTTAGTGTGCTTATGTTTTATGAGAGTTACACAGGTTACAAGGAGAACTGGGACCCTTTCTCTAAACACAGATAGATGACTGTTATCCCTACTTAATTTCCATGGCTGGAGTTGCACCTAATTCAGTAGTGCCACACTAATAAAGCTGAAAATGCATTGCTCCTCTTGGAGGAAAGGGGTGATCCCATCCTATCACAGTACCCAGGCATTTAGTGATATGGTGTCTTGGTATATGTGTCAGCTCTTCAGTGACAGGTTCACTGCTCTCCCTGGTCATCTACTGAATGAGGTGCTTTCATCTCTGCACTCCCTGTAAGCTTCTGAAATCACGGGCTTGAGACTCTGCAATGCATTCTGTCTGACTTCTGCTATGTCTCAGTGGAGCAACAGCCCTATAGTAAATAAGTGTATCAAAGATAAGGTTTAGCTAATTCATCTAATTCAAGTAGGTGAGCTGTAGGTGAACAGCCCTTTCAGTGCTGCTGGATAACCAAACCTGAACTGTTACAGCAAGGAGTACATCAACAGGGGGATAAGGAGAAAATCTTCAGAGCAGTCTTATTTTGCTCTGGATAGTGTGAAGGAAACTCTGAAGTGGTCATCAGAATTAATTGATGGTTTAGATTGGAAGGGACCTTAAAGATCATCCACTGCTTATAGACTCTCCTTTTTTACCTAAGTAAGTCCAGAAGCACCCAGTTCATCCATGCTGGCCTTCTGGCACTACTTATTGCCTGCTTTCTTCCTCCTGGGCTTGGAGGAGATGGTCCTTGAATACTGCTTTCTTGGGCCTCTCTTCCCTCCAGGGCTTTATCCCATGACCCTCTGCAAAGCAGATCCCTGCATGGGATAAAGTCTGCTATCTTGAAATCCATAGTGAGCTTGCTTCATGCTCTTTTTAATTCCTTGAGCATCTTAAACTCCATCATTTCATGGTCACCACAGCTGAGTTTCACATCACTCACCAGCCCCTCCTTGTTGGTGAGTACAAGATCCAGCATAGCAGCTTTTCTTGTAGGTTCCTTTACCACCTGGAAGAGGAAATTGTCATCCATGCATTCCAGGAACCTCTTAAGATCGCTGGTGCTCTGGTCTATTGTCCTTCCAACAGATATCCAGGTGGTTGAAATCTCCCACAAGAACCATGGCTTGTGAATACCAAACTGCTCCTATCTGTTTTCAGATGGCCTCATCCACTTGATCTTCTTGGTCAGGTGGCTTGTAGCAGACCCCCATTATGATGTCACCTTTCCTTGCTTTCCCTTTAACTCTTTTTATCACATCTTCTCCGATCCCCAGCTGGAGCTCCATGCACTCCTTTGGTCTTTGATGTAGAGAGCCATACTCCCTCCCCTCTTTGCTAAAGAGCTGATACCCATCTAATCCCACACTCTGCTGCTGAGTCCTGCTCAGGGCTATGTGCATGAAGCCCTGCCTGCCATTACCAGAGAAGTCCCTCGCTTGCCTCCATCTGGCTTTTGATCTTTTCCTGCACCACTCACCATGGAGTGGTAAGCCCTAGATGGGTTTGGTAAGTTGTTTGCTTCCATTATAAAGTGGGTCCATAACCATATCAGCAAATGTGTCAGGAGAAGGAGATCTTTCAGTGCCTCACTTCTGAGAAACAGCTGACAGTTGCAGCATGCTCTGAGAAAACTGAAATCCAAAGACTACCTATAGAGGTACTTTTAGTGTATGCTGTACTCATTCTGTTAGTCACAGAGTTTGCTTTTTTGTGAAGACAAGCAAAAGTAGATTCTTCTAATGAAGCACTAGCAAGCTGACAACACTTGAAATTGCTTTTCCTCTGTAAAGTCAAATGGGAGTATTTAACATTTTTCTGTAATTGCTAAGCCAAAGGCTCATCATAGCCACCTGTGACAGCTAATGGGTCTGTAGGAGTTAAGCTAGTCAGGCAGATTTAACCTTCATTCTGTTCAGGTGATGTCCACAAGTGATTAAAGGACAGAATTGGCTGTAGAGTAGCCAAGAAATACAGTGCAATTTAGGGATGAGAGCTTCCTAATAACTCTTAAAAGGAAAAAAGAAAAAAATCTTTGGTTTCTTGTAGATTCACTTAGCCATATGTCCTACCTACAAAAACCTTAACAGCAGGTAAGAGTTTGGCCATTTAAGAAGACTGCAGCACCTTATTTCTGTGCTTCCATACTTCCACCTATTTGTCTGCACTGATTGTTTCCAGCCTTCCACTCAGCGACCTTAAGCTCTCTGGATCAGAGAACTTTTTCCCTGAAGGCAGCTCTCAAGGTGGGCCTCAGTTTGCAGCTTGATTACTCAGTGCTACAATAATTCAATTTATGAGAACATGGCTTGATAGCTAACATGTGAAAAACAAAAATACACTGAGAAGTTCAAATAGCTGTAAAGTGAGATGAGATTAGGCCAAACTGAAAACCTAGATTAGTTGGATGAAAACTGAAATTCTTAATTTTTTTAAATCCTTATGCACATGCCTTCAAGTGACAGCTGCTAATAAAGGCCATTTAGGAACAGCTTCCACTACAGCAGACTTCAAGATATGGATACTTTCTTTAACAGCTACTGTCACAGTTTGGTGGCATTAAAAAGATCCAAATATAATGCATGATCAAGTAAGAAAATCCTAAAGAAATAAAGTAGCAAGCAATTTATGTAATACAAAGTTTCTAGTGATCTACTTGAGGGGTTTTAAAAATGTATTTCATGTAGTTGAATTCAGCCTGTGAGTAAATGGGACTCACTGGAGTAACAGTGTGCTGAGCTTACCGAAGGCTGAAAATGCCAAGAGTATATATATACACATTCAATGTAATTTACATTCTGCTGAATTTACTGTCTGCCAAGTCTAGTATGCGGCTTGAAATGCTGTATTTATCAGACATCTGGGTAAAATTCAGGAAAGCTGGGAGATACAGAATTTTCAAAACCATTTGGAAGAACCTCATAATACTTTATTGCCACGCTTCAACATAGGTCTTTTTATAACACAATGACTATATGGTCACTATGAAACCATCCTAAAATTCTGATTCTTGAAGATAATACAAAACCTTTTGGAACTGAGAGTTTGGATGGGAATATCAAAACATTCAAGTTTTGAAAGACAGTCTGTATCCAGAACTTTTACATCTACAATTTAGAGAGCTCTGAAGGACAACAGCAAAAAAAAACAAAAAACAAAAAAAACATGTTTTCTGCCTTAACAGTTTTTTCTTTTTTAGCCAACATTAAAAAAAAAAAAACACCAAAAAAAATCTTTCAGGGTAAGATAAAGATCTCTTGGAAACTGCTGAAGACAAATGTGGAAGCTGTGAATATTCAACAGTGCATTGTTTCAGTTCATTGTTGGCTTGTGCTGAACAGTGCATAAATATTGAACAAGAATGCAGCAGATTGGCGAAAACGATCACCACAAATTAGGAGGACAGTGAACAACTGGTCTGATCCTTGTCTTGATCATGACACAGCTGTTTTATATTTTTGTCTAAAATTTTTGTATTTCAGAAGTTTCTGTAAAGAAAATCGAACAACAAGCAGCCCACTAAATTTATAGTATTAATTTGTGAGAATGATGTAAAGCTTGGCCTGTGAACACAATCAGCTTTCCTCCTGTATATAGTAAGGCAGATTTAGCTTGCACTTCCCAGACCATTATTTTCCTAGTAGGCAGGATACCAAACCAGCATTTATGAGGAGACTGTACTTGGGGAGGAACATTTTCTCCAAAAGGCAGACACACAGACATAGCAGACTAAAGGAGACATGCATATTTGTATCCCTAAATTTGCAGCAAGCCCACTAGCCAGGAAACATAGTAAACCAAAGAAAAGCAAAACATATAAAAGATTCATCACCCATCTTACCCCAGTTTTGGGGGCATGCCTTGCTTCTTATGTGACAGGCCTGGTATTCTATTTACCCTCTTTAAAACAGTCCCTTTATCTATTCTCCTGCCATCTTTATATACTTTTTTTATAAAATAGGCAAGCAGCACTACCATCAAAAAAACAAAACAAAAAAAGAACAACAACAAAATCATCCAACCAAAACCCCACACAATAGCCACAAATCCTAACCAAATAAGGCAACAAGTTACTTTCTTTTGTGCTTAGGATGCTTTCCAGTAAATTCAGAGACACATATTCAAAAGACTTGAAAGTGCTGATGGACTGCATTCACTGCAAGAGAAACTGAGGTAGAATCAGCTGAAAGGAATCAAGCTAAGACAGATAAGTCCTTTAGGTTTCAATAAATATTTGCTCAAAGGCAACAAGTGAAGGGTCCAGTCAATAAATTGAGTTGAAAACCTCACAAACATCATGTCAGCATGTGGTCCTACATCCACTACTCTTTAGTTCATTCCTCAAACTACTTAATGGATTTTGACTGTCATGATTTTTTTCTTCCTGAATAACCCTTTCTTTAGCTAGCAGCACATCTTGGCTGCAGCAGAGATTTCAGATTATATTTTGCTACACACTATGAAGTAGCAAGCACATTTTTGGCCTGTACATAAAATCTAAGGTCATATAGAAGCCCCAACTCCTCAGATACACTGATCAGCCAGTCCCATCCTACTGCAGGCTGCTGCTGCCATGATGGTTTGCAATTTCAACTATTTTTTCAAGTATTTTTCCGCATTTCCTTTATATTTGGGAAAAAAAGTAAAGGCAGAAAACCTAGCGCTATGCAATCTAAATTCATGAACTAAATCATACATTGCAAGGTATTGCAGATGACCTAGAATCATTGACAAAGCTTCTGTTAACTTCAAAGCAACCCAGATGTATCCAAAAGGAATGCAATAAAAGAATGGCATCTGAGGTTCTCAAGTTTAGGTAGAAAAAAAATAACAAAGGGGAGAGTTCTTCTACCAGCAGCTCTCTGCAGCTTTCCTCCAGTAGTGTTGCTGCAACCTGTGTTTATGCACCCAAGGAGCCCGAGGCAGTGACCTGCTGACATCCACACACAGGATTTGCTTCAATCATAGAACCAACTTCACCCAACCCCACTGGTCAACATTGATAGGTGAATATGCAGCCTAGTTAACATTTTCTTCTTAAGTTTGTGAATCATCAGTATTTCAGAACAAATATTAGTAAAGGTTATCAAAGGTCTGCTTCATTAATGGAAATAGACACATTTTTCAAAGGATAAATTATTCCTTTTTATAAATATTCACAGAACAGAAGGTGATAAAAAGAAAAGTTACTGATAAATTGAATACACCACATGTATCTTCTAGGTACATTATCTCTACATATATGTATATTTACTGCTGCACATGCTTAATTATGTTACAAATCATAATGGCTGTACAGAGGCAGTTAGGTACAAATCACAAATAAAATCATGGTTCAGAACTGCACCAGCACAAGAAGTGCTCCAGCAGAGCTCACAGTAACCTATGCAAAGGAGAAGTTCAGAACAGAGTAAACAGATTAATCCTGTAGGTGCATTAAAAACCTGTAACATTAGTTAAGCATTTATGAGCTAAATAACAGCTCCATGCTTTGTGTTTGGATTAACAATGAAGCAAAATCCATGCAACATAAATGTTACCAAAAAAACCCCAGCCACTGTAAAGTCCACTTTTTCTCTTTTTTCCCAGATGATAAAAATGATTCCCCACACGGAAATTAGATTCTTCAAAGCTACCACACTGAATCATTTAATTTGTCTAAGTACTCCTAATGCAGTTGCACACTGCAGTGAGCATTTGAATTTTAGATTAAGCAAATGAAGGGCAGGTAGTCTTCATAGACAGAACCACTACTTAATAGAAAATGCCACACAGCTACTAACAAACAGTATACCACTGCAATTTCATCTAGCCATCAGAAAGATGGGCTATCTTTTACTATTACTGCTTTTACTTAAATATTTAAATTGCAGCCCTTTTACATCTCTCTGATATGTAACAGTGTTTCATAGTTAATGCATGGAACTAACCTGCTGTAGGAGAACCACAAATTCTACTTTGATTCACTGTTTTTCAAACTTTCACTGCCTTTACCACCATTCTAACTTTTAAAAGCATGTTTAAATAAATTTGTATTGCTGGTAAGTCAGGGGAGGCATCTCCACTGTAAACTCTAAAGTTTGCACACACACTATTTAGACAGTAATTAAGCAATCTTAAAGTCTCTTAATAGATCTTAATAGTCTTAAATATCTTAACAGATCTTAACAGTCTTAAATGATTTATTGCATATTTACTAAACCTAAGCAGCTCAGGTTTGTGTTCCATTTAAAACAACAATAATAGAAGAACAGAACAAAACTCCAGGGAAAAGGTTTCAAAGCTATATAATAAAGCATTTATTAATAATCTCAGTACTTATTGCCTTCTGAGGCCAACAATTAAAAGTAAAATAGCTCATTAATGCAACTAAACATAGATCATATAGGAACTCAGCTGTGACCTAATAATACTACAATAAAGTAAACCCACCTTTAGTACTTCAGGTAATTAAGAGTGAACACAGAGATTTAGTGGGAACTGAGTGCTCTATCTCCTTCTGGAGAAAGAAAAATCCCTGTTAGATTTAAGTGGCCAGAAATATTTTGACAGCAAAAGGAGATATATTGAAAACATCATCAGAGAGATGAGAGGGTGGTATGTAGGGGAGAGAAATTTCTAATATGAGGAGCTGAGTAGAATACATTTAAAATCCACTTGACACCATCTTTCCCCAATCCCATCTCCTCTATCAATTGCTCTGTTTCATGTGGGTTTAATATATAATAGTCATTCTTGTGTTGCCATAAGCATGATCATATTCATTTTAAGCAAAGGACTCAGTTCTGGGTTAATTACCTACAGCCTGGCAGGTCTGCAGGCACTTTATGATCCTCACACAGTAACATGCATTCCTGTGTTCAGTTAATGACATCCCAATCATTAGGCAGATGGGGGGCCACTGACAGTTTTCTGTAGGCATCAGAAGCACACATGTGGTTATTACAGAGGTTCATCTCTACAGTCCTGCAGAGTAGACAAGAATGGCTCTAATCCATGAAAACGATGAGAAACAGCTAAACAGAGTTTAAACATCTGCACACTATCCAAGTGCACTTTGTCCCAGGTACAGTTACATATCTTGGAAAAGACTCAGTGGATAGGCTAGGCTACCATTACGTATTTTAGTATCTAAACTTTTAGAAGCAGTTTGATTGTTTGAATGACTTTTTCTCATCCTACTGTGCTATTTAAAAACTGTATAGAATAAATTAGAAAGTCACCCAATTTCCCCAACAACTATACATAGAAAAGTTTACTGGAACTACCAGTACTGCCTGGGAAAAGATTTTTAATAATCTGCAATGCTTCTGAAGAGCCCAAACCCTCTAATACAGGGTTTCAACTCTACTACCACCAAGCTTCAGTCAGAAGAAACTGAAGTTATATTTGCTAGCACTGTAAGACAAGCTATCAGTGTCAAATGATTTCTTACTAAACCTGACTGCAAGCATAAAGTATTAACATAATTTATTAGAACAATTAGAATGCATCCTTGTTGTCTTCTAATCAGATTATTCCTTGTACTTGCAATTACACAAGACAAGAAAGGAAGAGCAGCTTCAGATTTCTAAAATCATCTGTACAATGTGAGGAGAGAATGATCAATAATGCTAATCTACTGGAACACAAATTCCCAGAAAGAGATCTTTTACCCTGAGTGATCCTTTAAATAAGCAGCATTATTTTTCAAAATCTAATTTACTCTCACTCAAAGGAATAAACACTGAAATAATCATTAAAAAAAAATCCTGAATATCTGTACTTTGAGGGCTACTAGGTGAAGGGCATATTACCATCTTTTCCCACTGGGCACAAACTCAGAAGTGAGAGCTGTCATCACATTATCTTTATACGAAGCAAAAAAGACACTGGTGCAGAACACTCCTCCTCCCCAATACACCACCAGAGATGTTCCAAAACACCTGATTACGTCTAATAGCTAAAGAGTTAACAGCATACCTTTAAAAATATTTTCTCACTGAGAATGCCATCAACTGTTAACAGAAAACTGTTCACCCACACAGTCTTGTCTTTACTGTTTCCAAACTCCTCTGAACGTTGTTATCAATCTACACTGACTATGGCAATGTTGCAATGTTGCCTGAACTTTAATAATCATTAAATATTTTACAGCTGGGAGGGGGGGGGGATAAGCAAAAAAACCAACCAACCAAAAACAGCAGAAGGGAAAACAAGCAAGGATGGAAAAGCAAAAAATGAAGGTTCAACAGCAAAGCACAAACAAAGATGCCATTGGATCTCTCCACATTAATGGAAGTAACCCTACAGTCATAGGATATCTCAGAGAGCAAAAAAGGAAACGGTAGCATTAACTTTTATTATATCCTTGGTCCTTCCTTTTCCTACCAACACAAAATGTACACAAACTATAATGTCAATGTTGGTTTGTCAACACTGCAAACTGCAAAGCAGGTTAACCTCATCATTACCAGGACTGTGTTTAAGAAACAAGTGACACCTGAAATACTGCATCTGCTATATTCCATCCTTTGAGCCATCTTATTCAAGAGATTCAGATTAGGATAATACTCCAAATCCTTAACAGTTTTCTACTACAGCGATGGTACCTTTTTTCTGGAATTCTGCTAAATACTTGGAGACACTTTTTGTTGCTTATGCTCCCACTTTCACATTTCACCCACTTCACTATCAACTTTAGGTGAGAGGAAGTGAAAGGCAAAGTCTCCGGACATTACTGAAAGCTTGAGCCTTTAAAAAGCCATCAGCCCAGTCAATATCATAACAGTCAATGAGAAATCGGTCATGAAAACAACCTAAGTTCTAAGGAAGGCACAATAATCTTCTAATAAAATTCAAATCATGTAAAATAAGTAATAGAAAAAAATGTTGGACCAGGGAAAAGCAACCTAGCAGCCAGAAAGCTAATGAAGCAAACTAGAAGAATACCTGAATTAAAACTGGAATTTAGAAGAGGAAAACACTGAATTTAGGTAAGTCACAAAAGTTTAAAAGTAAAAATAAAGCTAGGGAAGAGACTGGAGAAAAACGAATAGGTGAAAGTAACTACCTTTACTGAGCAATTTAGTGAACTTCAGTTGGGATTGATTCCATTACACCTCTGTATAGGATTCTACAATTTATGGTAGTTGACAGTGCAATACAACACAAAGCTCTGCGACTCCTCTTTGAAACTTCTACTCCATCTAAACTGAAGATAAAGCCTGCAGACCATTTGAACAGCAGGCAGTATTTTGTTCATTGTTTTAAATGATGCATTTTAGAAAAAGCTTTCTGTCCAGGAGATTAAAGACTTCCAGTTTATTTCCTCTAAGCAGTGTTTCGTACCTTGGTTAAAGAATGCCCATTAATCTACACTAACTGACAATACCTAGGTAGACAACTCCCCCAGCAGAATTTGGAGTCAATAGACTTCCTTCACATTATTTCTTCTGATGTATCTATTCAAAGATCTTCTACAGAGTTTTGCAAATCTCAGGCCTGTCACCACATAGTTGTACCTTCCCGATTCAGATAACCAAGTGGTCCAAAAGCAGGAGATCTTTGAGCAACTTGAGGCATACTTAGTCCCTGCCTAACCTAAGACAAAAACTTTACAGAAATACATAATTCATATTATGTTTTCTCTGCTTGGACTACCTTTTGGAGAGATTATATCACAAGCTAAACTTATTTTTTTTTTTTTCAGATAAACCCAGAAATTAAACAAACCATTTCCAAATTGCAAGCTCTACATAAATCACTCATCTTTTGCCCAGAAAGCTATTTGGAGAACTGCTTGCACTTTGTAGCCCTGAGTGTGCTTCCTTCCCTCCAGGGCTACTGGGAATATACGAATCTAATTGTTAATCATGAAAGCAGGAAGAGAAGGTCTAACCTTTCCTAGAGTCTCTAAAACTGAAAATGTTGTTTTGTGGCAGAGTAACTAAGGAAAGCTCAGATCAGGAAGTGGACCCTAAAGTAGTGTGTTACCTTAAAAGTAGGATTATAATGTTAGATGATCAAAAATAAATGCCCTCAGCAGCTTTCATCATCATTTCAGAAAAGATGATCTGGAGAAAAATATGCAGTAGTATTCACTCTGGAACAACTGGCAGCTGCTAAATTCAAGTCTTTCACATTCTTCACTTTCAAGGATACCTCAAAAAAGCAAGGATCTGACTTATTTATTGATAAGCAGCTTCCCTAAGTGGACTGCAAATAATTTTCTGAAAGCTTTGTAAAATTCTAGGTATTTTTTCAGTGCAGTAAAAAGACAACAATCTTGAATTTCTTTTCCAGTAGACATTTCCACTTCAGTGAAACTTCAGCAATAGGCAAATAGGAGATGATACTGTACAAGTGAGTGCACATATCCTCAGTAAAGAAGATACTGGCAATAAGATTTTCTAAGATGCATCCCAAGTCTAGAGTTCTTTTACCTTCCTGGGAGTTTGTTGGGGTATTTTTATTTTTGAGGGAGCTAGAAGGACAGCATTGGAAAGGAAAAGAGGGAGTTACAAGCCTTTCAGAATGCAACAAAACCAAAATTAATCACAGCTAATTGCATCTTCTGCATTTAATAGAGACAAAGAATTAAAGATATAAATAAGCTACAAAGAGTTACTTACCATTTGGAAACCAGACCTAAATCTACTCCTAATCAACTCCTCCCAGCCTACTAAAAGGAAGGCACCCTACAGAGAGCCAACATGGTTAACTGCTGCTGAAGAATTCACATTTTATGAATCCAATGTAACTGAAACATCATATCCAGGGATTTTACATTTGCAAAAAGGGATTTACAATGGTTCTCTCAACTGTGGAAAAGACCTTACTCCAGTCAACTGGCAGCAAAAAAATAAAACCACAAAAACATGAATAAATTGAAGTTACAAAATTACATAAATAAAACCACAAAGACACAAACATATACAAAGGGAGGAAAGAAACATGTAAAGCAAAACAAAACCCAAGTTGCAGTAAAATGAAATATAGTTGATAAAGAAACTTATTTCAAACATTACTACCCAAGGAATCTGAAAATTCCTGACACCTCACCCATTTCCCATTGGTTCTGTGCAAAGTTTCCCATTAAAAACTCACCCACAGGAGTATAGATGTGTAATTGGGAGAGAAAAGTATGAAAGAAACTTGTTGCACATTATTTTCAGTGAGGATTTGCTTTAAGTATTGTAAAGGTCAGAATACTCCTGTAAGCCTGTTTGTTAATGAAGTACAGATATAGATATGCTACCAGTTGGTTTGTTCATTCATACATTATTTATAAATAGCTTTAAATCTCTTACAAGAAAAGCTACAACCAATAATCTCAATGAAGCAGCTGTCATCAACAGTCAGCAGGAAGTCTGAGAAAAGAGGCAGTAGCATCGAATCTTTTAAAACTCTCTTCTATCACCATCTACAATTACCTTAAATATAAATGATACTCTCCCCAGCGACTGCTCCAAGGCATGCATTTATCTATTTTTCTTTTTCCCTTTTATTTCTTGTTTTAGTTTCTACTTCCCCCCTCTTTAAATTCCTTTACTTAATGCCAAAAAAAAAAAAAAAAAACAAAAAAAAAAAAAAACACAACAAAACAAACCTGTTTTTTCAAAAAGAGAGGAGAAAAAACACCCCAAACTTAATGCTTTTCTTTAAGGGCATCCCTGGAGAAGTTTGCCTCCTGAACTGCCTTTTCACAGGAGAAAGTTCAAATTATACTACAGATAACTCTGAGGTTTGAAGTTGCTTAGAAATATATGAGTTGTTTAAAGAAAAGGAAACTTTATTCTGTTTAGTTTACACTTCACAAATTCCTTTCCACACCTTATTCTAGCATACATAATTTTATCCTCTAACCACTAGATTAAGATTCATGTTACCCAAGTTGAGTACTTTGCTCTGTAACAGACTTCAAGAATAGTTTTTTAACACATCCCTTGATCTTTCCATGGCTCTAATAAGGGTCAGTTCAGTGATGTCTGTGGCACATTCAGATGTCAAGAGTAGGACAGAAGGAAAAAAGGAAATCCAGGGATGTCCCCACTTCACTGGTACCTGAGGACATTCTAGCAGCTTGCAGTCTCAGAACATTACTGCAGTCCAAACCAGCAATCACTATTTTTCAGAACTCTATAACATACAAACTACAAATTCACAAAACTGATGCCTGCAACCATGGAGGTTTATCAAAATAAGTCTTAAATACAGGCTTGAGAACTTACAGGGCTTTGGACTTGATAAAGCCTAAATTAACTTACTCCACAAATAACAATGCAAAACAATTAACGATCTAAGAAATAGGTATCTGTGTTATTATTTGCAATATCAATGAAAAGCAAAACACCAAAAAACTAAAATTCTAATTTTTTTTTCAGTACTGAAGTGGCAACAGGTTTATTTCAATGCATTGAAAGCTAAATTTGAATATTATACTAAAGTAATAAAAACTAAGTTTTATGGAAGAATAAGAAGTTGGATAGATTATCCTACAAAGATCTACTGTTGTTTATTTTGTAGGTCATGGACAAAACAGAAGCACAGAGAGAAACTGAATCCAGTTTTGTGTGCATGCTTAAGGAAGACATTGCTGAGAATCAATGTCACAAAAATTGTGTCTCACGTTTGTAAAAGTGCATTAAATGAATAAGAAACAACACAGAAAGAGCATATCTCATATTACAGCCATTATATCATGCATTCTTTTAAAAAGAGAGTCTATTGCAAGTACAAGGTGTGAAGGACTCACATGAAGGCCACTGTTACTACTTGTTTTAATCATTGTAACAACAATAGTTGGAGTTTACATGCAGCAGAAAGGTCCAGTGAGGAAAAAGCAGTATTATCACCCACTGAACACAACAGTACTTTCACACAGAAAAGGCATTCTATTCAGCTACTTGAACTGCATTAACACTACCTGTTTGTGTCACTCATTTTGAAAACAGATCCGGAAACATTCAGTGGTAAGATATCATTGAACTGACACTTCGAGCATCTGGAGCAGATGTTAACACCTAGTTGAATTTTTGCCGTATGAAAACATGTAGTCAAAGAGAAGAGCAAGTCCATTTACCTTGCTGCACAAGACAAGTCTGAGAACAAATCTTTCTGGTAATAAATACCTCACACACAGACAAATTTGCCAAAACAAAGCTGAAAAAAGCCCACACTAAACTAGAGGAGATTTTGCAAATCCATCTTAGGAGTCAGGGCAATGGGCCTGATCTTGACAGTCTTTATAGATACAAATTACGTACATGGACAGCCACTGAAAAGAGAATTTATCTTTCAGGATCCTTCACAAATATATGTTGCCTGTGAGCAAAAGAATGAAAAGGAACACTGTAAGCTTGTTCCTAAGGCGAACCTCCCATAAAGGACTGAGCTCTTTCACCAACAGCACAGTGTATAAAAGGGGTCATTTAAAAACAAAAATACATCAGGTTGCTCGTAAAACCATGGTGAGACACATTAAAGACAGCTCATATTAATTAAAATACAGTAGAAAAAATTGTCATTTACTCAAGACTCCTAGCTAGATTTAGATGAAAATGATACCCTGTGGCTAGCAAGTCAGCATGATCTGGTACTACACATTTTCAAACTATTTAACGAATCAATTGCTGTTATTTGTAGTTGAAAACTAATTTACAATGAAAGAAGTGTTTGAAAGCATGATATTTAGCCTAAAAAAAATAAAAAGCTTAAAGTCTGGCAATAACTCCCAACTGTTTGCACATCCATCATATCAGTCATTCCAAAGATGAATAAAAGCAGAGATCATGTGAAAATCAATGATGAGATGGGAGGAGACATCCATCCTAGGAGAGAAGAGGCAAGGGGGACTGGCTTAAAACTAGTTAATGTCATATTTTTCTTAGAAATGCTAATGAAGTGCTGCAGGTTAAAATAACAGCTGTTCTTTAGTAACTGGATTCCACACAAGATACTACTGATGCTTTTTCTTTTTAATATAGAAGCTTTTATCAAAACATAGCAGCTACGCTGCTACAGCACCACCTTACTCTTAGGCAAAGCATAATTTGCACTAATATAGAATGAAGAGGAAATGTAGATCCCACAGTTCACATAAACTAACTAACTAATGATCTAAGAGAATAGGCAGGTAAGAAGTAGTAGCTATTTTCAGAACTGGCTCTCTGAAGCCAATGGGAGGTCAGGAAATTAGCTAAGAATCTCTCTTGAAAGAGGTCTGGAGGGTGTTCCTTAGTGGGGAGCTCCAATTCATCCCAAACCTGAAGGAAATAAAAATCACGCTCTTAACAGCTGAAGCACTTCAGACCTTAGCACAGAAGTAGAAAGTTTAAAACAGAACCTGATTATTTTGCTCTGTATGACACTGTAATTTAGTTTTTTACATGTTTATGTATTTTTCAGCTGTTCTGCTTGTTCAACATGCCTGCTGCATGTGTTGTGGGAATAACACAGCAGGTAAACGTCTTTGTTACTTAATGCTTGACACTTCTAATCCTTGCTGGTCTGGTTCTCCATTAATCTTTACTTACATCTTAAGCACCACCAATCATAAGCAAACTGAAATTTCACAGAAATCTGCTAATCATACATTTCAAGTGTTTTCATATCATGCAAGCTTAAGCTAATTCTAATTAGCCTCTCTGAGAAGGCAAAATAACCTGGGATCCTGTGCTATACTTACAATCGTGCAGTTGGAAAGAAAGATGTTGATTTTATCTTAGTCATTTTATTGACTTCTACTAGATAATTAGCATTTTGTACCAAGATCTGCAAAAATAAGGATCAGACACTAAAAAAAAAAATATATGTAACATCTTTAGGTGAGATGAATATTACACCAATCTTGGAAGATTTTATGCATTAATTCAGAGCAAGAACTTTGGAAGCCTCTACATGCTAGTTTCCCTAGACTGCTATGACACCTAGAACATCATATGGTATGCAGCATCATTAAATACACAAATATCTAAGCAATATATCTGAATTTCTGTACTCTAAAGAGCAGTGTGCTTAAATCATTTGGAAAAAAAAGTAAAAGCCTGACAAATCTCTAACGCTAACCCAGTTGCTATACATTCCTAAAACAAGCACCAAACCTTCAATAAAGGAAAGCCAGCTTTCAAAATTCCTCATTTGAATTGGTAAGAAGGAAACAGGCTATTATTAAGATGAGACAAAAAGTTTTTATCCATTTGACATGGAAGTGTCCACTCTCTTAAAACAATGACAGATGTTCAGTGAAACGTTACACCATCTATGCCATTTACTGAAGTCTGCTGTCAAGATCTTCAGCAAACCTCATTACCTGTTTTGGCAGTTCTGCTACTGTACTGAAAGCTTATCTGAGCACCATGTAACATCTTCTTCTGCAGTATAGTTGGGTAATGTAAGGCTAACACTGCAGCCTTCATTTTCCATTTTCTTGCTTTTATTAGCATCTTTCTCAGTTCAAATGCTTCAAAGATAATTATTACACCACAGTTTTCAAGCAGATGTTTAGGCACTAATACAAATAGAATTTGCACAAATAGTCTTATGAGTCTATGTCTGGTATCCAGACCCACCCACAGAAGGGTAAACAATTAAAGAATTTTCTCAGTTGAAATATATTAACTATAGATTTAGTATTAACTTGATCCTATCAACAAAAGCCATAGAATAGATGTGTACTTTTTACTGATATAAATCTGTGTTACAGAATAGTCATTTCTAAGGAAGAATAATTATGCCAATGTGAGAACTTTCAGTGGTGTAGCTGCATTTGAAAAAAATCAAAGGAAGCATTTTCTTAATAAAAAATTGCTGTCATAAGAAAAGCAGAAGAAATGTAGTAAAAATGCGCAGCCCAATACAGCGGAAGCAATGCCTCCATTTAACAAGATGCTTCAAGTTTCTCAGGAGAGTACTTTATATGTAGCACAAAACACTACCAACTTCTTGTTTCCACTATGTCATGTGTCATTTGTCTTTCTGAAAGAAACCTCTGTTGTCAATATCTATTTTATTGTTCAGTAAATTTTCATTACACATGCCATTATGTGTACATTCTGTATTTTTCTCTGGCATACTTGCCACTTTTTATATTTTTGTAAGAGTAATATATATTTAAATTCACAAAAAAAAAAACCCAACAAACAAAAAACAACCAATCTTAGAGGTGGCCACCTCACCCAGGCAGTCTTTCCACCAACAATTAGCATTTCTCTTATAAAAGAATAAATAAATTATGCAGACATAAGGTGTCCCTTAAAATTTAATGACTATTTAATTTTTTTTTTTAAAGGACTCATGGGTTGGTTTGGTTTATTTTGAAGGATGAAAAAATGTTCTTAGCCCAGGGCTTGGCAATGGAAATCAGCAAAACTCAACCTGGAACCACTAACTCGCCTTCAGCCAAAGCACTGAAATCGATTTACCAAATCAGATGTTAACATATCTGCAGCCACAGGCACAGACTAGGAGTCTTTTACATCCATTATAAAGATAAACAAACCCCCAAGTCAGTAATCTTATGTGATACATAAAACCACTACTTTAAAATTCAAAGGTGCACCTCTCGTAGACCTCTAGAAGACTGCTGATCTCTGAGCTTTGGAGAGCTTTTCTCCTGTACACATTTCACATTGTTTCAGATGGTAGCAACAGTTTGAATTTCTTTAAATACTAGTCTGCTTTTCAAATCTCTGTGATGACTTTGTTCAAAATGACACTACAAATTTAGAACTGAAAACCAGTTCAGAAATCCTCACAGCAGTGTCCCATGTTTCTTCTTAGGTCTAAGGGAATCCAAGGAAAAGCATGGGAATTATATCGTTATCATTTGAAAACTGAAGCCCTCACAGAAATATTAGCTGAAAAAGCCTCTCTCTTTTCCTTTAGGAAGACAAACATACCATCTAAAAAATAAAAGTAAAATCTAATAACTCCCGCTTATTCTATTGTAGAACAAGACAAAACCTTAGGAACAAGTTTTTCAGTACAAGGGTGATGGGACTTTGGAATAGGGTGCCCAGGGAGGTTATGGAAGTCTCATCCCTGTGGGTGTTTAAGGCCAGGCTGGATGAGACCTCCAGCAGTCAAACCTACTTGAGAGGCATCCCTGCCCATGGTGAGGAGAGGTTGGAGTAGATGATCTCTAAAGCCCCCTACAACCTAGGCCATTCTCTAATTCTATGAAAACAGCATAAAAATGTATAGACAAACATAATTTTTGATAGTGTTCAAAAGTTACCTGTCTCACATGAAGATAACCATGATAGAATGGTTTGTTAATATAAAATATGTTGTCAGTATTTTTACTGTCTTTAGTTCTTTTGAAGCAATGTTTTGCCATTCTTTTTTCCAAAAACCACCACCACCACCTCCCAGATGATAAAATTCATTAAACCCTTGCTCCTGGCCTCTTCAGAGGAGATCATTTTTGAAATTAATATATATGGAAGTCAAACTTCACATAATACAAATAAATCTAGTCTAAGTAATACTGCCTTCTTATCTTAAAAATACCAGAAGTCTATCAGTCACTCCTGTCAGTAACATTCCTGTTTCTCATTTTATTGTTATGTCCAAGTGAAGAGCATCTCTTTCAGAAAGATTCTGATTAATGGATTCTAAGGGGGCACTACAAAAGTCAAGATTTTTACACTTTTGAAGAATGTTATGAGTGATCAGATGTCAGTATATTATTTGTATTTATATGTTCAAGTTTTTCAAGGCTTGATACTTACTGTCTATAAATGAGATGTCTGTAAGAGCTCTATTTACTTACATTGTCTGCTCCTGCCTTCAAGAATGCTTAAGTACTGCAGTCATGAAAAAAAATCCACGTATTTTGTTCCTGTTGAAAAAGGTAGTAACATCAACCCCCCTGCTCTCTCATCTTTGTAATTCCGCACAAACCAAGCCAAGTAGAAAGAATCACAAAGAGGAAAAACACCTAGGCCTCCAAGGAAATGCTTTAATGAAGTAGAAAAAGGCACACACACTTCTGAATGCCTTGAATGGAACATGGGAAGTCACATGAAGAAAAGAATGCAAGGAACTTGAAAGCTTAGTAAGGTATTCTGTGTCCTATCAGAAAATGTCTGCTACATAAAAGCGAAAGTTTTTGCCCTAAGGGAAACCTGCATTTTCTTTGCTCTTTTTTGTTTTCCCTCAGGTTTTCCTGCTAGAGTGACACTTTGCAGCAAGACAGAGTGTCAACAGGATCCAATGTACGCAGAATGAGCATACAGCAACAACATTTATTTATGCTGTCAGATGGATTGTGTACATTGGTTAGAACTAATTGGCAGAATCTATCTGTCCACATACTGTGGACTTCTTAGAGGCTAATAAACCCTTATCACCAATTAAAAACACCTGTCTTCATGTGCTCACTTCAGATTAAGAAAGATACTAAAAGTTACACTCTTACAGCAAATTGAGACTGCTTATACTTTAGACAACAGGCCACCCAAAACATTCCAAACTGAATTTAATATCACAGCAGGAAAGCTGAACAACAGACATACTCCTGAAGATCCAGACCAAAGAAGGTGGGAACAGGTACAACTACAGTGTAAGTTTGAGTAGCAGCCCACTGAAATCTATTCAGTGACAAATCGAGCCTCAATGTTGAGAAAATTGCTCATGTCACATGCATCTGGAGGTTTAAGAAGAAATAATATGAGAATGTCTTGTGTATCTTCCTGAGCCAGATTAAAAAGCTTACCAAAACAATATCTTGACTATAATGCTCATTCCAGCACTCAGCCAAGCAACCCTCTAAACCAACATAAGCAACTCAGTCTCCCTTTCTCCTACCAGCTGAAACCTACCACATTTGTTCTGAACAGCACAGAGACAGTTTATGTGATGTATTTGAGAATGGCATACAGATTTGCCATGATTTTCTGAATGGCTTTTTCTTTTTCGGCAATCTTTTTCAAGGGAAAAAAAAAAAAAAGCTCTGACAATTTTAAGTTGCTGGATCAATAGGTAATGCAGAGATGAAATTTCTACTAGAGGTAAGAAGATCAAGGCAAGTTACTGTCATGGTTTAAAACTGTCTTTTTAATTTTTCTTTGCAAAGTTCAAGCAGAGAAAGAGTGCAAATAAGTCACTATTGGGTGTAAGAAAGCAAAATACTGATTGTTCTAAACACTTCCATTGGATAGATAGAAATGTTTAAGAACCACTACCCAAAACAAAGTAGGGGCAGTCGGAGTGGGGAGTTCGCTTCTTTGCTGGGCTGTCTGGTTGCTTCTTCTTCTCTTCTGGCTGGAGATAACACCCGGACCTTGGTGAGCTAAGTTAACAGCCTCTTTGCTTTTAGCTTTCTGCCAGGGGGGTCTGGGGGGGAAGCTCCTGGGAGAGAGGCCCCTTTGGGAGGGTCCCCTTTGGGGGGAAGCAAAGGGAGATTAGTTGTGCTTTTCTGTTGACTGTATATATTTGTAAATGTTGTGAATTTTGTATATTTGTACATATTCATTGCATTTCATCATAGATTGTAGATTTGCTTGTAAATACAGCTCTCATTTGCTTTCCAGACTGAGCTAGCCTGGTTATTGTTGGTGTGGGGGGAATTTCAGCTCACACTGACACAGTTACAATGAAGCTTCAATTGGAAGTAATTTTCATTGTATCACATCGATGACACATTTAATGATACTCCTAACTTGTAGGAAATTCAGTGACTAGTGCTGGTTTTGGTTTTGGAGGGGATTTGTTAGTTTGGGGGGTTTTGTTTTGTTCTGTTGTTGTTCTTGTTGCTGTTTTGGGGTTGGTTTGCTTGTTTGTTTGTTTTTACAGACAAAAAAGGATTCTTTATCACAGGGTAAGTTTCTTCTGACAACACGGGGCAGAAATGTGCTACACCTCTGGGCTGCTTAGAGCCAGTACATGTTTACTTTAGTAGAAAACAAACAAGATGCATATTTGTTTAAAATTACTTTCAGGCACTTGCTGTGCAATGGTGCTGCTTCTGCTAGATGTAATCTGAAATTAATTTTAGCAGACTTTCCAAGTTAGCCAACGGAATGAGAATTAATTCTCAGCAATTGTTTCTGGTTTTGTAAGTTTCTTTTTTTGTTTCTCTGTTACTCAACTCTGCAAGTCCCATAAAAAACTCCCTGCAACCTGTTAGTACCTGCAATCTATTAGTATTAGATATGCTAGTATTCTTATTTCAGTGAAAATAGGCAAAATTAATAATTCAATTATCAAACTAGGTTGCACTCAATCACCTCTCTGCAATTTGTCTCAGATTATGAACCATATGGGAATAGATGTATCTGTGCAAATTAACAAGCATCCTTTGCTACATGCTTCTTTGTGCAGTTATTCTACTGATAGTAAGCAACTCTCCAAATTCCATCTGAAGACAGCATAAAAGGCAATAGGCACAAGTTGCAGCATGAAAAATTCCTATCATGTAAGGAAAACTTCTTCACAACAAGAAAAATTAAATACTGCAACAGAGAGGCTGTAGAATTTCCCATCCTTAAACTGAAAAAGGTTCTTAGCAACTTGCATCAGTTTCAACTTTGAGCAGGCAGTTGGTCTGGACACTTCCACCATCCACAAAGTAACAGGGGGTTTCCTTGACAGACACAGACTCTGAAAAGCCACTGAATAAGTATGGCAGTCATGGTTGTTGTAGTAAGAGTTCAACAGACAAAGAAATCTGTACCATGAAGAAAACTGTGACGAAAGTAACACAAACATAAAAGATCTACCTCAAAAGATCTAAAAAGACCATCATTCACAAATGGGAGGAGAGAATTCAAGTAACAGCAAAAAGCCTGAAACATTTGGAATGCAAAAGGTAAGGAACTAACAAAGTGGAAATTAAAATAAAGAATTGAAAAGGTTGGGGTTGACACAACAAGGGAAGGAAAAGCAAGGGAACAAGGAGTAATGGTATTTGGTGAATGACATTGAACACAGCAGGTGAGGTAGCTGCACTGTCTTCAGGACAACAGCAAAGGAGGTTAAGATTTTGTCACAATATGCAAAATTAGGAAGGTCTTAAGCACTCTGGCATGATCACAAGACAGACACACAAGAGTTACTATCAGTTCACCTTTTCCTGAATAACACTGATACAAATTAACTAACTATCCGAAAATAAATCTGTCAACAAAAAGTATATGCTTGGATATATTTGACTATAATGATCAAAGTATGACAGAAACAAGAGGACAACAGGTTTGAAAAGGAAATAATAATCTATATTCAATCTAGCTCAGGCTTCCTTTGTGTCAGCAGTTTAAAGAACACAGCAAAGGTGCTGACAATAGTTCAGTTAACATTACTGTGAAAGGTACTAAAACTAAATGAGGTTTTAAAAACTGCTTATATTTAACTGATGGCCTGAATTGCAGACATAAAATAAGACTCTACCCACCATATCCTGATTTTCAGTGTGTAGAAACAAAGCAACCTAAATGGAATAGCAAAGCCATTCTTCAAGCAAGACAATGAAAGCTGCAGCAGTTACTCCCAAACCTGTCAAGTTTCTAATTCTAAATTATTTTCAGAATATTCCCCATCTCCTATCAACACAATTAAACTGCAGCTATTAAGACTTAAAGCACTTTATCTTCTTCATAAACACTGAAGTTCCTTTAGTATGTTATGGTGCAATCCATATTACCACAATTGAAACTAAAGCAGGTAGCTGCTGAAAATATAATTCAAGATTAAATTATTGTTAAAGTGCTTACAGAAGAGTCAGCATAACCAATTTGTTCTCACAATCAGAGACAAAACAGTAAGAGCAAACAGAATACCCAGCAGACTGAAAATACTGAATTGTGTTAACAATTGTGTGCAATTAACTCTTGCAGGCTTCTGGACAAAACTTGTTTGTTTTCCCCATACCTTTGCTTGTACTCACTGTAGTAGAACTTATAGCTTCCACTATTTATGCCGTATTGCAAACTTAGTCCAGAGAGCCTGAGAACACTCTCACAAGTCCAGATCTCATCTTAAAGCATGAAAAGCAACTGGTATAAGATGACAAATACACAGCATCCTCACAGCATAACATTCCTGTACAGTCATCAACAGCCAGAGTATGCACCCCTGTCAATAAACCCCAGAACCGTCACCCATTTCCTCAGATTCTACTGTGACTTTACCACAAGGTGCAGTCAAAATATATCCTCTGCATCACAGTCAGCAATGTTGGACTGTATTTGCAATAAAACCCTCTTCCTACCATGGATGCTTTACTGTTCCTTAAGGAACAAACAGTGTCATGGCTATCATTAAAAAGCCACTTGTAAATTTCACAATTCACTAGGAGGAAACTGGCATTTTAGATGCTACTAAGTAGCAGCGTATAAATTCTGCTTTTTGTTAGGAAACAGCACAGAGAAGCATTATTTAGCAGTAATCTATAAATTTAATCCTCTGGTCTAAGAAAATCATCTCTGATTGTAGTACATAGTTCATACAACGTGTCAAGTGCCTGGTCTATTACACCTGAAGGTTTACTGGGTTTTCTTTTTTTATATGGAGAAGATTTTACAAGTTGTTGCTTAAAGTTACCTTTTTGTATTCCCTTGCAAAGTGCTGAGAAATTTATACAGTGTTTCTGAACACTGACACTTTCATTGTGTAATGGAAAGCAAAACAAAAGTTTACCCCTAGGTCTCATGGTATGGTGCACGATTTTGTCCAGTTCTGTAAGGCCATTATTTTGCCTTCTAGACTACTACAGCAAGTTTGGGGTTTTGCTTCTGAACATTTAATCTGACATTTTATGCTTTCTGTTGATAGAATAAAGAGCTCAAGTACTAGAAACACTGGTAACTTCATTCAGTGTAACTGATCAAAATTCAGACAGGATGCACACAAAAATTAAAAACAAAAGGAAATCGGTGTAATGAAACACAGTAAAGCTCCTAAAAACCTTTAAGAACAATAACTGGGTAAAATTGGCACAATAACCACATTGAGATACTTTCTCTAAACCAAAAGACAGATGCTAATTTTAAAAGTGCTAAGTGAGACATTGTAGTAGCTCAATAAAATGCAGACAGCTAAAATGTCAAAAATGAAAAAGCTTAAAACCCCACTGGCTTTCAACACCAATGAAAGGAAGTCAGAGTAACAGTCAAACCCCAGTGACAGATGAATGTTGAACCAAGAAATAATGCACATTTTCACCACTTTTCCTCTTCGAACAAATTCCTAGGCAACAGATGCTTATTATCCCAGATTAAAGTCTGTAAGTCAGGAAAACTCCATTTGTCAGTCACATGTATGTTATGCTTAAGGTTAAGAGAAATTTTGTTGGCTTTAGCATATTATAATGGACAGTGCAGGAGATTAAAGCCATTTTATTACTTCTCAGTGCCACTCTGTCATTACAACACTGCAATGAGGCCACATCTGGAGTACTCTGCCCAGAACCCTGGCTCCCCAGTTCAAGGGAGACAGGGAACTACTGTAGGCATAGAGTACAGGAAAGCCTTCAAAGTTATTAGATGACTGGAATATTTCCCTTACAAGGAGAAGCTGGGAGACCGGGGGCTGTTTAGCCTGGTGAAGAGAAAACTGAGAGGGGATCTTATTAATGCTCATAAATATGTAATGGGTGGGGGTCATGAAGATGAAGTCAGTCTCTTTTCAGTGGTGCTCAATAATAGGACAAGAGGCAATGAGCACAAAATATAATACAGGAGGTTCCACATAAACATAGGAAAAACTTAGAGGGTGACAGAGCTACCCAGGGAGGTTGTGGAGTCTCGTCCTCCGAAGTCTTTAAAAACCTGCCTGGACATAGTGCTGCACAACTTGCTCTGGATGAATCCACTTCAGCAGGGGTTTGGTCTAGATGATCTCCTAGAGCTCCTTTCCAAGCCCTACCATTCTATGATTCCGTAATTATGACCAGTCAAGTACGTCTCTAATTTGCTGCACACCTCTTCCAAACACTGATTATCTGTGTTCTGCAGATATCTGCAAATACATACAAAGACACCAACTTTCACAGAATGTTAAACAGGGTTGATTGTTCTTATATTCTTTTTAGAGTTGAAATTCAGTGCTTTAGGCCTATAAACAAATTCACTTAGTCATTTTCTTACAAGTTATTCGTGTAGAAACTATAATGTTCTGTTCTCCCCAGAAGCTTATAATATATTACATGGATAACAGCATTTCATAAGATTAGGCATGAAATTCAGGGAACATTGACAAAATTCAAAGTGTACCTGAGTCATCACTGGACAAATTCCATTATTTCTTAAAGAGTAGATAGGAAAGTATGAGGGGAAGGGGGGAAACACTAAAACATGAAAATAAATGCAAAAACCGAATGCAAGTTTCAAAGAATAAATGCATGTAAGCCCTATTCAAGCACACAGCCCTTTCCACTCAGTACTGGCACTCACATGGTCATTTATAAAAAAATAAAATTCAATACGAATACCTTCATACAGTAGAAAAATAATACATTCAGAAATACTCAAAAATAGTAATACTTAAAATAAACAGAGACTAAAATAGACTAAATAACATGACCATTAGCTGACAGAGGTGAATATGAAGCAAAACTAATGAGCATCAAACCAGGTATTTAAGCCTTTGAATTATACAAACTGACCTCAGACATAAACTACTACAAACTAAAGAAACATACACCCAATGGAACACAAATTTCCACTTAAAGTCTCCTAAAACCTGCGAAACACAGAAATGAAGTATTGAGAGAAGACTTTGCTCAGCTAATAAGACAGTGTGAAGCACCAGCTTGTCTTCTTCTCAAGCTAGAAAGACTTTCCTAAAAATTAGGATATTTGCAAATCAGAACATATTTTTTTAGAGGTTAGAAGACTTCCCAAGCAGCTTGGGAGTTTCATCACTGGAGGTTTTTCAGAATAAGTTCAATGATAGAGGCAGTGGCTACAAATTCCATCCTAGGTGATTCAGCTGGGCATTAAGCATGGCAGTAGGACATCCTCAGAAATTTAACTAAACAGTCCAGTGATTGACTTGATCTACTGCTGGCAGTAACCATGTTTTAAGCAGATGTTTGAACTAGATGACATACAGAACTCCCTTCCCAAGCTACAGGCTGCCCAGCCATCCTGTACAATCTCCCAGTTCTGGAGGTTTTTAACATCCAATGGACAAGGCTCTAAGGAATGTGATTCCAAGTCAAAGTCAACTCAACCTCGAGCAAGGGTTACACAAAAATCCAAGTACAACACAAAGTTCGTTATTTAGAATTTCAACTATGCCCTGCACCTGGTTTGTCCCTGGCTATGCTTACATATATGTCAGTTCAGTACCTGTTAGCTACACAAGGTCTACAATGCCTAAGTTTGATATGAGATGAGATTTAGCTTAGAGCTCAGAAGGAAAGATCTTCCAATGCCCTAAAGCATTGTATCATAATGTACAGAAACATATTAAATATGTCAATAAACAACATAGAAATATATTAGAACAACTTTTAAAATTGCAAGGACCACTTTGCAATCTCAGTTAGAAATTGGAAAATTCAAATTTCATATTATTTATATCAAAGGAGATCCTCAGCACAGTTTTTAACTTCTTTATCTCAGAAGTCATTCTTTAACCAAGCAGGCATTAGTAGCAATATAACAATTACTTATACTTAAAATAAACTCCACTACTTTGCCAATTTTATCAACAGAGTTGCATTGGTGCCAGCATCTGAACAGAAAATGTTCTCGTTGATCAACACCTCTCACACAGCACCTCATCATGCCAGGATACAGAGAGATAACTGTAATTTAATAATGCTGTCTGCAGTGCCCAGCCAGCAGCTGCAAGCATAGAGAACAAGCAAGAGTTTCAATGCAAGCAAAATGGCAATGCTGCAAGAACTAATAAGATGTCCATTCTTTTCTGTTCTTGGTACAGTAGGCAGGGTTAATATTGAGGCTCAGAGATTACAAAAAGCATTCAAAACAGTGAATTAATTCAACAATCTGATTCTGAGACTTTGAAAGAGAGCAAGATAATTAAGAATGTTTAGCACAACAGATTCTTCCTTTCTCTCCACCCTGGCTTCTTCAGCTAATTCAGTTTAACACTCATGACTAAACACATGCATGCGACATACCAAGTAAACGAGAAATTAAATGAACTTCTTTTAGCACAGAAATAAAACTAACTACCCAGAAACCTTCAATACCCAAATAATCATTACTCAACTGAGTTTGGAACTCTCTTCATTCAAACACTGAAAGATTGGAAAAAAAATTAGTTTGAGAGGAAATTTGTGCCTTACTTTTCACTTTTCTATTATCTGTGCTGCAACTGCAGTGAACAATCTTCATTTCAACCAATTTAGTGTTCTTTTAAAATATGAAAAAGGGTTAAAGTTCCCACTAAAATGACTCTTGTTGTCACTGCAGAACATCAATATCTTGTTAAACCACCAAACTCTACCATTTCTGAACTCACTATATCTCTAAATAATTACAAACATTAAACCCATTAAATTAAACGCAGCATCACAGGAGATAATTTTCTAAAACTGTTACTCACTTTTTTGTGTACATAATTGTTTTGTATGAGCCACTATTTTGACAAAATTACATCTTTTTAGGTCATAATAACTATTAGTTGTTTTGACACCCATTTAACGGGCAAAGATTCAGTCACTCATTTGAAATAGTTCCATTTGGTATTAATAATTCAAATATTTTTTCTGTCTCCTATCTGTGCACCTTCAGGATAACTTCAGATGGTTTTCCCAATTACATCCAATTTAGAAAAAAACCTGTAACAAAACACAATGCCACTTTTAAAACTACTAACAAAATATCATTGGAAGTGGTTCATTAAAATTGCAAAATATGCATTGCATTCTCCTGGTTGAGTGAGTTATTAAAGACACATTAAAGACAGTAAGTCCAATTCAAAATTTTTAATAAAATTCAAATGTTGAAGTTCTTGATACTGTACTGGACAATATTCACAAAATACGGAGGGTGAGGTGTACCTTACTGGATTGTCAAGCAGACCATTTCAATCAATTAATTAGATTTGTAATTATTTTTGCTATAGCAACATGATATTTTTCCAAGTATTTTGTTAACTCATTCAGTGGAAAATATTCTAGGCAAGTATTTAATTAATCCAGTTCAGTAGTAATTTTTATAGACAGAGATACTCTGATAATCCAGGGCATATAAGCACACAACACATGAATCAAAACTTCCTCAAAACACTCCATGATCCAAACTAGATGTTGTAAGACAAAAAGGGGGGGAAAGTATCCCTTTGTTCTATTATTTATATTCCTGTGGAACACAGTCCTATGCCAGCTTCTTTTATCACTTATATATGGATTTATTTTTACCCATGGGTTTAAGTGCTAACAGCTCTGCATAGGAGGAGCAGGAGAAAAGGAGCAGGTAAGTAGATGGCTCGAGCAAAGCAAACACATACTGTTGAAAAGAGATTTATCAAGTTGATGAAAAGTTGGTATTTTTTTAAAAAATAGAACTTGCTGAATATACTTATTAATATTGACTACGTGCTGCTGCTGTTTCCAAACATTAGAGTTAGTCAATACCGTCAATGAAGAAGATCAGTACACCTATATTCAGAAAAATCAAACAATCCTGAGGTCTGGAGAAAACAAATAGGTTAAAAATATATAGCTAAACACGTCAAGTTATACACTTAGGAATCCATACACAAAACAACTGAAGAGCTATCAATTGCAAACAGCAGGAAAGAGAATACCAGGATTTGGTACAGAACAAGACTGAGCTATTGTGGTGCACTCACAACAAAGTAGCTTTGAAGCTTAGAATGCATGAAATTCCCTAACCCAACAGCCAACAAGTGACCTGATATCAGGACTTATCCATTCAGTCCCAAACACATCAATTGAAGAGAAGTTCATAGAAAGGCTGTTAAGATGATTGGATGAACAGTTTCAAAGTGCAATGCAGAAACAATTAGCTCATATACGAATGGTTAGTCAAAAATATATTCATGTCTGCAGACACAATTTCCAAGTTATGCAACACCTAGTACTGGTTATCCTTCTCAATTTAAAGTAAGCTATATGTAAAAACCAACAGACATTGCTGCAGTATATTTTTTGTCTGTTTCTGTCTTTCCCTTTCACCCAGATTTACTTATTTTCCCCCCTAGAGAAGACTGTGGGGAATGGCAAACATTGCTCAGCAAGAAAGCTGATAGAAGCAGGATAACCTAATGCATAGGCCAGAGCTAACATGCTAGCATGAAAGTTTCCAGACATGTTATTTCCTCTATTAAAATCAATCTGCATTATGTTTCATTACCTTGGTTTAGCTAATGCAAAATACTTAGGTAGTTAAGAGCACTGCTGATGGTGGTGATAATCATTCCGTATAAAATTAATCTCAAGGGGCCTCAGAGTATTGCAGACTTACCAGAGTGAACACCTAGCCCATTACACCTAGCAGTCTTAATTTATGCACTTAAAACATGCAGACAAATGTTACTTGTGACAGGTATTTAAAATTTGGCATCTTTCCAGAAATTACAAGAAATCACACTGAAGCACTTTTTTCATGAAAATGTTAAGAGCGTTAAGTTTTTAAGTACATATACTTAAAAGTATATATATTTACACTTTTAAGTATTCATATGCCCTTTTCCTATAGAAAGTAGTTTTGAGTCATCCCTTTTAGTTTCTTCTAGCTTTTTCAGCACTCAAGACTCAATCTTGGCTTCTTTGGAGGGATCTATCAAGGTGATGTGTCTGTGTTATAACCCCTAGGTTTCAAGCATCACAGTAAACAGAAAGCAAGCATCTCTCTCTCTTCTGTCTAGACCATAGTTGGTGATTTCCCCACATTTCTGGGAAGACAAAATGTTATCTTAATCCCGTCTGTTCTACCAGTACCAAGCTGTAAATACCTTGCTTCAGAATATAGGTGTTGAATATAGTTTGTGGGAAGTGGCCATAATTTCCCTCTGCCTTTCTCAGTGTCACATATTGTAATCAGCCCAAATTTCTCAGTTTAGGTCAGGACTTGAGGAAGAGGAGAAGACATTGTCAACTCAGGAAATGGTGGGTTTTAAGGCTCACTGCCATACTCCATATTTAAGCCTTTCTGGTAAATCTAATCTCCCAGGTAACCCAACTGCATGAGCATTGTTCATTAAAACAGTAAAAGTGCAATAATTCTCATTTCAATTCCCTATTATTCACCATACAAAGACATTGTTCAATACGAATGCACAGAGTGAATTCAGGAATGAGGTGACTTCAAACTCCTTCAAAAAACCCTCAAAAAACCCTCATTTTTGAGATGCTTTGATTCCTGTTCCAAAAGAACTAGAATGCTCCCTCCTCATCATGAAGTCCAGTTCAATTCTTTTTGGCCCTGTTGAAGTTATTTCTGTTTTCCTTTGTTATTCTCAAAATGTTTAGAAAAATATCACTTCAGGATCTATCTATTGGCACTACAACATTCCATATTCAAATTAAGAGTAGTAGTCAAGTAACTGATATGAAAAAGAAACTTGTTTTTCCTATTAAAAGCAGAAGCTTTACTTCTGTATCACACACAGAATCTGTACAAGCCATTCTTACCACTTTTATAAAGTTTTTAAACATTGACTGCATTTCATAATTAATTTGACATTAACTAATTAATCTACTGACCAAAGAGATAAACTGGCACTGGGAAATTATTAATTTGGAGGTGAAATCAATTAAAAATAGTACAGTTGTGACAGAATTTAATCTCAAACTTCTCATGAGACCACGGAATCACTCACAGCTGCAGCAATTTGTGATAAACCCATTGAGAGAGTTCATAATGGAGAATTAATTTGTGTTACCCCAAAGAGTATATGTGCTCACTCAACAGTGCTTATATTAAACAATATTAAAAGTGCACAAATAGAACAAACCATAAGACCCTGTATTTGAGCTAGCATGTGGTACATGCCCTTCAATACCAAGATATAACTATTTGCATCAATAAAATTCCAGGGATCACAATGATGGTCAGACCAGAATATCCTTTCCAGTCTGTTTTTACCTGTGTGAAATGTGAATACACATCTCCTTGACTAGTTTAAGTTCATTTTTTGCATTCTGCTTTTCTCACGGTAACTTTTAATCTAACAACTTGAAAACTGGGGAATTACTTTAAAACACAGCCAAGACAAAAATCTTTTATGCCCTTGAAGGGAGGAAAGAAGACAGAGAGGAAGACAAACAGCTGAGGACAGACAAACAGAGGCAATCTGACAAATAAAGTTCTAAGCAACAGTGCCTTAGTTACCTAACTCAAAAAGAAAGATGACAGTGGCAGTTATCCTTAGTACATAAATACATTGAACAATGTACAATGAAGCATGCAAACTACACACACGTTGTACTCATTCAGAACTATTTTTGATGCTGAGATGAATAAAGAGCCAGTCACTACTTTTCTTCTGCTTAATGGAGGAGTTCTTAAATTAACAAAGAAACTGTCTTTTGGTAGGAGCACAGATACAATAACAAACTCTTACCTAAAACCTAAATGAGGGTCATAGTTCAAGTGATACCCCTCTGATGAACAGGTATATGAAAGGCTAGTATTTCATATTCTGTCTTCAAAAACATTTTGAAGACTGTTTTATGCTACTCAGCTGCAACCACCACTCAGACAAGAGCAGAAGCAGAGCAGACTGAGCTGCAATGAACCTGCCCATTAACCACTACGCTGCTCAATGGGCTCACTCAATGAATAAAAGCTCACTGTCATGATAAAGCTTTGCAGGAACATGGTGAGCCCTGAGCAATGGAAGAGGCAACATGAACAGTTCCAGTTCCTGTTGTTTAGGATCAGGAGCAGAGGAATAAAACACTCAGGACATGCATTTACAGAGATAAAGTGCTCACCATCCTACACATTTTGTTTCTTCTCAGCTAACTTACCTATCACTAGCTGTAAGTTTTCCCACGGCAGAGTACACAAACGTAAAAGAAAGCAATCCCAGAAGGAAGCGTCCAAATATCTTTCAACCTGCACAACTTCTTTTCCCATCTTTAGACTTGTGTTCAAGCATGTTGAAGTGCCATTCCACAAAATAAATGAAATACCATGGCAGAAAATTTTGTTCATATACTGAATAAAACGACAGCCAAGGCTCTATTAACACTTGATAAAGACCTAGCAACACACATGGGCAGTGCTGGGTCACAGACAGCACACTGCCAAACTCTACAACCCCCAGCCAAAACCAATCATTACGTCACTTTTATGGAAATACCACCAACTCATAAGTCTAAAAGAAGAGGAAACTCTGCACCTGAATAAATAGATTCACAAACAAGTTCAGTGCCAAAGCAGCTGAAAGGATGGGAGTACAAGCTACTCTAACCACAGGGAGCTAAGGCTTCTGCTCTCTCCACTCTACTCTGTTGGAGCTTAATATAGGTCATCCTGAATACATGAGCCTTCTACCAAATAAAGCTCTAATTATCCAAGTTGCTTGAATGGAGGATGAAAAAAATGTGGCTCAAAGATTCTTTTATCCCTGCCTTGTGCACAAGGTTGATGAGAGAACCTGCTACATCTTCAAGGTGCACTGCAGTATACCTACAACTGAAAGCCAGAGATGTTTTTGCAGCTTTAGACATATATAATCCAAAAGGCTTCAAACTTACTATTGCAAGAACTAGTGACAAGGCAGTTAAGGCAGCATAGTTTCCTGAAAGAATTGTACTATTTTGCCCACAAGCAAAGGTAAATACTCACATTAAGCATGCCATCTGTAAAAGGGAGATAATATTTTGTCCTGCTTTTGGTCTTATTTGAAAGGTACCTTACACGTTTGAGCAGAAACTTACACTGCAGCTTATGACAATGGCCACATTCGCTAGGTGGTACTGTCAAACAAATAATAGTAAAGATAATAACCAGAAGGAACTATTAAGATGAATCAATATAAAAAGAAATGAAAACGCTTATGTAAAGCATTAATACCTATTCTCTGAAAAATTACAAACCACACAATACAACTGATCTGGCCACAGCTAAATTGTTATTGATTTGCATTGAGAATTTTTCCCTTCTTGACATTTCTAGAGTTTTTATATAACTATATATTATGGCTTATAGTGAAGATGAAATCTATTATAAATTCCACACATCTGCTGAGATACGTAATTTTGAAATTAACTGTCTTGACACCTACATTTGGAGCACATCGAAGTCATTCAGTTTTCCAATATTAACTCCTCTTACATCAATACCTGAATTTAAGATGGTTCACATTTCTCTTCATGTTGTAGAACAAAAACCAGAGACTCTTTCCTATGGGGTCACAAGAGACAAGCAAAACTAGTAATTTTTGAACAATTGTTCAGAGGAATTGATTCAGCTGAGAAGGGTAACATGTACGTGGCTGAATAAATCAGCGACTTACATTCTAAGTAAACGTCTGATGCAAGCAAATCTTTTGAAATTTAAGTAATGAAAAATCTGATGATTAAATCTAAGCTTTCGTTACTATTACCATAATTCCTTTTTCATATATAAGCATTTTAAGTTGGGTTTAGCAAGGATTTTGGCACACAAGACAGACTTCTGACACCTAGACTTATCTAATGAGTTTGTGCATAGCTATGCAGGACCAACAAGTACAGCAATGATCAATTCAAGATGCACATCAGTATTTCTGAGAAATGATACTTAGCATGCATTTGCAAGAACATAAACATGTAAATATGCATCAACAGAAAGCTACAGGAGTGCATGCTATTTGTCTCACTATCTTTAGCTTTATATTAGCTATCCTCAAAACTGAGTTTTGAGTTCTGAGTGACCTAACACTAATGGATGTAAACACCACAACTATCACTTTTGTGAGGGAGGTTAACATTTAAGCTTCCAAACCAGCAAGCTACTTCCTGATTACTGTCCCTCAATCCTTATCACTAAATCAATTTATCATGTCTTTTGTCGGCCATTGTCAGTCTCATACTCCCACACAAGGAATTAATCAGAGAGCAACAAACCAACACTCACATTATCCAATACCATTAATGACACATTTCTTTATTAACAAGCAAAATCTACTCATCAAAGTTCCAGCTTCAGGTTTTACAAGCAGCTGACAGGATAGTTGTGGGTCCAGCTTCAAATACAGCACAATGATGAAAGGGCTCAGAACAGCATTTCCTTTGATTATTATCTGATAGACTTTCCAATCATTTGGACAATTTCAGACTTGGACTACCTCCAGCCTTGACACCTCTTTGCTCTGTAATACTCTACCTGCTGTAAAACATTTGTTCACTAGTTGAAGCTGGAGATACCTGACTAGGAAAACACTCAATGCAATGAGAAGATGCACTACACCAGCACAGAGGCCAAGGTCTAGAACTGACAGGCCAGAATATTGCAAGATAGAAAAATTAAATTAACATTACAGAACAGAGTACCAACTGGGTCAAAGCAAACAAAGAGTCATTCAGGGGACAGTAAAGCACAAAATCTGCTAAGGAAAAAAATGGTAGGTGGGTTTGCTGAGAACATTGATACTTCTTTCTTTATTTTTTTTCCTCCTACTATTTTTTTAATAGTAATTTTGGTTAAATAGAATTTTTCAACAAACTGCATTTAACACAAAAGGCAAGTCAGAAAAGACTAGAAAATTATTATTTCTTATACCAACCTCTGCAAACTACCTGGAGTTAAAACACAGAAATAATTGAATATAGTATGCTGAAAAGGTCTTACATTTTATCTGATACTTCACTTGATACTCAAGGAGAAAATTCTGTGTTACTTTGAAGATGCTCCTAAATTAAAATTCCTTGTACAAATCAGAAACTCTGACATTTAAAATGAATTTTAATAGAGTAATAAACTCAGGAAATTTCATAACTCCATCCAAGGTACGAGGCATCTTTGACCTGCTGACAGCTTACTCCGAATGAAAGTCATCATTAAACTCTCATGAGGCAGCACACCAAGACATACTTTAGAGTGACTTATTTAAGTGATGAAGATCAATATGAAAGGAAAAACATCCAGTGCAGCCTATTCCTAGCACTGTCTTTACGAGGACTTCAAAAACACTTCACAAAGTTGCAGGGTTTGCATTGTACTCACAACTGTACAGCAGAATGCAACATTTGGTATTTTTCTTAAACACCAAATAGCCAAAGTTTTTCAAATATTTCCATTCTTTAAATAACAGCTACTTGTCATCTCCTTTCTTCCAGACTAAAACTTGAAAGCTGACACCAAGAAGGCTAAGTGCTCTGAAACCAGGAAGTAAATAACAAGAACATCAAACATTAAAGGTTTTCCACCTACCAGTTCCTTGGAGCTTAACTTCTTAAGGGATGTTCTTTGTATAATTAATCTGTAAAATAAAAAACATCATACTCAGTACTTGGCTAGTCATACAGTATAAATATAGAGCTTTAACCAATTTTTTTTTTCTTTTTAGAGGCCAGCTATAATCCAATACTTTTTCTAATTATGTTCCTCTACTGAACCCTAATGCTACAATGCACTCAAACCCAAGCGCTTGCACTGTGGTTTTGTGTGGTGTGCTATTAGAAGTCCTTGATCCAAGATGTTTTCAGGATCATCTTCACTTCAAAATATGAACTATCACATGACAAATTGCTGCTGATCCCGCAGGCTTCACTAAGAGTTATTTGTCCAGCACCTCTTGGCATGGAGCTCTTTTCCTTAGAATCTTTCCATGCTGCCTGGCATATCCCTCTCACAAATATAACCTCTGAGTACAAACAAACCTTAGCTATTTAGATGTCCTGATAGTGATGACAGACTGACATAGAAGGCAGTATAAAGAGAAGCTGAGGTGATTGTATAGACTGTATGTATTCTTAGAGGTAACATTCCCAATGTTTACCACCTTTAATTTACTGTAATTTCAGTCAGGATTATGCAGGGATTTTTAAAAATCATTATTTCTACAGAATATTTCTCAATAAAGAATGTGGAAAATACAAAGTAATGCCACAGAACTGAAATAATCCAACAAAATGGAGTAGAAGCACAACTTCAACAGAAGAGATTCCACAAAGGATGCTTAAAAAAAAAACACAATTCCTTTTTTTTAGTTCATCTTTTCTCAGTTACTTGAATTTCCACCTAACAAAGGCAATCTCTCTACTCCTTACTGTGGTAACAATGAGTTACTCCAACAGCCACAATTTGTAATTTTGTGGGGTTTTTTGCCCTGGAAGTTATTCTAAAATTACAAGATTTCTAAAAAAGTATTTGCCATTGACTTCTTCTAGTTGTGCCTTCATAATCTATAAGAAGAAAAGTCTCCCATATATATATATTTCCTACTATGAGTAACTACTACAAAATTAAATAAAGAACATGTTCTGTCCCTTTGCTAGACATTTATGAGACATGTCAAAAATTGATCCAAAGCAATCAACAATTCTGATTTCTGTGTGCCAGCTGGCAATAAGGAACATTTATCATTTCCTTCTAGAAATCAGGCAAATGTATAAAAGAGAAACAAACTTTGTACAACAGATTAGTATAGAAAAAGTTAAGAGAAAATGCTAAAATTTCTTATTACAAGATATTACAAAGTTCCTCTTCTAAAAGTTACTGAAGTGCTTTAACTCAGGTAGGAGAGAAGTCTCCAGGCACATTATACCAGTGCAGCTTCTTACTATATTATAATTTTTAAAAAAAGTTATAAAATTAACTGTGCCATAACCAGCACTCATCCCTGTTGCCAAGGAGGAACTCCACTGCCATCCCTATTCCAGCATAAAGATCAAGTTGCTTCAGCTCCACCGATCTGTAACAATAATGGAGGAAGAATTCCTAAAACCACTAAATCTCTCAAGTGCTTACTGATAAAAAGAGACAGGTTGTAGAGACTTGGGTTAGAAACTGAATTAATTTTCTGCTTTGCCCAAACTGAATTTAAGCATACAGTCACAATAGCTAGTTTTAATGGAACACTATAGCTTTATAAGAAAATTGGAGTTTATTGCATTATAAAATGGAAAATATGAACTGTGAAACAGAATGATGTTGTTTAGGACTATTACAACTGAAATAGCAACAGTAGCCTTGGAGGGGATAGAAAGACCACCAGTGGCACTGCTATTCATACTCTGCCGGTAACCTCATGGAAAAGCATTTGCAAATGGCTTTGTAAAGGACACTTCGGCAGCTTTCCAACAATAATAGCTTACAGGAAAGGGGGAAAAAAAATTGAGGATTAAGGGAATGAAAATTGTTTGAAGGCTAAAATCTTCTCTACATGACAAGAACAGCCCTTAATTAGTAACACAAGTTTCTTCTGCAAAAAAAAAAAAAAGCTCAAAGCACCTGCACACTGATTACATCAACCTGGCTCTGTACCTTGTCCAGATTATCTGTTTATCACTACTCCTGTCACACTAGGAGGGGAAATAAGTACTCTATGCACAAGACACACTATATTTGCTAAGACTGTATTTGCTGTTTCGTGCTGGCTGAGTTAGTGGTCAAATGTAAAAGTGATGATTGATTCCTGTATGTCGCAATCCATATTGTAAAAGCAAATATGGAAACTCTTTGCACCTGATTGTTACTGTGGAAGACTGTTACTGGGATCAAACAAGAAATGGTATGATTATTTCTGCAGTTATCAATATAGCAATCAGTATAACTGTGTTACATTACTTTTAAAAACTAAGATTCAGAACATGACTTAAGAAAAAATTAACCAAATTAATTGTCTCCAGAACATTTCTAGGCATTGGCTCTGTGTGTGACTATGAAATGGAATGAGTTCTATACATGCAAACTTCTGACTGAAGTTCAAGCTGTGCCTGCTTTGCAAAAAATCTCATCTTACTGACATTTGAGACAGAAATTAGACTCTTAAACAACTACATTCCACACTAAAAATCAAAATTGTATCAAGAAGGCAGATGAAAGCCTTTTACTGGGGCTTGAGAACCAGGTGTTCCCAGTGGACTATGTAACTGTTTTATGCTTTGACTGTGTTAGCAGGAAGCTCCCTCCTTTCCCTCCTAAAACAGAGGATAGGATAGAACAGGCTAAAACAGATTTCAAACAGTGAAATCTGCAAACCACCAGGTTGCAAGTAAGTTACAGAAGCTTATAAAATAAGCATACAGAAAATAAACAGCTGCAATCCCCTGGTCAGCTGCAGATGAACCCTTACAGATTGACAGTTCTAACCCTCTGTATACAAACAATGCATCCACCAGGCTTTTCAAGACAGGAAACATTTAGGCGACAGCTGTATTGGTGACACTTGCAATAGCATCAATCACACATCTATCAACTAATGCTCCTTCTAACTCACCTAATTAAATCTACTTTATTAATTTGACTAGAGATCAACAGATCTGACAAAGCAGCAGTAGTCTGGACTCTTGAATTAATAAAAAATGTCATATACATATTGATAACTGCATGTTCCCAAGTTACCTTTCAAAAAAAAGCTGTGAAAGAATCAGAGACAGATGGAAATACTCACAAGTATAAAAATACAAACATGTGTGTGCTCCTGTGTGCGTGAATAATAGCTAAACCATACCAGTAACAGTGAGGAATTCAGATTGCATTACTCAAATAATTTAGTATACTGAAAGGCAAATGTAAAGTATCTGAATATTCTAGAATTACTAAAATAGGCATATCATGGTCTATGTAAGTAAAAACGTCACAGAAAATTAGCTCCCAAAATCAGACTAACCTTTGTGAGTTTGAATCAGATTCAACACTTGGCACTCTCCTTCAGTTTGCTGTTTAGGAACACAGAGGGAAGAAGAACTTGGAGGAAGCAGAAGGAAATAATTTTTTAAAAAGTTATAAATATCAGCTTTTCATCTTTATTCAGTTTTGGTTTCACCACGAAGCCGAAACGTTCACTGCATTTTCAGCTGCAGCAGAAGGGAATCCTGCAGATTCTTGCATGTAAGATTCTCAGAGAAGTACTGCTAATACCTTTTATTTCAGAGACAAACTATTGCAAGGCTAGTTAGTCTACTTGTGCAAGACTCTGCAAATTAGTGCAGAGCCATTACTCACATGACCAGGAATATGAAAAGCACTTTAGAAATACCAGAGAAATTCTGGCACTATTACCACTGCATATTAGTTAGTTCCCAGCAAGTCGACACACACCTTTGAACACAGAGACATTTTTGCCATATAGCATGTGAAAGACTTGCTGCCTAAAAGCCAGACAAGTCAGCTGCACAGCACCATCTCAAATAGATCCTGAGAAGACAGGGATGGGAACCCATACACCATTTTCCATCGAGAAATTTCACTATTCATTAAGACCCCAATGCCAGGGTTCCACCCTGCTCTCTATCAATGTCCCATGCATATTGTCAATTAGCAAGGGGAGGGAGGCTATCATTATCTTCCTCTCCCCCCCAGGGCTCATTTCAGCAGTTTCCCCTTTGACTTATCTCCCAACTTCTTAAAAATCACTTAGATGAGCTCACAAAACAAACACTATGGAGTTTTTTGTCTTGTTTTTAAGCATACACATCATCTGACCATCCATGTTTTGCAAGAGATTTATGAACAAATTCTCTCATATTTATTCTGCATAAAATGCCAGCCCTTGTCCTCCTCCTTGTTGTACATATTTAATGGAATTAAAAGAGGTTTCAAACTTGTTCCATATCCTCACACTTCATTATTTCATCGCTCACTCATCTTATAAAAAGATTGCTTTAGAGATGTCTTACAAACACAGTTGTTAGGGGTTGTTTTTTGTTTTTTTTTTTACAGTATCTAAGGGCAAGATTTAAATAAAAAAAAAAGGTACTTTATTGTATGTCAGACAGGCTTAGTTTGCAATTAAATACCTTCTGGTACACCAGTAAATATCCAGTAGGAAGCAGAGAAATATAAGAGGATGTGCTTTCCACTTTGAAGGCAAAATCAGAAAGAAACTTGGAAGACAACCCAGACTAATTGCTGAAGCAAAGTCTTTCTCAAATTTTACATTGGCTAAATGAAATATGCTTTTAATGAAAAGTAATTGCTCGATTTTGCATCATTTAACTTAGCATAAACTTTCCCAAGGTATCAATAGTGATGACACTGCAGTCAAGCTGTTTTATCATCATCTGACCAGAAAGTGGAATATGAATTTTTAAAAAATGTATTTAAATGAAAGCTACCTAAAAATAGCATTAAGAAGTTTCAGGACACATGTCCTCATTTCTTGTGTGCCATCAAAGTTGATGTTTAAGCAAATGACATGAATTTCAACAGACAAAGAGCAGTAGTAATGTTGCATCATTTCCACTGCATGGAACAATGACAGTAACACAGGGGTAAAACATTGTAACTACACTTGGGAAAGGTGTTTCAAAAGGATGATTTGATTTACAAATTAGGATTACAATATGCTTATAAAGTAAAAATGGATGTATTTTTAAAACAAAACAAAAAACCCCCAGGGAAATCTTTAAAACCAAAAATCAGTATCCTTGGCTAAGAAAACAAAATTTTGTATTTCTGTATTCATAGCTGTTAAACTAGTAAAGCCATGATCCCTGACATTTGTTTCTACCCAGTTTATCTACCTGACTGAATAGTTATTTAATTGAAAACTGAACTATGAAGGTGACAAAAATACCTTTGATTATGTGTACACACAAAGTACATACATACAGAGTAACTTTACAGTATCTGGCTCTTTTTATGACTTATCTAATTAGATGAGTGTGATTTCACCCTTGGTATTTCGATTTGTTGTTGTCAAACACTATCTGAATTTCAACAACTGAGAAACAAACTCAGATAAATGCTATTTTATAAACCATGCCTATGGAAAAAAAACACCACCAACAACAACAATGAAACAAACAAAACAAACAACAGAATTTCCAGATTTTCATCTTTCTCAATTTCTTTTTCTAGCATGGCTTTTTGTGTTCCTTTTTTTTTTTTCCCTCCTATTAGAAGTTCTGTCAAATTAGGAAATTCTCATTGTGGCTAAAACTTCCTTTTGTGGTGTCTCATTATTATTTTTAGTATTACAAGTCTAATCAGGGAATAAACCTGCTGTCAGAGGCTCTGTAAACATGGATCAAAGCAGGATAGCTCAGTCAAGAGACTGTAAAAGGCAGATGAGATTTTAAATGGAAACTGTGAAGTAACATCATTGCGGCAGACATGCAGCAGCGTTAGCAAACCTGAAGCCTACTTACTGGTAAGAGCTGTAAGACCTCACAGTTAAAGAGATATAATCAGGTTTTCATGCAGGTAATTCAGTAGCAATAAATGCATTTAACAGGAGTCACTCCTGTGTGGAAAGAGCAGCATGACAGAAATTACAAAAGGTGCTGATCGGTAAATTTACTTCTATTTAATTATTTAAATTTCACTAAAACTAGTGGGCATAAGTGCTGAGCTGACACATAGGAATAAGGAGGAGTTGTTATAGATCTGTCTGTAGAGAGCACTGTAGGTCACCAGCCATTCACACTTGCACTTCAGGACTTCAAAGAAACTATGCAAATAACACACAGGCCAGTTCTTGGGGATGTCAGTGGATTCTAGTATTGCTCTGGTGTTGTGTCATTTTTTTTTAATTTTAGAAAATGTCATTAGAAGAAAGTAGCGATTTTACTGAATGCTGCCCTTTTAAAAGTACAACATATACTCAGAGATTTTGTATGGCTCACAGAGACCTTACTGTAGAATCATCTCCACTTCTCAGAAGTCACAGCAACACGTTGGGTTGGAAGGGGCCATCAAAGGCCATCTAGTCCAACCTTCCTGCAGTAAGCAGGGGGATCCCCAACTTGATCAGGTTGCTCAGAGTCCCATTGAGACTGACCTTTAAAGTCTCCAGGGTTGGAGCCTCCACCACCTCCCCAGGTAACCTGTTTCAGTGTTCTACCACCCTCATACCACCATCTTCCTAATGTCCAATCTAAATCCCCTCTTCTCTAGTTTAAAACCATTGCCCCTCCTCCTATTGCTACATGCTCTTCTAAACAGACCCTCCCCAGCTTTCTTGTGGGCCCCCTTCAAGTTCTGGAAGGCCACTATAAGGTCTCCCCAGAGCCTTCTTCTCCAGGCTGAACAACCCCAACTCTCTCAGCCTGTCTTCACTGGCAAGATGCTCCAGCCCTCTGATCATCTTTGTGGCATTCTCTGAACCTGCTCTATCAGATCCAGGTCCTTCTTGTGCCAAGGGCCCCAGAGCTGGACAGAGTACTCCAGGTGAGGCCTCCCCAGGGCAGAGTGGCAGAATCACCTCTCTCAATCCTCTGACCATATTTCTTTTGATGCAGCCCAACATGCCATTGGGTTTCTGGGCTGCAAGTGCACATTGTTGGCTCATACCCAGCTTTCCGTCCACCATGCTGGCTGTCTCAAATCACTGCCCAGCTCTCCACATGCCTTATCAAAGCTTCTAGAAGGATCTGTTCCATGATCTTCCCAGGCATAGAGGAACATTTCTCCTACCCCATCATCATCACCACCATCACAGTTACTATGGAATGAAACAGACAGAAATAGCAGCTGCATACAGTCATCTCTGTGTAACTGATCAGTCCTGGGTTGTTAGCATGCAGCCTGGTTTTCTCACAAGGAGAAAAAGACATTAGTTAGACTGAACAAGTAGCATCACAGCTTTACAGCACTGTGGGGATTTTAAAGCTTTTAGGGATACTACAATTATTTGGATTTTTTCCAGGGAGCACTAGGTATCAAAAATAGCACCTGTACTCAGCTAGGTTGAATTACTAGTTTACCACTCATGAAAGCAAAATAATTCAACAAAGTACTATGCAAAATTCACTGAGAAAACCAATATAGGAGACTAAAGATCCAGAGGCCTTTTATAGTTTTACCAAGTACTAATTTGATACGTGTAAGTTTGAGAAAATTGGTTAGAAAATGACACAGTTTTATAAAGTAGGAAAAGAAGTTTGTGTTAAATTTTTATTGAATGAATTAGACTTTAATGGCCAACCTATGTAATATTCTGTAAATCGGCAGTGGAGCCTTGCAACAAGAGCATAATAGCATGGGATTTAACACCATTATCTTGCTAATTGAAGAGACCTGACTTGTCAGGGTCATGCACTGCAAGTCACAATGATAATACTGCAAATTATCACTACTTTGCAGTGTTTCCTACCTGTAAAGAGAGTGTAACTAAGTTTGTTATATTCTATTTATTACAAAAATAAAATATTTTTTCCCAGCCTTCATAGTTTGTAGAAGCTTTAAAAACAGAAAAACCTAAAGTAAAACAAAATGTTGGGGTGCAAAGCTTTTTTTCCCCCACACTGAAAAGGTCCCAGTCATTTAGAAAACTAGTACAGTGTTCCATGTATCATTGATATTGATATTCAAGTTAGTCCTGGAGCTTTCTGGGAGATGAGACACGAGAAGTTTGTAAGCAGTGATATATATACACACAGTATCGATCCACTATGACAAACTTTACTCATGCAGTTTGCCTTTACTTTTACAAATAGTAGCACTGAAGTCAGTAAGACAACTTAAGCTAAAAACTTGGCTCCTGAAAGAAAAGATAAGAAAAGCATCATATTACTTATATACATGTAGTATTAGGACACTCAATCTCCAAGATTTCTTCCCTGTTTTGGGAAAACAGAATTCCAAATACCTAAACAAGTGGATGTGGCTGCCAGGAATAAAGTTTCAGTTCCCTGTAGGAAATGTCCCTGTGATAAAGGTACATTCAGCATATGTATATACTGAAAATTCTACATCGCTGTTCTTGGCATTTAATTAGGGGTAAAGGAAAATGTGCAGGACTAGAATTTTAAGTGTTGGTTTAATAACCTTTATCCAGCTCATTTCTAAATGATTTTCTTCCTCTCTGGAGAGACTTCTAATGTCAAACACTGGTATTAAGGTGAGTCATGGTTACTGAAGAGGCATAGAGAAGGCACATGACAAAATTATTAATTATAAGAAAGGAAGGAGTCACAGTATTCTTTTCACTCCATAAATGGCCACTAAAATGGAATACTTAACATGGAATTTAAATACACTTTCAGTAGTCAACAGCCATTAAAGTCTTGCTGCTATCAATATAAATTCAGGATTTAAGAATGTAATTTAAAAGCTGTTGTAAATGAGACTTTTAGAAGGCACTGGAGATTCTGAGAGGGGCACAAAGATTTTTTTTTTGTTGTTGTTGTTAAGTACAATAAAAGAAACTGGGCAACTATTTTATATCTAAGATATATAGTAAGTCAACCTCAATACAGAATAATCCTTCAACTGCTGGCTGTTATTGTTCATTTTTCATATTCCTTCTTTTCACATCAAATATTAAGAATTGTACCCATGAGAAGACCAACAGGAGAGGCTGGGCAGTGCTATTTTCTGGTAACTGAAATGCAGCACCTCATATTCTGAAGACCAAAAAGGTGAGAAGATGAAAAAATTGTGAAGCCATTTTGACTACAGAATTGTATCACTGTAGTACTGCTGCTCCAGAATGGGGGTTGCCTTTAGTTTATAAAACATGGAAGAGTAAGCTCTGCTGCCAGTCACACAACTACTAATGGTTAGAATCAAAATAAAATGTTCTGTCCTATAGCAACCCACTTCACTTTAAGAGTCCACACCTCTAATTTTCTCTTGGCCAACCTCTTGTTTCCTATTTCCTCCAGTTTTTCTTCCTTGTCCTGTGTCTTCCCCAGTCTCCAACGGGGTTTGACCACCCATATGCTTTTTCATTGTGTTGTAATTCTTTTCCTTACAATAGATCTGACCATGCCTTCTCTTCCATAACCCTCAAGGGTATCAAATAACAAACTCTTTAGCATCATCACTCCTGTCACAACTAACACATAAACTGGTTGATTCATCTCACCTGGTAAAACACATGCACTGGTTTTATCGTTGCTATTATTGTTACTAATCCTGAGATCAAAACAACATTTTCTGCCCTACTGGAGTTAGACTCTCCTATTTTATGTAGCCAGCTCCTCAAGAGCAATCTCACCCTGATTATTTGCAAGATAATGTTTTATGTTTCATGTAGAACATTTAACAGGATTCAAAAAAACCCACAGAGAATCAAATAAGAAGCATATCCAATTTTATTTAAAACCAAACTCTCTAAAATGTCCCCATGGATATATCCTGCTTCCCTCATCTATGATCACAGAAGAGAATAAAAACCTCTACAAATAATACACAGTAAAGAATTTCATATTTCCATTGCCCATTCTGCATTCATCCAAAAAATATTAAGTCCTTGTTTCAAAATACACAGCTCAGGTTTACAATGGCAGACAGCTAACATTTCGTGGGAAATCTTATTTCAACAATATCCACTTTACAGAGAGAATTTGCTTGAAAAGCCGCAAAAATACAGATTCTTAAGTGCAACAAATACACAATCCTTGATTTCGAGTCATACAGACCCAAAACTTAACTTGCCAGTAGCAGTGAATTATAGCCACAACAGTAGTTGCTACTGCTTGGATGTTATTACAGAATAAAGCACAGGCTTATAATACATTCCTTTGGAATAATCTATGGCAATATCATATATCATTTCACTACATTTTCAGAAAGCTATAATAATCTATTTATAATTAATCTGTCATCGTCTGTAAGTACCTACATCTGTGTAATAATTTGTTACAAATACCAGTTGCAGCAGCTTCAAACCAAACAAACACTGTTCTGCTGAACTGGAGCCAAGAAGCTGCATTTTAGCCTCCCATCTATTATGCTGAGCAGGCTTCACTATGAATTGTATCTTTGAACTAACACTCTAATCACAGTTTAAGCAGAAAGCTCGAATAGAATAAAGCACAAAACAACATATCAAATATAATTCAGAGTTCCAAAATGAAATATTTCCATTAAAAGTCAAAAAATCTGCTGATGTTTTTGTCCATGAAACACTTCATTTGCATTATGACAACTCTGTATTATCCTGCATTCAAGTGATTCTTTGATTTAGTTTGCCTGATACAATCCTACTTCTTTCAAACCTCAGAAAACTGAATTGCCAACAAACTGCACTTCTGAAAAGCACAAGCTGCAAGTGCCAAAGGCCATGTTCATAAATGATGATAAACAGATTTTATGAAAGCCATTCTTACGCTTTCCATTATGGGGGGAAAAAAAAAAGAGTGAGAATACTAAGCTCAGCATCTAATGAGCAGCACACTGAACAGACACTATTAACTACAGAAAAGGCTATTTCTGAACTTTTTCCTTAAAGAAAGTTTTGATTTTTCAGTAATTGCCAAGGTCCAATGAAGGATGCAAGTGGAAGCTACTTGTTAGACCTAATATACTATCATCCCTACACTCCATGTTTTACCATAACTCCTACAAAGAATGCATTTCTTCTGTAGCTTCCAGTACATACCTTGAGCCTAAAACTTCCTCAACATTCCTTAACAGCTCTTGTTCCCAGTTATCCCTTGTTCATTTCTGACAGCTTCCCTTCTATACTCTTCCACCATGTCTATCTTCAAATTTCGATCCTGAAAATCTCAGCAAGCCTCCTTCACTGGTCCTTTAAAGGCATAATATGTCCTTTCATTATGCAAGCTCTTTTTCTGGCTCCTTTCAACAGTATTCAGGCCTGCTCTTTGTTTGACAGCAATCGCTTCTGACCTTATCACCTGGAGACAGAGTTTGTTGTGGTGGTTGTTTTCTGGTTTGTTTGGTTTGGGTGGGGTTTTGGTTTGTTTGTTTGTTTTTTTGTTTTTTTTTTTGGTGTTTTTTTTTGGTTGGTTTGGGTTTTTTTATATAAATATAAAATACACAAATGTATTCCCTTTCTTTCCCTTCCTTTCCTTCCCTTCCCTTTCTTTCCCTTCCCTTCCTTCCCCTTCCCTTCATATTTTGCCACACTCAGAATTTGTATTTCTAAACCTCACATTTCTATTCGACTTAACTTCAGAATTCTTGCCTAGTCTCTGTAGGAAAAGCAGACGTTGGAGAACATGAGAAAAACCTGTGATCATAAATGTAGAAACTATCTATGAACATATATAGTTCAGTCTTAAAAGCAAGAATAAGAAGTTTAACCTTTCTTCAGTGCACAATTGATTAGAACAAAAATGAGCTATTCAGGTAAAGCAAGGCAGAGGAAGAAACAAGGAGGAAAACAGATGGCTTCACCAGTAGCATTCAGATAGACTGTTTCAATTATTATGTTTGTCACAAGTGAAAGAAAACAACAGTTCTGTATATAACAGAGGTGCTTGCTGTCATTAAGTGAAACTTGACAAAAAAAGTACCATCCACCTCAAATTTAATATTCACATCATATTTCCCAATCCTGAGTCATGTTAGGTAACACTAGAAGGGGATCACTGAACTGAAGATACAAAACAAATTGAAAATGACAGAATAAAGTCCTGTCCATGACTCAGTTGTAAGAGTTAAACATGTTTAAATCCATCCTAGTTTGTCAGCAGCACACAACATAACCAATGTAAAAGCTCATCACTTAAGACCTGATTTTAAGGCTTTGTCATTATTCATATTTCTTTGTTTTGCAGAAGTGGGAAAGGGGATGGGGAGTTTTTGTAAATTTCACTAAGCAAAAATGATACAACTTTAAGAAAGTGTTTCCACTGAGTACTGTCCACATCAATTCTGGCCAGAAGTGGATCTTTTAATTACTAATGAACATCAATAGAAGCCTCAAACTCCACACACATACACACACACACAGAAAAAATAGCTCAATAAATATAAAGTTTCTTTCATTTCAAATTGCCATAATATTGGAATTGGGAGACAAAATATATGCTAGCATCCATATTAAGGTCTTTTAAGATATTAAAAGCAAAAACAACCCTTTTCCTCTTGACTTCTTTTTGAAGAATCACCTGTCACATTGAAAGCGATTCTCTGTTTGCAATGATACAACACAAGTGATAACATATCTGAATTAAAACGGATGGAAGATTGTTGTCCTATATTTTATTGCTTTTGATATTTCTTTAACAATCATCCTTGCAGTCTGTCTAAACAATTCTCTGTGCACTGACATTCACAATAATGTGTTTTCATCATGAAGTTACACTCTGTCATTAGGTTTTGCAGAAGGCTGCACTTCACAGTTCCCAGCCTTTTTTTTACACCTCACTGCATCATTGGGTGAATGCAACAGTTTTTACATCTGTCAGCTTTAGTTATATTTACTTGAATACAAGCATTAATAACAGATTACTGGAAATCTGTAGAGGGATCATGAATTAGTTACGTTCCTATTATCCAGCACTGGAATGGGACCAAGAAAGGAGTGTTTCTGACATTCTCTGCTAAGAGAGAATCCATCCATCAGCCATAACAATCTTCTACAAAGCCTGAGAAATGCAGCTTGTAAAAGGCACAGTTATTCAGATCTCATTATTTCAAAGGTAATATTTTGCATACCAGCTCTTACAATACCTTTTGATTTCCTAGAACTGTTTGGTAAAAAAACTTATTTGATTGTCAATAGCTGCAATAAGTTGAGAGACAAGTAAAAAAATGTACTTAACCTACTCTAAAGCCTTTCCACGTTCATGTGCTAGTGCAGAGAGGCTTTGATTACAATTCTAATCTCCCCTTTTATACTGTCTTACACTTCAAAGCAATTGTCTATGATGGAACCTTATCAACAGTGGAAAGTCTAAGGGAAGTTTTATCATACAGCATGAAGTGTACTAAACACATATTAATGCACACAGACCACAAACTGTTCATCTCTAGTGAGGGATTTTGTCTCATAAGCCTCTATCAGCTCTGAAATGGCATCTCCCGAGGACACCTATTAACAAAATAAATCTGTGTCCAACAAGGGGTGAAGAAATAGGCATTCTCTAGCACAATTACACCACCTTAGCTATAAAAATGAGTATGTATTTATATGGAAGAGGGAGGATTCTGTTTTAAAAGACTGGTAGTTATGACTATGATAAATAATAGCCTTGAATTCTAGAGTTCACTTAGATTCAAGCTCCAAACTGCCCTCTTCCAAAACCTCAAATAATATAGATTTGTTTTTTCTTAAATCTAGTTCCCTCTTTTTACATATATATGTGCACACACACACACATATATATAAAACATATATATAATGCTATTCATTAAGAAGAGCTAATTTTGTATATATCAAAACATTAATGCTAGAAAGCTCTTGGGTAAGAAATATGAAAAACTGGAAGAAAAAGGCACGAATGAATGTTGTCTCAAAGTTTCTTAAATCTCAGCCATTTAGGCATCAATTTTCAGAAAGTGCAAGCTGCTTTGTAAGCTTCTCACAGATATGAAAATCCTTCTCATTTATCCATGTCATTGGTAAGTTCTACTCTGGGGACAGTCAAAGTTAAGTACCTCCACATTCAGCAGCAAGTGTTCTTTCTATGTAGCCTAATTCCTAAAATGTTCAGAAGAACAAAGGAAAATTTTGACCCAATGAGAAAAAAGGCATGACAAGTTGAACATCGAACCAAGAAACTTTTCTTTTATGTTTGCCTGATAGCTGTGGCTTTTTCCTCTGCAATTGCACTGTTGATTCTAATAGTGAAGGTAATGGTCATCATTTAGTCTACACAGACAGTAATAAGGCAAATCAAAACCAAGCATGAAAATACCTGACTGACAAAAGGTTTAAAAGCATAAAGCTAAAATCATCTGAAACATCAAATCACTGATAATTGCATTCTACACATCTCCTGAACAGCATCACATGAGAAGACAGCTTTCTTCTTTAAACTTTATCTTACAGTTCAGCTCTACAGTAACAATTCCACTCATAGAGCTGCTGAGCCCTGCAGGACCACATTTGTTCCCACATAAACCCCTGCTGGGACTGCAGCACAGGTTTCTCTCTGTGACAGGTTCACTGTCTACCCAGTAGCAGAGTGGAATGGGACAACTATGCACTACCAGCTCTGTGTGGGGACAGTTTTACATGAATCTCTGCAGGAGGCAGAGAGTTTGCCTGAAAGAGAGAATGAATGCCAGAAAAGCATCTCCAAAGAAAGAAACCTGTGAGGCAATCAGCTTCTCATTCACCTGTCATCTATCCATTTGTGACCTGGACAGAGGAATGAGATTGCACAAAAATTTGGTTAGTCTAAAGGAGCCAAACAGACACCCCTAGCAATTATCTTAGGGTCTGTGTAACTGATATCCTAATCCAAATACAGTAAGTTTATTCAAAGCCTTTAATCTGAAAGCTTCCCTTCATATAAAGGTGAGACAACTATGAAAACGGACTCAAGAAAACAGGCATTATATCTGCTTTGGTACTGAGAACATCCAATGTTCTCTGAAGGTCTGGTCAGAGCAATAGCCCCCATAAGGAAGGTCTAAATTCAGGCCTAGGCTCAAAATCCGTTGATAGCCCTCTAGCTCCAAATAAATCTTGAGGCAAGATTAATTCTGCATAAAAAGTATTTTAGAACAATTTCTCTTTCAGGGACAAGGAATCTGGGAGAAAGCTCAGGCCAGATCAGAAATACAAAGAGTATTTTTATAGTTACAAAGGAAGACACTACCAGGACAAATTTACTGGCTAATTAAATTCAGTGCTCTATACAATTAAATTCTTAGTCACGTTTACTAAACATATCACTATCAGTGCAACAGAAACCACATCAGCTTGTTTCAAGACAGCAGTGATATATGGTGTCTAACAACCTGAATTAATCCTGCTACAATAGCTAAGAATTATATTTTATAGTAGTCAACTTTTCCAGTTGCTCACAGCAATACACACAGATCACCTAACACAGAACTCCTCACACCTACAGCTTACAGACAAAATACTTTTGTGTCTTTTTAAACACACAGGTCATACATAGCACATTTTTCTTGCGAGTATTTTCATATATACTCACTCAACGCTAGATATCCTTATAGTCAAGCACATGAAGTGAAAAACAGACCTTGAAGCATCTTTCACAAGCTAAAGATAGTTTAAAAAAACCACCATACATAGTGTATTAATTTTTTTACTTGATGATATTCATGTTATTCTGAATGCCAAAATAATAGATCTTGGGGTTTGTTTCTTAATTCAAAGCAAAATAGAATGGTTTTGTATCGGTGCCTTTTGGTTCTCTTACAAACCCTTTCTAAATGCAAGGGTCCACAGACAACTATTCAGAACCAAGAGTGCATAAACAGAGACTCAGCTGTTTCCATGATTACATCACACTGTCTTCACAAACCTGGTCTGCCTTGGTTCTGTAAAATTCCAGTACCTCATAGTCTGTAAAAACACAATTCTTACTTAATTTTTTAGCCCAGAACTTCTCAGCTTTTCTTCATGCTTCAAAAAACTTCTATGTCAATGCTCTACACAGACAAGAGTCATCCTACTTTCCCAATATTTATCTGTTTTAAGCAATTTATTTTTTCCTGTTAACAAAGAAACAATCCATTAAAATGAGTAAGTGAGGGGGAATGGGGAGCTGGCACACACAGGTATTAGAACAATTCAATTTTTAAATTGAAATATGCCTAGTTTCCCTTGCTATTTTCAAGCACCTCTTTTCTCTGGGAAGTCTATACCTTTTTACATTTCTGTATCTTGGACGGAGAAAAGGAGAAAAGAAAAAAGAAAAGAATCTTTAGGGACATGCTGCCAAGGTGAGAATCTCAAAGGCTACATTAATCAAGGAAAAGTTATGCTTTCAACACTTCACAACTTTCACACTGAAAAAATGTCAAGAGAATGAAAAAAGAATTCTTCTCAAGAATTTTGAAGACTGTTAAAGCATATTAGTAAGAACAAAAAATCTACAAGGAATAATATTCACAGATACACCATTTTCCTTACGTCATATTCACTCTACGAACAAAATAGTCCCTAGAAGAGTGACATGGTGGTCAGCTGTCAAAATGAAGTTTAATTTAGCTATAACTATAGGCAAGGTATGTCAGCATAAATGCTCACATGAAGACCTCCTTGAATGAAACACTTTTAACATAAGTTGTATCTGTAATGAACTTTTAGTTCTCCATCTCTGGAATAAAAAAAAGTACTATGGAATTCTTGCTTCTTATCACAATTTTAAAAATACATATATCTGAAAAATGTCATTCGGATTTTCTTCTGAAAACTACCATTCTTTCCTCTATTTCTCCATATATCTCTGTAAAAGGTACTGATAATTTTTCCAGAAATAGACCGATTGCCTGGACAGTCCTGCATAGCCCGGAGAAGAGGAGGCTCAGGGGTGACCTCATTGATGTCTACTACTGCCTGAAGGGAGGTTGTAGCCAGGTGGGGCTCGGTCTCTTCTCCCAGGCAACCAGCAGCAGAACAAGAGGACACAGTCTCAAGTTGTGCCAGGGGAGGTATAGGCTGGATATTAGGAGGAAGTTCTTCACAGAGAGAGTGATTGGCCATTGGAATGGGCTGCCCAGGGAGGTGGTGGAGTCACTGTCCCTAGAGATGTTCAAGACTGGATGAGGCACTTAGTGCCATGGCTTAGTTGATTGGATAGGGCTGGGTGATAGGTTGGACTGGATGATCTTGGAGGTCTCTTTGAACCTGGTTGATTCTATGAGCACATGCAATTCTCTGCTGCTCCTAATCAGCAGAAGTGTAGCACCAAAAGTTAAGAGCTAGGCTCTGAAAGTACTTTGTGTAATTTGCTCATGTTGATTATTCGTATATCAGTTCACTAAACCACCCTTCTTTGGCTAAAGAGTACAAGCAGCTAAGCATCTTAATACAGTCCTGTAGCTCCTTACCAAGTCACTGGATCAAAGACCTGTGCTAGAAGTTACTCTTGAAAAACAATCAAGCTTTAAGTGATAGAAGTGTATTTGCAAAGCCTGGGGCATTTCACTGATTTAGCATCCCAACACCTCACCCCAGCTTTGCAGAGCTGTCAGAAGGAAAAATAAAAACCAACAAACTTTGAAAGGCCAAGTGTAAGAATGAGTGTAATCTTGAGAGAGCAGAAAATGATACTGACCTAGGCAGCCAGTTCAGAAAGAGTGTGCAAGAATTTCTTTACTGAAGCTGGAGAAGCGTGTGCATTGTACTAGGAGAAGGCTAGAACTGAAGAACCAGCTGACTTGTATCACCATTTTCTCCAAGTAGAATACTTGCAGGCCAGCTTGTTGGCTAACCACTGATCCAACAGACAGGGCACCAATTTCAGAGCACCACAACTCCTAACCTAGGTCATTAGTTCTGGAAGCCAAACATCAACATTCCTGAGAGGAAAAGACTGAGATTTCTCTTATTCTGCTCCCTATTGCCAAAACTGTCCAAAAATTAACTTTTAACAAAATATAAACATCTGTTGGCAGGCAGCACTAATCAGATCTGAAAAAAAGGCAGCTCTGCAGGGAGTTATCAAGAGGTAGAAGCTGCCATGTTATTTAAGACATTACCATAGTTTACAAGAATTTCAGATATAAGGAAAGAGTGAGACAGAGATAACAGCTTGCTCAACGTGCCTCTTTTTCAATTAAATTGCATAGGAAAACTAACCTCTTCTGAAAACATTCAGCTCTCAGGTCTGCTTTTTACCTTATTTCCATGGGTTTGTTTTCAGATAAATGCCACAACTTTATTGAGGTACTTAAAAGCTCTGAAAGCATTCATTTGAAAATAGATAACAAGAATCAAGGTGATTAAGCTTTACAATGTCTGAACACTGGGACTGAATAATTGTATCAGCTTCTCTGAAACTTTTGAGGGGTGGAAAAAAAAAAAAAGAATTTAGGGAGTTGAGAAGGGAAAGGAAATGGGAAGTAAGAATAGCTGACTGAAGATGGCAGGAGTTACTCCCCTGCAAATACTGACACCATTCCACTGTCCATCTAAGGAACCAGCAAACACTAACACACCACACACCCCAAACCACTCAATTGAACTGTCAAACTGCTTGCTGTCCTAAACAACCCCCTGGGATCTTTTTCTGTGGCAGAAAAGAAAATCCAGTGAGTGGGAAATCATTCTGATTGAGGAGTTTCCTCAACAATGAAGATGCTGCTGCTCTGAAGAACTTTAACAGTTTGAAAGAACTGCTGTGAGGAGTGCCATTATGCAGAGATGCTTCTGACTGTCTGCCTTTTACTTCTGTTCCCTAGGGTCACTTCTATTCCTTACAGGCATTTCTATTTCAGGTGATTTGAAGAAGATTAAACCCTATTTACAACCATCCTGCTTTTCACCTGAATTTGCACTATAATCTTCATTCTTCACAGGAGGAAAAAGAAAAGAAGAAGAAGAATCAATTTTACTCTATAGACTGAGGATCAGGAACACATCATGAGCAGTCTTCTGAATTAGATAATGTTCCCTATTCACTGATCCTTTAAATATTAGTATATACTAAGAAAATTAAATAGAGGTACAAACCAGATGAACACAAGTGACAGAGCTCACCTAGAGAGGGTCTGTATTAATGAAGAGCTAATACGATAAATCTGTAGCACACAGAAGTATGAACAAAATTTTAAGCTCAAAACCCCAAAACTTTCTGCATTCAGAGTTCAGAATGAGAAGATCTGTCCATTCTTTTTTTAATATCCTTAAGTAAGAGAGAAAAAAGACAAAGAATGGAAAGCTTTTGGAGAGATCAATTCCCAGGTCTTCCAAAAGACACCTAACTGGGAAAACCCAGGTACTGTCAGCACCCTCCCACTCAAAAAAAAAAAAAAAAAGTAAAAGGCACAGATACAGCCTTAACACTCCACACTCTGTCCAAAGAACTTGCAGCCCTATGCTAAGTAACCAAAGGGGCAGTTTGTTCTTAAACTTACTCAAAAATATTACCTCTTGCAAATCATCATTCCTCCATTTCTCCTCACATTATATACTCAAAGCTCTGACTGTGTGTGTATACACACACACACACACACATATATATACACACACTTGTATATCAGAATAATTTCTCTGTAGACCACAGACCCAAAACAAACACCAGAAGCACATCACTGACTCACCATCCTGTGTTCTGGCCAACTAACAGCCTAAACTTTGGGTTCTGCGCTGTACAGAAGCAGCTGTTATTTATGTCAGCTTACACATAGTGGGTAAGGATATGGTTGAGACAAGCTTTTAGTCAAGCCCCTAAAAGTGAGTAACTCTGGAAATTAAAATGGTGTCAAGTCAGGTAAATAAATACCCAAAAGGCAGGTCATATAATAGCATGTGGATACACAATTGTCATGTCCTTTTTGCCAAGTTCAAACAAAACCCAGCAAAGTTTGTGTCTCTGTAGTGAAACACAAAAAGGTCATCCTTAGTGAATTGAATTAAATTAAACACCCAATAAATCAGGAAGCAAAGCTGCATAGTCACTGAAACTTTCTTAACTATCCATGTGTATATTCAGGAGTGAGGAAGGAATGGAAGGAAACTACACACTCAGTATTTCAGCAGAATTTTGTGTTATTTATCCTCACCAAAAAAAAAAAAATCTTTCTAACTTTCAGGTTTCTGGTGACATCTATAATATTTCAGAATTTCTAACTAAATTAACTGAATGTGTGTTTTCTAATAATTCTAACAACATACAACTTGTGAAATTACTACAACAAGCTGTCCCCATCAGACAGTTTTCCATGTTAGTAAAATCCTTTAATAGGTTTTCAGACTTTTTATCAAAAAGCTTCAGCATTATCCAGCAGCATTTCCAATTTTTGAATACATACAAACTAGACAGCAGCCACATCCCAAACCACAGCTTTCCTAAGAAACAGCCAATGGAAGTCAAACATAAAGCTGTTCTGCATAGTCATAAATAAGACTCCTACTTGATCTGCTGCTAAAAGCCTTGTTGTCTTAAATCTCTTTACTCATTATTAAAAACCTTACATCTCAGTGGGACCCATTAATGCTTCAAGGTGCTTTGGGTTTTGCTTCTGGCATTGACTTCTGGAAAGGCTTGTGCAAATCTCTTCTCAGCATCTCAGGTTCACAGACTCATCATCAAACGCACCCTGGGGCTCATTACAATGCAGAAAGCCCTAATGTGTGTTTCTGTTCCTACACTTCTTTTTCAGATCTTCATATCTTGTACAGCTAATTGGACATGCTTCTGGAGGGTAAGTAGAGAGGAAGAATTAAACAAGTACTTAATAAGAAGGGAGAGCAACACCCTCCAATGGATATTGATCTAGGCTGTCTCCTAAGGAGGTTTGGAGAGGAAGGAAAAGCAGTCCTTGAGGTTTGTACAGACAACCTTGCTCCTCACCTCCCCAGGCCTACCAATTCCCTCATCAGCCAGGTGGCAGGTTACCCTGGGTGGACACCAGGTGCTAGCTCTTACATTGAAAAATAAACTGAGTGATTCCATAGCTATCAACAAGCAAAGCACAAATTGATTTTGCCTTTCAAATAAGGCAGCTAGGAAGATATTTTTTTAAACAGCACAAGCCAATGGCTAGGCCTATGATTGCAAGCTGTACCCTTCCAGTTGGCACAACCTACTGCCTATTTTATAAAGTCTCCATTTTTTGTGCTTCATACAGAATCATTTTGATGTGAATCTATTAGTCTTCTGAAGACACCAAATGCATTTCCATATGACTGCAGGAGTCACTAAGTCTCAGAGAAACACAGTGCTTCCTGGAATTCCTGACACGCCAAGGAAGCAGTGTTGTTATTATTATTGCTCCTTGCTGAAAGCTCTTATTATCGTTCTGCTATTAACTTAGACTGAAATCCAGTTCTGGCTAGCTCCTTGACAAGACATTTAAGGCAAGCAAATCTTACAAAAACTCCTTTCATACTTTTTCCATGCAGGCAGGCAGAGTTCTTGCTTGTGTTCTGTTGTTTCAATTTTCTACTGAAAATCTAAAAAAAAACTTCCTCCTTGAAATTTTCATGCAGAGTTTACAGTTGCCAGAACATTTTACAAAATAGTTCACATCCATCAAACTTGCTTTATATTGTTTTGGGTATTTTTCAGCTAAAATACTGTTCAGTGTACCTCAAAGAAATCTGCTGATGCAGTATTAGCTTTTTACTATACATCTGTACACATGCACATTAAAAAAAAAAAAAAAAGAAAATCAAATGCCTTCATTTTCTAGTTTTTGAGACTGCAAAGAATTTTTACACAGCATGGTGCAATTTCATTAATGAATCCCCTATAGCTTTCTGTGAGTTCAGGAACTCTCAAACTGCCCCAGTCCTACTGGGATGGTTAGTGTTCATGTGCAGGAGCACAGTTCCCCTGTCCAGTGAAGACAAAAATAATCTACTTCCACATACAAATCCCTTTGGCTTTGAAAGTCAGTGGGATTTATGAACAAACTCCCCAAAATACTGGACAAAACCAAAATTATTTTACCAGTGCCAAGCAGAAAGTCAGTAAGGTTTGCTGATGACACCAAGCTGTGTGGTGCAGCAGACACGCTGGAGGGAAGGGATCCATCCAGAGGGACCTTGACAGGCTGGAGAGGTCGGCACAAGCCAACCTCATGAGGTTCAACAAGACAAAGTGCAAGGTCCTGCATCTGGGTTGAGGAAATCCCAAGCACAAATCCAGGCTGGGCAGTGACTGGCCAGAAAGCAGCCCTGAGGAGAGGGACTTGGGGGTGCTGGTGGACGAGAGGCTCAACATGAGCTGTCAGTGTGCACTTGCAGCCCAGAAAGCCAACCAGATCCTGAGCTACATCAAGAGAAGTGTCCAGTTCTGCAGCCCCTATTACAAGAGGGATATGGACGTGCTGGAAGGTGTCCAGAGAAGGGCCACCAGGATGAGCAGAGGGCTGGAGCACCTCTCCTATGAGGAGAGACTGAGAGAGTTGGGGCTGTTCAGTCTGGAGAACAGAAGGTTCCGAGGTGATCTTATTGTAGCCTTTCAATATCTAAAGGGGGCTACAAGAAAGCTGGGGAGGAACTTTTTAGGATATCAGGTAGTGATAGGACTAGGGGGAATGGAATAAAGCTGGAAGTGGGGAGATTCAGGCTGGAAGTGAGGAGGAAGTTCTTCCCCATGACAGTGGTGAGAGCCTGGAATGGGTTGTCCAGGGAGGTGGTTGGGGCCCCATGCCTGGAGGTGTTTAAGGCCAGGCTGGATGAGGCTCTGGCCAGCCTGATGTAGTGTGAGGTGTCCCTGCCCATGGCAGGGGGTTGGAACTAGATGATTCTTGTGGTCCCTTCCAACCCTGACTGATTCTATGATTCTAAAGAGCAAGAGCCAGGAACTGCATTCCCATCTGCTGAACTTAAATCTAATACTTTCACCCCAACCTTTCCTTTACTCCTCAGCACTACTGTGATATTTGAAGCTCCAGGGCTAAAGACTAGACATAATCTTAAATCTGAAACAGCTGTCTGTCACATCTGATTAGAGAAACGTGTTCTAGAATCCAGAAGAAGAAATTTCTCTGCAGCTGAGTTAAAACACTTACAACTTGCTATGGCTGAGGGGAAAACCCTTTGTATAACAATAGCGCTAATGGGCAAGACAAACTATGAAAAGAATGTTTGTTTAATTTTTAGTAATACAGTTTAAGTCTCTCTAAGCTACTTTCATTCCCTTCTCACACAGAATACAAAGTTTACCCGTTTAGACTTGGAATGTAACTTAGTTTCAATTCTTACTTGTGGCAGTAAATACAGATTAAAATACAACTTAAACAGTGTCTAGCATCAGTTATGTTCAAATGTTCCACTCTAGAGTTGCATCTGTTCTCACAGCAGTAGCTGACAAATCCAGCTGAACAAGGAGGTTCCTGATCCACCACAAAAACCAATCATAGAGTCAAAAATTATTTGACCAAGTCAGCTATAACAATGTCAGTACTGAATGAGAGGCAGGGACCCACAGTCCAAGCTGCGTCCGTAACACAAATCAGAATTGTGCAAGTTATCTAAAGTGTTCTTCCAGCAAAGTATGTACAGAAACAACAGATGTGTAAATATATTTTACATATGCATATCTATAAATAAGACTTTTTCCTCCCTAACTAATACACATCTCAACTATTTGCAAATAATGGAAGGAAAGAAGAATTAATCCAGAAAAGGCTGACCTGCAATCAAAGAAAACTGAGGCAACAGGGGGAAAGCAGTTTGTTTAGTTTTGGGGGCTGGGGTAGGGTGATGAGAAAATAAATAACCAACATAAAACAGAAATGAAAGTTCCTCCAGGGAAAAGAGCTGCATAAATCCGTCCAAAAGATTGAGGGACTGCTAGGTTGCAGAAAGAAACCAGCACATGAGAGGATTCAGATGACATACACAATGCTTCCATCTGGCATAGATATTGAAGAGTTTTAAAACATGTAAGTCACATCCACAATATAACCACACAGACTAAAATGTAAAGAGGAGGAAAGGGGAAAAGGAAGGAAAAGGGGGGAAAGGGGGGAAAGGGAGGAAAGGGGGGAAAGGGGGGAAAGGGGGGAAAGGGGGGAAAGGGGGGAAAGGGGGAAAGGGGGAAAGGGACACCTGCTAGCAACAGAAATGGATTCAAGATGATTTAAGTATGACAGAGTATTTGATAGGATGAAGACCAGGACTGATCAAGTACACAGCCCTTCAAACTGCTCAAGGAGACTGGCAGATTATGGCAGAGAACAGTTATAGACTGAAGAGCAAGAATTGCTAGAATGTAGTCACCACTCTGAACAAATGGTATTGGAAAAAAAAAAAAATTAGAGACTTGGCATATGTCCCAAATGAATGAAGGTAATTCTAGGATAGGGTATAACAGTCACGTAAAATAATCTAAACACAAATAACTTAGCACTAAACAACATAATTCTTTTAAATGTGAGACAGCTTTAGAAATTCCATCCACCAAATACCCTGGCATATATTTTAATCTGTTATCACTCCCTTCAATAAAATACATATATACTCAAATGTGCTCTTCCCCTTTTGAGAAAAACAAAGAAACAAACAAAAAACCCACAGAACTTTAAGACGACTTGGGCTGGGGGCTATAGAAATATCTCTCTGTATCTAAAATTTAATTAAGCCTGAAAGCTTGACTTCTGGAAACCAGTCACTCTCCATTCCTTAGGGCTGCTAACATTAAGCTGAAGGATTTAGAAATGCAAAAACCTTAACAGTGAATCAATGACATGATGAGAACTGAACATACAATTCTCATTACCCTTAATGGGGTGTTATGACCATAGTTTTAATACACCAGAAAGATGAATAACAATACCACAGATAGGAATTAAATTACTCTATACATACTACATACAACACCTACAGCACCTTGAATTCCAACTACTCTGAACCTCAGCAGCTGAAACATTTGATCTTCATCTATATCCACTGTCTATATCTATCCATCATCTCCTAGAACATCTCTTTCTATGTATCTTTTCTCCCCTAGGTTCTCCTTCAACCACTGTGAAATTGTTGAGTTTGCTGGACAGACTTTACTGAGGATACTTGGGAATGTAGTTACATCAGGATTTCAGTTGGAAAGAAGCTTCCTCCCACAACACAGACTTGGATTCTTTGCTGTGAAGCAACAAAAACCTTATTTTCCACCCTCATTTTAAACGCTTAACTTAAATCGTACTATAAAAAAGTCAGCATTTAAGTACAAATTTATTGAAGGCTAAGAACTTTCCTGGGGGGAAAATGCTTTATTATAAACTGATTCCCATTACATTAAAATTATACTGCTCCTTGATGCAAAGTACATCATCCATCTCCTGTTATATGGCAAGTAAAATGTCTGTTAATCAGAAAAGAATTGGTAAAATTCATAGTAAAATTCTGAACCAAAAAACACTGTGAATTTTGTCTAGTATTTCCTCCTCCCCTAGCCCATTAATCAACCTGTTCTTGGAAACCTGAGGAGATAATACCCTATGCCTTTTATACCTAATCACACGCTCTGAAGGCAGCCAGCATGAGTGACAAAAGGAGGAAACAATGTGTCACCTTGTCCCAGGGTGAGCTGAGTCCTACAGTGAGGTGTCAAATTGAGTGAACACTCTACAGAGAAAAATTCTGACATAACTTTGAATAACTCATTAATTCATTCAACTTACTTTTCTTCCACTGGTGCTTTTAAGTTTTCCAAGGGCTACTTGGAGGTTTAATGATTTCTTTAATATAAAGCACTTGAGTAACAATGGTTGCTGAGGCAGCATAGATTTATCAAAATGCTATCTCAATATATTCACACTCAACTCTTTCTGCCCAATTTTGTGCCATTACAGACAAGTCCTCTTGAAGAGAGCCAGAAGCAATCAAGCACCTAGAAGCAATCAAGACCTAAAATAATAAGCAAAAAAAAAAAAAATGGAACTAAAGAGGTTGTTCTCAAACTGTCTACCCTGCCCAAAGGGGAAGGACTGCATGACTTAACGCTGTGAAGCTGTCAATAAGAGCAAACAAGGATGGTTCAGAGTCATCACTGTCAACAGCTGTGGACATCACCTGGCTGCACAGATAGCTGGGCACTGTTGTCAGAAGAAAAAAGAGGTTATGAACTGAAGTAGATGATGTTTGGTAAGCTCACATCCTCAGAAAATTCACAGGACTTCTATTATCTGATGTCCTCTTCCAAATCTGTTTGACATTAACACATGAAGTTGAAGAGGGGACCGACATCCAGAAAGACAGCACATTACACAAGTCGTGTGATCCAGGAAAGCATACCAAAGACATACTAATGTGATAAAGGGCAGAGGGAGCTTTTATGTTCCACATTTCTCAGTGCAAGATTCCTTGAGAATTTCACAAACTATAATTTCATAAAAATGTCAAAATAACAGTATTAAGAAAACTGCAATACTGTGTGATGGAGCTATCATTACTCAATTTTAGCAACCTTCTAGGTCTTTTCCAAAACAAATTTTCAGACATACCATGTAGATCAAATCTGGCATGACTAAAACAGTAATAAAGAGAAGCTTGTAGGTGACTACATGGAGTCATGCCCTGAAAAGAATGCTGAGCAGTAAAAGGGGAGAGAAAGTATCTGATGAATTTCACAGTTGTGCTTTGCTGAGTTTCACAGTTGTGCTTTGCTGAGTCCTGAACTAGACCAAAAGAAAAAGATGATGAGTTTTTATTACTCTGGGAAATTTAGGCAAGGTAGAATATTGAATCAAATAATATATGCTACATTTTTACATGAGCAGTCTCAGTTCAAGAAAAGCAACAAGTGGCTTCTTGAAGATAAAAGGCAGAAAATGGATATAATGGCTATGGGGCCTCTACACACTAAGTAAGGCAGTAAAATGCTATAAACCAGAATGGAATCCATCTCTATCAACTATAACCATATAGCCTAGAATTCAGAATTCATCTACCTTTTTATTGAAGCTTATAAGTTGTACACAGTAATTCTAATAAACACCTTCTTAGAAATTAAGGGTGCTATATCCCCATGGGTATCTTGCAAAGGGCTTTCAATCATGTCTAGTTTTAGTTATAAGACTGATGCCATTGTGTTATCCTATCTGGATAACACTTAGTACCAGAAAAGCTACACATATAGCAGAGTTTGTCAACATGCAATATTATCATTTTTATTTCTATTGCATACACAAAAATAATGGCTTTAAGCCAAAGGGAATGATTCAAACATTTACGTAAATATTTAATCTTATAAAGCACTCCCCTTTCCAGCATTTCACTCCAGCTGTAAAATCACTCTGTACTAATAATGTAATTTACACTTAAGTAAATTAATAACCCAAAACATCTATTACCATATGTTAGAAGACACCAAACCAGCTGAATTTGGCTTCCATGCCAAAGTTACAAGCTACATGAACCACAACTGAATTCAGTGTTCAGTTTCCCAGTTTTGATTCCAGTGGTATTTTTAATTAAGTTGCCTTTAAAGAGTCAACAGTATTTCACAGAATTAAGCAAAAGGAATAGACATTCATCCTGAAGAGATTTAGAATGTGGGGTCATATCCCAACTGCAATATTGCACATCAAATGCCCTTCTTGTTTTTTTGCAAATAAGAGGCATTTCAAACCAGTTCCAATTCTTTTCCCTTTCCAAAATTAAACAGTACATTTGGCACAAAGGTTTCTTCCTCACCTTTATAAATCTGAGTCTATACACGCTAGAAAAGAGACAACACTGTCTTTTTTTGTGTATCCTATGCCTTTAGTTAACAGTGTAACTTTCATAAGCTATTTAAATAAGAGAGAATTAAGTAAAAGTTTTAAGAACACGCAGTAGGAAGTCCTAGAGTTTATGAACATCATTGGTAACTTGTTCTCCATCATTACCTTAGGCAGGTTTAAAGAATTTAAATTGATTGAACAAATATGAACTAAAATTAAACAGCTGCTTATTCTGGTGTTGACACAAATGAGATACACTTGATATCCAAGGGTCATTAAACACATGAAAATAATTATTATTAACCAAGTTGCACACAGCTTTTTTAACACCTGCTAATATCATTCCTTAAACCACAAGCCACAAAATGCATTTAATTTTTGCTTTTCCTTTTCACTAAGAATCTGACATTACTGATATGTCAGAGAGGTCAAGAGCTCTGGCAATATCAGGCAGGTTGCAGTTACATATTTCAACTGTTTCTTTGCTTCCAAATAAATACCGGTTTGAGGTGGGGTTTATTTTGGTTTAGGGTCGTGGGTTTTTTTGGTGGCCTTTGGTTGGTTGGTTGGTTTTGGGGGCTGGCTGTTTGTTTTTTAGATAGTTGGGAGGGGTGTTTTCTGACAAAGCACATCCAAGTATGTGCACTTAAATGACAAGACAGATTCACTGTACAAGGTAGGACACATTTAGTAAACTAAGGTTTCAGGAAAATATATAGTCTTGAAAAGCTGTCTGTAGCCAAAATACCTAGCATATTGTAAATTATAATTCTGGATACATTTCTTGATATAATGATAGAGGAAATTATAGGTCATTTACTGTGACCAAATACTGAATTTGTTTCACACTTTTATAGTTTTCCTTTCTGATGTTGGAGTACAATGATTTCATAAAGCTAGTCACAATTGGGAGTTTGTTTGTTTTTATTGTTGGTTGTTTGGGGTTTTTTGGTTGATTGGGTTTGTTTGGGGCTTTTGGGGTTGTTGGAGGAGTGGGGAATTTAGAAGAATGTCACAAAAGAGCAAAACTAGCTCAGGGTAAGATAAAAAAACCAAGACAGATGCAAATCAGACTGAAGCCTGGTTCAACCCCCCCCCCCCCCAACTCCCACCCCCACCTCTCCCTCCCCCCATACCATTATTCTAGGTAGAGCACAGTTAACTTTTTTGTGAGCTCTGATTATTTACATCAGATTATCTCACATATTTCTGAAGAGGAGTGATACAGGTGAACAGCTACAAGCAAAAAACTTTAAGAAGAAACAATGTTGTTTATATTCATCTTAAAAACAATAAACCCCACTTTGGTTAAAGCCCAAAGTCATTCTGTCACTGCAGCTCTGCTCTAGAACATTAACAACTATTGTACAAGTAAATCCAGCACCTTTCAGTCACAGTAGCAGGAACCAGAAGCTCCTGTGAAACAAATAACTGACATATACCATTTGTACCTAGTTTTGCTTCTTAAGCTACTCAGATACCTTTTTCCCTTGCTGGCACTTTTCTTGAAGAAAACAAAGAGTAAAAAAGATTGAAACCCTGTACCAGAGCAACAGTACAAGCAAATTTTTGGTATTTTTCTATAAAAGCATATCTGCAAGAGAATGAGTACAAATATAGGAAAGGAACTTTACACATTATATGCCACACGTAGATTTCCAAATACATGCAAATGTAGGAAGCTCAGATTTATTTTGAGCAAGTCTATCAAAATGAGTGCAGTATCAAATAAAATATTTAATTTGGCACTTAGCTGACAATTCTGCACATCTTATTGACTGGCTTATCTTTAGATACCCAAAATGTTCCCTCGGGATAAGTCCATACTACCAGCATCAGAGGAGTACACTTTCCATACTTAGTCCTTTTCCTAAATCCATAGATTACTCTTCTCTCTCCATTGGTTTAACTCTAAGATTAACTTTGAAATCCATTTGAATATCTATTGAAAAATATAAAGGAGGAAAAAGAAAACATTTTCCTCATGCTAGGTGCTACATATAAGTTGGAGACAAGATATAGTAATAATATAATGTTTAAAGAGACAGAAAAACATTTTAAGAATCAGTAATAGCATGGTGTGCTTTGAAAAGACAAATTATCCCAGGGCAAAAAAAAGATTTTGATATGACTGTGCACTAATTAGTTCATTTACATATGTCTTAGAAAACTGTATGTACCACAACTTCAAGTAAAATTTAGTCCCAATGGAATTTAATAAGAACAATTAATTTTCTCAAAATAAATACCTACCATATTCTATCACCTGTAATTCATTCCTTGCACAAAGAAGCTCTGAAATTTAGAATTGATTAAAAACCATAAGACTCAAGTTGCAAGTTATGAAAGATCAAAGTATTTCCTGTCAATCCAACATATCACTTACTCAATTTGAAGTTTGGAGAAATTTCATCTTAGCTTCAGACCAGCAACTTTAGCAATCACTGGAAGGACATGCTTGTCTATTTACCAGTCTACTTCAGAAGGTAAAAAAAAAACCTAGAGGAAAAACAAAAACAAACAAAAAACCCCAACATGTACACAAGAGGCAGCCTGCCAACAGTGATGATGTCTTAATATAGAATCACAGAATGGTTTCAGTTGGAAGGGACCTCCAAAGTTCACCTAGTCCAACCTCCCTGCTCTGAGTAGGGACATCATCCACTAGATCAGGTTGCTTAGAGACTTGTTGAGTCTGACCTTCAGTATCTCCAGTGAAGGGGCCTCAACAACCTCCCTAAGCATCATGATTTAGTGTTCCACTACCCTCATGGTAAGAACTTGTTCCTAAAATCCAATTTACATCTGCTCTTCTCTAATTTCAAACTATTGCCCCTCATCTTATCACTCCAGGCCTTTGGAAACAGTTCTTCTCCAGCCTTCTTGTAGGCTCCCTCAGATACTGAGAGGCCACTATTAGGTTTCCTCAGAGCCTTTTCTTCTCTCTGTAAGTATTCACAAACCCCATTGCTACTTTAAAGTCAGTCTCTCAGAAGACTACCATCCTTCATTGCTATCAGTAAGAAGCTGAATTATACACCACTGTGTTTCTTACCATAGCTATTCAGATGCATAACTGAAATTACTTCGGTTCATATGCCTCCAATACGTCCCTGCTAAAACCTCTAAAAATAAAGTCATGCAAAAGAAAAGAAAAGCCAACCCACCATATTCAGAACAAGTCCAAGCATCTCTGGGGAGTAATTTTTAACCTTTTTATATATTCTGCTACAGTGAACATCATTATGAACGTTACCTCCTTATATGCATAATATCAGCAGAGAGCAAAACCTTAATATCAGAAAGCAAATACTCTCTGAGCTGCCAGAACTCAAGTCCAAATCACAAATTTCTGACCTTCTCAGTTATGCAGTTTTGACACCATGCCTACTACATGAAAACATACATTAACCTGAGACCTGCTGCAAATCTGGGCACAAGTGAACTCAAAATATCAAAGTCTACAAGCAGTTTCTCTAACTAGCAAAAAAAGTATTTTACAAAGGTAGTATTGACTTGTTATAAGAACATCCAAAAGCTTGAGCCTCGTCTTAAAAAAAAAAATAATGTACCTCTCTTTCTAACAAAAAAAACAATCTTGAGATGTTGAAGTATGCCAGCAGGCTATGTAACTTCAGTCATGTTTTTAGCTTCTTAGATGCCATCTGAAGGCAATAGAGAATTAGCCTTTGGAGATGCTCTAAGTCACACATTGCATCAGCTTTCCCTCCCTTCTGAATATGAAGGGAGCCAAGGACAATTAGTCAACTCACTGGGCTAGGGTATGTGCCTAGGAGGAGGATAAAATGTTCAAGTCTTGATCAGAAACATGACATGATAGATGAGAGTACCAAAGCAGACATATGGCAAAGTAAGAACGATGGGGTAAATCCAGTTACTGCCTTCTATCAAGATCCTGTAGGTAAACAAGCTTTTTTCCCTATGCTCCTTTGAGCCAGAAATACAGGGAGAGAAAAACAGCCAGCAACACAAGATCCTCATTAAATGAACCTTCTCAAATTATAGGGTGTGCAAGGATACACCCATCTCAGTTAAAAACAAAACCAAAGCAAAACCAAAAAAAAACAAACCAATCAAACAAAACCCCAAACCAAACAGTGTAAAAGTTAACCATTTTGCATTTAATGAAATGCTACAGCTCCACTCTTGCAAAGACTTATACATATACTCAATACAGGTGAGGGATTCCACTGTGAAGGCTGCTATGCAAAAGCAGTAACAGCTGCTACGAGCCAACATTAATATATGAACATATTTGTTATAATAGTTACAAGGGGTTTCCATTTGTGTTTCACATCACTTTTAGGAATGAAATGCATTATTATTAACACAAAATTTAACGCCTTCATGAAGTTACTAGCACTGCCAAACCACAGGAATAGCATTTTTTTGTTTGTTTATTTTTACTTTCGAGTTTTCTATCACTGATGCTCTTGATTCTTATTCTTGTTCCTCAGCCCTGATTTTCCTATTTAGATCTAAATCCATGCTTTTTTCACCTTCAGACCTCAGAGCTAAAGTGTTTGATAAAATGTACAACAGAGAACTAGAAAGCAAGGACCACTGGGGGGAGGGCGGAAAGTGGAGGATATAAAAAACTCACAAACCTTTCGCTACAATTTAATTATTTTCCATGTTTGAGTCAAGCAGGAACATATTCTGCCTCCTGTACTGTTGATTTCTTAATGCATTATGCTCAAAGCAAGTCAGTAAAAAATCTGAACATTCTTGTTCATGAATTCCTGTCCTCAACAGCCATTTGTTTGTTCAACAGTGAAGAGCATTAACTGTATTCAACTTTTCGAGTTCAATTGAAATCAGTAAGTCCCTTTGCCAAGTGGCCATGCATACCAAAAGGGGCCCAAATTTAAATTTGAGAATACAGTATGTGACCAAGACTACCTACAGTTAATTACTCTGATGAAGTGTAAAACTTTTTTTTTTTGTTCTACTTTTTTACAGTAAAAATATAATTGGACAAATCTCAGAGCACACTTTTAGTTGGCACTTTGGCTTTATCTGCAACATTTTCTTGACATTTCTGAACTAACTAAGAAGTTTTTATTTATGCACAGCTACTTCTCATTGTGGTTCCACACCTCACATAGCAATCATGTTCTGCTCAAAAGAATAGTCTGACGAATACAGGAAGCTTTTATGTGCTATTAGTTTTACAGTTGTGTATCTGAACAATCCAGGCTACTCTATCAGACACCTGAATGGCAGCAAGACTAAACATCTCCTACTCAATCCACTTCTGAATGAAGTCATTTTTTTGCACAATACAGAGAGAAGCGATCTTGAAGTACAGAAAAGAAACTTATGAAGTACATTATTGAAAAATTGCAACTTTAACACCAGCCGTATCACAGCTGTGCATGTTCCAAGTCTCCAAATAATTATATGCAATGAAAGCCTAATATTAAACCAAAAGACTGTACTAAACCAAACTGATTTTCTTTGTTAGTATGTTTTATTATTGTATTACATTTACACACCATAGTGCCATTATAGAAATCAGAAACAAGAGACAGATTTTAAGTCCACTAACTAGACCACTACCTTCAGAATAGTTTTAGAAACTTTTTCATTGCTTGGACAAAGATAAAGAAAGTAATCCAGAGAAAATAGTAGAGAGTTGGTGAGATACAGATACATGCTTGCCTTCAACATAAAACAAGGTAACAGGAAAGTAGAGACAAGGAGGAGGAAATATTGAAAGATTCATTGGTCGCCTTATTTCTGGATGAGGCAAATGTTCTGAACGTATTAACCTGGCTGTTAAAAATGTACTGCATTTGAAGCTGTAAAAAGCAGTTTAACTTTGATGAGAATACCACATCACATGATTTCTCTACTTAAAACTTTAGTACTCACTTATGCACTTATTGCACTACCTTAGAAGCAGCAACGCTCAACAAAAAAAATCACATTGTGCCACAATTATATGGCCTACATAGGTGCTGCATTATTTGTAATCAGCAGTCAAAATGAGAAATTTATATGGCATTTCAAATACTCTTATGCCCTAAAATTATTTTTTTTTAAACTACAAATAAATAAGAGTTTTTAAATGAGGCATTTTGGTCCATAAAGTCAAGTGTTGATAATTAACAAAATGAGTGATGAATTCCAGGCTCATACATTAAACAAAACTGCATTTAACTGAGATTTATTAGATAGAACTTGAAGTTTGAAATAAAGGTTATTCTATTTTGAAAAGCTTCTAACACTTCTATAATAAAAATTACTTTCCTGATCATAACAGATTTCAGCCTTTCAAAGCATTTCACAAGTATTATGCTGATATTGCAAATCCAGAAATTGTATTAAAATCACTTTAAATGACCTGTCAAAGGATAAAGAACCAACAGCAGGAGTCTGAAGAAGCTGCAGGTTTGTTAAGACCTAAGTATCATCACTTTTACTACCAGATCTGCATACCTGGGTGCAAGAGCAGGGAAAACAGGGCTATAAATCAAACAAAAAAGCATTCTCTTCTAAATTACTTTCTTTCCTATCAAGCCAGCAAAACTACAGAGATGGATTCTCCCAGAAATAAAATTTTACTAAGAAGTTTCTTCAGCTGGAGTTTTACCTTTCATTAATGGGAGTGAAAACATTTTATAGGAAACTATTTTTTATATACATTTTTTTTTTAATTAGAAGTGGTGGTTACACAACTTCAATAATTAAAACCAACAAGACAAATGACTGAATGTCATTTCAAATTATCTGACAAATGTCTTTTCCTCTCACTTTTCTATTTATGTGTTACTTGTGTTAAACTAAAGTGAAATTAGAATATTTCTATTAAAATCTCAAGCCAAACAGGAACAGGTTTAATTTATTCTTTGACATAGGTCAGTGCAAATTCGCACATAGACAACTCAGCATTAAGACTGCTTCCTATTCACATAGTTTAAGTTTCTTTTAGATTAAAACCATCTCAAATGCAACTCCATTCAGTTGTCCATAGTCAAAACTTGCAAAAGTATCTACATAAAGTTAAAACTGATTTGGTCACTTTGACTCCATTATGTGCATAGACAAAGATTATTATAACTGAATTACAAGCCAAACATTCTTTTCAACCACAAAAATTATTTTGGAAACACAGCCTAATGGTTAAAGCATGAGACTGCAAATACAGACATTTTAAAATAGAACTCAATTTCATCACAGATCACTTAGTGGCTCTGGGCAACTTAATTAACCTCCCCACAATCTGTGAAATTGGAATACCTACCTTGCAGTGATGCTTAATTCATAATGCTTATGAAGTGCTCTGAGATCCTTAAATAGATATAGTATAGAAATACAAACAAGCTTAATATTTCGTTCAGTACTTTGGAACATCATTGGTATTTGAAAATACACCTCACTGTCAAGTAAAATGTCAATTCGTAAGTAGTATTTGAGAGACCTGAAGTACAACCTAAATATAATCTACACCATATAAAAATCACAAACAAAACAGAAAAATGTTACAATATTACATGTCCTTTCCTTCAACCATGCACAGAATATATTATTAGCCTGCATTTACAGAACTGATCAGATACTAGTCAGCTGCAACTATGTACAGTGCAACTAACTTTGAAAAGCTCCTCAGAGTCTGCTAGTGCACCAGCATTCTTCTCAATTCAGAAACTAGCTCTGACTGCAAAGGTGTAAAGCTAATTTCCAGTGTAGCTCCAGTGCAAATATTAAAACTTTTCACTGTAAATTATTTTTATATATTGTGTAGATATATTGCTATCTGCCTTCAAGAAAAGGAAGTAATTCATGCCAAGAACTACGAGGTTATAGGTGAAACCTGAATGCATGAGGTAACTGGCAGTCATTGCAAGACATTAAAGCAATTCAGGAAGAATGGGAATTTTGAGAAGACAGCAAGCATTATGAGGATCAACATTCTTTCTTTCAGCTATCATGGTTGGCAAATTCTTGGATGCACACTTGGACTTTGAGCACTCAGCTGTCTGAAAAGGAAATCTATTTACGTCACATAAAATCTAAAATTGAGAAGTAGCTCCAAGTTCCATCCCTCTCAAACACATGTACATCATTTCTTTTAGACTGCTTGCTCTCCAATTAAAACATGCTCTTATGCTTCTAAAGTTAATGCCTGTGCTTATTTTCAGTTTGGTTTATTTCTTTTTATATTTCCAGTAAAACCAAGATTTTTAACTCCTTTATTGTCTAACTACAATCTGCTGCTGTGTAACAGGTCATATTTTAATAACATTAGTGTTTCACTGAGTGTTTGCAATCTCTAACACGTTTAAGGTCTGGAAAAAAGCCTACAGGCCACTAGCTATGTCTAATATTTTTTCACCCTCTAAACACCTGCAAATACAAATATTGCATGTGGGTAACTCAGTGCATTTTTAATACTTCATTCGACATCCTGACTGAAGCTAATTTAGTGGAAGATGGTTTCATATAAAGAAGAGTGTATCTAGAATAATTCATTATTTAAATGAAAAAAAAGATCATTCAAGTTTCTCTTTTCAAAATGAGATCTTATGGGAACTTCATCTCTTGCCCTCTGTTAAAAGTTTAATCTTTTGATAACAGTTCCATCCAGCAAAATTTCAGTGTCAAACAACAATATCACTCATGGCAATACTATGTTGCTTGTATATAGACAAATCTGTTAATCAAATTAAAAGCAACAATATTACAATTCCATGTTATGACTACTGTGGCATGCTTTAGTTAAAGATTCTGAACGTACCCGATCTTGCAGAAAGTAAGTAGCAAAAACTCCTGCACCAGATGCAATATTTCTAAGTACAAGCAGCACATTTACATTTCCAGTCTTAAAAAGAGCATTGTTACTATGAAGTCTTTAAGGCTCTAGCTAATGCATTTCACAGTTATCCTTCATCCTATAGCTGGCTGCCTTCTTTCTTCATGCTTTCTCTTTAACATATTTTAAATGACCTATACAATGCAACTATCCTAATTGCTGGAACAATTTCAAGCATTTTTGTGATGTCTTCTAGCAACCATTTTTCTGCTTATGCTTCAATTACCATGACAGAAAGCCCAAGAATAAGTAATGGAGGCCACAAAATCATCAGCTATTTTTGTAACAAGTCACTGATGTCTAGTTACATGATCTTTATCCAGAGATGGCAGATATACAATTATTTGACCATGGGCCAACTTCAAGCCCAGTCTCTAAGACCCCAATAGAAAATCAATAACTAAATTACCAAAGAAGCAGCAACCACTACTTCACTCCAAAGTTAAGGAATATATTTTCTACAAAGAAATACTAAGCAGCAGGTCAACTTGACATGCAAACCCAGTATGTTTTTTGTCTGTGATTCAGTACTGTAAAAGCTCATCTTAGCAATTATATTTTCTGTTTTAAATACAGATTAATGGGACTGTTATAGGAAACAGTAGACAAAACTGCAGAAGAACTGATGGCTGCAGCAAGGCTGTGACTTAAATTTCTCTCCTTGGCAGTTCATACTTGGGACATTGTCAAGACAGAAAAACAATGCTTTGCTATGTGTTTCAAAAGGTTACATGAAATGTCATTAGAACATAACATACAGACAGACCATCATATAGTGCACTGTTCTGCAGTCCCTCCCAAATGTCACAAGTGTTCATGACTGAACATATCCTCAGAACTTCCAAGAGATTAGAACATTTAGATAAAAGCACCAATCTTGTAACAGAAGTGCAACACATTTTGTTTATTAAATTCTTAGACATTCTTCTTCCTAAAGAACATTATACTTCAGAGCTAATATTTTTATAGTAAGTGTTTATATAACGTGTAGTGACTACACTGATGACAAACTTCTTCCCCAAGCATGGAAGCTAACAAAAAGAATTCCTGTTACCCATATACTCAATAAAAATTATCTTTGCTGTTTCTGTTCCTTAAGTGCCAATTCACAGCCTTGAAGACTTCACACACACTCTGAAAAATGACAACATAATACTGCAACTCTTAGAAATACAAGCAAAGTAATTACCATTCTTTAGGGCTTGATGACTCCTTTCTCAGCCTACTGAAACAGTTTACAGAAAACTAATTTTGTTAGTGATTAAGGAACATTATTAAATAACTTATTCCTCTAAGTCAAGAGTTACTGAATACTTAAATACAGCAGTGATCAATTATAAATGCATAATAATAATCTGTCAACCAAAGACAACTGAACGGCAAAAATACATCATTAGGACTGTCGGGAGTTTCTACTTCAACTCTCTCCTGTTGGATTGTGTGTCAAGCAAATTAAATACTTGGCAACCAATTTTCCTTTCCCCAGTATTAACAAAAAAAAAAAAAAAAAAACTACAAACTTCTACTGTTTGTTCAAATGCTAAGTATTTGGGGGACTTTTTCTCCTAAAAAGTAAAGTTTTTTCAACTCAATGGTTTTAAAATCTGTTGTCTTCTACCCTTAACTAACAAATAAGCAAATCCTGTGAACTTGAACCTACACTCAGAGAGCTCAGTAATCTGAAGGGAGTAAGGAATTCCTCTACAAGTACTACTTTCTAAAGTAGAAAGAATGTCCTGAAAATAGCACTGTTAAAGCAAACCATTGTGTTGGCTACTTTATTTGGTTATTTGCACTTCATCTTCAGAAAGCTATTTCAGAACTCATGCCACTTCAGTGTTTAAAGTGCTGCCAATATTAGAATTTGATGTTTCTCCAAACAAAGCATGTCCAGTATTTGTTCAAACACTTCTCTAAACTTCTAACTCTGAACAATCACCGGCCAATTTGTCAGTGCCACAACAATTCTTAAGTGATCCTAAAACTAATCTCATTTTCTTTAAAACTGAGTAATATACATTTTAAAAAGCTTAGACTAATAAATTAATAACTTCTTTCATTTTCACTGTACTCTACAATTTTCTTGTACTCTAGACCAATATGTAAACATCTCTCAATACAAAAAGATTTAAAACTCAAAAACCTGCTAACACTAGTAAATGAAGCATATGTTTAGCCACGAAAAAAGAGCCAAACATTGCTAGAATTACCTTGACGAAATAAGTCAAGTAAAAACATTAACAAAAAAGTGAATTTTGACATTTCATACTTTGTTGAATACCATTACTGCACAGGCAATCACTGTCTCTTACATATAAATTAACATCCTACCATCTGTCAAGTGTTCAGATAATCACAGGGTTTAATGCACAATATGGTTATTAGAATGTGACCCTACACAAAGAAAAAGAACACAACCTAATTTGGACTATGAAATCTATGATCTCACTTGCAAATGACAGTTTGACAAGCTATTATTCTGCATTTTGGCTTCTACACTAAAAGCAATTTTATGCATACGTAATTCTATTAGTCATACAGCCAACCGCCTGTGGAAGATTACTTCCAACCTCAAAATTTGCTTGGTCATTCAGGATTGTGAACTTACACAAATATTTGCACCATGAATAGGAATTTAATGATCTGTATATATACACCCAGGAATAAAACAGAAGTTGCTGTACAAAATAATCCTCTGTGACGGTGCTGTGAACGATACAGACTTTCCATGTCAATTTTGAAGAAAGCATGCAAAAAGTCATTAAACTCATTAATTATCTATCTATCAACTGACATCATCTGTTTCAGAAATATAGAGTACAGGACAGTTCTCTTCGCAGTCTGTTTCACATGCAACTGTCATCTGCTTATAACTGCCATTAATGATTACTTTTATTGACAATATTACTTATATATTATCTTTAAGGCTTGCTCTGCTTGCAATATCTTGTTTTCACCAAGGTAAACATTACCGACAACTGTCTCTGCTCAAGACCACTGAAAAAATCCCATTACTCACTACTAACAAAAAACTATATCTGGCAAGCCTTATATGTCCATGGCTCCCACATCTTTCAGTGACTCAACTACATTGCTAATGCTCCACTAAAATATATTTCTAAAGGATATATTCTAACAATCACTTCAAAGTGTAAACACATGCTTGGGAAAGGTAAAATTGTATCTTCCAGAAAACAAATAAACAAACAAACAAAACATTCTAAGGTGACACAAAAAAAAAAAAAACACAACAAAGAGTTCAAGAGTTTTATCATCTGCAGAACTTCAGGAGGATAACAACGTTAAAGTCAAGAAGCCTAGTAAATTATATTTCTTTACTTTTTGCCTTCACTCAGCCTCTACAGTTTTAATTTTCATATTTTCTTCAGTCACAAAAAAATTATCCATTTTCCTGTCATGTTGGTTCAATATACTTGTGAGTCTGCAGTAGAGAATCATGGGATCAGCTTGGCACTGTAAAACCCACAGAAATGAAATTTAAGAACGATGTCACAGATTTTTCAAGCTTTAATTACACTTCACAAGAACCTCACTCAAAGCATCGTGATCTTGCCTTCTTGCTAGAGGCAAGAAAAATCAGATCATGGTTTATGCAAGGCCTGTCAGCATTTCAAAGTTTAGTACTACTTACAACTGCACAAAACAGGTCCCACCAGGCAAAGATCTGCTATTCTGATTGCCAGTTTCTACCAGAAAGGAAACAAGAAAAAGCAAGAATTATCAGGAAGGAATATTTAGATTACTTCATTCAGGTGCAGTCATACATGTAGTAAAGGTTTTTCCCTCATTTAATGCCAGACAATATCTGCTGTAGGAGATAAACATCAAAAAGCACCATTTTCTAAAGCACTTGAGTGATCTACAAGCCTTATCCTTGATTTGAAAGATCATACAAGCTAATTACCACAGGTCAAACTCTCTTAATACCTAATAATGCAGATAGTGGCATTTGTAAGACATGCTTAGCTGCATCATCCAAACCTGTAACTGCTTTGTGAAACTGGTTCCTATGTACTGATGAGCTCTGAGATTGTCTTCATGGGGAAGATACCATGATAAACAAAGATAAGAATAATCATAATAGAATCTACTAATTCTCTGGATGTCTCTTAGGGTGTATTAAATGTGAAGTAATGCAATCAAAAGATCTTATGTTAGTGTGCTCTACAAATGTTTACCTGGGGAATGACCACAGTTCAGTCTCTCTCATTGTTCTTGAAATCATGAAGTAAAAAAGCATTAACCTTACCAAAAGTCAATTCTCTCCCAAAACTGGAAATTCAGGCTCTTCATTCAGTTGGGTATATCTGAAAGATTTACCCTTAAATTTAACAATTTGTAAGATTGTTCCTCCCTAATAATAAATGACAACTCTAACCAACTTCAGGCTTTAACCTGAAAACCCTGCAGATGAAATCCAAGATAATGTAAGTTAGAGAATAGAATTGGTTTTGCCTAGTTACAGTTATTAGCGTTTGCCTCTTCAGGGCAGCCTTGCATTGAGACTAACACAGAGACTAAACTTCTCTGATGGCTGCTAATTGTTAGTTGCTCAAGTGAGAGCACAGCTGCTAAATCACACTTGATCATCTTGACTGCTCTACACGACACTTTGAACAGAATGTAGCTGGGCAGCCTTAAATAACCACACAGATGATGATTTTAAGCTGCAGTCTTTTCTGAGAAGCTCTGAAAATTACTACAGTCCTAACAGGACATTCTAAACTTACTTCAGGCAACATGTTTCTGGAATACAGCCTCTGCTGCACTTCTGGAATTTACAGCTTGTGCTGGCAGAGGTAGGGCCAGGGAGCAGAGTAAAGATTCAGGCTTGGAACCAGAAAAGACTGGTGAAAGGAGAAGGAGAAGTTTCCCACACATAGTGTAGCTTTCAGGTGAAGGAGTAGCAGCAGCAGAGCTCACCAAAGATTGTTTGCAGCAGATAGATAATTTTGGCTGGGTCTGGAACAGTCACTTCTACCACACTGCGAGAAACCTGCTCTGACACCACCCCTAGAGCACCTACTTAAAGAAAGCACCATCCTGACCCAGACTACACATTACAAGAGAGACTGGCATAAAACCAGAATGTACAGTGTAGGCAGGAAAAGAGTAATACCTGCCAGCACTTCCTCTCGGACTTGGCAAGAATCTCTCTTTATGTATGCTAAACAAATCAACTGTTCCTTTCTGTTTAGAGGCAGCACATAACCATATTATTCATTTTAGGGCTTGTTTGTTTGGTTTTTTTTTTTATCTATGATTAGAGTTCCACAAATAAAATTCTAAGGATGAAGTTTATGCATTTAATAGAATCACAGAATGGGTTGGGTTGGAAGGTCTTCTACTTCCAATCCCTCTGCCATGGGATTGTTCAAAACCCACTACAACCTGACCTTGAACGCTTCCAGGGATGAGATATCTCCAACTTCTCTGGGCAACCTGTTCCAGTACCTCACCACCCTTTCCTTATATCTAGTCTAAATACACCTTCTTTCAGTTTAAAGTAGGCCTCAGTAAAATGTAGGTCTCCTTTATACACTGGAAGGCTGCTACAAGGACTTCCCAGAGCCTTCTCTCCTCTAGGCTGAACAATCCCAACACCAAGCCTGTCTTCATAAGAAAGAATCTCCAGCCCACTGATGATCTTCAATCACCTAAAGATTTACAATCATTTTTTGTGTGTGCTTGTACATCCAGCAAAGAAATAATAAAAATGAAAGAAAAGGGGGGGAAAAAGATCAAAAGCTACTATTTTCAGGATTCTTACACTGAATCCTGCAAACAAGGCTGAGAATGTTATGCACCTCTAGGGTACTGTATTTTACAGACTTTGATTTTCAGACCAAAATGCATTTAAAAGATACTGTATATACACAGGTCCCCCATTTTTCCTTTTCTTTCTAAGCAACTGACACATCAAGATGCATTTCATTTACCTATGTAAAGGTTTCATTTTAAACATTCAGGACATCATCTTTCAATTTTCTTTTGTTCAGTGAAAAGAATGTTCTCACAGGAAGCTGATCAATCTTTTGTGTTTTAAGGTCAATTTGCAAGTACTTTGGCCTACACCATTCACCGGGGCATTTATATTATTATGATTCACTCATCTCATCTGCTTCATATTCTCTCATGGGAGCATGAAATTGAATACAGTAATATCAGAATAATTAAATATTATCAGAAAGACAATGTAAGTTTTCTTATGGAAAGATTTAAAGTAATTTCTCACTAGGTCAGGAGAAGATGAAGATTAATGTCTGATTCTCCCAAATCAACCAAAATAACAGAGTAGCAGCTGACCTAAAATAGTATATTACAACTACCAAAAAAAGAGGGAACAAGAACACCTTTGCAAACTGTGTAAGGGAAATACTGTAGGTAAGAAGAGAAAAACACTTTTGAAGGGGTATTTTTGGTAATCAAAGGAGCTTTATACTTCTCTTCCTCCAAGAATATTCAGCAAATTACATCTGCTTCTCTATAATAATTTCATCCCTAACAAGATCAGAGGAAATGATTTATTCCACCCCCAATCTTCCTACATTTGTACATCATCCTATGGGACACTAACATTCTGAATTGCTTTTGGACATGTGATATTATATTACTGCAGCCTTCTGCAGAAGGAGCCAGAAAAGAAAAAAGAAAATAAAATAATCAAAATAATTACATTGATGCTGGGAATCAAAGTTTATTGACTTTCCCTTGAGCTATAATACCAAAAAGCTGGTTACAGAAGTTATCAACTTCTTTAATGATACCACCAACTCCTCCCTGAACTCATCAAAATATCTTCTGAAAACATTTTCAAAAAAGTTTTTGATGTACAGTGATATTAGCCTAGTTCACGTCAATGCTGATGCTAACTTCATCTGCCTCTGCTCCTTCTACTTGTTTGTCCCTACCAAAACACTACAAGACAGTTACTGTAATGAAAAAAACTCTTCAAGGGTGCTCTGAATTGCTGTGTTCCCAAGCAAACCAACATCATATTTTCACATCCCAAGTATCTCCTGCTTATTCTGCAAAATTTAAGAAAAGCTTTTATTAGGATACAGTTCTAATAAAAGGAAACACCTCAGACCTACAGGGTAGCTTGGTCTACAAATTTAAGTACATAACACAGTATTCTGCAGTATGAATGCTCCAGTGGACAGAGTTTCTCCATCGATCTTTATCCTTTTTTTCAGTTTTCACTCACACTGACCCCTCCAAAGCAAAGTGTGTGCTACCCACACATGTATGTTCCATAAGTTGTCTTTGAAACTGCTAACACTTTTTTCACATGTTCTCCTCTGTAGAGCAGAATTCCTCTCCCAACACATGTTCTCCTAGACCAACAGTGTCAAAAGCCTGTTTTCTTTCTGTTTTTCAAAATGACTAATGTGTATTTGAAGGAAGAGGGAAATAGTTAATTAGAGGGCTGATAACGAGAAAAAAATGGCCAGAGCAACTTTTTTACACAAGGGTCAGCCATGCAAAAAAACATTTGTCTCTGTATCATTTACAATACAGCTTATTTAAAACTTGCTGAGAAACAATAGATTCACAAGAATTATTGTTGTGAAGATTTCTGAATACTAACAAAACCCATAAGTATTTAATTGAAAGAAGAAGCTATAGCTAGTTAATCACTTTTCTGTTTCAATATAATTGTGAGCATGCTGCTGAGCGTTTACAGTAAACCTCTTCCTCCTAAAAAGGCTGGGACTAAGAATTGATTCTTTTTAAATCTAAAAACAAATTATAACCTCTTTTGAATATGCAGTTAGAAAGCCCATAAAATATAGCATGCATAAAATGTAATATTAATCACCATAGTTTTGGATAAAGGCAAGGCAGAATTTCTGAAGAAGCAAGTGACTGAAATCCTTCAGCAAAATCTCCATTAACTAATCTGTTTCCTTAATTCACTTGCATGCGACAAATCAAATTTGTTAGTTTCACCATTTGGTGACTGAACAAGGGGATTTATGCCAGAACACTCTTGCCAGGATATGATACCTGCACGTCTGTAACTTAATCTAACAAGTTTTAGTAGCAATAGATAGACCCTTTGATGTTATAGTGAATAGGCCCTTTGATACTCATTCACAGTCAATCACTGCATATAAGATCACTTTACAATGGAAAACTGCTTTGAAAGTTTGACTTGAACTTAAGATTATTCAAGAAAACTGTTCAAACAAGATATCATGACATGACAGATCAGAAGGAATTTTCAGTAAGGGCAGATGGGGCACGCTTGCCTTTTGCAAGGCAATTTGGTCTGTAGCACTAGAAGGGACAACATCAGACAGAACCAACAACCTGGTCAACTGAATTGGTTTCAGTGCCTCCCACTACAAGTAGAATCTTTTCCATTTAAGCATAAACCTGTCCTATGAGAGCAAGCTGAGACAGACAGACAGATAGTTACATACATACACACACAAGATATCTCCAGGGAGCAACATACATAAATAGGACCAAACTTCTGTACATTTCCAAAGTGTAGTCTGGTTCAGTTAATTAAATTAGCTTTTGCCAGGTAAGAGAAAAATGAAAAAAAAAAAAAAAGTTTCAAAGTTATGAGAGGCAAAAAAAAACCCCACAAACCAAACCAAACAAACAAACAAAAAAAGAGCATTGTAATACCCTCCAATCAATTTAGAAAACTGCATTTCCCACTAAACTTTAACTCTGGTAATTAGTCCTTAAAAACAACAAAAAAAACCCAAGGGCAAGTCCTTTTTAGGACAATCCAGTGTTGTCCAGATATAGAAGTTCTGAAAGAAATCTAGTTTGTGAAATTATTTAAACAGCAGCAGAGATTTGTGTTACTGCAGCATTACTTGGAGGAAAATACTAAAATAAATGTTTCTAAGATACTGACCTAAATAGCATAAACCACATTAACAGTTTCAGATTACGACTATCTGATTCAATCTCATTCTTATGATAATAAAAATGAGCAGGTTTATCTACATGCAGGTTTACTTATATTTTACACTGTACATATGAATTACAGTAAGAATTTATGCTCACTTCTACAACCTACAGAACACAGGAAGGCTGGAGAGAGACTTTTCATAAGGATGTCCAGCAATAGGACAAAGGGGAATGGTTTGAAGCTGAGGGAGAGTAGGTTTAGACTGGATCTTAAGAAGAAGTTCTTCAGTACAAGGGTGGTGAAATTCTGGAATAGGTTGCCCAGGAAGGCAGTGGATGCCTCCTCCCTGGGGGTGTTCAAGGCCAGGTTGAGTCTAGTTTAGAGGCATCCCTGCCCATGGCAAGGAGGTTGGAGTAGATGATTTCTAAGGTGTCTACTAACCTAAGCAATTCTATGATTCTGTGACATTGGGAAAAAGAATAATCAATCAGGTACTGCAACTTCTTAGTTCTAACCATTAGGAAAATTCAAGAGGCAAAAAAGACTATGACATTTCGTAACAAGGATATGGTAAAAATCCATACTTGCCTTTAGCACTAAATCCAGTTTTGAGTTTCTCTACAGTGAAGCTGCTCCTGAACACTCAGCCTCACTGAAACCACTCAGCTCAGCTACCTCAGACATGCTTCCAGTGCAGGGAGGGACAACTACCAGAACACCATATTCCAGGAGAGTAGCTGTAATAAATGATTCAGTTTCTGCCTTCTTTACTCATCTCATTCCATTGAGAAGATTAGCAGAGATTCCAAGAAACTCTTTTCATTTCAAAATGAAGATGGAAGACAATAGTTTGAGACACAAAAAATGTGGTGTGGGTTTAAGATGATAATTACAAGCTTCTTGAAAGTTGTTTAATGAAAAGTAATTTACTAGAGAGTTGGACTACTATAGAATTATTGACTAGTCACTGAATTACTTAGCAATAACAAAATACTGCAGCTTTGATTGAAATTGTTAGTTTATATTCTTAAATATGAAATACTGTCACATGCAATACAGTTAGAGTAGTAGACTTATTTAGATAAACTTTTATCATCATACCAAAATGGCATTTGTCCTGGGTTGTAACAATATGTCTAACCATAGGCATGGGTCCTCCATGGAAGAGTAGAGATGACCCAGGATATGATGAATTTTTCTTTATAACATCCCACAGTCCTGTTATCTTACTTTATTTAGCCTGGCAGCAAAGCCAGCTCTTCTTTTCTTCCCTCTCTTCTGCCTGGATGCAGTGAGCTACCTTTTCTGGTGTGGGGGGAAGGATGGTTCCAGGCTTGTCTGTGGCCTCCAAAGCCAGACCAGTCTTATCTATGGCCTTCAAAGTCTGACAAACTTTTTCTACGTAATCTTGTTCTGGTTGAGCCTACCATGGGGGGGAAAAACAGAGCACTGAAAGAGCACTGGGGCTTATGGTAAATCCCAGGTTGGGGACAGAAAAGGAATACTGGGGTTTTGGTCTGATTTAGTGGTTTGGAGAAGGCTTTGGCTTGATGGATTTTTCTGTATTTCATCTGCTTTTGCACTGCTCTGCATTATAGCTTGTAGCTATTAATACCACCTTCCATTTAATCTTCCAATAATATTCTGTATTTCTATCCAAATCCTTTGTGTGGTCTTTCTTTAATTACTTTGAAAGTAATTTTAGAGCCTGTCTTGCCCCACTGCCCATTAACCGAAGACAGTGTTATATACATCTAGTATGGATAAGCAGGAGTAATGCCTATGCTACACAGCAATAATGAAAACTAAAACTTCTAGATATAAATTGGACCTCTCACTGAATTAAGCCAGCTTTTTACATTGCCAGCATACAGTACTGTATACTGTATGGAACATTACAGTATACAGCGCTAAAGACAACATTAGAATCTTAATTTAATTTCTACTAAGAGTTCAAAACTGCAATTTCAGAAGTGCTTGATAAAGAATGGCTTTTGAAAATTGATTTGCATTAACCTTTCTACAATGTTCTAAACTCAATAAGTTTAAAGAGTGCCTAACATCTGCAGTGACATGTACTATCCCTGTTTCTATTCCTAACAAAGTTCCCTTACTAGGGTGATGATGTATTTCAGTGGCCTTTCCTTCAAAATTATTTTCAATAAAACAATAAATACATGCCAGAGGTTACAGAGCCAAGGGTGATTGGTTCTGCCTTTTTTTGGTTTTATCTTTTGATTTAGTTTTTTTTAAGCATTGATGAAGAAACCAAGACTTCATAAAAAGAAATATCTGTTTCCTCATACTTCATGACAAATGATGGCCTTGCCATGCCTTGGCTTTTGAGTCCAGCTTTGGGTCTGTCTTTGCTCAAAAGACAGCTGAATGGTTTCTAACATTAGCTTCACCTTCATGCTGAAGTTATATGAAATTGAGGTGCTTGAATGTGTCACATTTTTCTGCTAAGTATCCCAAGCTAAATCTTCCTAGTGACTTGAGTTCTCTACAGCTGGGGCAGAGTACCTTTAAAGAAGTGATTTTGATGCTTTCACACAGAAGTTACCTTTGTGATAGTGAAAAGTGCTGGATGAAGCCTTCACAACACAGGTTTCAGTAGTGGAAAATGTTAAGGAATGGGAACAATCCTTTTAGAAGGGCCTGTTGCAAGAGGACAAAGGGCAATTGTTTTAAACTAAGAGGGAGATTTAGCCTAGGCACATGGAAGAGTGTTTTTTGCACTGAGCGTAGTGAAAAACTAGCACAGGCTGCCCAGAGAGGTGGTAGAGGCCCCATCCCAGGAAACATTCAAGGAAAGGCTGGACAAGGCTCTGAGCAACATGATCTATTTGAAGATGTCCCTGTTCACTGCAGGGGGGTTGGACTGGATGACCTTTAAAGGTCCCTTCCAACCTAAAGCATTTTATGACATCAAATAAATTAACTATTACTATATGATTTGTTCAACTACCTTATAAAATCCAAACCATTTCTTTACAAAATACTTAGTATGCCAGTGTGAAAAGCACACTGTTTTGATGTGTCATGCACCTATTTACTTACTCAGACCAAGTTTTATTTTCCTACTGGTCTTCTAGTGTTAAAAAACATAGGTCAAAAGCTTTAATTGAATGATTAAAGTTTAATCTCTTACTAACTGTGATTAAGTGGAATACCTTTAACTGTAATCTGAACATCTTTTTGCCATTTCTGTCCAGAAGAGTACAGAGAGAATTCTGTTGCACATTAGTTTTACTAACATCAAGCAGAACATCAAACGTAATGCATTTTTTTGTGTTTAGCCCAGCAAAGGAGCTTCTTTCCCAAGACTGACAAGTTGGCCTTTAACAAAAGCAACTCAGGGCAAAAGGATTATGAGAAATATATCAGCATTACCAATGGGCTTTCAAGTAATCTAATTAGGTAGCCACACACTGTTTTATGAACAGCAACCTAATAACCAGATTGTCATCAGAAAATGAAAAATGCATGCTAGCAGGGAAACACTAGATTTTCCTCTACCATCTGCATCCTATAAAATCCTGTCGATATCTGACTGGGCTGATGGACTGTCTGCTAAAATGCTTTTGGTTTGGGTTTTTTTTAAGAATGTGTAACATTCAGAAAACTACTTTAACTTAAGAATTACCTGCCCTATTTCAGGCTTGAAACTACAATGAGAGGCCTTCAAGTTTAAGCACCAGCTTCCAACAGAGAAGGATTCAACACCTGCAGAATTTCAACTTTATGGTAAAGTCATTTTGCATTACATTTATGATTAAGTAAGTGTCATCGATAAGATACAAGATATCAGTTATCTTCACTTAAAACTTGAGGAATGTATTATTAACTTCTATTTATAGATTAAATAGCTTGGTTACAGGCAGTAGTTTACAAGCTTCATGAAAGTGAAGTTAACACATCTCCAGAATTACAGTTTATGAAAGTTAACTGCTTTGTTTCACTTAAAGAAAAAAAAGTGTTCATAAGATATTTTCAATAAATATTTCCACCTTAACTGGAAAGCAATAGAATGCTAATCATGAGACAGTTGCATTTCTAATAACATCTGAACCCTCTAAATCAGAAATAAGTGTTATTCAACCTGAATTTCAGTATAAATTCACATTTCAGGTTGCATAGATCCATTACATTATAGTCCTGTCATCATATACAGAATTTTAAGACAATATAATGCTGTCAGCTGCAATCCAGATTGCCACTGCAGTTATCTCATTCTCCATCCATATTTAAATTATAACATAAATTTGGTAACAGTTAGAAATCAATGTGGTATACAGCCTGAAAGGTGTAAACCCAAATTTCAAGGTGTAAAACATATTAATCTTCAGAAGCTCAAAGGACAATGCCTGCTAAGGTCATGCAGTAAAATACACTGGCAAAGATGGTTAAATGAGAAGCCAGAAAATCCTTCTAAGCACTGTTTCTGTACCAACATTCAGGAAAAAAGAAGGAACTCTTCCATAGATGGGGACAAAAAAACCTGACTCTTGTGGAAAGACCTTTTTAATTTATTATTTTTATTATTATTATTATTATTATTATTATTACAATTGCTATTGCTATTATTACTATTATTCACACTACATATTTTAAATCCCTATAGTATATGAAAAGTATAAACTAAATATTTGTGAAAACACTACATAACAGCTCTTTTCCATTCGCTGTAAGAATCCTTCTCTTCTGCAGTAAAGGAACAATGTGTCCTTGACAAAAGCATGGCATCATAACTGATACATCAACAATGTTTTCCCATACTATCCAAAATTCAGGAAGTAACTCACCAGTCCTCATCTGTGAGCAAGGAATTTCAAAGTACCCTAGGGCTAGAATATCACCCCAGCTGTATATGAAGTATTTAAGACAACATGATACAAGAAAACTATTACAGAAAGCAATAATGCGAAAAATTACTCCATTTAGCTATTCCGTTTATGCATACAAAAAGATGCAGCATCAACACATGCATTGAACTTGACCTGCTACTACTTCATTTTTACTTCCTTTCTCAACAATTCATCTTATTGACATCCAAAAAACCCCATGCACTGCACAGTGACAAGTGTTCTTCAAATGATGTAATGATTTAAGATACTGTACTGCGGGGCTCTGACAAAGTGGCTGTTGCAAATACCATTTGTTTTCAGCCACAAAACTATGACAAAAACTTGAAGATGGAAACAGAGCATGAATTCTTTTCTTTTTCACCCCACTCTCATTTATTTTTTTATTCCTTCCCCCATCTTTCAAAGAACCCTGTTGTGAAAACCTAGTTTTCCCTCAAATGCCCTATTTTAGGAACATTTTCTTTCTGCCCAAGTTATTTAAAACCATGTACTTGTTATCAATTCATGGCAAAGCTCCCACTGATGCCATTTCTAATACTGCTGTAGACTAGTTACCATATAAAGCCTTATGCAGTCTTGTTTTGCTTCTACCAAATTAAGTGGTGCTACAATTTGAACACTTTATTCTTATAGCAAGAGCTTCAGAAAAACAGCTGTTAATAGCTATTAAGTGCAAAAAAAAAGAATGAAGACTTTAAATATAGCACACTATTCTAATTCAATACATTAACAAAAAAAAAAAAAAAAAAAAAACAACAAAAAAATACCCCCTCCAAAAACAAACAAACAAAAAAACCCAAAACCAAAAAAGAGTTCCTTTACTGTCTCATTTCAGACACAATATGCCAGAAAGGCCACAGAAAATATTGTGTTTATATCCACTGAAAACACAAAAGACAATTCTCAATTATAAGCATAACATCCACTCCTCATTTTCTTCCCCAAGTCTCAGTAAAAGCATAACAAGATTTTTCTTCCCTTCCCAGGAAATAGATTAGGTAGGCATGACATTTTTTCACTTCACTGTCATATGCGTTTATAAGCTTTCCTTTTGTAGCATTTATGAATTCAAATAGTGCTAGGGTTAAGCTGGAGCAAAGCAATTTGGCATGCTTGCATCTGCTTTTATCAGGGAAAGCAAAAAGCAATCCATGAGGTCTGGACTGACCTTAAAGCACAAGTATTTATCTGGAGATTCCAAGGCCTTACCAATTGCATTTGGCAAGAGGGAGCCTAAATTCGATCACGCTCGCACACAGTATCACCTTAATTCAAGCAACTGCCTCTCAGTTCTGCTGCTGCTTTAATAAGACAATTGGTATTCTATTACTGTAAGCATTTTCTCTTTAAACAGGACCTATTAACCAAACATTCCAATTCTGCCACAGTGCTTTCTACAGGGCAGAGTCAGATTCTCAGAGCCATCTATTTCCCAATTCAGATTGTTTTATTTTTAAAAAATTAAATCTATGCTCTTCATTGCAATTGTATTTTCAAAGTATATATATGCAACTCAGAGATGTCTTCTGTAAACAAATGCCCCAGAAAAATACTGACATCAATACTGACATAAGCAAACAACTAATACAGAAAATTGTCTTTGAAATATCAGCTACATGAAGGAGGTAGTTTGGAAAACAGGTCTTTGCTGCCTTTACTGGGTAAGCTATTTCTAAGTTAATCTGACAAAATACAAACGCCTTCAGAGAACACATTACGTCCTTCAGGACTGGACACTCCTGTTTTGTTTCAAGGTAGGACTGCTCCCATCCATTTGTGAAATCTGAGCAACTGTGTTTCCAAGTCTCAAGACCACAATGAATTCAAATAAATGCATTATGGTTAGTTAGCGGAGAAACTTTTACTGCCTCTCAGTAACAAAGATACTTGATCAAATTTAGACCCACTGCTGTAAAACATTAAGAAGACACAGTAATCTGATGCTTTTCCTGAACATTTCTGTCTTTCCACCTAAAAGCATTACCATTATTGCCAGGTAGTGATGTGTCTGTGATTAAGATTTTATTATTCTTTTTGCTAATTTAATCAGTCTTCCTCCATTCCTTTTTTGACCATCCATAGTCATTTCCTTTAACAAGGAAAGACACTTGTACTTCCCTTCTTCTCCAAGCTGCCTTTAGAGCTCCTGCTTTTTGCATCTGGAGCCAGACCAGTCCCAGTTCAAACACAAGCATGCTCAGAAACAGAGAATTCAAGCCACATGTTTTGGATTTAAGATAAGAACAATATTGATAGCACAATGATGGGTTCAGTTGTTGCTATGAAGTGTTCATACCAAGTCAAGAACTTTTCAGCTTTTCATACTGCCCTGCCAGCAGAGGCTGCAAGTGCACCAGAAGCTGGGAGGGGACATAGCCAGGACAGCTGACCCAAATGAGCCAAAGGAGTATTCCATCCCATATGATGTCATGCCTGGTATATAAACTCAGGGGAATTGGCTGGCGGATACCATGGCTCAGGAGCTGGCTGGGCATCAGACAGTGGGTGGTGAGCCACTATATTGTGCATCACTTGTTTTGTACATTCTATTGCTGTTAGTATTTTCTCTTCCTTTTCTGTCCTATTAAACTGTCTTTACCTCAACTCATGAGGGTTTTTTCACAGTTATCTCCCCCATCCTGCTGAGGGGTGGGGAATGAGTGAGCAGTTGTGCAGTGCTTAATTGCCAGCTAGGGTTAAACCACAACACATTCCTACACCATCCCTCAATCCAATGAACAGCTACATGATTCTCTTAATTTGACATCAAATCCAGATCAGTAGCTTATGCTAAGGGGCAAATCAGAGTAGCTTGAGCTCAGCTCAGCACTAAAGGGGTGCGACAGTAGCTTCAAGATGGAGCTAGCTTTTAGTCACCAGTTCACAAGGAAAGTGTGAAGAGCTTCTATCTGCATGAATTGAAACATCTAAGAAATCTGCTCATAGTATGGCAGAATTAATCACTGCTTCCTCAGAGGATATTTTTCCTCTTGCCTCCAAGGAAAAGCGAGTCTGACAATTAATGCAGGTAACAGCATCTGACAGCAGCTATGCAGATGTGCCACCTAAAGGTTGCAAACACTGAAAGGAATCTAACACGCATTTTTGCTCTGTACCCAAATAAAGAACAGGAAAAAGAACTCTTTGTGTAAGAAATGGAAGCCAGAACTATATAAATGTAATAAGGACATTTGGTTCACAGGTCACCATCTATGGCATGCAACACTGAAGGTGCCATGATACCTATAGTTAAAGAGAGGATTAAACAGGTACAGAGCTATAAATCTAGCACATATAAATGCTGCCACATATATACATACATTTTCTTGCTTCTCTCACATATTTTTCTTTGAAAATACTCTATTGACTACAAATATTTGCTCCATGTTTTAAAATTCATCTATCTACAAAGAGCTTAACTGTCCATAAAAATACTAAAAATTAATTTACCGTGTCATGAACTGTAAACATGATCACAAAAAACAAATCAAAGTCATACCACAGTATAGTACACATTTGTTTCTTCTATATTGTACCAATTTGTTGTTTAACAACAGTTTATTACAGTGATTTACAATTTATACCACAAATTCATATCAATTTAAATTTCGCTGTATAATGTGATTGTCTTGATTTCTAAATCTTCTCTTCACATTTTACTGCCACAGTTCACCTTTCTGAAACTGATAACAGAAAATCTCAAAATTAAAAGAAGTTGTTGAAAACAAGCATGAGATTATGGGATATTTGATTCTGACCAAAAAGAGCTTATCAATGAAAATGAGTCTCTGTCAGGCTGCCTGATGTATTATCCAATCTCTTTTTGGCAAAAAAAAAACCCAAACCTATTTCTATTAATCAAAGATCAATTAAGTTAAACATTTCTAAGCAAGCAGATAATTCTAAACTATCTTCAAAGGAAAGGCTTAAGTTAGTGTAATATTTTATACACACACAACCCTTATGCTCTGCTAATAAATTTTAGGTATTTATCCACTTAATACACAATGCAAAATCCACAGCTATGCAGTATTTTGTATCTTAATTTCCTGCTTTCTGTAGAAATGCTTGAAGCATACTACTGCATAAGCAAACCCCATACAAATACAGAAGAACCATAAAAATGCCACTTTTAATTTATTTTTTTTTTCCACCTGGCATTACACAGCTGGGGACCAGAAGCAGCACCAGCGCATTTATTTTTAAATACACTAGCATCAATCTTTGCAAACACAACTATGCCAGAATAACCACTGAGAACAAAGCAGAAGTCAGCAGTCATTCTAAGACTTGGCGACCCTCAGCACATCGACTTTCTTTACATTTTCCTTCTCTCGCACAGCATGGGGCTTAAAGAAGTCCTGTCAGCTTTATCTTTAATCTATGCACTCAGGTCTGTGAATATAACCCACAAAAAAGGGTGCACAGCAGTATTTGTCAATGCACCTCATGAGGTTCACCAAGACCGAGTGCAGGGTCCTGCATCTGGGTTGGGGCAATCCCAGGCATCGATATAGGCAGGGCAGTGACTGGCTTGAGAGCTGCCCTGACGAAAAGGGACTTGGGAGTGATGGTAGATGAGAAGCTCAATGAGCCACCAGTACACACCTGCAGCCCAGAAAGCCAACCATATCCTGGGTTGGATCAAGAGAAGTGTGGCCAGCAGGTCACCTCCAGCCACACTCCTGGAGTCATGGAAGATAATGGTAGGGACCAGGAGGAAAAACTGCCCATCATAAGTGAAGATCAGGTTCGTGATCACCTGAAGAACCTGAAAGTGTACAAGTCCATGGGACCCAACGGGATACTCCCACAGGTACTGAGAGAACTGGCAGGTGAGGTTGCTAAACCCCTCTCTATTATATTCCAAAAGTCCTGGCAGTCTGGGGAAGTCCCCACTGACTGGCAAAGGGGAAACATTACTCCCATTTTCAAAAATGGTAAGAAGGAAGAACCAGGTAACTACATGCCAGTCAGTCTCACCTCTGTGCCCAGTAAGATCATGGAGCGCATCCTCCTGGAGGCACTACTGAGACAGAAGAATAGTGAAGAGGTGATTTGGTACAGTCAGCATGGCTTCACCAAGGGCAAATCCTGCCTGACAAACCTGGTGGCCTTCTATGAACAGGTCACAACATTAATAGATGAGGGGCAAGCAACTGATGTCATTTACCTGGACCTGAGCAAAGCCTTCCACACTGTCTCACACCACCTCCTGGTCTCCAAACTGGTGACACATGGGTTTGATGGGTGGGCCACGAGATGGATACAGAACTGGCTTGATGGCGGCACGCAAAGAGTGGCTGTCAATGGGTCCATGTCCCAGTGGAGGCCAGTGACAAGCGGAGTCCCTCAGGGATCAGTCCTGGGGCCAGTCTTGTTCAACATCTTTGTCGGTGACATGGACAGTGGCATTGGGTGCACCCTCAGCAAGTTTGCTGATGACACCAAGCTGTGTGGTGCAGCAGACAGCTGGAGGGAAGGGATCCATCCAGAGGGACCTTGACAGGCTGGAGAGGTGGGCACAAGCCAACTTCATGAGGTTCAACAAGACCAAATGCAGGGTCCTGCATCTGGGTCGAGGAAATCCCAAGCACAAATACAGGCTGGGCAGTGACTGGCCAGAAAGCAGCCCTGAGGAGAAGGACTTGGGGGTGCTGGTGGACGAGAAGCTCAACATGAGCTGTCAATGTGCACTTGCAGCCCAGAAAGACAACCAGAGCCTGGGCTGCATCAGGAGAAGTGTGGCCAGCAGGTCAAGGGAGGTGATTCTCCCCCTCTACTCAGCTCTGGTGAGACCCCACCTGGAGTACTGTGTCCAGTTCTGGAGCCCCTATTACAAGAGGGATATGGACATGCTGGAAGGTGTCCAGAGAAGGGCCACCAGGATGAGCAGAGGGCTGGAGCACCTCTCCTATGAGGACAGACTGAAAGAGTTGGGGCTGTTCAGGCTGGAGAAGAGAAGGCTCCGAGGTGACCTTCTTGTGGCCTTCCAGTATCTGAAGGGGGCTACAAGAAAGCTGGGGAGGGACTTTTTAGGATATCAGGTAGTGATAGGACTAGAGGGAATGGAATAAAGCTGGAAGTGGGGAGATTCAGGCTGGAAGTGAGGAAGAAGTTCTTCCCCATGACAGTGGTGAGAGCCTGGAATGGGTTGTCCAGGGAGGTGGCTGAGGCCCCATGCCTGGAGGTGTTTAAGGCCAGGCTGGATGAGGCTCTGGCCAGCCTGATGTAGTGTGAGGTGTCCCTGCCCATGGCAAGGGGGTTGGAACTAGATGATTCTTCTGGTCCCTCCCGACCCTGACTGATTCTATGATTCTAAGAGAGGTGATTCTCCCCCTCTACACTGCTCTTGTGCTGGAATGTGTCCAGAGAAGAGCCATGAGGATGTCAGAGGGCTGGAGCACCTCTCCTATGAGGACAGGCTGAGAGAGTTGGGGTTGTTCAGTTTGGAGAAGAGAAGGCTCCAAGGATTGCAGCCTTCCAATATCTGAAGGGGGCCTACAAGAAAGCTTGGGAGGGACTTTTTAGGGTGTGAAGTAGTGATAAGACTAGGGGGGAATAGATCCAAGCTAGAGGAGGGTAGATTTAGATTAGACATTATGAAGAAGTTCTTCACCATAAGGGTGGTGAGACATGGGAACAGGTTGCCCAAAGAGGTGGTGGAAGCTCCATCCCTGAAGTTTTTAAAGCCAGGCTGCATGTGGATCTGGGCAACCAGATCTAGTGGAAAGTGTCCTTGGCATGGCAGCAGCATTGGAACTGGATGGTCCTTGGGGTCCCTTCCAACCCAGACAATTCTGTGACTCTGTGAATGCAATGTAATAAATACACTTACCTTTATTTTCTTTCTGTACAGCAAGGCTACAAAGGGATAATAAATACACACACATATATATAAGTAATGACCTGTCTATCAGTAAAAAGATAACATCTGGTGTCTGTATGTTTACATTCTTGTGCTATTTCTGCATGAAAAAGATCCGTACTTACAAGATGCTGCTTCTTTCTACTGCTAATGACATCACAGTTCAGCTGCTAACACTAAAGCCATCCAGCAGTCTTGTACACAAAGAGGGGAACCAAGGCTAAGGCCATTCTGGCCAGTACTGATGTTCTCTGAAGTTACAGGCCCTATATGTCCGTCAGCAAGACAACTCAACACAGACAAGACAATGATTTGTGCAAATCAAAGTGTAATCTCCATGATAATTAAAACAAGTAGAACCAATTAACAAAGGAAGTGGACACTCATCCCTCTCTCAGTTTCTTCAAATGAAGACAAGCTTTCTAGCAGATACACTTTAGCTTAACACAAGTTATCAGCCTCCATTAGGAGAAATTAATGAAACATACATTCCTAACAGGAGATCAAAATAAATGCTTCAGTGATCTCTTGCAGTCTTTACTACTATGAATCTATGCATCATCCTAGTAACACTAGGTACAATTTAAATCTAATTTTAGCACAATAGGATATAAAATTTGTCCAAATCCAAATTCTTATGAGCCTTTCCTTCAGTTTTAATGGAAGAAGAATGTAGTGAGGGAAAATCACCTCTTGTCTTCACCTCATCAGTGTTCCACTGAGAAAAAAATTCTCTCTACTCTCTTCTCCTTTTTACTTTCACAACTGCACCTAAATTGTTTAGACTAGCAAGACCTGGCTACACAAGGAGCAAAATAACCTTTTTTTGTTGGAGTGGGTAAGTCAGGAGACAAAGCTGCACAAATATTAGCTACGAATTTAGGATTTAAAAAATAGGATCAGAGGTTTCAGGTGTATACATCTTCAGTACTGCTGAAAACTTTTAGAGGCTGCAAGTGTGCATTTATAAATTGTAGAGCCATGTTTTTATCAGCATGCATTTGAGTTATCCTCTCATATATCTTTCTGCTACCTACCGAAAAACTGGTTCACAACAAAAGACCATGCAAACAACCTCCTCCCCCCCAAAAAAAACACATATTAGCCTTTATATGTTGCAGAGTTCATTCCAAAAGAAGGAACCTTCAGCTGTTTTTAAAAAACATTCCTCTTCACTTACATTTTACTTGGGAGCTTGGTTTGCTTCTTTTGGATATTCTTTTTACATCTGTGACATTACCAGGTGTATTTTGGTCATAAGTAATAAGTTTTCTTTCTTCTGTGGAAACCAGTGAACTTTCTGAATATATCTTTTTTTATTAATTTTTATTTTGTTAAGGAGGCTAACAACTAATGGTTTTACCAACAAACTGCACTCTGCAAAGTTCATTAGACTCTTGGCCTTCAAGATCCCAGAAGCCATTCTGTTTCTTTGTTATGCTCTCAATTATCACACTGAGGAAGGTGCTCTCTAGAATGACCAGGTGAACAGAATTCAGCTGAAAAACTTTACCTAAATTTTCAAACCTAGAACTTTATGCCTCATTTCATTTTTATGAGATTTATTTCAAACTTTTTCCACAGAGGTCTTGGGTACAAAGATGACATTTTTCTTCAGATTCCTTTTTTTGCAGCTAAGCCATCCACTGAACTCAGCTGAACTGTCATCAGCCTTGTTGAGCTTTACAACAGTCATATTGATTGGTATCTCCTGAAGGCATATTGTAATCATTTTACCACTGATAGGGTTACAGGCAGGCACACACTTTGACATTCCCCTTAGATATGATAAATGCAATCCTCACTTTCTCAGATCTTCTGCAATTCACCACATACCCATCTATCACCACAGAATGACCCTTTCTATTCCATCTAAGTTGTGAAGCCCAAAGACATAAATACTTTCCCAATTCATATATAAGTCATACTTTCCATAGTCCTATTTATGACTAGTTCAGCTCATCATTTCCTCTGTGAAAGTGTCAGCTGGTGTATTTGAGTAATTTTGTACAGCATCACTTTGAATAAAACATTATTAACAGGCTTCTCCCTCAGCATAATCTCATTCTTAATTACAAGAGGCTATTCCTGACAAGTGTCACATATGGATCATTTTGATTGTGGACTGACATCATCATTCTTATTATAAAAAACAGAAACCAGTTTGTGATTGTTACTAGCTAATGCAAAGATTTGATCTGCCTGCCATTAACAGCATGTTCTTCACTTATGCCTCAGTATCATTCTCAAGTGATACATGAATTTAGTATTTGCCTAGTTTCTGACAAACCCACCACCAAAGCAGCCTGTTACAGATTCACAGAATGCATTGGGTGGGAAGGGACCCTCAAAAGTCATCTTGTCCAACTGCCCTGCAGTCAGCAGAGACACCTCCAACTAGATCAGGCTGCCCAGGGACATACCAACTCTGATCTTGAATATCTGCATGCACAGGGTGCCAACTACATCTCCAAGCCACCTGTTTCAATATTTTACCACCCCCATTGTAAAGAAAAGAAATTGCAGTGTTAGTTACTTTCCATGGTTCCTAAAACAGCCAATTCAATAGCCCTAAATAGAGTGTTACTGCTGATTATTCTAAGTTGGGTAAAACAATCTGACAGTTACTTAACTTTCAGATTTTACTCTAGTAAAAACATTTTAAAAACTAGGCATAGAGTTACAAACCTTTCTTCCTATGTTTGGCATGGGAGAACCTTCTAATTAACATTTACTAAGCATTATGTTTCGTGCTTCTTGTGCTAATACTCTCAAAATGACAAGCAAAACTTGGTCACTGCAAGACTAAAGCAGTCAAGCCAGCCACATGTGAACTTCAAAGAGCCCTAACACTGCTCTCATCACAGATCTTCAAAGAACTCTGCATTGAGGTTATGGCAAGGTTTGGTCTAGTATACACTATGGCTACACTATTTGGGGAAAACGCAATAAAATCTATCCATTAAAGTTTGACCATTTTAAATGCTAAGGAATGAAAACAGAGATCACAAGATCACAGGATGTTAGGGGTTGGAAAGGACCTTCGAAGATCATTGAGTCCAACCCCCCTGCTGGAGCAGGACCATAGAATTCAGCACAGGTCACACAGGAATGCATTCAGATGGATCTTGAGAAAGTCTCCGGAGGAGACTCCACAACCTCTCTGGGCAGCCTGTTCCAGTGCTCTGTAACCCTCACAGTGAAGAAGTTCCTCCTCATGTTGAGGTGGAACCTCCTGTGCGGTAGTTTATATCCATTGCCCCTTGTCCTGTCACAGGGTGCAACTGAGCAGAGCCAGTCCCCTCCCTCTTGACACTCAGCCCTCAGATATTTATAAACACTTTTTAAATCCCCTCTCAGTCTTCTCTTCTCCAGGCTAAAAAGCCCCAGGGCTCTCAGCCTCTCCTCATAGGGCATATGCTCCAGTCCCTTCATCATCCTGGTGTTGTCTGCTGGTATCCAGGGAGAAAAATCACTCTTGGAATCACTTTTGTTGTTGTTAAAACTTGTTATTTTGATCTGAAAAGCACAGATTTTCCCACCAAGCAAAAACGATACTTAGGGAAAGGTTTCATTGTAATAGCCATCATTGTGCTTTGTTTTATGAAGTATTGATAGGTTTGTTCTTTTTGCATGGAGGCAAAGCAAACCACAAACTACAGCTGTGCATTATGGAAGATATATGGAAAATAAAGTTATTTTTAAATCCCCTCCTTTAACCACCACCTCCCTTTTCCCCACCATATCTGCCCCTTTTCCACCCCATATATATATATATTTATACACACACATATATATATATTTCCCTCCCCCCCACCCCCTCCTTTTAAATCCTGGGCTCTGTTGGAGTCTCCTCCCACCCCAGGTGTGGCCACTTTGCCCTCCCCACCCACTTCCCTTTTTAATCCCCTCCCGAAAAGGCGGAAGCCCCAAGCTGAGCCCATCTGGGCTGAGTTCTCCTCCTTTCATCATTGGTGAGTCCCCATGGTGCACACTGGGTGATTGGTGATGGGGGACTAAAGGCTGGAGGGCCTGGTGGCCCCTTGGTTAGGTAGGAATAGGATTGATTAATCACTCCAATATCATCCATGGGTGCTGGCTGGGCCTCCTTACTGGGGCTGAGCTCCTCTGTGTGGTATCTTGGCTGGTTGAGGGTCTTGCCCTTGGCTCTGGGATGGCTGCAAAAATGGTGGTGGTGGGGCAGGAGCTGTTAAGGCAGGGGGGAGGATGGTGTAGAGGGCGTGGGAGCTGCTTTGGGAAGATGAAGCAGGGAGATGGTGGAGGAGCAGGAGCTACTGTGGGAAGATAAAGTAGGGGGTGTTGGGGAGCAGGAGCTGCTTTGGGAAGATGAAGGGGGGTGGGGGGGGGAAGCAGATGATTGTTGCTGGTCTCCTGAACTACAAAAGTGATCTTAGCATTGGACCTTAAATATACAACTAGAAGTTTTATCTCTCTTCTCAAATAAGCTAATTACAAGCTATCTTTAGAAAATAACTTTCCATGTAATCCAAACTCCTCCATCCAATTCCTGTACATTATTTTTCTTAACTACAAGCCTGTTAATTATTAAATGTGGCTGATATTTGCGTCTCTAACGCTTCATTTCACTGTGCCACCAGGGGTGTGAGCAGGCTGCTGACTATGCTGATAGGCAGGGAATGAGAGAAGTACTCTCTCCACATTTCATTCAGATAATAAAAATCTGCAAGCTGCTCAATGTGACAGATGAGCTATGTGAGCTAAAGCAACTTGTTCCGCTTGTCAGCCTCCAAGAGTCTCCAGCAGCAAGATACAATTGCGATGACACCCCAATCGCAGAACTAGGTCAAACATACGGTCACTTTAAAACAGAATGTCAACCGCTCTTTCTACTTGAGGAATTTGATTCAGTGACACTAAAAGCTGTTAGATACCATTAGCTTTATATCTAGGTTCAAAATGAAACTGTTACTGTGACAGTATTTGAAGAATCCTCTCGCGAGCCTTACATTGCCACTGAAGTCTGTAGAATCACAAACTGTCAAATACTGTCACTATTGCCCACAGGGACTGGGTTCTTTATGACCAAAAACATGCTGTGTTGCACTAGGGGATCTGTGCCTTTGGAGTAATATTTCCATTATGACCTTTATCATTTCAATGGATTAAAATTCCTCACAGAATTGTAAAGAAGATTACACAGATATGTCTTTTTAATTGCAGAAACAAAAATAAAAAACCTTTTAATTCATGCCTAGACATTTGTTTATTCCATCTTCTCATACAGAAATTACTTTTATTTTACTGAAATAGCATTATTAATAGAATGATAGCAGCCATTTGAAGTGAAATGAAAAGTAACATTCAGTAATCTATTCCAAATATTTATCTAAATCTTGGAAGATGCACTTGCAAAATGCTGTGATGATGAAAAACCCCATGCAATACTAGTAGCACACACTTCAGTATAAATAACTGTGCTCTAGAGATCATTCTGTGTGGTGAGTCTAGATAGCATTTGGAAAAAGCAAATACTGAGATGAAGACAGCTCTTGATGAGGAAACTGACTCCAGTGTAGGAAAGTACACACTGGAAGAAGAGGGAACCATAGCAAAAAAGGACCAAGGAGAAGGTCTTTTGGGGTTTTTTTGAGCTAGGAAAGCAGCATGCCTGTACTAAGGCCTGGCAGGTGTGGGCAGGCTGCTCAGGTGGCATGGGCAGGGTGAGCACCTCCCCCCCACCCCCCGGGGGACACAGATAAGCAAGGCAGAAACAACCACACCTGAGAAGAAGCCTTAGGGACCCATTGCTGCCCACCAGAGCACAGACATGAGTTCAGTTCATTGTAACTGGTCCATGCCCAGAAGACCCAGCACAGTGACCACACAGGTAAAAGTTATTGCTAGGAGGAATTAGGGACCCCAAGTGGAGTTGCCCCACAAACATATACCTGTTGAAGTGTCTGGTTGGTGGGAGTGTCTGTGCCTGGCACTGGCACCAGAGCACAGCAGAGAGGACACCTGTGTGAGTACATCAATGATCTGCTTAGCCAGGTGGCAGAGCTGGAAGAGAAATTGGAAAGGTTGAGGAGTATCAGGGAATGTGAGATAGAAATAGACTGGTGGAGCCACAGCTTGAGGCAAAGGCAGCAGACAGAGGTTCATCAAGAAGCAGAGGATCCTCTCCCCTCCTGCCACCAGGTTTCAGCACAGGTAACTTTTCTCCAAAGAAAGCAACAGCAGAACAGACATCCAAAAGTAATTTCCTTCTCAATATTTCACCAATTCATGTTCACAGACTTAGTGAAGCTCAAATCATGGACTGTGGCCAAGCTCAAATTCCCAGTCTATTAGATTCCACAGCTGAATTTATGGGTATTTCAATACATCATATTCAAACCATTTTATATAATTCAGATTTTGACAGATATCTTTTCTGTTTTGTTTATATTACATAATTACCTTTCTAGTTTCAACATAAACATTTTCAGGAAAAATATTTTCCAAGAAAAACTCATGGAGCTGTTAAGTTGAGAAGATTCATGGGTTTGTGCAGTGAAAACCTTATATAATTCTTAAAAATAATTGTTGTTTACATGCTTTGATTTCTAAATGTCTTTGATCTCATTCATTAATATTCATTAGTCTTCTGATGTTGGACTAATGAGAATCTTAAGTGACTGAGAAGCTAAACAATGTAATCAGATTTTTTTTTTCTGAATCGTGATTTTTATCAACACTGACAATACTCTTTGTATTCTCCAGCATTGTCTTCAAACTTCTTGAGGGCAGTCTACATACTCCAAAACAAAGTGGAACTCAACAAATGTCCAATTAATTCAGTCAGTTATGAGTGCAGGACCCTAAATGGTAACAGCATAAACACATAATATACACAGACAGTATGAATAATGCTCATACTCAGCATCATTTACTTCTATTGTTTATATACATTGTTTATGTTTATGATCACCTCTCACCTTCAAGAATTTGCAGGCACAAAGCCACAGTGTTGTTACTGGCCACTGATATCTCACATCAGATGTGCACACATAGTAACATGCATAAATGGTGGGTCACTTGTGTTCTTTGCATCTAAGAAAGTATTAGTTATTTCCATATTTAGTTTTCCAAAAGAAGTTGAAAGTAAGTGTTCTGGCATATACTGCACAAGATACCATTAGTACATACACAGCACAAATTAGGAGTGCCCAGGAGAACCAATATAAACTCACAGGCTGAGATAATCCATCAGAACATGCCAACAGTTTCAGGTTAAATATCCACTGCCCTTTAATGGGCACTCTGGACATACACTGTTAGGAATTTTGCTCTTTCACTGTTCAAAATGCTGATTAACAGCAGAAGGAATTCAGGCAAAGCAGCCCTAGCCTACTACATCAAACATGTATGTAAATTAAAATACTCAGGAACTTTCAAAAAATATTGCTTCTTCAGAAATATCTAGGAAGTCAGCTCCAGTAACTTTTGCTTCTCCAAGCAACTTTAAAGGTCTTTGGATGAAATATTTTGGTTAAAGAAATCACTTGGCATAAACCTCAATGGTAATCAATGTCACACATTCACATCTGCTTCACTGGCATCAGCTTTTATCCTTAAATGGTCTTACTGGACCAGTTGACTACTGTGTCTATTACAGTTTATACATTCTGGGTTTCACTGGTATTTCCACACTTCACAATCAAATACAATATATTACCTTTTAAAAAAAAAAAAAGTTATTTTACAATAAAGATACATCAGATTGAAACTATCCACGGGTGCATTCCACCTAGGAATTAACTCTGACCATAAGAGAAATATTCATTATAAGCTTCCTAATGACAGTAAAATAACTGTGCAAAAGGAGGAAAGTGCCAGCTATGCAGTGCCCACTGCAGTATACAGAGATCAGAACAGTTGATTACACAGCTGTACACAGATAAAAGCTATGCAGTCTTATATCAAATAATGACAACAAAACTTCAAAGGGTTAAGTGTTCCTAATTCTAGGACTCAAACTTTATCTCATAGGACACTTAGTACATAATAGCACTGGAACCCACCAAACTCAAACATTTCAAGAGAATTGTTTAACAACCCTTCAGTGCTACTAATGTTTGATTATCTGGGAAGCTCTGCATATTAATGTGAATTTGATTCTATATTGCAGCACAATTCTGGAAATAAGCAAACAAAAACATGGAAGTGATTGTTAAAGCTTTAAGTAGTACCCAAAGTATTTATGTAAAACAGATGCAGTGGATAATCATCCATTTCTAATTCTGATTATGTGCAACATTAGGCCTTATATATCACTTTCAAAGGTACGATTATTAATCTTCCTCTAACGAACATTTTCTCACTCTTACCTTTTCTCCCTTTTAATCCCTCTCTTCATGTCAACCAACATTAATCTACATTTAGATACAGACAGTTGGTCTTTAATTCTGATACCCAACCTCACTGCTCGGAGATGTGCTGTTATAGCATACATCATATGGAGATTTTATCCAAGCTAATCAAGCCTTTAAAAAAGTCACACATCAGAATTAACACGACATAAGAAGTGTTAATATCACAATACCAGAGGGCAATTTCTCTTCCTGGTAGGTGGAAAAATAAATTTTAAAAAGGGAAAATTTTACATAACAGAAAGTTGTTTCAAGTATACCAAATACGTACAATAGGTTTGTATGTTTTATATTTTAACACACATTCTGCAGTTCCCAATTTTTAATTTTTTTTCAAGTTTGTTAAATCCAGGCTTAACAGCTTTTGCTTCAGCTGCCTCACTGGGAAGACTACGTCTCACAACAGAAAGAAAATCTTGGAGATTTTTAATGGACTAGGATTCAAATAGCAAAACAGGAAAAGCTGACACAGAAACCTCTCTCATTGAAGACACTTAGGTAGAGAGAAAAGACAGTGCATGATACCACCAATAATGAATCAGTGGAAGAAAGCTGACAAATTATACTAATTAGTAAGAAGCAGGCAAGAAAAAATAAGAATCTCAAAGCAGTAGCAGCATCTTGGCAAAACTCCCACAAGCAAACACACCACCAGTCCAGGCAGCATCATCCTTCTGTGCTGTTCAAAGTACACATACCCAGCGGTCAGCTCTTTGCCATATGAAATTAAAGTCAACCAGCCTGGCCAAATACCCAATTTACTAAAGCAATTTTTTAAACCCAAAAGAAATCTGTGTCACCAATCTGTTGCTACTAACATCCAAGCTTGTTTATGTCCACATAAACTGAAGTGACTGCAAACTAAATATATACTAAATTAACCTTTGGCGAGGAAGATTACTGCTCTACTTATAGAGACATCTATTACTCACTACTGAAAGAGCTACAGCTTCCCAGATGAGATTTATACTTTTACCCATAAAAAGAGACTCAGAAAAATTTTCTACACTCTCATAGCACTGCAAAATATGTATTTCCTTTCTATAAACCATACAATAAAACAGAGTTGTGGTATTATGTTCACTCAACAAGCATGTTCTGCCTCATCCAGATTTTGTTTCCTAAAGTCAGAAGAGTATCAGAATACTTGTAATAGAAAAATATGGCTTGGTTAAACAGCTCAGGACCTTCCAAGTGAATGTAAACTCTGAAAAAGTTTCTCATGTTGAAGTGAAAAATTACTGTTGTGAAAAAGCTCTTTATTGGCAGGACTTATTGTAAAAGTAAACAAAAATATTTCTACCATTCTATTGGCAGAACTACAGCACAAGGGGACTCGTGTAACAGCCTTTCTTAGGACAAAAATTAGGCATCTTACAGATGCAGTTTCTCTGTATTTAACAGAAGCCCACTTTCTTACTAATTGCCATTGATTCCGTGACTGAAAACTGCAATTAGTTATGCTTCACTGACACACACATGAATCCTTTTGTGGCTATGTAAGTCAACCTGAACATTAATAAAGCAAGACAAAGTCTAAGGGATTGTGCCACCACTCCTATGTTATTAAACTGTTTGTGGCAAGAGACAGTTAAATACTGTCAGTTAAATTATTCTAGCTAGAAAAACGTTAGTCTGCCACATGAATGAAACAAGTCAAGTAACCAAAACCCTAATAAATCTAGCATTTAATTTGTGCAATCAGTACTTGATCTTTAAGATAACATAATCAAAATTTAAGATGCATTACTAATACTATTTTATTTTCAAATCAACCAGATCATTTCAAATGATGTTCACTACAGAAATAAAACTGACAGCCAAAAAAACAAAGGCGAACAATCTTCATTAGTTCAAATGAAACTAACAAGGCCTAATAGCAGTAAAAACTTAACTTCTTTAAATTCCAAAATGAATCTCCTCTCCTGACCTTTATAGAGCTCAAGATGCATATGTACACAGAATAAACAAAATCATTTCAAAGCAAATTCACTGAGTATGCCTGACCTTTGAAACAGCACAGATGATTTTAATCAGATTTGCACAACATTAGTCTGTCTCAGTTTCCATGTTTTGTCAAAGCTGACAAAACTACTTAAGAAAAAAAGACAACATTTAACCAAAATAAAACCGTCTTTAAATATATTTTGCAATAGCCAATGGTCCTAAGAGTCTCAGGTTCAGGAAAGATTCCTCCCCTGCTCTAAAGAAAAAAGCCCTATCAGCCAGTTACACAAGTTTCTGTCAGACAATTGAAGAACCGATACCTAGAAGAAAAAAACATGTAAGTTAGAGAAGTATTTTTAAAACTGGCGTTTGTGGGAGTGGCCAGTAGTTGCCTTCTTGATCTGGGTGCAGCATACAACAGGCTACTTTAAGCTTCCCAGATATGTTGATTATCTTGGATTTTCAGAGATGAGGAGAATTAAAACCGTTAAAAAAAAAAAATGAAATCAAAACTTGCAGCATAAATAATCTGACAAGCAGTGCTGAGTGGAAAAAAAAAAAATCTCTGCATAGAAAGACATTCTCAGAACTGTACATGAATTGGAAAAACAGAGAAACTTTATGATTTATACAACCTCCAAACCAGCTTACTGCAAGTAGTTGTGTCATTTATGGCTGATGGAATGAGGACAAAGAACATGGCAAGCTGAAAGCCCTGTTTAGATTCAAAACATGCAGATCAGATATTCCACACTGAGAGTGGCATCAGGGTTCTACCCAAGCTGGAAAGGGCAGCATAAGAGTAAGATACAACTAAACAAAGGCACTTTTAAAATGCTTTGTTTGTCTTTGGTACCTTTGAGAAATGAACAATGAGCAGAACATAACTCCCCATTAATTATTTACCCAAGACCAAACTCTGTTAGAGGGATATAACAGTACAAGACAGTTTTGTCAAATGCTATGCTTTAACCTAACAGCACTAGTTAAGTCACTTCTAGCCTAGCTCAGCTTCTGAGTATTTACAGGGAAATGTTCCATTTACCAAACCACTTTAATAAGAGAGCAGCCAGAATGGAAGTACAAAGTAAATACTGGTCACTAAACGAATTTGCAACTATACATGGCTCACAAATGAATTTTCTTCATTGGCTATTTCCTTACAGAACTTCCACCGTCCTGTAATACCTATGAGTGGCAAGGCAAATCAAATGTGTTCCTAAAGACAGAATTTGACAGCTTATCTGCACTCAGATCGAGTGAATATGACATGGCTTCTAAGACAATAAAGAACAGAACACAATTTAAAAATAATTTGAAAACAAGTACTGCTAAGAACTAACACGTGGTAAGGTAGGATCATGAACAAGACAGCTTTCCAGAACAGCAATACACCATTTCTGTATCACTGATTAACTACCTGAATTTGTTGTAGACCAGCCAAGCCTTTTTGATTATGGCAACAAGCACATTCCTCTTCTACCAGACTGTTCTGGTCTTTTTCTCTCTCCTTTGCTCACAGTGGATTTCATCCTAGAGTTTGTCTTCTGCCACAGCTATCTGATATCCTCATCTTTTCCTAATAATGAGTTTAACTTATTCAGCTTATCAGGAAGGTTGAGAAGGGAGTTGATCACTGTGTACAGACACTTACACAGTCTGACAATGTAAAGCATTCTGACCTTGCAAAGTCATACAGGACCTACCACTTGGAAATAAATATTAGAGAAACTGAAACTGGAGTAAGGCCCAGACACTGGAAGTAATTTTAAATGAGCTGAAAAGATTGTAAATAAGAATTGAAGTAACTGTTATTGCATAACAATTTATTAGCATCAAAGGAAGTTACTACTCTGATGTAAGGTAAATTCCAGTTTAGTTTTGTTTGGGGTAGAAGGAAGCCTACACACACCACTGATTAATATATTACAGTTTCCACTTAGGAAAGTTCCAATCTATGGAATGCTCCTCAGAGTCTAGTAGGAAAAACAAACAAACAAAAAACCTCAAAACATCAACTTGATCACATCATTAAAGGAGAAAGAACGTTTCTATAAAAAGTTGTGAGGAGATGCAACACTCTGCTGAACTGCACTTTCAGGATAAGCTCGTTCAGTCAAAACCCTCTATTCCTGCAAGACTTTTTTTTTTTCTCTTAAACAAACAAAAAATAGACTGCAGAAACCTCAGCCTTGATCTGATAATTTGTTACAATTGCTTTTCTCTTTTTTTCAACTACAGCTTTCAAGATTGTTTCTAGCATCCTGAAAAAAATCAAAAAAGGGACAGGGGAAGACCAGACTTCTCTCTAATTTTACTTCATAGTAAGGTCTCCTAAACTGTCACGTGGAATTTAAAATAAAGTTTCTCCTAGGAACACCAAATATTTACCATCATGCTTATTTCAAGCAACAGTCTTTAAGATATTATTTTGATTTTTTTTTTAATGATAAATTATACACACACACACACACATTGTTCTGACTCCTAAAGGTATACAGAGTCAAATTCTTCAGAAGGCATATCCAATAAAAACTCTGTTGGGTAGTAGTGTGTAGGCCAACAATCTGTCCATGCTCTATTTGACTACATTTACAATGCAGAACTTGCATGACCTGTCTCCAATGCACACACCATGGTAGGCTGTACAATGAATTGGAAAAATCAACTTCTCAAGTTTGTCGAGGTTGTAAACAACCCAGTTTTGTAGTCAGTCTGCTCTAATGTCTCCACTTCTCTGACTCACCACATGATCCAAGATACAAATGTATCAGAAACCAGCAGATGAGATGGAGTTGCTTTATCTGAAGCATCTCTCTTATGAGGAGAGGCTGAGAGACCTGGGGCTCTTTAGCTTGGAAAAGAGAAGACTGAGAGGGGATCTGATCAATCCATATAAATATCTACAGGTTGGAGGTCAGGAGGTTGGGGCTGGACTCTTTTCAGTGGTGGCCAGTAACAGACAAGGGACAACCAGTACAAAGTAGAAGAGGAGGTTTCACATGAACTTTTTACTTCTCTGGAGACTTTCAAAACCCCAGCATTCCTGCCTGGGTTCACAAACCTGTTTCTGTGCAACCTGATCTAGGCATACTTGGGTCAGAAGGTATGATGTCCAGAGGAGAGGTCACTTCCAACCCCTGCCATTCTATGATTATACCATCTCACACTAAACAGTTTAATTGCCACAGTCCAACTGACAAGGACGTTCTTATAGTTCAGTACTTGATAGGACAACTTACGATAAATAGATTTATAATATCAGTAGTCTAAATACTTAATAATGCCTGTTATACACATAATAATGGAGTTTTACTACACAAATGACTGCTCTTACTCAGTGAACAAAAAGTAGTAGCTGATAATATGCTTGCAGTAACACATCAGCAGGCACAATAGTTCACCAATCAATGTTTCACAGCACAATCACATCACTGTAGTATGACAATATAAATACAAGTTATATGCAAGTTTACATAGCAATGAGGGCTGAAGACCAGGGCCATAAAATTTTCTTGTGAACTATTGTGTAGACTATTAGCTACTCATCTAAAATGTGACTGTATTTTTTTCTGTAAATAGGTGAACCTAATCATATTTTAAACTAGACTACACATCTTCCTCAAAAACTAAACATCTCCCTAATCAAAAATATGACTGAGGAGATTTATAGACCTTAGATTTAGGCAAGCTCCTTTCTCTCCTTCCCCAGCTCCTTCTAAAACTGAATGTTTTTAAGACAAATTTGACATGAAAACTTCTCTGCAATGAGTAAAATTCTGTTATTCCAAAATAGTATTCATCACAACCAGGTAATTCTTAAGTAATTAATAATACAACGTACAGTAAAAAGAAACTGAAAGCCTGAAACCATTAGGAGATATGCCAGCACAAGAAATAAAAAAGACACGCATTTCTCTGCAAGTGTAATCTAGGAATCTAAAGACTTGTCAGCATGGTTGCTCCACTACTGTATACTAAAGCAGCATATAAAGAAGCTACTGGTTGTGATTCACTGACATGCCAAAGCTCATAAGCAAAGTATATAAAACTAATGGGGTTCTTTAATATTTTTAAAGTGGATTACCCAGAAGGTGGTGAGAATCAGGTACACCATCAAAAAGAACAAAATACTAACAGAAAAAAAAAAAAACCCAAACAGAAAATCCAGCCCCACTTAATTTTAGTGACCATTTAGAAAAATTACATGAATGCCATTTAAAAGCTATTTCCAAATCCAGAAAACAAACAAACAAACAAAACTATAAAATGCTTTAGTTCCTATCAGTTCAGGTGATAATTATTACCAGAAGACCGATTCCCAACCATAAGCTAGATACAAATTTGAGCTTTGTATGTTACCCAGTGCTAATATGCCTTCACTATGTCTTAGTTCTCAGTTAAGACTTGTACCCGAATCCAGCAGAACAGTTTAGAAGGTACTTAATTTTTAGGATTTGCATAATACCATTGAACAGGGCAAATAATATGCATACTTAGTGCCAAATGTCAGCACTATGCCAATTTAAAGCTTTATTCTTTAACATTTTAGAAGCAATTTTGAAAACAAATTGTGACATGTATGCCAACAAGTCAGTGTGTGATGACTGCTGAACAACAGAACACCTTCTGAGGCCAGTACCTACCAGACACATCAGATTTTTAGCAACCTGAGACCTTCCTAAATCTGTGCAAATCCTAATGCTAAAAAGCATTTATGTTTAGAATTAATATAAATGTTTTTGACTACTCATGCACTAAGCCACAGCATTATTTTGATAAAATAACAGGCAGCCCTGCAGTGCCAATACAGAAAATCTGTACTTGGAATGTGAAGCTGAAAAATGTAGTTGTTGAGTTGGTTGCATTACATTGCACATCTCGTGCTCTATACTGGGAATATTCAGTATTGCAGTGAAAACTGATGAGAGGAAAAGCATATATTCTGATTAAAATCAAAAGGTTTATTTACATCTCACAATTAAAATGTTTTCTTTAGTGTTGCTCGCTAAAACCAGCTCTTTCACTAAGTCCCATTTATCATTTTTCAGGTTTACTACTTGAATAACCACACCACTTCCAAAAGGAGCAAGGCTTTAGGAGCACAGTATCATTTTGATATTCGAGAATGAGGGTTTCTCTTTGAAGAATCAGATTTGACATTACCCAGACCTCTCTACCATCCAAGGATACTCCTGTTTCTCATGGCACAAAGCCATACGACCCTTTATCCTCAAAGCAAAGACAGTATACACCATACTTCGTTTTTAACATTAGTCAGTGATAGCTAATATATGGTTTTCCTATATTGAATTCATTAAATCATCACCTTGCTAGGCATGGTCTGCACTTTGCCCATCTATTCATTATTGACCATTAAAATATGCCTGACCTTTCCAAGTTCATTCTAAGAAGAAAAAGAAAGCAAAAACTACCAGGGGCTTCTGTCCGTAATAATCTCTGTGATTTTCAGCACATACCAATGCTTGCCGCTGCCATGGAGTTGCATGTTGGTAATTTAAGTAATTTCTACATGTTTCCTTTTGTTTGCCTGGGGGGTTCTGTGCTTTTGAGGTTGGGTGGGGGGTTCATGGATTTGTTTGGTCTTGAGGGGGGGGGGGAGTTTTGTGTTTGTGGGTTTGGTTTTGCTTTGATTTTTTTTTTTTTTATGGTGCAGGACTTTGCAGGACTTTGCATTTCCTACAGGAGGCCTGGAGAGGGACTCTTCATAAGGGTGACTAGGAATAGAAAAAGGGGAAATGGTTTTAAGCTGAAGAAGAGCAACTTTAGATTGGATTTTAGGAAGACGTTCTTCAGTACAAGGGTGGCGAGTCTCTGGAATAGGTTGCCCAGGGAGGCTGTGGGTGCCTCCTTCCTGGAGGTGTTCAAGGCCAGAAAGGATGAGCAGCTGAGTCTATGTGAGAGGTGTCCCTGCCCATGGCAGGGAAGTTCGAATAGATGATCTCTAAGATTCCTTCCAGCCTAAGCCATTCCATGATTCTGTGATTTCTGTGCAGTTTTTCTAAGACCCAAGGGATCTGTGGCTCTTCTGGAGAAGACAATACTAGCAAACACATTAGTGTTCCAAGCTTTCACTTGCATGAAGACAAATCAGTATTCTGGGTCTTTACACCACAATCACCATTTCTGTGATATGCATGGATAAAGCAAAAATAAACTGTAATCCAGAATTCCTGCAAGAAGGATAGCATTGCAGCTAAAAGAAATATCAGATATATATACGTCCCTATTTATACAGCTACTCATACTTCCAGCCTCTCATATTCTGTACACCTCTCATATTCTGTACACCTTGGTCTTCGTTACAAATATTTACAAGGAGAACATTTTGCTTGACATGTGTATCAGAACACTCTCTTGCCTGTGTTCTGCTCCAAGGAAGCTGAAACCTGGCAGATTAAGCAGAACAACTGGCAGAAGCAAGCTGAAGTAATCTTGTAAAATCTGGAAAAACAAATAGGAATAAAAAGATTCAGCATCAGTGGCTGACTTTAACAGGGATAGTGTCAACAAAGGAAAAAAAAGTTCACATACAGTGTTAGCTATTTTGTCTATTTATTATGAAAGCCTGCTTTTCTTTAAGTCTACTTGGTCTGTGGCATCAGTCTACATGTAAGAAGTAAAAGGAGGAAAAAGAAATTTCTAATTACTGCAATGAAAAGGAGTCTGGTCAACAAAGCATTTCCTTAGAAATGTCAGTAACATACTGTCCGCAATTAGAAGAATCTGATTACCACAAGATGTGCCTCCAGAGTGATAGTTTTCCCATATTTGAATAATTGCTAATCTGATTAAGCTCCTCTTCAACACCACCTAAAGTTTAAGCAGACTAAGAATTAAGAATGATTCCTTAATGTTCTGTTTGCCAACCAAAGCAGATTCTCTGCCTGAGCATAGACAAAAATTCTACTAAACAGCTAACTAATCATCTGATTACTGTCCCAATCCTTGAAATCAGCACAATGATATCCACTTCTGGTGGAGCATCACTATAATTGCAAAAGATCAACATAAGTAAAACTGAAAACCCATTAAAATATTCATGAAGTGTGCAATGTTTATCGCCTGTGCTTCACCTGATGACAGGAAACAAGTGAAATAGAAAACACACCTTTGATACACTGTGCTGCTTAGCAATAGGATTTCCTATGTTGAGGATTTCAGCTTTTGGGGGTGGAGTGGTATTCTTCAAAATAACAAAGTCCAATGTGCTCAAATTCGGTATTCAGTTCTTCGCTCTGTTACCACAACTATTTACAGGACCTATCCATATACCTGCTGCTCTCTGAAGGGTAACTTCAGGCCTCCTGCTCTGATAAATCTCCCTGAGAGATTACATTCTGTGAAATCTCCTTCCACTGTATGGAGTTCCTTCTTAAAATCTAAGCACCTGAAAAGGAGTGCTCTTTTTAACAACTCTCCAGTCTGTTCTTGTAGGAATACAATGAACATACTGTCTTTAAATTTAATGGAAGAGAGGAGGAATTAATCTTAATTAAGGACTTCTGCAGAAGCTTTTTCAACAGTTGTCTTGAGAGAATGCACAATTTTTAATTGCATATTCACCAATAAGACTGCATCAACACAGAAAGTGATGGTATCATTCTAGTATTACAGTTTGAGCTACAGAAATCAACAAGAGCTTTCTTGCAGACCTAACAGGTAAACATTTGGGCCTCTGTAGTAAACATTACCAATTTGTCTAAAGATGTTTATATACAACCTAAAGAAATTCTACAAACAAATCAGTGGAGGAGGTTGAAGTGGGAATGTTTTTAACTTTTGCGGGCTGAAATGGACAAAATTATAAATACATGAAGTTATATACATAAACGTAATTGATTTACATGAAGTTGCAGATACTGGAGAAGAATGGCATGCGTAAGACTGAGTAATTCTATTTACTCCAAATTCACAAAAGGATTCGTGTGACAGATGACAAAGTGAATATGAGAGGATTACACATTGTAACTGTAAAAAGGCAAATCCTGTAAAGTATATACACAGTGTAATATGCAAGACAAGTGGATAATCCTGTGCTCAACGTTAAGTTATATGAGTTGACCCATGCCATTGTTTCCAATATTATCTCTACATCCTCTAATTTTCCCAACATTTAAAAATATTCATTTGGTCACTAGTAAAGTCAATAGAATCTGCAAACACACAACTGAAAAACTGAAGTATTTTACTATTGCTACAGTCTTAGCTTAACACATTCGTTGCATTGCTTTCAGAGACCGAAACATAAACTGCAACAAAAAGGTAATAAAATTATAAGCAACAAATATCTAAAAAATAGACTCAAAACCACTGTTTAATAAAGAAGTAAATGAAAACAAGGTACACAGTTTTCACATATTCCTGCCTTAATTCTTCTAAGTTTTCTCAAGACTGTAATACCAATTAAATTAGCATTATTACAAACAGCATGTTTTGAAGAGATTTAATTAGAACTTGCATCAGAAGTGCTATGCTTGGAAACATAACAGCTTATATTGAATGAAACCAGCAACATTTCTGCCCAAATATCTTAAGGAAAAAAAATAAAAAGTTTTTTAAAAATGTAAAAACCTCAAGTTCAAATACAACTAAAGGTTTCATAGTAAGTGGCAGAATTGACAAGTGAACTAAATTCAGCTTTTACCAGCACTCTATGACTAACACAGGAAAAAAAAAAAAAAAGCAGTGTGTATGTGTGTGTGTGCAGAATTTCTTTTCAGCACACAGAATGTAACTTTTAAAGACAGGAATAGTACTCTGCTGTCACTCAAAAGATTTAAAACTATTCAGTATATCTAAAAATGCATTTTAGAGGAAATGTGAAAGCAGGTTATGAAATCAGGGGGCCTGCTATTTATTGGAGATAAGAGACATCTTGCCCTGAGGAAAAAGGCAAAGTATTTAATGCTTTTTTTCCATCAGGCATTTCAGCAATTCAATTTAAAATTAAGTAGATGAGACCTTAGCACATGCTCTGGAATGTCTTATTTGAATCACCAACATCCAACATTTGAAAATTAATTACTCAGAAAACAGATGACATACTGTGTGCAATTATTCCTTCAACTGAACTTTGTATTCTCTTTTCAAGATTCTTATCATTTAGGATTTTTAATTACATTAAACTTCACAAAAATAATTTAAGCCTAAAATGCTTTTTTAATCTCAAAAGCAATTTTCAGCTGAACCTCTCCGAGCTCACGGGTTTGGTTTTTTTTTTTTCAGTTTTAGCCTAGAACCAAGAACTGGATTACTACAACGGGGTTACTACTTTGTGGGGGGATGTTTTGTTTGCCTTTTTTTTTTTTTTTTTTTTTGACTGGTGGTCGTTTGGGCTTTGCTTGTTTGCTTTGGGGTTGGTTGGTTAAATTCTCCATCCTGATTTTATTTCCTAAGTGATTTACTATGAATCTTCAAAATTAATCTGTTTCTTGGACATGTTATCCATAGAAAAACACAACTGCTTTGTTATGGGTATTCTGCTGTCATAGTCTACCCAGGCTCAGCTAAAATCCTCTATGAACTGGCGTTAAGAGCACCAGATCCATCACTTGGGCAAAGCGTGTAAGGCACCCAAAATGCTTTTGTGTTCCTACTTGATACACTTAAGTGATTGGGCAGAGTCTCTGTGATCGTAACACAAGCAGGTCGTTGCACTGGGGCGTGAAGATCAATTAACAGGCTTCAACCCACTGCACTTCAGCCGAGAAAGCCGGGTCCTCCCACCGATCCCCAAGAGCTCAAAGGCAGGCGAGTAAAGAAGAGACGGGCAAATGCCACCACAGACACCGCGTGTGTCACAGCCCGCCCGCCCCCCCGCCCGCCGGCGAACGTAGGCCCCGAGAGTGGAGGGAGGACCAAGCGGTCCCATCAAATAAAACACTTAAACCAGTGCTAAGCAGCCCCGAAAGCTTTTCTGTATCCCGCCGGGAAGCAGAGAGGGAAGGAAGGGCCGGAAAGGCGGCCTCAGCCCCCATCGCTACGAGAAATGAAAGCAGCGCCAGCACCAGCTGCCTCAGGCAGCGTACGGCGACTGTCAGCCCTAAGGGAAGGCGGCAAGAGACGGCTCGGCGATTCTCCCCTGCTCGCCTCCCCGCTGGAAAGCTCTGCGGGCCAGCACGACGAGGGAGGGGGAAAAGAACACAAAATGGAAACTTACACTCCCTCTCCTAACACGCATGCGTGGCGCCGGGAACAGGGGCGTACCGCAGCGCGGAGCGCAGCCTGTAGCAGGCGGGAGGCGGGTGGGGAGGAGCGTTGTGAGGTGATGGCCGTCGGCGCGGCTGGGTGCGCACGCGTGTGCTGTCACAGAGTCACACAGGATGACAGAATGTTAGAGGTTGGAAGGGACGTTTAAAGATCAGCTAGGCCAAGCTTCCTGCCAGAGCAGGATCACCTAGACTAGGACACACAGGAATGCAAACAGGCGGGTTTTGAATATCTCCAGAGAAGGAGACTCCACAACCTCTCGAGCAGACCAGGGCCTTGGTTGTGCCTGGGTTCAGCTGTTGTGGATGTCTCCACCCTTGGCTCAGTATTACAAGTAGGTCACGCTGCTATGAGTGGGGAAAGTGGCATCACAGAGTGTGGCCTGTGTCTGTGCTTTTGCTCTGGGACCTACTTTTGGCTCATGCTGGAGGCAGAGTTGGATCACTACCATCAATTTTCCTTTCCTCTCATGCAACTTTAGTTTTCAGTTACTATGAAGTTATCCCTTCCTGTCTCACTTGTAATGTACCTGGTAAATTCCCTGGCACAGAACGTGGGTGCCGGTGCCCCTCAGTTCAGTACCAGTCACACAGGGCCCCTTGCAGCAGCAGGCAGCTTCCAGAGCAGTGCATCCAGTGCTGTGCTTGGTTTCTGCCATTATTTCTCTCTCCATGCCTTTCCTGGAGGGAAGAAGGATGCTTAGAAAAACTTTAGCTCAGTTGAGGTGAGCCTTTCTAGTGAAGGCAAGGACTTACAGTAGAAAGCTAGCTTTTTTAGTGGGGCTTTGGTTTGTAGGAGAGTTTATTTTCAGTTGGATATCTAAGAAAGCTGTCTTACATAGCTATTTTTATGTATATCCACTGTAGAGGAATGAAGTTGCTGAACATTACTGTTGCTTCAGGCAATCAGATATGCTGGACTCAAGCCCAAAGCTTGAACTTTATTTTATATTCTAGAGGAAATGAATATAACAAATGGAAGATAGGATTGATGTATTTGCTGGAGCTAGTACTACTGAGAATTAATGCAAGGCACTCTTCTTGTTGCCGCTTACCTGTTCTAATGAACACTGCCACAAATAATGACCATTATCTCTAGTATCATAGCTAATCCTGTATACTCATGTTGAAGACATTGTTGTCACCAATCCATGAATGTGGTATCAAGTGTCATTACTCAGTGGCAACAGAGCCAGGATTGCCTTTTGATGCCACTGCTATGGATAATGCCTCAGTATCTGTACTTCCATACAGCAAAGTCCACTGCCTAATCCCCCAAATCACTCCATGCTGAAGTGACAGCATTAATTTTCCTTGCTGTTATACTTTTTTCCAGCCCTTTGTGACAAGGCACAGTAACAGCTCTCTTGTGTCAGTTGTCTACAAAGGTGCCTGAGATATGTCCCTTTTATGGTGCATGCACCTGTCTTCAAGGATTATGCAATTGATAATCCAGTACTGGATGCTCTTCCTCTATCCACTTGATCCTGAGAAACATACAGAGCACTCATTTTGTTTACAAATTATTACCTTCTGCAGTTGCACCCTGAATGACAGACAGACCTTTCCCACAAAAGACCAGGTCATTGCAAATGTTAATTTCTCTGTGGTAAGTTTTGACTCTTCAAAAATTGCTTTGTACTTTCCTGGATTCCTAGTATGAAGTCCTAGTGTTTTTAATGATATTACAGTTGTGCATTGATTTATTACCTTACACTGATTTGGTAGTGTTTTTTTCATGTCTTGTTCATCTCACTGAACTAATATATACAGCAGGCAGAGAGCAGCAACTCTTTCCCCAAGGTGACTTGATTTGCCATTAAGAAACATGATGAGAGCAAAGTCTGTCTCTTCAACAGTCTAATCTGCATCACCTTGCTGCCTTTAAGTTATCTGACTTTTCTGTTCATCCAGCCCTGTGGGGATCTTACTTTTTCCCTTCATGAAGTGCTTTACTGCTATGAATTGTTAAGAAGAGTAGTAGGATCCTAGTAGGAGACTAGGATCACTAGTAAAAACAGACTGGCTTGTATCACATTCATTTACAGATGGAATTCCATTGAAATCAAAGGATACTGTGTGAGATGATGTGCTCATCACACTGATGAAAATACACTCATTTGTCTTTCCATGTGTGTTGTGTCTTGTTTACTCAGTGTTTTAAAATAGTATTCAAAAATGTTCCATCTTTTGAGGTCTGCAAACAAAGATAAACATGAGAGGCTGTTTTGTTGTCCCAAGCACATGCTTATGATACTGTGAAAACAAACACTGTACTGAAGTATATACTGAAAAGAACTGAGACTTCAGCAAAGCAACACATCAGAAAATCTGCTTAAATGTGTCAGAAAGTTTTAAAACCAACAAAAGAAAAAAAAAGCCTGAATGTTATTCCACGCTGCTGAAAACAAACTGCAAATCCTAATCTCTTTCAATAGCTCTAGTCATAATTCTTCATTTCTAACGTTGCAACCACTGTCTGTAACCAGAGATTATGTGTTACATAAATACTTGCAACTGTTAAAATATGTAAAGAGCACATGAAGAGGTGGGCTACTGCTACGGCAGAAGCTTTTTCTTGCCAAAATAAAGATTTAATATTCTGTTATTAACAGAGAAAAACAAATGCAATACATAAGCAAAAGTGAAGTGTGCTTCTAGATAATCTGTTTCTAACATTCAACTGAGCATAAAATCTGCTCTTGAAGAAAAGTCGGGTAGAGATCCCAGGAAAACCTTCTTTTAGCTCACTAGTGCTTGTTTGTTCAGGGGGACAGTTTACTTTGTTCCTGTCTACAGAGCTGCTTTATACTTATGCAGAAACAATTTTTTTTCTCCTAATCCTTAGCAGGAGCATAAGCCCTTAATATCTTGTGTTCGGCAGTCTTACAGTTTCAGTAAGTCAAGTCCTTGTAAAAGGTGTTTTACCTGCAGTGTGGTACATGAGAGTCTATCTGGCCATTTGATTCATAGAAATTATAGTTTATTTTTCAGTGAATTCTGTGATTTCCTCTATGAAACTATTTTAATTTAAAGCACATGTCCTACAGCTGTGATGTTACATAGCATATAACTCAATCAAACTTTTTCTGGGTTTGCCTTGAATACTTCTTGTGTTTCCAAGAACTAGTAACACAGTAGTTCAGAAGAACAATGGCCTTAGCAAGTCAAAATCTTACAGTTTTGTCATTCATCCTGTAATAAGGTGATTCTTACAGTCTCTTTTCTGCTGGGTTCCGAGATTTAAAGTGTGTGTTTATTTCTTCTTTCTATATGAAATGACGTTATTCACAATCCTGAAACATCTGTGAGAAAAGATGTTAGCATATAGCCATCAGAAAAGCAACAAAGCATCACAGGGGTTTTGCAAGAAATTCTTGGGTTTGGTTGGGGTTTTTTAGTATTCAGTTCTAAAGCTATGTTTTGTTGGGTTTATTTAGATGGAATTGAGAGAATGTACTGTGCTAGATTACCATTACTTTAATACTGTTTCACTTTCATGACTGCTTCTTTATTACTGTGATGCAGGTTTGCTCTCACTAAGTGTTTTCTTCAAGCCACAATGCATCATCCACTGGTCAACTCAACAACTACCTCTTTAGGGCCAATAGACTGTTTCTTCTAACTCACTATTAGTCATTTCTTTTTTGCTCAAAACCAGGAACAGTATTTGTGTTTTTGGCAGAGTAACAATGATACTGCATCTAACCAAAACAGCCCTGTCTGTGAAGCTAGTCATTAATTCCTCCCTGGTAGCTTGTCATCACCAGATGTCTGCTGAGTTTACACCCTGTGCATTTCCCGTGACTGCACCCACAAGGCATCCACAAATGATTCTGTATATTCAATAGGAGCACCACATCCTTTTGTGAACTTTTCACTTCTTCAGCAGCTGCAGCTGCTGACCACAGAACTACCGCCTCTCTTTACGTTACGTATTAAGCCTCTGTCTTGACTTAGAGAGCCTACAAACAGCATAAGAGTATGCTACTTTTACTTTAAGGATAGAGTTTCATCACTTACAATTTCAAGAAGCGGAGTTTGCTCAGAAAGTAGTGAGAATTATTATACATCCAACACTGAAAAACATTTTCAGGTTTATATCAACGGGTACAAAGTGGTTTTGTTTCTCAATAAGAAGCACTGGCAATGAAGTCTAACCCTGCCAATAGCAAAGCACATCTGAAGGAGGACTCACAGTTATATCTAAGCATGAGGAGAAGTGTAGGCACATTTCCCTCCAGAAATTGGCACTCACTAACATGATCACCAGCAGTAGATGCAATTAGCTATGTCCAATTTACATTTGGAGCACAAGGGACAAGGTTTCACAGCATGCTTAATACAGCGAACACAACAAACTGGATTTTGTGAACACAATGCACAGTTACTCACTTCAATGGGAAACTACAAAATATATATGCAAGGTATAATTACAGCATGCCACAAAGAAAATTTCAAAAGGATAATTGAAACAACACTCATATCTTGGAAAAGAAATTGGTTACTTGATGTGGGTTCACAGACATATGTCATAGCATACAACACAATAAATAAAATATAAACACCAATTTTCAAATCATTGCAGCTTGATAACTCTAATTCAAGTTTTAGGAACAGCAAAAAAACACCCACAGACATAATTTAAGCCCTAAATTACCATCCCTTGGTCAACTGGTAAAGATGAGGGAAAAATTTGTGGAACTGTTAATGTTTTTCTAAGGCATTAGGGGGTGTTCCTTTCCTCGGTTTTGGTTGAGTTTTTTTCCTTGCTCTCTGTGGCCATTGAGGCTAGGAGGAAATCAGCCAATTTAGGCAGAAAACTTTACAGAACAGCAGGGAGTCTCGTCTGTCATCACATGCAATAGCAGCTGTCTCCATCAAGAATGAAGTTAATCAGTACAGACTCAATAAATTAGGTAAGTCTTTAGATGGTTAACAATGTACTTTGAATGAGCAAAGAACAATCTTTGTCTCCTGGCACTAGGAAACTTACAAATATGCCAGTTTTGTGGTTTGAAACTAAGGACCAGTGAAGTTCCTTAATGTATTTTTTGCACAAATATTTCTGGTAACTGAAGATACATAAAACTAATTAAAATCAGTTGTTGTTTTTGATCAAGTTCTGCTGGCCCTATTTAGAACTTGTCCTTTGAACCCACAAATTACCTGAAGGAAATTTACCTTGAGAACAGTACAACAAAGTATCAACAAAAATGTAAATCATGCTTTGACTATTCCCAGTGCTTCTGAGAAACATTCAGTGGTGAAAACAGCTGTGCCAGCAGCTACTAAAATGCAATTCCACTCTTACTTGACCAAACCACAGAAAACCAAGAAAGCCGAAGGGTATTCATACCCCTGTAGCTTAAATGCTTCATGTTTTCCTCTTTATGCTCCAGTTTTATCAGGGAAGGGGTATTCCAGTATTTGTAGATTTCTTTTTGCTTTGGTTTCTCTGGTGATTTCTTTTTGCAAGGGAGTGAGGGAGTTTGAAGGGGCTGTAGGTTTCATAAACTGTATATGCAAGCACATCTGTGAGCACCAATGCTGTCAACAAAGGACAGATGCTAGAAAAAAACAGTAACAGGTTTTTAACAGTACTAAAGTGCTGTCTCATAGTAATTTTTTCATTACAGCACATTCTGACCTTTAAAAGTCTTAAGGAACTGATATTGCTGTAATCTTTGGCAAATGAGAATCATTAAACTACTGTTTCTCAAGACTGTTGTGAACAGTTGCTAGGACAGTTGCTGCTGTGGGGGGATGGAGGAGTCCACAGAGAGGCACAGTCTCTCCGTGGTCACCCATCATGTTATCTATACCAGAAAAGGCAGTAGTCCTTTGCTTGCTACTCCTCTCCTGCTGGGAGGGAAAAATAAACCTCCACAACACGAGTATCACAGTACAGATATAGAGTACAATTTAAAACATAGTATAAACTGAATTTTACAAGAGGAAGCTTTACACCTGATGCCAGAATTATGATTTGGACATTAATAAACTTGGGTTTGGTTCCATTTCTTAACCAGTATAAATCAGATTTACTCACCTGGTAAATTCTTTATTTGGCATGTCTAACCAGTTTTCCCAACTCCTGTCCAGAATGTGTAAAAATTATTACTTTAAGCATTAATTAACTAAATAATTGAACTACTGCTCGACAGTCATTTGTCAACTGGTTGCTCTGATATCAACATGCTTGTGATTTGTTTGCTGAGATTTCAATTAGTTTTAATGATATTATTAATAATTTAATATTAATAATAGCTCTTGTAATACATCATCTTGTTTACACTGGGGAGTTTTAATGAAACACATAAGCTCTGAAAGCAGAGTGGCAGTCTGTGTTTAATTACTGTAAATCATTAATAAAACCACATACCTTTAGATTCTCTCTTTCTCTAGTAGAGGCACTTTTGCTGATAGCCCAGTTTGAAATCCTTTCCTTTCCCTACAGGAGTGGTGTAAGTGGGAATAATGTGACAAGACTCTGCTGGTACTGTGACATTGAGTGTTGTGAATTTTCACCACTCTGCTTTTGCCTTCACCAGTACTCTGGCTATATGCTAACTAGCAGCTGTCCAGAAGTGAGCTGAACCAACTGAAACTAACCTTATAAAAATACATGCTGCATAAATCAATCAAAAGCTGTATTGCTAAGTTCAAGAGGAAGACCAAGATATTTGAGGTTTAGGTTCAGTCCTTTGTAAGCCTCCCAACTTGATCCATTGTTAAATCACTTGTCTTCTAGAAGATTCAATAGAGAAATTTACAGGTCTTTAAATTGCTTTGCTTTCATACTTTTTGTGCAAGAAGATTACAGTACAAAGCAAAACTGCATAGCTATCACAAGAAACTTCTAAGCAAAGCAAAATGAATATGAGAAGCAAGTAGAGAATTACAGAGGCAAATGGAGCTACTAAAGAAACAGCACTATTAAGGTCACTTAGTTGGCAATACAGTGAACCTAGACTGATCACCAACAGAATGGCAATAAAAACATTCAGATAAATTCCAGTCTAACAAACAGTAGACCACATGGGACCATTTAAATGCAATCTAGTATGCTTGC